>NC_134398.1:123343002-124543002 GCF_050003625.1 Haematobia irritans | reverse complement strand
CTACCTTTCCCCTTCCTTTTGCCGTATAAAACTCCTGTCCCGGAAGCTGCTTGTAGTCGGCTTTGACGTAGGTTTCGTCGTTCATTACCACGCAGTCAGACTTCGTCAGAATCGTCGTGTACAGCCTCCGGGATCGCGCTTTGGCCGTCGTATTTTGTTTATCATCGCGATTTGGAGTCACTACCTTCTTGTAAGTCGATAGTCCGGCTCGATGCACGGTTGTAGACGATACACCCAGCTTATTTGCGGCATCTCGTAGAGAGAGGTTAGGGTTTCGCTTGAAACTACCGGCAACTCTCTTTGTCGTCTCAGCTGCTTCCGGTTTTCGATTTCCCCCCGATCCAGACTTCCTGGCTGTCGACAAACGTTCCCCAAACACTTTAGTTACATTTGTAACGGTTGATTTGGCAACTTTTAGAGATTTTGCCAGCTTTGCGTGCGAGTAGCTCGGATTTTCGCGATGCGCGAGCAAAATTTTGATACGCTGCTCTTCTTGCTTGGACGGCATTTTGACAACTGAAGAGTGAATTCCAAAATCAAAATAGGAGCAACATTCTACACACACACCTTCAAAATGAGGGGTGTTCAGGTTTTTTAAATGCAAAATTGAAAGAAATACGTCAAGTTTATATTGACCAAATTTTGACCGTATCACCCTTTATAATGGGTGCTTTTTTTGGGAACACTGGTTTAAACAGCTGACGTACACTGAAAGAAATTTTTTTTCTGAGGAACGAAGTTTTAGACTAGCAAAGTTTTCTTTTGACGCTAAAGAATTTTCTTTAAAGGCAAATGAAGAGAAGTAGAGACATTCGTTGAATCGCATATCATAAATTTGGATTTGTTTGGTCTAAAAGAAAATACTTATAAGAAAGAGGAATTCGTTTGTCAAAAATTTCGTTCCTGAGGAAAGTATCTTTTCTTTGTGTGTACATTGTTTCAGAAGTCTTGTAAAATCTACCAATGGATTCAGAAAAAATTACAGTTTGAGCTGGTGGCATCATTGGACGGTACTTCTTCAACGATTATTCGAATCGTAACACCTGTAGACTATTTTTTGTGGGAATTTGTTAAAGCTCATGTCTATACAGGGAAGCCTGCTTCAATTGACGCATTGAAAGACAACATTCAAGCATTTATTCATGAGATACCGGCCGAAATGTTGGAAAGATTATCACAAAATGGGACTATGCGAATGGACATTTGAGATGCAGTCAAATGGTCCATTTGAGATGCACGAAATAATCATTAATCAATAAATTATGAGAACCGTACTATCTTAAAAATGCACCCTTTATAAAACAATTTTTAGAAAATTTTAACTAAACAGTATTAAAAATGCTGATATTACGCTGATATCATAAAAATAAGTAAATATTTTTCGACAAATTCATGAAAATTTCTTAGGCATAATTATATTTTTTCACTTCCTGAAGAAAGTCTTGTAGTTTGAAGGAAAAAAATGGAGTTCAAAATTGTAGGAGTGCTTTAGTGCTGTACGAAGTTCAAGATGTGCGAATTTGTCGAAAAAAGTTATTAGAAATAATTGCAAAACTCAATGAATTTTGGATTAAAAACATAACTATTTTCAATTATTTTCTCAACTGCACTCGCAAAAAAAGTTTACTTGGATCCAAAGATTTTGACCTTCCATTAAAGATTTTAATATTTATTCCGAGCTAAAGATGCGGCTTCTTTAAAATAAAGAAAATCTTAGCCTATATTTGAAGCGTTTTTAATTTAAGTCTAAAGTTTCAATATTTCCGTTAATTTAAGAACAATTTCTTTAAATCAAAAATGTGTTTCTTTACTTTAAAGGAAATTAGCCTTAGTTTAAATATATGTGGATTTAACGGAGGCACGAAAATTTACAAAATGTATGTCCTAAATTTAATGAAAAAAATTTTTGAAGCAAAGATTATAAACGTTATTTTAATTAAAATTTCATTATTTTAAATAAATTTGTACTTAATATTTTGTAAATTTTGCATCCTAAAATTTTAGGTTGCGTAATCTTTAATATCACGTAAATATTTTTTCATTGTGGCTTAGTGTTTTTAGTTTTATTAAAAAATTTATTGTTTGAAATAAATTTTTAATTAAAAATTTAAAGTTTCCATAACTTATTTAACTTACCCCCATTTTCAGGAAGCTCCGTTAGTGCTACGTTAGCTAACGAACTTTTAAACCATACTATGGACATGTCTGTCATCTTGTCTATATATTCCATATGCCAGTTAGGAACTTAACTGCTAAAAATGTTTCAGTTAAAGTTATCCTGAGAGAAGATATTTCGATTTTACTTTCTGTTAACTGGGAGTTAAAGTCTAACGGAGATACATGAAAATGGCCGTTAGTCTTCCGAGTTTGATTAAAAAGTTAATTGTAAAAATTAATTTTTGAATTAAAAATTTTAAAATTTTCAATCATTGGCTTAATTAACTTAATGTTTCTATCTTGATTAAAAAGTTAATTGCATCAATTAATTTATTAATTGAAATTTTTTCAACTTCAATCAACTTTTTAATTGGAAATATTTTGAAGATATTTTTTTTCTGTGTAGTTATACCAACATCGAAAAAATTAAGGCGCTAGATTTTCACGCGAAATTTTATTTATTTTTAAAAGAAAGGAAAAAAATCAAACAAAAACTTTGATTGAAAGGTTAATAAATATGGCTTAAATACCACACGCAAAGAAAAAAAACGTTTGGAAAACGTGTACCGAAAACGTTTTTCTTTTGTTAGAGTTTTTTGAATTTCTTCGAAAAGTATACACTTTTATCAACAAAAAAAATCGTTTGTTACAAAATTTTTATTTTTTCAATAAAAAAAGTTATTTTTGAACCAACAACACAGTCCATTTCGTTTATATCAAACAATGTTCTTTTCTGACTTTAGGTCTTTAATAAGACCCATTTTACAGTTCATAGTAAAAATTTAATATAGTAGAATGTAATGTTGAACATTTTTTTCGGAATCTTCCGACCATATCTGGAATATATATATAAAAAAAAAACTTTGGTCGAAGCAGGGATTGAACCCACGACCCTTGGCATGCGAGTCCGACGTAGCAACCACTGCTCCACGGTGCCAAACTAAATGTATTTTTCTGTTAAATAAACTTTGTTTAATCGGCTCGTGGGCGCCGCAAGCTATGCTATATTAATATAACTTATATGGATAATTAGCTATTGATGACAATAACAGCTACGTAGCTCAGTGGATAGTGTGCTGCCTTACAAATTGCATGGTCCGCGGTTCGATTCTCAGTCCAGGCGAAAGGTAAAAAAAATTTTAAAAATTTATAAAATTGTATAGTTTCTTCTACATTGTTTGTATTACAGAAAAAGGTGCTAAGAACTAAAAAACTTCGTGGAAGTGAGAAAGATGTGAGGGAAAATGCAATTAGCCAGAAAAAATTTTTTTGAGTTAGTCTTTATGAAATTGCTTTTACATCCTGGAAAAGAATAAACGTTTATCACAGAAAGTATATACTTTTCTTCCAAATACACTTCCTTTCAACGAAAAGCAAATGAGAAACGAACTTTGTTTGTCTAAAATTTCGTTTGGGAGGAAAGAATTATTTTTTTGCTTGCAGCTACTTTAGTCGATGTTTCCATACTATATAACGTAATAATATAAGAAACTTTTGAATTAGATAAAATAAAAGTTAAATTTAGCTAAATTGTGTGTTAATAAATTGAAATAAAAATAAAATTAAATTTATGTCAAAATTAAAATTATGTCAAAATTTTAGTTCTATAGAAAATTTTGTCAAAATATTACTTCCATAGAAAATTTTGTCAAGATTTTATTTCTATAGAATATTTTGTCAAAATATTATTTCTATAGAAAATTTTATTTATATAAAAAAATTTTTAAAAAATATGTCAAAATTTTTAAGAAATATTTTGTGAAAATTTTATTTCTGTAGAAATATTTTGTGAAAATTTAATTTCTATAGAAAATTTTGTCAAAATATAACTTCTATAGAAAATTTTGTCAAGATTTTATTTCTATAGAAAATTTTGTCAAGATGTTATTTCTATAGAATATTTTGTCAAAATATTAGTTCTATAGAAAATTTTATTTATATAAAATTTTTTTTCAAAATTTTTAAGCAAAAAAATTTTATTTCTATAGAAATATTTTGTGAAAATTTTATTTCTACAGAAAATTTTGTCAAAATATTATTTCTATAGAAAATTTTGTCAAAATTCTATTTGTATAGAATTATTAGATAGAAAAGTTAGTTAAGCTAAATTATATTAAAACAATTTGAGTTAAAAAATTATTCAATTAAGATAAAATTAAATAAAATAAATTAAATTAATTTTCAAAACTTTTTAATGATTTTTATCGATTGTTTTTTGTTAATGAAAAGTCGATTTGATTTTGAAAATAACTTTACGTGTATAAACCTCCACGTGTGTTATCCAATTATATATTAATCTATAGAATTAAAATACACATTAAAATGTGTATGGACTAGAATTAAAATAAAATGGACTAGAATTAAAATACACATTAAAATGTTTGATAAAGACTCACAATAAAATACGAAAAAAAAATTATGAAATACATTTAACGTCTATCTACACATTAATAATTATACTATTTTATAAATTTAGTTAAAATTGACTTATAAGCGAAATGTTATAACTGGTGCTGAACGTGGTCCCCTTTGATTATTGGTCGTATGCAGAACACTGGCATTAAGGCGGCAGACACATAAATGACTGCTATTACAAGGATGGCTTCTCATTGGCATATCTATATGAACATTGTCATCGGATCGTCGATTATACAGACATTTGGTGGCACAATTACAATAGGAATTTCGGACGTAACGTAAACGCTGTGTAGGATTCGAGATAGCTCCAGGTCCAAGTGTTAATTTTTGTTTGTTAATACAGCAGGATGTTGGAAGTAATAACGGGTGTATGGTATCCATACTGGTGGCACGACTTTCAGGCTCTGGTGTGGCTCGAATGAGATCTGGTGTGGCATCATTGCATGTTAATGCAGGAAGTTGCGATTGACGGTGGCTTTGATCTGGAAGTTTACCAAGTAGCCAATAAGTACGCATGTCCCCTTTACCCTGTTTGGAAAAAAAAATGGAACGATTAAGAAATCATAAAATATGAATGGTTCGTCATGTACAGCCCCAGAGAAGTATTCGTGAATGGACAGAACAAATGAATTATTATTCGAAAAAAAAAAAAAATTTTAGAACAAAGCAACGTTGAAATTTTTGGAGCAGATGAGTTTTTCCGTATATTTGAATTTTATCATGTTGGGTTATAGAGCCTTTAGTAAGCGATATCCAAAATGTTTGAAAACACTTTGGGGGAAAGCAAAGTGGAATGTGAGGGAAACCATGAACATATTTACTCGAACATCACTCTTTTCTTCACTTTGAAACCTTCCTGCCCACTGAAGTTGACAAATCAGTAGATGATGTAGTTTCAGAAAACGCTATTTTTGTGATGCAATCCATAATATATGAAGAACTAATGAGAAAAGCAGAGTCTTAAAAGAAAACATTTCTTCTATGACTAGTCCATGTAAAATTCTTTGCTTCTGATTCGATTTTGCATAACTTATAGACCCAAAAAGACGATTTTCAATGATTTTTGGCAATATTTTTTGACCTATTATGAAGGAGTATGCAAATTTGACTCCGTCCGTAAAATCCCTTTGAAGGAAAAGGAAATTTCCTCAATGTAATGAAAACCTTATTTGTTTTAAGGAAATATTTTTTAATTCGACTGAGATATTGGATGTTTGGATTAGGTTTGGTTAATGTGGCAGCTCGGTTTATTTTCAGGCTCACTTAGACCACATTAACTAAAAATAAATATTACGGCGTTTTCTAGTTTTTTACCGTTGAACCAACCCGATTATTTGCTTCTGTTGAAGTAACTTGATTGTTCCAAAAACATTAGCAGACTGCTCAAGTTAACATTTTTCACATCCGATAGTAATCTAAAGGAGTATGCTCCTAAAATTTCGCTTATGCTGTACACAAAATGCAGGACATTCACACAAGAGGTGTTAATTGATTCCTTTGCCTCCTCATCATGACATCTCACGCAGTAGTCATTATACTGTATGCCAATACCGTGGAGCCACCGTAGTGCAATGGTTAGCATGCCCGCCTTGCATACACAAGGTCGTGGGTTCGATTCCTGATTCGACCGAACACCAAAAAGTTTTTCAGTAATGCTGGTGACATTTCTGAGGGTTTCAAAGCTTCTCTAATGGTTTCACTGCAATGTGGAACGCCGTTCGGACTCGGCTATAAAAAGGAGGTCCCTTGTCATTGAGCTTAACATGGAATCGGGCAGCACTCAGTGATAAGAGAGAAGTTCACCAATGTGGTATCACAATGGACTGAATAGTCTAAGTGAGCCTGATACATCGGGCTGCCAGCTAACCTAACCTATCCTAATACTTATTCCAAACTCACCTATAAGGCAGTATGAGCTTACAGGTAGCCAGAGACATACCAGTATAGTTCCCCTAGAAAATGTAAGGTTGTTCATAGCCTTGCTAACTTGTAGCTGCGCAGTTTCCTGGTATGTTTCTGTGACCAGGCATCCTTATTAGGTGGATAATGTACTGCTCAGCCATCTCGTTGAGAGATTTGCGGTACTCGATGGCCGTTTTCGAGTTAAGGAACACAGAGTCCAAAGTTTTTATTGCAAGTTGACTGTCTGAGTATATACTATTAACCCTTTCACTACCGATGTCCACTTAGAAGGACATTCGAAAAAGACACCAAATTCTATTTTCCCACTTAGTTTCGATTTATTTTTCGATGATATTTTAAAGTAGAGGCTTTAATCTAAATAAGCTATAAATATTTTCCATATTGGTGAGCACTAAAATACATTTTTATAAACTTCTGTAAAAATAAACGAAAAATACGAAAATTTGACAGATTTTCTACTGTATGTTCCTAGTAAATGGACATTAATACAAAAACTATAGCTGATACTTTTACGGGATCTTTTTTGTATTTTTTCCCACACTGTGAAAGATATTATAGGCCAAATAGCGCTTATTTTCGTAAGGCCATTTGGTCACAATTCAAGAATCAAGTTTTCAGCACAATCTCATATAGCTCTTGAAGTAATTGAGGTAGGTTCTCAAAATGTAAATTTTTGTTCTACACGTTGTTAGTACAAGTAAAACCAGAAGAAAAATTAAAGTTTTTAATATTAGGTAGTGAAAGGGTTAATGCCAACATTTATTGGAACGTTGCTATTCACTCAATTTGTCACATCTTTTATTGGTAATATTTCAGACTGAAAAACACTATGGTCAGGTCAGATCAGGTTAGGTGGCAGCCCGATGTATCAGGCTCACTTAGACTATTCAGTCAATTGTGATACCACATTGGTGAACTTCTCTCTTATCACTGAGTGCTGCCCGCTTCCATGTTATGCTCAATGACAAGGGACCTCTTTTTTATAGCCGAGTCCTAACGGCGTTCCAAAGTGCACTGAAACCACTTAGAGAAACTTTGAAACCCTCAAAAATGTCACCAGTATTACTGAAAAACTTTTTGGTGTTCGGTCGATGCAGGAATCGAACCCACGACCTTGTGTATGCAAGGCGGGCATACTAACCATTGCACCACGGTGGCTCCCACCATAGTGATTAGGCAATCTTTTCGCTATTTTAAGTTCCAGGTCTTTAGAATATACTCCGAAACCTACTTGTCCAGCTAATTTGGAGACATCTGTGTAGAAATCTATATAACATTTATTCCCCGGGGTCTGTGTGGCAACCAGGGGGCCAACATATAACAGGAATAAATAAACAATTTTCATTTCACCAACACATTTGCCTTAATTTTTGCTCACTTTAGTAATATACCCTTATTTCAACGACACTCTAATTGGTAGGTTATCAAAATGCATCATCTTCAACTGAATAACAAACCCCAAACCCAAAGAGGGAATATTATCCTAAGCTTACCTTTATATTAACAAGGCCTCTTTCCATACAATGGTAGCCTCCTACACTTTCCAGTAATTGATATGTCTCCTCGGATATATGGATTTTCATGGCCTCACTTGTACTTTCCATACGTGAAGCTGTATTTACCGTATCACCAAAAAGGCAATACCTTGGCATCTATAGAAGAAAAACAAACTCAACAAATGAGTACAAAATTTCCCATAGTGGTAACTATGTGGTAGGAAAATTCTATGCAATTTGAGTTTTATATTCCTTTCAAGGGGAAATTGAATAAATGAAACCGAAAAATATCTACATACTTTTAAACCGACAACACCAGCTGCACATGGTCCCGAGTGTACACCTATTCGCAATTGTAATGTGTCCATGGGTTTATGGGGAATTTTTAAATTTGCCACATTTCGGAGAAGGTGTAGAGCTAATGACGCAATTTCACCCACATGACGGGTGCCATTTCTCAGTGGAAGGCCAGAGACCACCATATAAGCATCGCCAATTGTTTCCACCTGTAATAATAATGGTCAAAATCAAAACATATACCAAAATAAAACGGAATAAATTATTTGTGAATGTGTAGAAGAGGATGAAAATATTCCAATATTGGGATTAACAATAGAAAGATTCTAAGAATTCGAAATTGATACATTTCACTATTAAAGGAAAACAGAATGCACATGAATAATTGTTCATTTAAAATTTAATTTGCATTGTTTTACTTCTCTATTTATCTGGAGTTTTGAAATGATACATTGTCATACGCCCCTTTGATTACCTTATAGACATCATAGTTGGATATTATGGAATCGCAGCAAGTGTACAAATCATTTAACATATCAACTACCTCAAATGGTGTACTTGTACTGCATAGTTGAGTGAAGCCAACAATGTCACTGAATAGAATAGTGACACAATCGAAACATTCCGCCTCCACAGGTTCACCAAGTTTCAATGATTCCGCAACAGATCTGCAATGAAAATGTAGTAGTACAATATAACGTTGAAAATGAGGATAAGAACTAAGGCCAATGAATTTTTATTACTATTAACCATTGCACCACGGTAGCTCCCTACTAATTAATATGTTACTAATTAAACTAAAGGGTGATACGGTCAAAATTTGGTCAAGGGAAAACGCGTGTAAATCGGTGAAATCGTTTATTTAAAAAATCAAATTAAATTTCTTTTTCAAGTTCAATTAGTATAAAATTCAGGAAAAATATTCAGTTAGGCTTTCGCTTTTCCAAATCCGAATTGCCGGGGCTCACGCTTGACACCTGCCATCAGATTTTGTACAGCCACCTTGTCCACCTTCTTCGCCGCAGAAAGCCAGTTTGCCTTGAACTGCTGCTCGTCCTTAGCAGTTTTTTGGTCTTCTTTAGGTTCCGCTTGGCAATAGCCCAGTATTTCTCAATTGGGCGGAGCTCTGTCGTATTGGGAGGGTTCTTGTCCTTGGGAACCACCTGCACGTTATTGGCGGCGTACCACTCCATGGCCTTTTTACCTTTTTTAATGGCAAGATGCCAAATCCGGCCAAAACAGTACGGAACAACCGTGTTTCTTCAGGAAAGGCAGCAGACGTTTATTCAAACACTCTTTCACGTAAATTTCTTGGTTGACAGTCCCGGAAGCTATGAAAATGCTGCTTTTCAAGCCACAGGTACAGATGGCTTGCCAAACAAGATATTTCTTTGCGAACTTTGACAGATTTATGTGTTTGAAAATATCTGCTACCTTTCCCCTTCCTTTTGCCGTATAAAACTCCTGTCCCGGAAGCTGCTTGTAGTCGGCTTTGACGTAGGTTTCGTCGTCCACTACCACGCAGTCAAACTTCGTCAGCATCGTCGTGTACAGCCTCCGGATCGCGCTTTGGCCGTCGTATTTTGTTTATCATCGCGATTTGGAGTCACTACCTTCTTGTAAGTCGATAGTCGATAGGCTCGTTTTTTGGCTCGATGCACGGTTGTAGACGATACACCCAGCTCATTTGCGGCATCTCGGAGAGAGAGGTTAGGGTTTCGCTTGAAACTACCGGCAACTCTCTATGTTGTCTCAGCGGCTTCCGGTTTTCGATTTCCCCCCGATCCAGACTTCCTGCCTGTCGACAAACGTTCCCCAAACACTTTAATTACATTTGTAACGGTTGATTTGGCAACTTTTAGAGATTTTGCCAGCTTTGCGTGCGAGTAGCTCGGATTTTCGCGATGCGCGAGCAAAATTTTGACAAGTGAAGAGTGAATTCCAAAATCAAAATAGGTGCAACATTCTACACAAACACCTTCAAAATGAGGGGTGTTCAGGGTTTTTAAATGCAAAATTGAAAGAAATACGTCAAGTTTATATTGACCAAATTTTGACCGTCAAGGCCGTATTCAGGGGGGATGAGGGGGATCAAACCCCCCCCCCCAAATTGAATGAATATTTTTATATAAATAAATTTATATTTTTAGCTGGATAGAAAAATCTTATCGAAGATGTTGAAGAAAAGCTGGAGGTTTTATTTTGAAAAACGCTTACCTATAAAACTTGCACAAATCATAGAATACTAGTTGAAAAGTCCGTCAAACGACGGCCGAAAAAACAAATTGTTTTTGTTCTCGCACCACAAATTCCATTTTTGGAAAATGTCTTTCTGCTTTTTATTTGTGTTTGTTGTTCTTTTTGTGAACATGACTCGCTTTGTTTAGCCATAGCAACAACAACGAAATAGCCAAACACACATGTGTAAATGAAATGGCGCAAAACCTGCGAAAAGAACCTGCCTAATTCAGCGATGGAAGCACTTGGAGAGTGCAATAAAGAGATATTTCCAAACGTGCATATTCTTTTAAAAATTTTGGTCAATTTGCCAGTTACTCAGGGATGGAAAATACATTTTTTAAGAAAGTACACAAAAGGTATTTTTTGAGCGGAAAGGTACTTTTTACAAAAATTTCACTGGAAAATTATTGTCAAGAGACTAAATTTTAAAGAAAATAAAATTTTGACAAAATTTTCTATATAAATAAAATTTTGACAAAATTTTCTATATAAATAAAATTTTGCAAAAATTTTCTATAGAAATAAAATTTTGCAAAAAAATTCTGTAGAAAAAAATGTTGCAAAATTTTTTCTATAGAAATAAAATTTTGCAAAAATTTCCTATAGAAATAAAATTTTTACAAAATTTTCAATTGAAATAAAATTTTGACAACATTTTCTACCGAAATAAAAAATCGATAATATAGAATCGCATTCTTTTTTCGACTAAAACATTCTTGAAGATCAATAAAATCCTGTTTTTGACTGTCTTTTACAAAATCGAGATTTTCTTCCCACATGAACATGTCTGTTTTGCCATATTTGTAAAAGACTGTTAGCAAATAAGGTTGATAAAGACTTTCTCAATATATTAAAATACTTTGTCAAAGATATTGTACCATAAATCTGATATCGACTCAAAAATGTCTACACTAAAGGTACTAAATCATTCGCGGGGGTACTACGGTACTGACCGGGATGAAAAAGTATTGAAAAAAGTACTATAGTACTGCATTTTCCATCCCTGCAGTTACTACGTACTCGGCCGAACTTTCATTTTCAAAAATAAAGAGATTAAAGACGTATCTTAGAAATTCGACTAGCGAGAGTAGACTCAATGGATTGGCATTAATGTCGGTTCATCGCCGAAGAAGTCATTGATTTATTTGCTGTCCAAAAAGCCCGTCGGCTCAATTTAGTATTGTGAAAATATTGTATACATACCTATGCATAAATAAAATTTTCTACACATGATGGAAGCACTTGGAGAGTGCAATAAAGATATATTTCCAAACGTGCATATTCTTTTAAAAATTTTGGTCAATTTGCCAGTTACTCAGGGATGGAAAATACAATTTTTAAGAAAGTACAAAAAAGGTATTTTTTGAGCGGAAAGGTACTTTTACAAAAATTTCACTGGAAAATTATTGTCAAGAGACTAAATTTTAAAGAAAATAAAATTTTGACAAAATTTTCTATATAAATAAAATTTTGACAAAATTTTCTATAGAAATAAAATTTTGCAAAAATTTCCTATAGAATATATGAATATTTTTTTTTAAATTGAAATCCGTTCAGATTTAGATACAACTCCCATATATATCGTTCGCCCGATTTACACCCATATGACCACAAAGAACAAAGTTGTACTCCGATTTACATGAAATTTTGGTCAGGGAGTAGAACTAATGTTCCTATTATGCATGTCAAATTTGGTTGACATCGGTTCAGATTTATATATATTGCTCGATTTAAATTCATATGACCACGGGGACCAAAGATTCACTCAAAATATTTAGAAATTGTGCATTGAGAGTATAATTAATATTATAGCAAAGTTGGTCAAAATTGGTTTAGATTGAGACAAATCCCCAATATATATATTCTTCCATAAGGCCAAAATACTCACATTTTCATTTTAAAATCTCCACTGCTAAGATCAAATTTTCCCATGCTTCTAATACATATCTATCTACGGATAAAGCATAATTGCACATCTAACCGATAATCGCCATTTTCAGCACACATCTTTATGGTCCTAAAATACCTCTAGATTTCTAATTTCAGATTAATTGGATAAAACTTCGGTTTCTATTAGCCCAAGGCCACAAATCGGGACGTCGGTTTACATGGGGACTATATCGAAAACTTGGACCGATATAGCCCATCATCGAACTTGACTTGCCTGCAAATAAAAACCGAACCTATGAAAAATTTTAGAATGATAGCGTCATTGTTTAAGGCTGTAGCGTACTTGATCGTAGGGAGCAACTTATAATTATATTGGTTTTTTCCGTTTTTTTCTTCATAAAAAAATTCGTATAGAAACTCGTCGATAAAATGTTGAAAACGCTTTTTAGCTTTATAGCCAAATGCAAAAAGTCAACATATTTTAAGAGGATTTCACTAATTTTAAAGATTTTTTTCCAAAGTATTAAAGACATGTTGACCTTAGTAAAAAGAAAGAAAGAATTTTTTTTCAGCGGAGCGGAGCGAAAAAAAGGGACCGCTCCGAATCCCTGGATATAAGCACATCTCTTATAAGAAAAAACGCATATAACAAAATGTAACAAAAACACCATGTCTTTTAGCTGTGTTTTGGCGCAAAAAAAATTTCATATAAGATAAACGTGTATAACAAAAATCTGATAAAAGGACAATCTGGCAATCACACATTAGCAAAATCCCATTACAAGAAATTCCCAATAAGAATTTTTTTATGTATCAAATTTTGTAGTTTTGTTTATTTTATAACATTGAAGTTATTTAATATCCTTTGTTACTTTTTTATTTTAGGATTACTTTAAATCGTAGCTAAGTAATTAGCGAATTAGTGGCATCACAAAAGACTACACGCACAGAAAAACATGTTTGGACATGGTTGCCGCATCCATTTAATGCTTATCTAGAGTATGTAATTGTCACGAAAACCATGTATTTTGTCTTTGTAAAAATCATTTTCGAGCAGAGAAAAATATATGTCGACAATAAGCATTTAAATGATTCTCAAATGCCGCAAACATGTTCTATTATTTAAATGATAGAATTTGAGACCATTACATGATCGGGAAAATCATGTACCTGACCATTCAATTTTTTTTAATTTTTTGCAGAGAAAAAAGTATTTTTATAGACATAAAGACCATGTACATTATTTTCGTGACCATTTAATTTTTTTGGAGCGAAAAGAATTTTATAAAAACATTGAGCAGGTACACACGATTTTCAATTTGAGCGTCAGTCGTGTGTCGATTGTTTCTTGGAAGGGGCGGACAATACGGAATTACTGTGTTTTGTGTTATTTATTTATTCAGAAGTGGCACGTGGTTTTATGTGAACACAAAAAAGGAAAGAGTAATTGAAAAATGTACCTGTTTTTTTGTTCTGCATTTTGATATATGGTATAATTTATTTTTATTTGCAGTTATTTATATGATGTCTGCGTTGGTACATTTGATGGGCACGAAGTAAATATTGTTGAAATTGAACCAAAATAGAGTGTGTAAAAATATGTGATGTTTGCTTGCACGACATTATAAATACAAATATATATATATTAATACGCTACACTTTTTTTGGGTACATATTGTGGGCGCGGGAGGTGGTGTTGTGTCTGTAGATATGGCGAATCGCTTTAATTTTTTAAATTGATGCATTTTTCATGAAGAAAATTGCATTTTTCTAAAATTATTGACGTTGTTGTCGTTGTTGTGTTGTAGTTTGAGAGTGAGAGCGAGAGAGTTGTTGTTTGGTTTGTTGTAGCGTGTGGGTGTGTGTGCATTGTATGATGGCTTTTGTTATGCTGGCATGGGGGAGAATAAGTTTGTGAGTGATAATGAGAGAGTCGATTGGGAGCTAAAGCAATGGGAATAATAGGATTGTGAGATGGGTGGGGGAGTGTGGTGGGTGGTTTTATGTTTTACGTAGTATTGTGATCAGTTAGCCGTATATAATTCTAAAGGCGTTAGAAATAGAAAAGTAATATTAACTGATTTTATTTAAGGCTACGGATATAGGGATGCCATATACGGATATATGGCAATTACAATAGGGGTATATTTTGGATAACTACAAATTTCATACGAAATTGTAAAAGAGAATAAAATGTTCGTATGAAATTTCTGTGTACATGTGCAGAAAAAATAAACTGTTTTATGGCAAGAATGAACTACCACGTTCGAAAATTGAACTAAATTATACTGCATATTTCGAGATTTCCACAAAGCATTCTTAAAACCAGGAAAATATAATACTCTGGTGCACTTTTTAACTACAACTCACGCACCACACCCTCTCATAGATGAAACAATGAACTAAAACTAAAGAACAAAATCATTGCCGCCAAATTTTAACCATATTGTAGTTCATTGTTACTATTTTTGGGCATCGTATGAAAATTTTCTTTTGCGTTAGATCATATTGAATTTACGTGTTTGGTAATTGAACTTAATACCCACGTTCAGTTCATAAAGTCTTTGACACATACTTAACAAAAGGAAAATTTAATTGGGATTTGGAAAATTTCGAAAAAAAAAACAATCAAACTGAACTATAACATAAATAAATAATTTTTGCCAATAAACATAAGGTAAATTTAGCGTTATATTAGCTACAAATTTATATTCAGTGTTTTAAGACCGTTTGCATAAATGCAGAAAGTTTTTACCATTGACAAATATTTTAGAGAGAGAGAGAGAGAGAGAGAGAGAGAGAGAGAGAGATGCGAGCAATACGATTGTGTTTTGTATAGTAAACGATAGTAACAGGATGGGTGGAGGAGTGTGGTGGGAAAGTATAGTTATATATGGGTGATGTATGTTTTACGTGTTAAAGTGATCAATTATAATTTGTCAAAGTAATATTATACTATTTCGTTTAAGAACATTTAGAACAATAAATAATATTGTTATTTACAGATATATAGGCTTTTTAATAGAACTCATTTTGGATAACTGCAAAGACATTCTATTATTATTTTTGCTTAATATTCAAAATGATCATTTTTTCGTAGCTATAGAGGAAACTTGAATCAGCAGCCAAAAAAGATAACAAAAACTATTTTTATTATTTTATAATTGATGAATATTTTATAAATAACATTTTGTCCAAAATTTGATATTTATAATTTTTAAAAAACTCGAGACCTTCCACATGGCAAATATGAAAAGGAGAATGGAAATATGTTGATGAGGTACACTGAAAAAAAGTATACCTGGTTCCATAGATTTTGTCTTTACACTAATTATTTTGGTATTGATTCCGAGCCAAAGAAGCGGAGAATTGAAGTATGTTAAGGATAAATAAATGCTCTTTTAAATTTGAGTTTTGCGAACTTGATTCTAGGAAAATTTGAATTGAATTTATTCGTTTATTATGCTATTTTCTTCATATGCTATCAAAGCCGTTTTAAAGCGTGTTAACGAAATATCATATATGTTATTTGCAAATTTCGACTCGACTTTAAGCAGAAATTATGATATGTTTTAAGTAAAAAGAGTCTTTAAAATAAAGCATTGAAAAATATCTCATATTTTTGAATGTGTTTTCCTTTGTTTTCAAGATGCCAAAAGACAATTTCAATGATTTTAAAGAATTTTTCACAATTATTAAAGACAAATTGACCTTAGTGAATAACATTTTCTTTCATGTTAAGATAACCATTTTCGACTTGAAGAAAATTGCTTAGGTAAGGTGATACAGACACAAGAAAAACTGGCGTCGCTAAAACTTCATATAATCTAGGACCTTTATAACACCGTTAATGGCTTACAATGCACTCGATTTTCGAGTGCCGGGAAGGCTAGTAAACAATGAATTAGTTTATAAATAAATAAAAACAAATAAATAAAGTTAATTTTGTGTTTTCTTTTCTTTCTTTCTGGCGTCCTTTTTTCGACGACGAAAACAGTTTTTTAATAAATATCAAAACATTTTAGGTTGTGACCATGTTCTTTTAACTGGAAGAAAAACATTTTTGACGAATACCATAACATTTTAGATCTTGACCATTGTCTTTTAATGGAAACAAAATTCTTTTTATCAATATAATAACATTTTAGATGAGGATTTTTTTTTTCTTAGAACCATGTTCACTGAGACAACATGGTTGCAGGTGAAAATGTTACGTGGTCGCTCCTATCATATTATTTTGCTCTTCGAATATGATTGTGACTATCATGTTACTTCTCTGCGTGTATAAAATGAAGCAGTGACTTTGGATCACATTTGAAATTAAAAGTTGCATATTTGATAATAGTTAAGTCAGATCGACCCATATCTCCACGTATTCCTCCATTAAACAGTTTTTTTTTAAAGAAAACAATGACATAGGATTTTTGTTGTTGTTTTACACTTAAGCAAACTTGTGCGGAAAAATGTGAAAATCTAACGGTAATACAATTAGCTGTTTAGTGTTTGTACAGTTTAGTTGTGTTGTTGGCCGGATTTAAAAGCGTACACTAATGTCATCCTAATCATTCGGCCTATTTTGCATTATGCCTGTAACTTGCATCATGGACAAAAATGAGAACCAAAATGTAGTTTATTTTCTTATTCAGTTTGTTTTAGTATAAATCAAAAATTCATAAAATGGTTTAATTAGACTAATTGGGAAGAATAATTCTCGTATGTAAATTTCATAAGAAATTAACATAAAAAGAACCAAATTCAATCATCTCTCGCTAAAGACTATGGAAATGTGTAGTGGCCAACACTGAAACATACATATATGTATATTCAGGCTTGCGAGATGGGTATCTGGCATTTTCTTTTCAGTAACTTAATAATGTCAATTCCCTTAATCTTCCTGTCCAATAAGCTCGAATATATATTATAAGAATAAATTAAATTTATCATTTCCCAATCGTCAAAAACGCATTTTAAGGTAAATACTATGTTCAGTTTTGAAGCTTGTTTTTTGAATCAATTAATTTAGAAATATTAAATTTTTCGCAATCAATGCCTTGGATCTTTTCCATTCATAATTTGACATTTGAAAAATAATCGTCTTCACATATATTTTTACAGTTTTAATTTACCAGAAGACTTTTCGTGGAAATCCGAACATACACTGAAAAAAATATTTACCTGATATTAAAGATTACGCAACCTAAATATTAGGATTAAGGACAAATTTCTTTAAAATAATGGAAATTTAAGTTTATAAAAATATGAAAAAATATTTACCTGATATTAAAGATTACGCAACCTAAATATTAGGATGTGTAATTTACAAAATATTAAGGACAAATTTCTTTAAAATAATGCAAATTTTATTGAAATAAAGTTTATAATCTTTGCTTTAAATTTTTTGTTCATTAAATTTAGTACGCAAATTTTGAAAATTTGCGTCCCTCCATTAAAGTCGCATGTCTTTAAACCAAGGCAAAATTACCTTAAAGTAAAGAAACACATTTTTGATTCCTTAAATTAACTGAAATATTGAATCTTCAAAATTTAAGATAAAAACGCTTCGAATATAGGCTAAGATTTATTTTGAGTTTTAAAGTTTTTAAGTTTTTAGTTTTCTTTGGAATTAAGAAATCGCTGTTTACTTTGAAGTATCTGTTATAATTTAAATTGGCATTTGTTTGTACGTGAATAGCTTTGTCAATATACTGCGAAAGGAGAATGAAAATTCGATAAATGAGTTCTGCACAGAAAAAAATTTCACGAAAATTTTGCCAATTAAAATTTTAATTGAGTTTTAAAAATATTCAATTAAAAACTTAATTGATTTAACAAATTTTTTAAATGAAACAAAAAACAATCACACAAAAAAATAATAGTATCAATTATCAATATCAATCAATAATAGTATATATAATTGGATCAATTAATAATTTAATTGGCTGTCAACTAATTTTGTAATTGATACTATCATTTCTGTGATTGAAGACATTTCAATTAAAAAATTAATTGGATCAATTAATTTCATGATTGAATCAGATTTTTTTTGTGTGCATACTAATTTTAATTTTATTGATCCTAGATTTAAAGCCAGATAGGTCTTTCGCATCTTTGGCTCGGAATCAATACCAAAATCCTTAAGGGAAGGTCAAAATCTTTGGATCAAGTAAACTTTTCTTGAGTGTAGTACTCACCTCTATACCGAAAAGAAAATGTAAAGGGTGATTAAAATTTCAAGTGCCGATGTTGATTTTGAATAAAACACAAACTATTTAGGAAATTATTGTAATTTTATTTTATTATGATATATTGGTATTATTCAATTATGTATGGAACAAAATATCGGCCAAATGGGCGCCGCGACCTCGGTGGCACACCTTCATCCGATGGTCAAAAATTTCACTGAGGCATAATGGAGGTTCTATGCCGTTAATGTGCCGAATTATCTCATCCTTTAGCTCTTTAATTGTTGCTGGCTTATCGACGTATACCTTTTCTTTCAAATAACCCCAAAGAAAAAAGTCCAACGTTGCCAAATCACATGATCTTGGCGGCCAATTGACATCGCCATTACGTGATATAACACGGCCATTGAATTTGTTGCGCAAAAGAGCCATTGTTTCGTTAGCTGTGTGGCAAGTGGTACAGTTCTGCTGAAACCACATATCGTCCACATCCACATCTTCCAATTCGGGCCATAGAAAGTTCGTTATCATCTCACGATAGCGAACACCATTCACAGTAACTGCCTGACCGGCCTCATTTTGGAAAAAATACGGCCCGATGATGCCGCCAGCCCATAAACCGTACCAAACAGTCACTCTTTGTGGGTGCCACCGTGGTGCAATGGTTAGCATGCCCGCCTTGCATACAAAGGTCGTGAGTTCGATTCCTGATTCGACCGAACACCAAAAGTTTTTCAGCGGTGGATTATCCTACCTCAGTAATGCTGGTGATATTTCTGAGGGTTCCAAAGCTTCTCTAAGTGGTTTCACTGCAATGTGGAACGCCGTTCGGACTCGGCTATAAAAAGGAGGTCCCTTGTCATTGAGCTTAACATGGAATCGGGCAGCACTCAGTGATAAGAGAGAAGTTCACCAATGTGGTATCACAATGGACTGAATAGTCTAAGTGAGCCTGATAGATCGGGCTGCCACCTAACCTAACCTAACCTAACCTTGTGGGTGCATTGGTTTTTCGACAATCACTCTTCGATTCTCATTCGCCCAAATGCGGCAATTCTGTTTATTGACGAATCCACTGAGGTGAAAATGTGCCTCATCACTGAAGATGATTTTCTTCGAAAATTGATCATCCACTGTTGCCATTTCTGGGAACCATTCTGCCCATTCACGACGTCCATGGTTCAAATTGAGTAAGTCTGAAATAGAGAAATGTCAAATAAAATTCGGAAAAAACTTGGCGTTTAGGTGTGGTTCACATTCAACATCGGCCCTTACAATTTAACCACCCTTTAATTACGCATTCTTAAATTTTCCTTCTTACTTTTTTTTGAATAATGGGTGGGTATACTAACTTTGTCATTCCATTTGTAACACATCGAAATATTGGTCTCAGACTCTATAAAGTATATATTCTGAGTCATGGTGAAGTCGACCTAGCTAAGCCAGGCTCGAACCTGAGCACAATAAGTTATTATTGGTGTAGGTCTGAAGGTATTTGGCCATATCGGATCACTTTTAGCTTTGTGATGTATTTGTATTTGGATTCTTTATTAACCATATAGTACAAAAAGCGTTAACTTATAAACTGTAATTTCTAAAATTTTAACAGAAGTAAAGTGGGTCACAATGTTAGTACGTACTATGAGAAAATTGGTCTATATCGGTCCATAATTACCAGAGATGGTTTGTCGTAAACTGTAAGGTGCGAAGTATTTTACCATATGTCAAAAAGTGGGAAACCTTCGTAAAATACTTAGTTTTTGACAATATTAGTACATATTTTAGAACGAATGTATTTACGAATGTCATTTCCTTATAGAAGAAAGGGTATGGAAATGATTTCCTCCAAATTGTATAGGCGAGCTATTGTCAGTATAATTTCACATAACCGTATGAAAATTGGGGTTATATATAAATCTAAATTGCCGTGGTTGGTATGCCGTCGCGTTGTAGATTTTTTCCAAAATAATTTTTACAGTTCTAATAATTTGAAAACAATGTTTTTCAATGAATATTCCTCTGGTAAAAATTGCAAATTAGTTTGTTGAGTTTTTAATTTTTGAGTTTTAAATTTAATTCGAGACTTAAATACCCTATAGCTAAACCAAATAATGCTTCATAAAATCGTAGATATAAAGTAGAGGTGTGCACGTGAGTAATATTTTACTCACGAAAAGAAAATTTGTACTCAGGCAAACTCACGCACGAAAATGTCATGACTCACGAAAAATACCGTGACTCACGAAAAATATTGTGACTCACGGAAAATGTCGTGACTCACGGAAAATTTTATGAGTAATTTACCTCATGAAAACATGAGCACGATTAAAATCGAGAGCGTTATTAAACTCTTAATAGCCTATGTGTTAGTAAAACTCTAAATGAAATTGGTTTATCTCGGTTCATAATTATTTATATAATCCTCTATATAAACCGATTAAGAACTGAATAGGCTTATATAGGGAGCCACCGTGGTGCAATGGTTAGCATGCCCTCCTTGCATACACAAGGTCGTGGGTTCGATTCCTGCTTCGACCGAACACCAAAAAGTTTTTCAGCGGTGGATTATCCCACCTCAGTAATGCTGGTGACATTTCTGAGGGTTTCAAAGCTTCTCTAAGTAGTTTCACTGCAATGTGAAACGCCGATCGGACTCGGCTATAAAAAGGAGGTCCCTTGTCATTGAGCTTAACATGGAATCGGGCAGCACTCAGTGATAAGAGAGAAGTTCACCAATGTGGTATCACAATGGACTGAATAGTCTAAGCGAGCCTGATACATCGGGCTGCCACCTAACCTAACCTATATAGGTATTTATCACAGTGTCAAAAAAAAAAGTAATGTATAATAATCATTATTGCAGTATCCAAAATTCATAAAATAAATATCATTTAAAATTTTATTATGGAGTAGTAATTATTTCGTGTATAATAAACATTAATTTATAAAATTAACAAATTACAAATCGGAATATATGGATGCATTAACTTAAAATTTGTATTTGGGGACATTAATTTAAAATTGTAGACGTAAATGTAGATAAATTATATTTGATATCATAAATATAATTGATCTACATTTACGTCTACAATTACGATACACTAAAAGAATCGTTTCCTTTACATGGGAATCAAATTTAGCCAAACTAAGTGGTTTTTAATATGTAAGATTTTTAGTTAATAGCAAATAGTAAAGCGTATTTCATAATTTATTCTATTTATGATGCGCTCGAAAACTACACTCAAAAAAATGGAACCCTATATTTCACTAAAGCCGATTTAATTACACCCAGAGAAGGAATATGATCACCTCAAACATGTTTCAAGAGCAAAATGTTATTTTTAGACGGGGAACATATAACATGTTTGTGGAAAATATGTTATTTTCTCGAAAATTATGTATTTGATTTCGGCAACCTTGTATATATTTGCCGAGAAAAGAACATATTTACGACAAAAATGTTCCATGCTCACCGTCCAAAAATTATGTTTGAGGTGATCATATTCCTTCTCTGGGTGTATATTTTAGCTCATGTAATTATAACGTGTTAAGAAAGTTTCCATGACTTTAATAATTTTGAAATTTTTTAGTTAAATTAACAAAATCAGAGGAAAAATTATACACAAATGAAGCATAACTAAATTCGTGTCTTCCACAAAATGGTTCAGAATTTCTTAAAATTTGTAAATTTTACCAATATTGCGCCCATCTTGAACTTTTTTCCTTTAACTACGAATTTTTTTTAATAATTGGAAAAAAGTAATTTGTCCAATATATTTTCCTGAATGTGATATGTGCGTTTCCAATACAGTTTAGTTTAAATTTTGCAAAATTCTCTAATTTTTGTAAAAGTAACTAAAACTTTCTTTCCTGGTTGGTTTACATTGCATGTGAATTCATGTAATCTACTTGCATACATGCACGTTTTGTTGTTTTCTTTTAGTACTGGATACCCAAGCCGTGATTTGTCCAAAAATGTGCCTTCCAGAAATATTGATTTTAGACCCCATAAAATATATACCGATCGGCTCCGAATCACCTCCTGAGTCGATCTAGCCCTTGGTGTCCGTATGTCCATCTGTCCATGTATATGATTTTCGCAGGATTCCGGTCGCATTTATTATACCCTCCACCATAGGATGGGCGGTATATTAACTTTGTCATTCCGCTTGTAACACATCGAAATATTGCTTTAAGACCCCATAAAAAATATATATTCTGGGTCGTGGTGAAATTCTGAGTCGATCTAAACATGTCCGACCGTCCGTCTGTTGAAATCACGCTAACTTCCGAACGCAACAAGCTATCGCTTGAAACTTGGCACAAGTTGTTGTTATTGATGTAGGTCGGATGGTATTGCAAATGGGCCATATCGGTCCACTTTTACGTATAGCCCCTATATAAATGGAACCCCAGGATCCTCTAAGAGTAGCATCTTTCATCCGATCTGGCTGAAATTTGTTACATGGTGTAAGTATATGGTCTCTAGCAACCATGCAAAAATTGGTCCATATCGGTCCATAATTATATATAGCGCCCATATAAACCGATCCCCAGATTTGGTTTGCGGATCCTCTAAGAGAAGTAAATTTCATCCGATCCGGCTGAAATTTGGTACATGGTATTAGTATATCGTTTCTAACAACCATGCAAAAATTGGTCCATATCGGTACGTAATTATATATAGCCCCCATATAAACCGATCCCCAGATTTGACCTCCGGAGCCTTTTGCAGGAGCAAAATTCATCCGATCCGGTTGAAATTTGGAACGTGGTGTTAGTATGTGGTCTCTAACAAACACGCAAGAATTGGTCCATATCGGTCCATAATTATATATAGCCCCCATATAAATCGATCCCCAGATTTGACCTACGGAAGGAGCAAAATTCATCCGATTCGGTTGAAATTTGGTACGTGGTGTTAGTATATGGCCGCTAATAACCATGCCAAAATGGATCCATATCGGTCTATAGTTATATATAAGCCGATCCCCAATCACACAAAAATTGGTCCATATCGGTTCATAATCATGGTTGCCACTTGAGCCAAAAATAATCTATCAAAATTTTATTTCTATAGAAAATTTTGTCAAAATTTTATTTCTATAGAAAATTTTGTCAAAATTTTATTCCTATAGAAAATTTTGTCAAATTTTATTTCTGTAGAAAATTTTGGCAAAATTTTATTTCTATAGAAAATTTTGTTAAAGTTTTATTTCTACAGAGAATGTTGTCAAAATTTTAATTCTATTTAAAATTTTATCCAAATTTTACTTCTATAGAAAATGTTGTCAAAATTTTATTTCTATAGTAACTTTTGTCAAAATTTTATTTCTATAGAAAATTTTGTCAAACTTAATTATAACGTATTTAATAGGCCTTTTGTAGTTTAATATATACCACGTATGGACTACCTTGCACTTTAGAAGACGGTGTTGGGAAGTTTTAAGATACCTTGCCATCGGCAAGTGTTACCGCAACCCAAGTAGTTCGATTGTGGATGACAGTCTTCAGTAAAAGTTTCTACGCAATCCATGGTGGATGGTACATAAGCTTCGGCCTGGCCGAACTTACGGCCGTATATACTTGTTAAATGGGGTGACATTGCGCTTCGTTACTAACAGATCGCCGCCAAATTTGACACAAAGTAATCCAATTTGCGTCTCTTTTAGATTACTTTCAGACTTGGATATAGCTCTCTTATATATTGTATCGCTCGATTTCTCTAAATTGGGCCATAATATCCTTAATTACAAACCGATCTTACTCAAGGTTGGCACAATGTAATGTTCTATAGTATAAACTAAGTCTGCCAAAAATAATAGAAATCGGTTCAGATTTAGATATAAATATTAAATTAGTCCATCTTATTTAGACTTACATATAGCTTTTACATAAATAAGTTTCCACAAATTTGGATTCATTACCCATATTAGCTGAGCGATTTCCTCTTGTTTAATAATGCAGTCAATAAACCATGAAATAAAACGTAGGTTTATTTTAGAAAATGGTAACTAAAATGGTTTACTATTTGCAACATGACACACTTAAGTTTACAGTTTGTTTAATTGAAGAAAAAATAATTAAATTATTAAAAATAATAATTTTTCTTCTTTTGTTTAAGAAAATGTTATATCTGTAAGGAAAAAATTGTAGTGAAAAATGGTAAAAATGGAAAATTTTCTCATTTCAGAAGCTTACGAACGCAGTTTAAGTAAACTTTATCCATTTTAAGAAAATATGAACTATTTTCAAATTTAGTAAAATTGTGTACTTCATTTGAGTACAACTTTTTTTCTCATTTTTAATTCATATCATTAAAGTAAGCAAAAATTTGTCTTCTTTTATTTTTATTTGCAAAAATAAATAATTAAAATAAGGAAAATTTTCTTATATTTTGCAAAATTTAAATAAAATCAAAAAACTTGTATGAACTAAAATAAAGTTAAATCAGCTACAAAAATTGTCGTTCAGTTTTCTGATGGTAATAATCAAGTATAGCTCCTAATATCAGGCATTTCTGTTCAGATTGAGATAAAGTTCCCATAAACCATTTTGTTAAATATGGAAATACCATTTATATCCCTAACCTATTTCAATGATACCCCACAAATGCTTATGTTTACTAATTCGTAGCGGTAACGGTGTTTTAGGGTATGATATGGTCGGCACCGCCCGACTTTTACTACTTTACTCATAAAATTTACTTTTGTCATAGTTTATGACACTCTACCACTCTTAATTTTATGTTATTCGCCAAATTAATCAAAATAAAATGCTATTGTGTATCGAGGAAACGTCAGTCTGGCAACGCCGACGAGATTTGCACTGATGAGATATTCTGGAGAGAACACCAGTGCATCGATGTCCTGGATAGCTCATACAAATGTTGCATCGAGTATTAAAAAAAAACAGACCTTGATGTATTGTCGCCAATTTGGTCTCTATTTGTACAGAGAATAATAGCCTAGTAATTAACGGTACATATTCCCTACATGTACAATGTTTCTGCTTTATCAGAATCGTCTTTGAACTAAAACAAGTATATAAAGCAGTAAGTTCGGCCGGGACGAATCTTAAATACCCACCACCATGAATTAAATATTATAGTTTCCTGTGAAAATTTCAGGGGGATTTGGTGACAAGCAGATCAGTTCAACCAGTACACTTCCCGAAGATAAATTCAAGGATTTTTACCTATGAAGACTAGATCAGATTCTGGATTTATAAGAACCATATTTGTTAGAGGAATCATAAACATCGTGTGCAAGTGTGCAAGAAAATGAAATAACGCCTTGATTTAAAATCTAAAATCTGTAGATTTTTACCCCCATTATTTAAATGATTACCAGAAGTAAAATCTGGAAACTATAATTCAGTTTCAAGCAATTTTCATTATTAGTGCACATGGACCGATATTCACCATTTTCGGCACACCTCTTTATGTTCCTAAAATACTTCTAGATTTAAAATTTCATGCAAATTTTATAAAAACTATGGTTTCTAAAAGCCCAAGAAGTAAAATCGGAAGATCGGTCTATTTGGGAGATAAATCAAAACATGGATAATACACGCCATTTTCTGCTCTCATATTTAAGGCCCTAAAATACCTGTAGATTTCTCATTTCAGGTAAATTGGATAAAAACTACGGATTCTAGAAGCCTCAAAAATAAAATCATTTCTTGCACACCTATTTATATTCCTAAACACCTCCAGATTTTCGATTTCAGGCAAAGTGGACAACAATTACGGTTTCCAGAAGCCCAAAAAGTAATATCGGGAGATCGGTCTATCTGATTGCTATATCAAAACATGGATCTATACTCACCATTTTCGGCATACCTTTTTATGGTCCTCAAATTGGAGATCGGTCTATATGGGGGCTATATAAAAACATGGTCCGATACTCATAATTTTCAGCAAACCTCTTTAGGGTTTTAAAATACCGCTAGATTTCTAATTTCAGGCAAATTGGATAAAAACTACAGATTTTAGACGCCCAAGAAGTAGAAACTGGATATCGGTCTATATGAGGGCTATACCAAAACATGGACCGATACTCACCATTTTCGGCACACCTCTTTATTGTTCTAAAATACCTCTAGATTTCCAATTTCCGGCAAATTGGATAAAGACTATGGATTCTATAAGCCCAAGACCCCAAATCGGGAGATCGGTCTATATGGGTGATATACCAAAACCCGGACCGATACTCACCATTTTTAGCACACCTCTTTATGGTTCTAAAATACCTCTAGATAGAAACTATGGTTTTTATAAGCCCAAGACCGCAAATCGGGAGGTCGGTTTATATGGGGACTATATCAAAACTTGGACCGATATAGCCCATCTTCGAACTTGACCTGCCTGCAGACAAAAGACGAGTTTGTGCGAAATTTCAGCACGATTGCTTTATTATTGAAGACTGTAGCGTGATTACAACAGACAGACAGACGGACATGGCTATATCGTCTAAGAATTTCTCCCTGATCAAGAATATATATACTTTATATAGTCGGAAATCGATATTTCGATGTGTTACAAACGGAATGACAAACTTATTATACCCCCGTCACCTATGGTGGTGGGTATAAAAAGAAACTAATAGAATTTTCTTAGTAACAAAGGGAATTTCGTTTGCGTTCGAAAATTCATTTGGGGAGAATATTATTTTTCCTTTGTATACGATTAGAAAAGTGTGATTTTCCTAAGTGCATAAAAAAGTTAAACTTAATGGCCTCAATTAAAAACAGTTTAAGTTGTGCCAGACACTCATTTTATTGGAATTTTATTTATTTATTTAAATAAATATAATAAAATTCCAATAAAAAAAATTTTAACTAAAATAGGAATTTCCTAATAGTGTTATGGCGAAAATGGAACAAATTCCCATAGTGGCGCTTATATTTTTCTCAATATTATTTTCTCTAATACCATTTAATAATGGGATATATGTAAAATTTACAAATTTGGAATGTGAAACTCACAATACGTCGGTGGCTAATTTTGAAAAATGCTATTTGAAAGCATTGTCTCGCCACAATGTGACCTTAGATGTTTATATAAAATTGAATATTTTACCAATCAGTGATATAATGGTGAGTATAATGTAATAGAATCCTCTGTAATTAAGTAAACAAACCATAAATAGAAGAATCGAAAATATTGTCAAGGATTTTTATACCCTTCACCACTACTGTGGTACAGGGTATAATAAGTTTGTGCATTTGTATGTAACGCCAAGAAGGAGTAATCATAGACCAACCTTTTAGTATACAGATCGGCTTAGAATTAAATTCTGAGTCGATTTAGCGATGTCCGTCTATCTGCCTGTCTGTCTGTCCGTCTGTCTGTCTGTTGATGTATTTTTGTGTGCAAAGTACAGCTCGCAGTTTTAGTCCGATTGTCCTAAAATTTGGTATAGGATCCTGTTTCGTCTCAAAGACGATCCCTATTGATTTTGGAAAAAATCGGTTCAGATTTAGATATAGCTGCCATATATATTTTTCACCGATCTGGTCATAATTGGCGTGTATATCAACCGATCTTCCTCAAATTCCGTACATCCGAATATTTTATGGGTCTCGAAAAACTTGCAAAATATCAGCCAAATCGGTTCAGATTTAGATATAGCTCCCATATATAGCTTTCGCCCGATTTGCACTCATTTGCCCACAGAGGCCAATTTTTAACTCCGATTTAGTTGAAATTTTGCACAGGAAGTAGAATTAGCATTGTAACTATGCGTGCCAAATTTGGGTGAAATCGGTTCAGATTTGGATATATCTCCCATATATAGCTTTCGCCCGATTTACACTCATTTGCCCACAGAGGCCAAGTTTTTGCTCCGATTTAGTTGAAATTTTGCACAGGGAGTAGAATTAGCATTATAGCTATGCGCGCCAAATTTGGTTGAAATCGGTTCAGATTTAGATATAGCTCCCATATATAGCTTTCGCCCGATTTACACTCATATGACCACAGAGGCCAATTTTTAACTCCGATTTAGTTGAAATTTTGCACAGCGAGTAGAATTAGCATTGTAGCTATGCGTGTCAAATTTGGTTGAAATCGGTTCAGATTTAGATATAGCTCCCATATATATATAATATGTTTTTCTGATTTCGACAAAAATGGTCAAAATACCAACATTTTCCTTGTAAAATCGCCACTGCTTAGTCGAAAAGTTGTAAAAATGACTCTAATTTTCCTAAACTTCTAATACATATATATCGAGCGATAAATCATAAATAAACTTTTTCGAAGTTTCCTTAAAATTGCTTCAGATTTAAACGTTTCCCATATTTTTTTACTAACATTGTGTTCCACCCTAGTGCATTAGCCGACTTAAATTTTGAGTCTATAGATTTTGTAGAAGTCTATCTAATTCGGTCCAGATCGAGTGATATTTAAATGTATGTATTTGGGACAAACCTTTATATATAGCCCCCAACACATTTGACGGATGTGATATTTTATCGAAAATTTAGATCTACAAAGTGGTGCAGGGTATAATATAGTCGGCCCCGCCCGACTTTAGACTTTCCTTACTTGTTTTTTATAATTTTAATACCAGTACTACACACAAAAAAAAAGTGAACACACCGTGGAAGAAAATGTGGGTTTATTTTAGAAAAATTTAACTAAAATAGTTTTCTAATTGCAACATGTTATAAATAAGTTAATACTTTTTGTCAAATTGAAGAAATTTTTTTAAAAATGATTAATTCTTTCTGTTGTTTAAGAACATTTGTTGAAAGAAACAAGTAAGGGAAGTCTAAAGTCGGGCGGGGCCGACTATATTATACCCTGCACCACTTTGTAGATCTAAATTTTCGATACCATATCACATCCGTCAAATGTGTTGGGGGCTATATATAAAGGTTTGTCCCAAATACATACATTTAAATATCACTCGATCTGGAAGAATTTGATAGACTTCTACAAAATCTATAGACTCAAAATTTAAGTCGGCTAATGCACTAGGGTGGAACACAATGTTAGTAAAAAAATATGGGAAACGTTTAAATCTGAAGCAATTTTAAGGAAACTTCGAAAAAGTTTATTTATGATTTATCGCTCGATATATATGTATTAGAAGTTTAGGAAAATTAGAGTCATTTTTACAACTTTTCGACTAAGCAGTGGCGATTTTACAAGGAAAATGTTGGTATTTTGACCATTTTTGTCGAAATCAGAAAAACATATTATATATATATGGGAGCTATATCTAAATCTGAACCGATTTCAACCAAATTTGACACGCATAGCTACAATGCTAATTCTACTCGCTGTGCAAAATTTCAACTAAATCGGAGTTAAAAATTGGCCTCTGTGGTCATATGAGTGTAAATCGGGCGAAAGCTATATATGGGAGCTATATCTAAATCTGAACCGATTTCAACCAAATTTGGCGCGCATAGCTATAATGCTAATTCTACTCCCTGTGCAAAATTTCAACTAAATCGGAGCAAAAACTTGGCCTCTGTGGGCAAATGAGTGTAAATCGGGCGAAAGCTATATATGGGAGCTATATCTAAATCTGAACCGATTTGGCTGATATTGTGCAAGTTTTCGAGACTCATAAACTATTCGGATGTACGGAATTTGAAGAAGATCGGTTGATATACACGCCAATTATGACCAGATCGGTGAAAAATATATATCGCAGTTATATCTAAATCTGAACAGATTTTTTCCAAAATCAATAGGGATCGTCTTTGAGCCGAAACAGGACCCTATACCAAATTTTAGGACAATCGGACTAAAACTGCGAGCTGTACTTTGCACACAAAAATACATCAACAGACAGACAGACAGACGGACAGACAGACAGACAGACGGACATCGCTAAATCGACTCAGAATTTAATTCTAAGACGATCGGTATACTAAACGATGGGTCTCAGACTTTTCCTTCTTGGCGTTACATACAAATGCACAAACTTATTATACCCTGTACCACAGTAGTGGTGAAGGGTATAAAAATTGGATTTAAAAATGGTTAAAATGTCTTTAGCGCTATACGAAGTTCATGGCAGGTACAATTTTAGTAAAATTTACTCATTTGAGAGTCTTATGAACTCAATTTAAGCAAACTTCTACCATTTTAGGAAAATATGAACAAATTTAATTTTTAGTAAAATTGTGCACTATATTTGTATATAGCTTTTTTTTCTTATTTTTAGTTCACGTCATTAAAGTTAGCAAAAAATTATTCAAATAAGGAACTTATACTCATATTGAGTAAAATTTAACTAAAATCAACTAATCTTCATGAACTAAAATAAAGTTCAGTTGGCATTAGAGCCCCTTTTTTTCTGGGTGTATGGTTGTATTACACAATTAAAACTAAAAGGGCGAAATTAGTATTGAAATAAGACTTCGTTCTTACTGAAAATTAAATTAGTAAAGAAAAGTAAAGGTACAGTACTCTCTAGATAATCAGGAAATAGCTGTGTCCAAATAATCGAAATGTTCAGATTACAGGCCATGACGCACAGTGCATCGAAAGCGGCAAAAAACAATATGTGCTTCGATTTTCATTTTAATTTATGTTTTTAATAGACTATGATAGCGAGCTGCGAATACAAAGTAAAACTTTGCTATAAATGACTAGAACTATTTTTAAAAAATATTTTTGAATTTTAAGCCGAAAATGGGGTTAAATTACCTGGATGGTCTAAAAAAACGAATGGTCCTATTTTAGCCAAGTTAAATATTTTGTGTAGCTATGGTTTTTGAACTAGTACAAAAAAAAATATTTGAGCAAATTAGTTTTGGGATCTTTCTACCCAAAACGTATAATTTACAAAAGACGCCAAAAAATTATATCTATCAATTTTGTTCGCACACTATTTTTTGGGATGATTATAAAAAAAATTCTGCTATTTTGGTAGAAATATTTTTAAAATATTTTTGCTTTTGGAGTATTTTTTTTTTTTTTGTAAAAACCCCCATTCATTACCACGAAGGGATTTTGGATGAACGAGTTTTTGTCATGTATTGGGTTTTATGTTAAGTTTATTGGTTTTGAGTTTTCAATTTTAGTTTATGCTCGTCCAAAAAAATAAAATTCTCTAAACTTTAGAAATTAACGTGATTTGTTGATTTTTTTTTTAATTTTAACTCATTTGCCTTCTTGGTCATCTTAGTGGCATTTTGAGGACTTGTAATAAAAAATTATATCCCTGAATTTAATTTTTTGATCTTGTTTTATAATTTGTATTAGTTTTCCATTAAAAAAATTAAATTTTGCTAATTTTTTTTTTTTAATTTTTTTTCCTTTTTGTCAATTGTGAATTTCATCTCTTTTTTATTTTGGTTGTTATTTGTTATTAGTTTTTGATTCAAAAAATAAAATTTTGCTAATTATAAAAAAACAATGTTTTGTTTTGCTTATAAAACATATAACATTTGGTAAAGTTTTTGTCTTTTAACATTTTTATATGTTTTAGAAACTATTATAAACATAACATTACTTTTTCTAAATTAACAGAATTTTTTTTTGAGTTGTAAGCCTAATATAAAACAAATTTATTTAAAAAAACGAGTCAAAATTATAAAAAAAAGTTGATCATTTTTTCCATAGCCGAGGGTACGATTTTTAGAGGCCTGTCAGTAGGGTTTCGAATACCGTCATTCACAATCGGATTACTTGGGTTGTGCTAACAATTGTCAATGGTAAGGTATCTTAAAACTTCTTAACCTTGTCTTCTCAATACACAGAAAAAATATCACCAAAAATATTTCCAATTAAAAAATTGAAGTTGAAATCGTAATCAATTAATTAATTGATACAGTGACTTTTTAATCAGACTATATTAAATTATTCCAATCCAATTAAAAATTTAATTTGAAATTATACCTATGGGAATAATTTGCTTCTATATACGCACTCTTTATTACTTCGTTAAAGAAAAATCCAACTATAATTATAACCCTATAAAATTGCAAGAAAATGTATTAAAATAATTATGAATAAATAAATAGTAACAGGTTGGCTGATAAGTCCCCGGTCTAACAAAGAAAAACAATTTTTTTTGTCAAAACTCGTTTTTATTATTCAGCATAGCTCCCTTCAAGAGCGATACAACGATTATAACGACCTTCCAATTTTTTGATACCATTTTGGTAGTACTCCTTCGGTTTTGCCTCAAAATAGGCCTCAGTTTCGGCGATCACCTCTTCATTGCAGCCAAATTTTTTCCCTGCGAGCATCCTTTTGAGGTCTGAGAACAAGAAAAAGTCGCTGGGGGCCAGATCTGGAGAATACTGTGGGTGGGGAAGCAATTCGAAGCCCAATTCATGAATTTTTGCCATCGTTCTCAATGACTTGTGGCACAGTGCGTTGTCTTGGTGGAACAACACTTTTTTCTTCTTCATATGGGGCCGTTTTGCCGCGATTTCGACCTTCAAACGCTCCAATAACGCCATATAATAGTCACAGTTTATGGTTTTTCCCTTCTCAAGATAATCGATAAAAATTATTCCATGCGCATCCCAAAAAACAGAGGCCATTACTTTGCCAGCGGACTTTTGAGTCTTTCCACGCTTCGGAGACGGGCGCTGTCCACTCAGCCGACTGTCGATTGGACTCAGGAGTGTAGTGATGGAATCATGTTTCATCCATTGTCACATATCGACGGAAAAACTCAGGTGTATTACGAGTTAACAGCTGCAAACACCGCTCAGAATCATCAACACGTTGTTGTTTTTGGTCAAATGTGAGCTCGCGCGGCACCCATTTTGCACAGAGCTTCCGCATATCCAAATATTGATGAATGATATGACCAACACGTTCCTTTGATATCTTTAAGGCCTCTGCTATTTCGATCAGCTTCATTTTACGGTCATTCAAAATCATTTTGTGGATTTTTTTGATGTTTTCGTCGGTAACCACCTCTTTCAGGCGTCCACTGCGTTCACCGTCCTCCGTGCTCATTTCATCACGCTTGAATTTTGTATACCAATCAATTATTGTTGATTTCCCTGGGGCAACTCATTATCAAGCCAAGTTTTTGCTTCCACCGTATTTATCCCTTCAGAAAACAGTATTTTATCAAAACACGAAATTCCTTTTTTTCCATTTTTCACAATAACAAAAGTTGCTTCACAAAAGACGTATCTCACAAACTAATTGACTTACAGACGTCAAATTTTGACACGAATCATTTGAAGGTTGGTACTATATAAAAATAATATGCATTTAATACTAGCGACGCCATTTATGTGTCAGACCGGGGACTTATCAGCCAACCTGTTAATACATTAAACAATTGATTGTTTCAGTTAAAAAAATAATTGGGTATTGCGACCAAATTAAATTCTTATTTGAACTAATTAAAAAATTAATTAAGAGTGCCGAATAAATCAATTAAGGTTTTAATCAAGTACATTTTTTATTTCTAATTAATTCGTTTTCATGATTAAAGCAATTTCAATTAAAAAATTAATTGCATCACTTAATTTCGTTATTGAATCATTTTTTTTTTGTACCAAATTGTACCAAGTTTCGGGATTTCAAAAGGCGGACATCGCTAGATTGAATCAGGGTTGCTTTTTATAATTCGGGATTGGGAAACCCTAGTACTGCAATCTCCTAAGTGACATGAATTAAATCGTGAAAATTTTGTTGCGATTATTTTTTACAACTTCTCACGTGGAAAGTTGTATGAACTTAATTCAATTTTAGGCGATTAAGTTCTGTCAAGAACCAGTGTTTATCGATGGTATGGTGATAAGTCAATGGTTAGCATACCCGCCTTGCATACATCAGCGGTGGATTATACCCTCTCTGTAACACTGGCGACTTTTCTGAATGTTTCAAAACATCTCTGGCTTCACCGAGCTAAACATACAATCTTGAGCCTGAAATATCGCGTAGCCACTGCATGTTTTGGAGATACCTCAGTGTGTATAAATCTTAATGGGGAATATTTTGAAAAACAATAAATTATTTTCGACGATTAATATTTGTTTTTGTTCTCTAATCCCGAAATATAAATAAAAGGAAACTAAACACGTTGGTGTTGTAGACTGACTGACCCTATTAATATCGAATTTTTCTTTTCGGTTGATAATGTGCTTCTCTTGAATTTGGAATTGATTGCAGATGAATGCCCAACTCTTTCATCGGGGTAATGGTTACCGACCATTTATGTATAATGATACCATGGATTTTTGTCGTTTTATGAAAAACCCTAAACGTTGGATGTTTTGGAAAATTATATGGGACGCTGTAATGCCTAGTACCAATATGAACCATACCTGCCCTGTAAATGTAAGTAAACCATACAGCGGGTATATAATACAAGATTTAGAAGATTTTTGTTGTTGTTGTTTTCAGCATGATATAATTATATCGCGTCTAAGTTTAAGATCGGAAATGATGAAATTGATACCTTTTCCACCCAATGCCTATATGGTTCGTTTTAAATTTTACAACCAGCAATACAAAGGATTTGAAATTCGTGTTTATGGTATCGTCTATAATTGAGAGCTGGGATTCAAAAACAAAAATTTCAGAAAATCTTTTTTTTTTATCCAATTGTTTATATACCGAAAATTATTGTTTCTGTTAAGGTGTAAAAACTGGTTTTATGGAATCAACATTGTAATACAAAACATTTGGGTGGAGGTATTGAATATTTTAATAATCAACAAAGAATATTTGATGTGATACATTATACTATAGTATGTACATATTGAAAATCAATTAGTATTTTAAATATATTATGTTTAGTTGTTTTGTTTTTCAATCTTTTTCTTTTGAAATGCATTTATCATTTATGTACTATATTAAAGAATAAAAAGTAAGATCAGAGTTAAGTTCGGCCAGGTCGAAGCTTAAATACATACCACCATGGAAATGCAGTGAAATACTATTAACATTGAGTTTTTTATACCCTCCACCATACCACATAAAGTATATATATTCTGGGTCGTGGTGAAACTCTGAGTCGATCTGAGCATGTCCGTCCGTCCGTCTGTTGAAATCACGCTAACTTCCGAACGAAACAAGCTATCGACTTGAAACTTGGCACAAATAGTTGTTATTGATGTATGTCGGATGGTATTGCAAATTGGCCATATCGGTCCACTTTTACGAACAGCCCCCATATAAACGGACCCCCAAAATTTGGCTTGCGAAGCCTCTAAGAGAAGAAAATTTCATCCGATCCGGTTGAAATTTTGTACATTATGTTAGTATATGGTCTCTAATGACCATGCAAACATTGGTTCATATCAGTCCATATTTATTATAGCCCCCGTATAAACCGATCCCCAGATTTGGTTTTGGAGCCTCTTGGAGGAGCAAATTTCATCCGAATCAGTTGAAATTTGGTACATTGTGCTAGTATATGGCCGTTAACAACCATGCCTAACTAGGTCCATATCGGTCTATAGTTATCTATAGCCTTCAGATAAATCGATCCCCAATCACACAAAAATTGGACCATATATAAATGAGGGCTACGACCACGCTAACCAAAATGGTATTAAAAAATTAATTAAAAGTAGTGTTGTAAATTTTGATTACTTTTGACTACTCGTTACTACTCGTTACTTTTGAATTGAGTACTCGTTACTACTCGTTACTTTTATAAAAAAAATTAAAAAAGACATTGTGAGCACTTTTTAATAATATCTTCCTCTTTTTTAAATTTAAAAACAGTATAGAAAAGCAAATTACATTATCCAGTTTTATTCTAGTGTTATAAAATGTGGTGTTGTAGATATATGGGTCTCGTTAGAAAAAGATTTTCACCAATCATTCAAAAATTTTAGAGCCAATTTCGTATTCACTATTTGGTATTTTTTCGTCAGGGTATATCTAAATGGCATTGTGTATTACTGATGCTTGCAATTTGCAAACTTTTTAAATCCACCATTGACAGTGGATGAAAATATTTAGCGATCATTTTTATCGTGAGACCCAATGTTGAAATTTTCCAAGGGTTTTTGAATAAGCTTGGGTACCTTCTCTGAAAACAATTGGATTGAACCAGCTGAAGTCAACGACATTATTATTCATACTATTCGCATGAGACGTGATCCATGTGATGCTTTAAATTATAGCTCCCACCTACACCCAATGCAAATTTTTTCAAATGCAAACGTTTTTAAGAAATCGGATAAATTTTTCACTTTGTTCAAAGGTGAAGCCATATATCCTTTTCGTGTTATTTTAACTGATAAAACGATTTTCGAAAACTTCAATTAATATTTTTCAAGAAGTCAAGAATTTTACTTCCAAACCGCCAACTTACTCACCGTCAGAAGAAAAAAACTGGCATTGAAGATATTGAGTACTCTTTTACTAGTAACGAGTACTCAAAAAATTAGTCAGTAACGAGTACTTGTAATCAAATACTCGTTACTTTCCCAACACTAATTAAAAGCCGACATTCGTACAGAAACATTACAATAATGCTAGGTACATCTAAAACCGATGGCGAAAATGCCAATAACTAGAGTCCCAAGGGTGAAACTCGTGGCAGAAAACCTAAATAAATCTAAATAAATAAGAAATGATCTAAATATTGACGTTGTTGCATCAAATATTCGAAAAACACACATTGGAGATGGATTTAGAGTCCGTAGTGCAAGAAAAGTGTCATTATTATCCAAAAAGAATATTAAAAAAAGATTAAAGTTAGCTAAAAATCAAATCGATTGGCCTAAGCAAAAATGGCGTAATATTTTGGGGTCCGTTGAAACAAAAGTAAACTTATTTTCTTTTGATAGAGTTGTCCACCGTTCTATTCAGTCCCAAATATACATTAAAGACGGTCCAAAACTGTGGTGACAGCATCATGGTATGGAGGTAATTCTCGGATTATAGAATGGACCCTCTTTATCGTATACAGAATATAATGAAATTAGCTGATTACAAAGATATTTTGCAAAACAAATGTTGCCTTATGCCGAAGAAAATATGCCACTAAAATGGACCTTCCAGAAGAAGTGGTTCCAGGACAATAAAATCAATGTGTTAGAATGAGCGCTACAGTCCCCAGAATTGAATTGAACCCAAAAATTTGTGCAACGAAGTTATAGGGGCAATCAGGGGAAAGTGTACATCAATTTGCGATGGGCTCTGAAATCGAATACAGGATATGGAACGAAATACCGCTATATTTTTGCCAAAAATTTTGGTCGGTTCAATACCTAGATGTTGTACTGTTCTGGTTAACAAAGAATCCGCAAATAAGTACTACTGTAACACTACGGCTTTATGGAAGAATATTCAGTATAAATATCTATATAGATTTATTTAATTTGGTAATAAGTTTAAACTTTCATGAAGTGTCCTTATTTTTTTTTCACACGTAAATCATGTCAATTTATAAAAAATCAAAAAATATCGAATTACTCGTACAATAGTAACAAAAGTTTTGTTACTAATATTGTCTCTACCTTTTAAGAATAAATAAATCTTTTTAAAAAGAAAGAATTTTCGATTTCTAGTTCGCTTGTTACTGTTATCTAAATGTGAGTAGGTACTGTCCCTATTATTTTTCACATAACTATATATATTGTAAGGGTTCTATAACAAAAGAAGTCATATTTATGCTTTGGCTAAATTTGAGGAAAAGTGTTTTTAGTTAAGTTTTTCTTTATTTTTATGAATACTTTATTATGAACTGAATAATATTTTCTTAGTAGTTGTAAATTCTTACTCCTTGTGAAGAAATCGGTGTTAGTAAAATTCCATACTTTATTCTAGTTAATAAGTAAGGAAAGTCTAAAGTCGGGCGGGGCCGACTATATTATACCCTGCACCACTTTGTAGATCTAAATTTTCGTTACCATATCACATCCGTAAAATGTGTTGGGGGATACATATAAAGGTTTGTCCCAAATACATACATTTAAATATCACTCGATCTGGACAGAATTTGATAGACTTCTACAAAATCTATGGACTCAAAATTTAAGTCGGCTAATGTACTAGGATGGAACACAATGTTAGTAAAAACCAGTAAGGAAAGTCTAAAGTCGGGCGGGGCCGACTATATTATACCCTGCACCACTTTGTAGATCTAAATTTTCGATACCATATCACATCCGTCAAATGTGTTGGGGCTATATATAAAGGTTTGTCCCAAATACATACATTTAAATATCACTCGATCTGGAAGAATTTGATAGACTTCTACAAAATCTATAGACTCAAAATTTAAGTCGGCTAATGCACTAGGGTGGAACACAATGTTAGTAAAAAACAAGTCGGGAAAGTCTAAAGTCGGGCGGGGCCGACTATATTATACCCTGCACCACTTTGTAGATCTAAATTTTCGATACCATATCACACCCGCCAAATGTGTTGGGTGCTATATATAAAGGTTTGTCCCAAATACATAAATTTAAATATCACTCGATCTGGAAGAATTTAATAGACTTCTACAAAATCTATAGACTCAAAATTTAAGTGGCTAATGCACTAGGGTGGAACACAATGTTAGTAAAAAAATATGGGAAACGTTTAAATCTGAAGCAATTTTAAGGAAACTTCGAAAAAGTTTATTTATGATTTATCGCTCGATATATATGTATTAGAAGTTTAGGAAAATTAGAGTCATTTTTACAACTTTTCGACTAAGCAGTGGCGATTTTACAAGGAAAATGTTGGTATTTTGACCATTTTTGTCGAAATCAGAAAAACATATTATATATATATGGGAGCTATATCTAAATCTGAACCGATTTCAACCAAATTTGACACGCATAGCTACAATGCTAATTCTACTCGCTGTGCAAAATTTCAACTAAATCGGAGTTAAAAATTGGCCTCTGTGGTCATATGAGTGTAAATCGGGCGAAAGCTTTATATGGGAGATATATCCAAATCTGAACCGATTTCAACCAAATTTGGCACGCATATTTACAATGCTAATTCTACTCCCTGTGCAAAATTTCAACTAAATCGGAGCAAAAAATTGGCCTCTGTGGGCAAATGAGTGTAAATCGGCGAAAGCTATATATGGGAGCTATATCTAAATCTGAACCGATTTTGCTGATATTTTGCAAGTTTTTCGAGACTCATAAAATATTCGGATGTACGGAATTTGAGGAAGATCGGTTGATATACACGCCAATTATGACCAGATCGGTGAAAAATATATATGGCAGCTATATCTAAATCTGAACCGATTTTTTTCAAAATCAATAGGGATCGTCTTTGAGCCGAAACAGGACCCTATACCAAATTTTAGGACAATCGGACTAAAACTGCGAGCTGTACTTTGCACACAAAAATACATCAACAGACAGACAGACAGACAGACAGACAGACAGACGGACAGACAGACGGACAGACAGACAGACGGACATCGCTAAATCGACTCAGAATTTAATTCTAAGCCGATCCGTATACTAAAAGGTTGGTCTGTGATTACTCCTTCTTGGCGTTACATACAAATGCACAAACTTATTATACCCTGTACCACAGTAGTGGTGAAGGGTATAAAAATATGGGAAACGTTTAAATCTGAAGCAATTTTAAGGAAACTTCGAAAAAGTTTATTTATGATTTATCGCTCGATATATATGTATTAGAAGTTTAGGAAAATTAGAGTCATTTTTACAACTTCTCGACTAAGCAGTGGCGATTTTACAAGGAAAATGTTGGTATTTTGACCATTTTTGTCGAAATCAGAAAAACATATATATGGGAGCTATATCTAAATCTGAACCGATTTCAACCAAATTTGGCACGCATAGTTACAATGCTAATTGTACTCCCTATGCAAAATTTCAACTAAATCGGAGCAAAAAATTGGCCTCTGTGGGCAAATGAGTGTAAATCGGGCGACAGCTATATATGGGAGCTATATCTAAATCTGAATCGATTTGGCTGATATTTTGCAAGTTTTTCGAGACTCATAACATATTCGGATGTACGGAATTTGAGGAAGATCGGTTGATATGCACGCCAATTATGACCAGATCGGTGAAAAATATATATGGCAGCTATATCTAAATCTGAACCGATTTTTTCCAAAATCAATAGGGATCGTCTTTGAGCCGAAACAGGACCCTATACCAAATTTTAGGACAATCGGACTAAAACTGCGAGCTGTACTTTGCATACAAAAATACATCAGCAGACAGACAGACGGACATCGCTAAATCGACTCAGAATTTAATTCTAAGCCGATCGGTATACTAAAAGATGGGTCTATGACCACTATTTCTTGGCGTTACATACAAATGCACAAACTTATTATACCCTGTACCACAGTAGTGGTGAAGGGTATAAATATGGGAAACATTTAAATCTGAAGCAATTTTAAGGAAACTTCGCAAAAGTTTATTTATGATTTATCGCTCGATATATATGTATTAGAAGTTTAGGAAAATTAGAGTCATTTTTACAACTTTTCGACTAAGCAGTGACGATTTTACAAGGAAAATGTTGGTATTTTGACCATTTTTGTCGAAATCAGAAAAACATATAAAGGGTGATTCTTTTGAGGTTAGGATTTTCATGCATTAGTATTTGACAGATCACGTGGGATTTCAGACATGGTGTCAAAGAGAAAGATGCTCAGTATGCTTTGACATTTCATCATGAATAGACTTACTAACGAGCAACGCTTGCAAATCATTGAATTTTATTACCAAAATCAGTGTTCGGTTCGAAATGTGTTTCGCGCTTTACGTCCGATTTATGGTCTACATAATCGACCAAGTGAGCAAACAATTAATGCGATTGTGACCAAGTTTCGCACTCAGTTTACTTTATTGGACATTAAACCAACCACACGAATGCGTACAGTGCGTACAGAAGAGAATATTGCGTCTGTTTCTGAGAGTGTTGCTGAAGACCGCGAAATGTCGATGAATGAAATGTCGCAGCAATTGGGTTTGTGTTATTCGACCACATGGAAGATTTTACGCAAAGATCTTGGTGTAAAACCGTATAAAATACAGCTCGTGCAAGAACTGAAGCCGAACGATCTGCCACAACGTCGAATTTTCAGTGAATGGGCCCTAGAAAAGTTGGCAGAAAATCCGCTTTTTTATCGACAAATTTTGTTCAGCGATGAGGCTCATTTCTGGTTGAATGGCTACGTAAATAAGCAAAATTGCCGCATTTGGAGTGAAGAGCAACCAGAAGCCGTTCAAGAACTGCCCATGCATCCCGAAAAATGCACTGTTTGGTGTGGTTTGTACGCTGGTGGAATCATTGGACCGTATTTTTTCAAAGATGCTGTTGGACGCAACGTTACGGTGAATGGCGATCGCTATCGTTCGATGCTAACAAACTTTTTGTTGCCAAAAATGGAAGAACTGAACTTGGTTGACATGTGGTTTCAACAAGATGGCGCTACATGCCACACAGCTCGCGATTCTATGGCCATTTTGAGGGAAAACTTCGGAGAACAATTCATCTCAAGAAATGGACCGGTAAGTTGGCCACCAAGATCATGCGATTTGACGCCTTTAGACTATTTTTTGTGGGGCTACGTCAAGTCTAAAGTCTACAGAAATAAGCCAGCAACTATTCCAGCTTTGGAAGACAACATTTCCGAAGAAATTCGGGCTATTCCGGCCGAAATGCTCGAAAAAGTTGCCCAAAATTGGACTTTCCGAATGGACCACCTAAGACGCAGCCGCGGTCAACATTTAAATGAAATTATCTTCAAAAAGTAAATGTCATGGACCAATCTAACGTTTCAAATAAAGAACCGATGAGATTTTGCAAATTTTATGCGTTTTTTTTTAAAAAAAAGTTATCAAGCTCTTAACAAATCACCCTTTATATGGGAGCTATATCTAAATCTGAACCAATTTCAACCAAATTTGGCATGCATAGCTACAATGCTAATTCTACTCCCTGTGCAAAATTTCAACTACATCGGAGTTAAAAATTGGCCTCTGTGGTCGTATGAGTGTAAATCGGGCGAAAGCTATATAATGGAGATATATCTAAATCTGAACCGATTACAACCAATTGTACTAATTGTACTCCTAGTGCAAAATTTCAACCGAATCGGGGTAAAACTCTGGCTTCTATTTGTCCATATCGGGCGAAAGATATATATGGGAGCTATATCTAAATCTGCACCGATTTCAATAAAATTTGGCACACTTGACTATAGTGCTAATTGTTCTTGTTGTGCAAAATTTTAAGCAAATTAGGGTAAAACTCTGGCTTCTGGGGCCATAAGTCCATATCGGGCGAAATATATATATATATATATATATATATATGGGAGCTATATCTAAACCTGAACCGATTTCTTCCAAAATCAATAGGGTTCTATTCTGACCCAAATCACATACTTGTGCCAAATTTGAAGTCGATTGGACTAAAACTGCTACCTAGACTTTGATTACAAAAATGTGTTCACGGACAGACGGGCATGGCTATATCGACTCAGGAGCCCACCCTGAGCATTTTTGCCAAAGACATCATGTGTCTATCTCGTCTCTTTCTGGGTGTTGCAAATAACTGCACTAACTTATAATACCCTGTTCCACAGTGTGGCGAAGGGTATAATAAACTATTTCTAACTGTTTTCATTTTAGCATTTTTTTACTGAATGAAATAATGAAATAATAAAATTTATTATTTTTAAAACAAAAATTTATTTTAATGAAAATAAAACGGCTACACTAAATTCATGCAAGTTTTTCCTTTTATTTTCGAAGGCAATTGTTTTCTGGTGTATATTGGTTGGTCTACTCTTTTATCTGGAGGTAAAGTATTTTTTGTTAAAGGTTTAACTTTACCAATTTCATTCATTGCTTTCTATGTAAATGATTGATTTGACCTTAAAATAAATTAAATAACAATTTCTGGGATATCGTCGCCCACTCCATATATTTTTGTATTTTTTTTTTGTTTGGCAATTTCTACTCACCTTGGTAACATTTGGTACAGCAACATATCAGTTTTTTTCTTCTCCTCGTAAAGCTGAGTGGTACGTTCCTGCACCAATCCCTCCAAATTGTATGCGTATTTTTCCATGATGGAGAGCATGTTATCAAATATATTGGGTTTTCTAAAAATGATTCACAATTGAGTAACATCCATTAGATCATATTGTTGAAAATGTATGAAGATACAAATTCCCACTCTATATATGAGAGTGCTTTTGTTTGGAGTGCTTTTCATAAATGAACATTTATTTCCCTGTTGTATCGATTTAAAATGAAAAACATTATACTGATGTACAATGTTGCGAATTTAATAAAATCTCTTTTGACATGTTTTAGTGTTGTAGCAATTCACACGCACTCATGCGTGAATAGTGAGCTGAAATAACACGAATATGTATGGAATGGAGACGAAAATTTTGCTGCCGGAATTTCCATAAATTTATGGATTTTTATTAGAATTTGTTTCGAATTGGGCTCAGTATAATAAATAAGGTTTACAATAGGACTGTTTTCTTTTAGTACTGGATGATATGAGATGTTCTGGATAGTAAATGTTGCATCCAGTACTAAAAGAAAACAGGCCTGATAATGCTTTACATGGGGGCCCAAGCTCTAGTTTATAATTTCACTCAGCTTGGTTAAGACAATTTTCTACGATTTTGAAATCATTTCGTAAAAATTGGGGCCTAAATGTTGCCCCCTCATCAGTTCATTACTAATTTGGACATTATATATCCCTTAAATATAGAAATGATGAAGATGATTCACCTTATCCTATTTATCTACTACTTGAATATTTAGAAGCAATATTTCGTTCTAAAAAATACATAATGACAGAACTCCCATTTTCATTTCTCGAACATTTTGATGACGATCACCGGTCTGTGTTTCGAAATCTTGAACTTATTGCAGCCCCCAAGCAGGTATGACAATAAATGTTTTTTTTTTTCAATTTTTAAATTATTACTGATGTTCTACCGCCCATTTCTTAATTTTTTTTTAATAAAAACTTGTCAAAAATTTATTGGAAATCTTTGTGAAAACGAAAGCGTCTTAATTTGGGGACAAGAGCCAGAAAAATACTGACAACACTGCATATTGGTATTGGTTGCAATTAACTGTAAATATAAAAACTGCAATATATTTCAAAAATACTTACAATCCTGCTTGCAGCTCCTTCAGTTTCATGCGAACTAATCTAATATCTGGTCGCAATTCAGGATCTTCCTCCCAACAGGAACGCAGGCACTGTCTCACATATTCAGGTATATCCAATTGTGATAGAGATGGACGGAATACTCCATGGTGTAATAATTCTGGCTGTTTAACAAATGTTATAATTTCTATGGAGAACAATGAAATATTTATTGAATATTATCCGCACAACAAGAATACAAAATTCTTATAATTATAGTACGGGGAAAAATCCTACATATTTTTAAAATATTATAACTAATACAATTATATAAAACAAATTTAAATATAGAGTTAAGACAACAAATTACAAATCACAACAAGGAAAAAAACATGACAAATTTCAAGTTTGAAATTTAACAAAAAGGAATGTGGTTAATAAAAAAAAATCCTTCTATTATAGCATAGAATTAATTTCAAGAAGATATATCAAATAGCAATTTTTTTAATTTTCTTAATTAAATTTAAGAAATTAATCAAAAAAAGTATAATAAATAAATAATAAAAATACAAAAAAAAAAAATATATATATATATATATATATATATATATATATATATATATATATATATATATATATATATATATATATATATATATATATATATATATATATATATATATATATATATATATATATATATATATATATATATATATATATATATATATATATATATATATATATATATATATATATATATATATATATAAATAAATAAAAATAATAATAATAAATAAATAAATAAAAAGAAAAAATATATAAATACATAAATAAATAATAAACCCGTTGTCATTCACTATTCAGGCCGTTTAATCTACAGATTCCTTGTAAAATTCCCAAAGTTTACGTTTGAAAATTACCGAATTGCTCATAGTTTGTAATTTATTTCGTAGAGAGTTCCAAAGACGTATGGCGAAAATGAAAAACTGCCATTGTGGTATTAATTTCCGATGCAGCATAGGTATAAGTTTCTTACCTCTACCCAGCAAAAAAAATTGGAAGTAGTTCCACAAACATTTCTAGGATCCCCCATCGAGTTTTTTCAACTTCCGATGCAGTCCTTTTGGACAAGTCCACAAACATTTCTTCTGAAGCGCGTCTTGGGATCCCCCAATGATTTTTTTCTACTTCCGATGCAGTCCTTGTGGACAAGTGTTAGAAAAAACGCAATCAAGCTATTTTAAGTGCAAATTTTGGACAATTAAAGTTTACAAAAAAATATAAAACTAATAAAAAAATAAAAAAAAAAACAGAAAATTAATAAAAAAGTAAAAAAATAATAATAATAAAAATAAATTTCAGCCCCGATGGGATTTGAACCTGTGCCGTTTGACTTTTTCGCTTCCATGGAAGTTCTTTTGAGAAGGTTTTGCAAATTACGAGAATTTGTAATTTTTTTTTTGTTGATTTTTAATGGAAAAAATATATTTATACGAAAATATATGCCGAAAATAAAAAATAAAAACGATGCATAACATAAAAAAATATTTTTTAGAAAAATATTTGATAAAAAAAATTGCCGCTGGTGAGATTTGAACCTGCGTTTCTTATTTTTTCGTTCATACTAATAAAGAACATCTCGAGAAGCAATTAGAATGTTATTCCTTGGTGTCGTATTACGATCATATCACAAACATTTGAATTGACCTTTCGACGCTTTACGTTTAATGGCGTTTGTGGCTGAGTGTGCTAAGGCGTTCTGTTATGGTGCCAGCAAACCCAGGTTCAATCCCTGGTCGGAGCGAAAAAGTTTTTCAAATTGTAAAAATAATAGTGTAATAAAACATATGGATGAAAAAAAGTGAAATTGGTTAAAAAATTTTTTTTTCGCATTTTAATTTCTTCATTCAAATTAACTTCCTGGGCACAACTTCTAAAGCAATGCAAAGGATCCAAAAAGGGAGTACTTCCGTCCTATGACAAGCCCATGTAAAATTCATTGGAGATGATCCAAGTTTGCACTACTTCCGGATCACAGATTGGGGATCCAAACTACTTTTTTGGAAGCTCTTTTTTTGCTGGGTATTGGATCGGGCAAAGCTAATTTTCCGATACAAATACGGTGGTGTGCGCGTATAAATTATCTTCTGTAAGTAGATAAGCGACCTTATATGCAACAACTCATTAATACCAACCCCGTACAGAACCACGTTATAACGAGATACAGAATCCCGTCGCTTCAAGCCGTACAGATATCGCGTCACACTATTAAAAAAGGTATTTGGTTTGCGTTTGCTCACTGAGTCACAGTTTGCAAACAGCTCACATAGTGACCATAATTTACAGTAATTCTGTCCTATGACTGTATTAATGTGATCCCTTCAAGTAAGATAGCTATTAAACATCACGCCTAGATTTTTCGCACGGTCGACAATCTCAAGTCTCCTCCCACCCATCCGTATATCAATATCGTGAGAAAATTGCGTTAACCTTTTTCTTATAATCAAACATTTAGATTTGGTTGGGTTAAGACACAGACCATTAGAACCAGCCCATGCATAAATCCTAGATAAATAATGGTGATCATCCCCACGTGTTCATCTAGTCCATCCCTCGTGCTACTAATATAGACCTGAACATCGTCCGCATACATATGCACCTGACAGAAAGCAATTGACTTGGTAAATCATTGATATACAGGGAGAATAAAAGTGGACCCAGTATCGAACCCTGGGGCACTCCTTTTGAAAAGTTTGATAGATTTTGATGAACAATTTTTTTTTGTGGTTTGAAGTTTTTCTATTTTTACGATATAGCTAAACTGTCCATCATATATTCGATATACGAAAAGGAGGAAAGTTTTAGCTAAATCATTAGTTTGTGGAAACGTAGCATAAAACGGAGTCAATCACAATAGTTAATATCTTAAGGTAAGTTCTAATAAGTATAAAAATTAAGTTGAGGCTGCAGACCTTCAGGAACTCTATTGATTTCTGAAGAAATCGGTACAGATATCGATATAGCTCCCATATAAATATATCTTTGCCTGATGCAGAGTTTTTTTTGCACAGGGAACAAAATTAGTAGTGTCGTCATGTGTGCTAAATTTGATTGAAATCGCTTCAGATTTTGATATAGTTTTCATATATATCTTTCGCCCGATGTTAACTCATACGACCTCTGTGGTTAAAGTTTTATTCCGATTTACGTAGAATTTTGCACACACCAAAAAAATGTGAACTCTCTTTTTCACCCAAGCCAATTTAACTTTATTTTAGTTCATAGAATTATTATGTTTGGAGAAAGTTTCCTTTACTCTAATAATTGTATGCGTACGTTATATGAACTAAAAAGGAGAAAAACTTATACACAAATTAAGCATACAGATTCACAAAATATTTCATTATTTCTTTAAATTTGTAAATTTTACTACAAATGCGCCCATTTTGAACTTCGTATGGCACTAAAGACATTGCTGCAATTTTGAACTCCAATTTTTTCTTTCAAACTACAAAATTTTCTTTAACAAGTAAAAAAATTAATTGTGTCTACTAAATTTTCTTAAATTTGTTGAAAAATATCTACTAATTTTTGTGATATCGGAGTGATGTCAAATTTTCTAAATTAACTAAAATTTTTCTTCGTCGTGGGTTCAGTGTTTTTTTCAGAGCAGGGGGTATAACTAACATTCTAGCTATGCATGTTAAATTTGGTAGAAAATTTATATATAGCTCACATATGTATCCTTCACCCAATATACCTTTGTGCCGCTTTAGTTACCGTTGTGCCACTTTAGTGGCAAATTTGTCACTTTTGTGCCACTAAATGTGATACTTTTATATATTTTACAAATTTCGATGGAAAATAGCGATAAGATTACATATGATTGAATTCTTATTTAATAATCGAGTTCAAGAGTTTAATATTATATTTGTGACCAATTATTCTTTTTTGTCATTACGTTATTAAATACACCGACATAAATGCCTATAAATTTTTATGAAATTGTGTGCCACTTTTTTTAAGTGAGTGTGCCATCTTTTATTGCTTTTGGCACTTTTTATGCCACTTTCTAGAAATTCTTAATGGTAACGCTACTCCTAAGGCTAGAGTTACGTCTTGATATGCTTCCAACTTTGCACAAAGAGTAAAATTGAAGTATCATGCAGTGTGCTAAATTTTGTTTGAAATCGTTTCAGATTCAGACATAACTTCCATATAATTTTCGCCCGGTTTACACTCATATGACAACAGAGGCCCGATTCACGTGAAATTTTGCACAGGGATTAAAACTCTAGCTATGCATGCATGTTAAAATCGGTTCTGTTTTGGATATAGCTCCCATATATATGTACTATAGGTTTACTCACGCGTGAGTAAAATATTATTCACGTGCACACCTCTAATATGTACCCTCGATTATGCACTGAAAAAAGCATGCCCGGTTCCAAAGATTTTGTCTTTACCTTAACACTTTTGGCATTGATTCCGAGCCAAAGAAGCGGAGAATACAAGAAAGGATACATTTAAAACAAAATTGTCTTTTAAATTTGGGTTTTGTGTACCTGCTTTTTGGAAGCAAATTTTAATTTTTCGTTTTTTTTCAGCTTTTTGTTTTATTGTGATATCAAAGTCCTTTAAAAACGTGTTAACGACGACGTTATTTTACAAATTCATACTCGACTTCCAGTAGAAATTATGCTATGTTTCATGTAAAAAATATGTACTATTTCTGAACGATTTTTTGCTTTGTAGTCAAGATGCAAACAGACAACAAATTTAAAAACAATTTCATTAATTTTAAATCATCCCCAAACATTTTTTTCATGTTATGATACCCAATTTTAAGTCAAATCACATAATTATAAGGACAATACGGCTTCATTGAAAAGTTTATCGACTTTTGGACAACGAAAAAAAAACTTTATATCTGATAAATATGTCTTCCTTTCTAAGCAAAATTTGCACGATAATATTTTTTTCAGTGAGGGAAACTTTTTATTTTTGCACTTATTTTCAACGGAATTTTATTGTAATTAATTTAATTTCAATTAAATTTAAAAGAACTCTAACATTGTTTTTGAAACCCATTTTTCGGCGTTTAGTTTTCTCTTCTAATATCATTATCAAATAAATTATTTTCATAACAGTGTACTTACCCTCTTTGGAATAGGATGTATTACCCCATGGTCCTTGGCGGCCAATAATTGCATATAAAACAATTCCAAATGAATACACATCTCCCTTCTGAGTGCCACGCATTGGCATAGTTGCATCCCTCAATAGTTCGGGTGCTTTCCATAAGGCACGCTTTAATTCTAATTCTCGCCTAGAAACCAATTCACCACAAAAAAAAAAAAAAAAAAAAAAAACAAAAAAGCCACAACATGAAAAGAAAACAAGAGGTCAATTAGAAGGCCAATGCTAAGTGGATACAGGCTGTAAGCAGATTTTCCAACAAAATTGCCATGTCAAATCCATTACAAGGATATGACTTAAAACTGACCACTGGTAAGGGCCTTGTTGTTCAAGATGTTGGCAAAAACCAAACAACAACAACAACAACAACACCAATTAAATTCCTCTTCGTAGAAACTGAAAAATTTCATATTTCTGGTTTGATATCAAATTGCACTGGCCTTCGGCTTTATGCTGTGGCCTCATATACTTACTTGTGAGGTTCCTCTTGACCATATTTAAATTCATGCAGACCAAAATCGGATATTTGACAGACCCATCGTGAATCGATGAGACAATTGCTGGATCTAAGATTACCATGTGATATGATTTCAGAGTCATGCAATGCTATCATGCCCTTGATTATGTCACTGACTAGTGATGAAATGAACATGTGATCCAAGTGCAAATCCTCGTTGGCCAGGACATCTTCGAGGCTGCCACGGGCACAGTAGGTTGTGAATATGATGACTGATCCATGATCTATGGAGACGCCAATGAAATTTATAATATTCTCATGGCGAAGCTAAAAAAAGAAGGTACGATAAGAAACAATGATTAAATGGAATTCTTATGCTTTAAAAGAAAGTGTTGATATGTTTTCAGATCCTGTAAAAGATGTCAATCAATGTAAATATTCGAATAAATGTCAACTATGGATTCACTTTTTTAATTTCTGTAATTAAAAAACAAGTAAGTAAAGTAGAAAGTCGGGCGGGGCCGACTATATCATACCCTAAACCACCATTACAGAATTAGTATTCATATTTAAGCATTTGTGGGGTAACATATAGGTCTGGGAGATAAACTGCAGTTGCATATTTAAGAAAATTAAGGGGTACATGTCTATGGGTGCTTTGTGTCAATCTGACTATAGCTCATAGTCAATGTTGCCAGGGAAAATGTTCGGTTTACCCTACATGGACAAAAAAAGTTCCCTACTTTCCCATACATTCCCAAATAATTTTCCCAACTATATTTTTCGTTAAATTTAAAAAATATTATAAAACAAAAATCGTTCTAAATAAAGGGTGATTTGTTAAGAGCTTGATAACTTTAAAAAAAAAAAAAAACGCATAAAATTTGCAAAATCTCATCGGTTCTTTATTTGAAACGTTAGATTGGTCCATGACATTTACTTTTTGAAGATAATTTCATTTAAATGTTGACCGCGGCTGCGTCTTAGGTGGTCCATTCGGAAAGTCCAATTTTGGGCAACTTTTTCGAGCATTTCGGCCGGAATAGCCCGAATTTCTTCGGAAATGTTGTCTTCCAAAGCTGGAATAGTTGCTGGCTTATTTCTGTAGACTTTAGACTTGACGTAGCCCCACAAAAAATAGTCTAAAGGCGTCAAATCGCATGATCTTGGTGGCCAACTTACCGGTCCATTTCTTGAGATGAATTGTTCTCCGAAGTTTTCCCTCAAAATGGCCATAGAATCGCGAGCTGTGTGGCATGTAGCGCCATCTTGTTGAAACCACATGTCAACCAAGTTCAGTTCTTCCATTTTTGGCAACAAAAAGTTTGTTAGCATCGAACGATAGCGATCGCCATTCACCGTAACGTTGCGTCCAACAGCATCTTTGAAAAAATACGGTCCAATGATTCCACCAGCGTACAAACCACACCAAACAGTGCATTTTTCGGGATGCATGGGCAGTTCTTGAACGGCTTCTGGTTGCTCTTCACTCCAAATGCGGCAATTTTGCTTATTTACGTAGCCATTCAACCAGAAATGAGCCTCATCGCTGAACAAAATTTGTCGATAAAAAAGCGGATTTTCTGCCAACTTTTCTAGGGCCCATTCACTGAAAATTCGACGTTGTGGCTCGTTAGTAAGTCTATTCATGATGAAATGTCAAAGCATACTGAGCATCTTTCTCTTTGACACCATGTCTGAAATCCCACGTGATCTGTCAAATACTAATGCATGAAAATCCTAACCTCAAAAGAATCACCCTTTACATTATTATCTTAAAACACATATGCAACGTATATAACTTAGAATATAAATTTGTATTACTACCACGGTTGCCACAGTTGGCAGAATTCTACCCAAATTAGTAATCTTTTTTGTTAAATCTCTATAAAAATAAAATTTTGGAAAAAGTTTCTATAAACAAATTTTCGTGAGAAATTTTTTATAGACAATTTTTCTATTTGACAATAAATTCTATAGAAATAAAATTTTGAGAAAAAAATTCACAGAAATAAAATTTTGAGAAAATTTTTTATAGAAATAATATTTTGAAAAAAATTTCTATAGAAATACAATTTTGACAAAATGTTCTATAGAAATAAAATGTTGACAAAATTTTCTACAGGAATAAAGTTTACCACACATTGTTAAAGATCAAGCCTTGCCGGCTTCTAATTTCCTCCTCTAGATCCACCAAAATGTAAAAATTATTCCAAATTGTGTTGAGTGAAAATGTCCTACATTGTGGCCCTACGTCCCTACAAGACGCTAAATATTAGAAAAACCTACATATAGGGAATTTCCCCTACTTCTAGCAACACTGGCTGTGTTGATATTGCACCTACGGAGTTAGTATGCCACTAATATTGAGCCCATTATTAAAAAAGAGAAAATGGTTAAATTAGTGTGGGTAATAAATACAAATTTGTAAAAATCGAGCAATATTCTTATGTAAGAGCTACAAGTACGTATAAGTACGATCGGCTAGTACATCAAAATTTGAAATTTGAGTAACATCGGTTAATAAATAAGAGTATTATGGCCAAATTTGGGAAAATCGAGCGATGCATATATATGGAAGCTATATCTAAATCTGAACCAATTTGCATAATATTTTGCGGGTTTGATTAATACCACAAAAGGTTACCTTGTGCAAGATTTGAGTAAGATCAGTTAAGAAATGAGGCCTGTATGGTCAAACATAAGGTTATTAGGGGCGAATTTTTCAAAATCGAGTGATACATATATGGGAGCTATATCTACATCTGAACCGATTTCGATGAAATTTTGCACATATAGTTAGTACTACAGAGGACTAGATCTAGCCAACTTTTAGTAAGATCGGTTAATAAATAAGGGTTCTATGGCCAAATTTGGGAAAATCGGGCTATACATATATATGGGAGCTATATCTAAATCTGAACCGATTTCGATGATTTTTTGCACATATAGTAAGTGCTATAGAAGAGTAAGATCGGTTGATAAATAAAGGTTTTGTGGCCATATTTGGGAAAATCGGGCGATACATATATATGAGAGCTATATCTAAATCTGAACCGATTTGGACGAAATTTTGCAGACTTGAAGGACGATGAAAAAGATTACCTTTTGCCAAATTTGGTGACGATCCGTTTGAAAAAACGCGCAACGTGACCCCATTTGTCGAAATCGGGCGATACATATATATGGGAGCTATATCTAAATTTGATCCGATTTCTTTCAAATTCAATAGCGTTCGTCCTTGTGTTCAAAAAACTCCCTGTACCAAATTTCATCAAAATCGGTTAATAATTGCGACGGACGGACATCACCTCGACTCAAGAGGTGATTCTGAGTCGATCGGTATATATTTTATGGGGTCTAAAATCAATATTTCTGATAGGCACATTTTTTGGCCGATCAAACTTATTATACCCTGACCACTATGTGGTTTAGGGTATAATTAAAAATAAAAAAATATTTTTTTCTGATTTTGATTTTCGTTAGTAGTATAATGCTACCATTTGATTGTTTAGATTTCCAGTAGACTTTGTTGTTGATTTGCTAAATGTCTTCAAATAAAACCATAAGCTGTAAATAATGACAAGAAATTACCTGCACAAAAAAAAAAAATAATTCTTTCATCCCAAACGCCATTTATATACCCACCAACATTGAATGGTGAGGGGGTATAATAAGTTTGTCATTCCGTTTGTAACACATCGAAATATCGATTTCCGACTATATAAAGTATATATAAAGGGTGATACGGTCAAAATTTGGTCAATATCAACTTGACATATTTCTTTCAATTCTGCATTTAAAAAACCTGAACACCCCTGATTTTGAAGGTGTGTGTGGGTAGAATGTTGCTCCTATTTTGATTTTGGAATTCACTCTTCAGTTGTCAAAATGCCGTCCAAGAGAGAAGAGCAGCGTATCAAAATTTTGCTCGCGCATCGCGAAAATCCGAACTACTCGCACGCATAGGTGGCTAAATCGCTAAAAGTTGCCAAATCAACCGTTACAAATGTAATTAAAGTATTTGGGGAACGTTTGTCGACAGCCAGGAAGTCTGGATCGGGGGGAAATCGAAAACCGGAAGCCGCTGAGACGACAAAGAGAGTTGCAGGTAGTTTCAAGCGAAACCCTAACCTCTCTCTCCGAGATGCCGCAAATAAGCTGGGTGTATCGTCTACAACCGTGCATCGAGCCAAAAAACCTGCAGGACTATCGACTTATAAGAAGGTAGTGACTCCAAATCGCGATGATAAACAAAATACGACGGCCAAAGCGCGATCCGGAGGCTGTACACGACGATGCTGACGAAGTTTGACTGCGTGGTAATGGACGACGAAACCTACGTCAAAGCCGACTACAAGCAGCTTCCGGGACAGGAGTTTTATACCGCAAAAGGAAGGGGAAAGGTAGCAGATATTTTCAAGCACATAAAACTGTCAAAGTTCGCAAAGAAATATCTGGTTTGGCAAGCCATCTGTACCTGTGGCTTGAAAAGCAGCATTTTCATAGCTTCCGGGACTGTCAACCAAGAAATTTACGTGAAAGAGACGTTTAGCTGCCTTTCCTGAAGAAGCACGGTTGTTCCGCACTTTTTTGGCCGGATTTGGCATCTTGCCATTACGGTAAAAAGGCCATGGAGTGGTACGCCGCCAACAACGTGCAGGTGGTTCCCAAGGACAAGAACCCTCCCAACACGCCAGAGCTCCGCCCAATTGAGAAATACTGGGCTATTGTCAAGCGGAACCTAAAGAAGACCAAAAAAAAACTGCTAAGGACGTGCAGCAGTTCAAGGCAAACTGGCTTTCTGCGGCGAAGAAGGTGGACAAGGTGGCTGTACAAAATCTGATGGCAGGTGTCAAGCGTGAGGCCCGGCAATTCGGACTTGGAAAAGCGAAAGCCTAACTGAATATTTTTCCTGAATTTTATACTAATTGAACTTGAAAAAGAAATTTAATTTGATTTTTTAAATAAACGATTTCACCGATTTACACGCGTTTTCCCTTGACCAAATTTTGACCGTATCACCCTTTATTATTGATCAGGGAGAAATTCTAAGACGATATAGCGATGTCCGTCTGTCTGTTGTAAACACGCTACAGTCTGCAATAATGAAGCAATCGTACTGAAATTGCACAACTCGTCTTTTGTCTGCACGCAGGTGAAGTTCGAAGATGGGCTATATCGGTCCAGGTTTTGATATAGTCCCCATATAAACCGACCTCCCGATTTGGGTCTTGGGCTTATAGAAATTGAAGTTTTTATCCTATTTACCTGAAATTTGATATTTTATGACCATAAAGAGGTGTGCCAAAAATGATGAGTATCGGTCCATGTTTTGGTATAGCCCCCATATAGACCGATCTCCCGATTTTACTTCTTGGACTTATAGAAACCGCTGTTTTTATTCAATTTACCTGAAATTGGAAATCTAGAGGTATTTTAGGACCATAAAGAGGTGTGCCGAAAATGGTGAGTATCGGTCCATATTTTGGTATAGCCCCCATATGACCGATTTCCCGATTTTACTTCTTAGGCTTCTAGAATCCGAAGTCTTTATCCTATTTGCCTGAAATTGGAAATCTAGAGGTATTTTCGGGTCATAAAGAGGTGTGCCGAAAACGGTGAGTATCGGTCCATATTTTAGTATAGCCCTCATAAGAACGATCTCCCGATTTAACTCCTTGGGTTTTTAGAAACCGTAGTTTTTATCTGATTTGCCTGAAATTGTAAATATTCTGGTATTTTAGGCTCACAAAAACGTGTATCGGATTAAGTTTTTATCGGTCCATGTGGTAATGCCTCCATATAGACCGACTTCACTTCTTGGGGGTTTAGAAGGCGCACTGATCATGAAAATTGCTTGAAACTCAATGTAAAATTTGCAGATTTTATTTCTACAGATTTAAGATTTCAAATCAAGACGTTATTTTATAATTTTCTTGCACACTTACAAGAGATGTTAATGATTCCTCTAAAACTCAAACGAAAATGGTTCTAATAAATCCAGAATCTGATATAGTCCTCATAGGTGAAATCTTTAAATTTATCTTCGGGAAGTGTTCTCAAGTCCTCAAGCCCTCCTGAAATTTCAAAGGAAACCCTATATTTGGTTCATGGTGGTGGGTATTCAAGATTCGGCCCGGCCGAACTTAGTTCTGTATATACTTGTTAGATAAACAACCAACGCTTTTCGCTGTAAGGAAGTTTGTTTGGAAAAAAAGTATAGACATTTCATGATAAAAGTTGCCTTTTTGAAAGTATGCGAAAACAATTTAAAAAAGTACTAACTTTTTTTTCAATTTTTTGCATCTTCAAGTTTTTCCCATTTTCACTAGTTCTCAGCACTTTTTGAATATGCAATGTAGATAAATTTTATTTAATCCTTAGTCCAGACGGAGAATCGAACCGCGGACCATACAATGTCATTAACATACAATTATCGCTATAAGGTGGGCACTATGTACGAATTTGAAAAAATTCATAAACTCCACCAAAGAATAATTTTTGTGATGCCCGTCATCCAAACGTTTTTTTTTTCTTTTTACGTGTTATTTTTGTACAAGAAAGCAGAGGATGGAAAAAATATTTGTGTTTGTTAAAAATGTTTATTAAAAAAAAAATTATTCAAAATTCTACTAAATTCTAAATTTTGTATTTTTTGTAGCGGGATCTAAGCAGACGCATGAACATGGCCAGATCGAAGTAGAATTTTACAACGACGAAAAATACATATACTTCTCGTTATCTGAGAATAATATTTCGATGCTTTAAAAATGGAATGACAAAGTTAGTACACTGAAAGCAGAGTTTTCTTTTCTGAGGAACACAATTTTAGACAAACAAATTTTGCTTTTGACACTAAACAATTTCCATAAAATCAAATAAAAAAGTAAAGAGACAGTTTATTTCCTCTCAAAGAAAATTCATATATTAAAGGCGAATTTCATTTGTCTTTGGGTGTATACCTCCATCCTGGGTGGTGATGGGTATAAAACAGATACGAAGTAAATGAAAGAAAAATTATATAACTCATCATCCAAAAATACTCGTATCTGAATTGTCATTAACACAGTATGGAATTTCAAAAGTGTATTGTATTACTCTGCTATTCTAATTACCTCACGCATTTGTTTTAACTCCTTGCGAACGGAACGTGTGATATCTACGGTCTTCTTAAAAATCCTCTTCATTGCCACAATATTGCCTCGATACAAGCCTGAAATTAGAGTAAATACAGATTACAGATTATGAAAGTCAAAAATACCCAGGAGACAGAAAAATAACACCCACCTATATTTGTGAAAGCCTTTTTATTCGTATCACCTCCAGTAAGAATACTCTGTCGGCAAATTTGGTACTGCAAAGTTACAAGTAGGCGGTAAATGGGAATACATAAAATTTGTTAAAGCATATTATTGTAACACATTATAAAAATTAATTAGTAAGTAAAACAAATACGAAAAGCAATCAATATAGGTTCGGTCGACTTATTTAATTTACATCAATAAAATCGCTTCTGTAACATATACTCCCAAACATATTTTGCTTCAAGCATATATATTTTTGGGTATTGCCCAAACATTTATATGTTTGATCTCTTCCAATATATAATATGTTTGAAAGCATATTGGTCTAAACAATATATGTTTGGGTATTCTAAGCTCCAAACATTTTGTATTTTTGCATCCAAATTCAATAATGTTGTCTTCCAAAAAACAATATGTTATTATGTGAACATATAATATGTTTGGAAGCATTTTGCACCCAAAAATATTATATGCTTAAAAAAATTCTCCCAAACAATATTGTTCTCAAAATTGTATTTATTTATTTATATATTTACAATCATAATGAATTATGAAAATAAACAGGTAATATAGGTGCTAACAACATAGGTTTTCGACCTGAATGCTCAAAATTTTGTTTCTGCCCAATTGTATATTCCCTCACATCTTTCTCACTTCCACGAGATTTTTTAGTTCTTAGCACCTTTTTCTGTAATACAAACATTGTAGAAGAAATTATTCAATTCTATAATTTTTTTATTTTTTTATTTTAATTTTACCTTTTGCCGGACGGGGATCAAAGAAGTAGCTGATCAATTGCCCAAGGAAAAATAAAATGTTAATTTTATAATAACAAGCAACAACCACCAACTTAATTCAATATCGCTCCCAGTTAAATAGCGCTCCAAGCTACTAAACACATATATGTTTATAGGCTATTTCTAAATTAATATATGTTTGCATCCAAGCATATTATATTTACAAACATTTTATGTCCCAAACATAATATGTTCTAACATATTAACATATATGTCCCAAACATGTTATGCTAGTTTATGAACATTATATGCTTGCACTCAAAAATATTGTGTTTAAAAATTTGTGTTCCAAACATATAATGTTTATAGCCAAACATATGAAAAACAGTCTTTTTCATCCGTGTAGAATTATAAATCATTCATTTGAGAGAAAAGTTTGTTTTTCATGTTTCGTTGGAAAATGTAGGAGTTTGGGACTCATTAATTTTAAGTGCAAGCACACCCCCACATTTTGCTTCGAGCATTTTGCTTCGAGCATATATATTTTCAGTATTGGTCCAAACAAAATATTGTTTGTATTTCACCTTAGTTTCACCTTAGGGCATACACTGATAGTAAAAAAGTGTTAATGAATTTTTTTTGTGTGGATATATTTTTAAGGCGCCAATTGGTTACTTCCATTATTTTACTTGCAGCATACTCTCTAGGTCTCTCTTTCTAAACACATATATGTTCTCTTTCTAAACACATATATGTTTATAGGCTATTTCCAAATTAATATATGTTTGCATCTAAGCATATTATATTTACAAACATTTTATGTCCCAAACATAAGATGTTCTAACATATAAACATATATGTCCCAAACTTGTTATGCTAGTTTATGAACATTATGTGCTTGCACTCAAAAATATTGTGTTTAAAAAATTTTAGTTCCAAACATATAATTTGTACACCCAAACAGCTGAAAAACAGACTTTTTCGTCCGTGCGTTCAATTTTCATAAACAAGTATAAAATATTTGTATACATTTTAAAATGTTCACCCAGAAAAAATTCAACCCACCATTAAAGAAAATTTAGTTTTATATTAAAATTTTTTAACTAAAATTCAAATTTGGAAGAAAAACTTGGAATTAAAAATTGTTAAAATGTCTTTAGCGCTATGTGAAATTCAAATTAAAACAAGTATATACAGCCGCAAGTTCGGCCAGGCCGAATCTTATGTACCCACCACCATGGATTGCGTAGAAACTTCTACGCAAGACTGTCATCCACAATCGAATTACTTGGGTTGTGGTATCTTAAAACTTCTTATTCCTGCATGGTTGTTGGATACCATATACTAACATCACGTACCAAATTTCAACCGAATGGGAAGAATTTTGCCCTTCCAAGGGGCTCTGGAGGTCAAATCTGGGGATCGGTTTATATGGGGCCTATATATAATTATGGACCGATATCGACCAATTTTTGCATGGGAGTTTGAGGCCATATATTAACACCACGTACCAAATTTCAACTGAATCAGATGAATTTTGGTCTTCCAAGAGGTTCCGGAGGTCAAATCTGGTGATCGGTTTATATGGGGGCTATATATAATTATGAACCGATGTGGACCAATTTTTGCATGGTTGTTAGAGACCATATACTAACATCACGTACCAAATTTCAGCCGGATTGGATGAAATTTGCTTCTCTTAGAGGCTTCGCAAGCCAAATCGGGGGATCGGTTTATATGGGGGCTATATATAATTATGGACCGATGTGGACCAATTTTTGCATGGTTATTAGAGACCATATACTGACACCATGTACCAAATTTCAACCGGATCGGATGAAATTTGCTTCTCTTAGGGGCCTCGCAAGCCAAATCGGGGGATCGGTTTATATGGGGGCTATATATAATTATGGACCGATGTGGACCAATTTTTGCATGGTTGTTAGAGACCATATACTAACACCATCTACCAAATTTCAGCCGGATCGGATGAAATTTTCTTCTCTTAGGGGCCTCGCAAGCCAAATCGGGGGATCGGTTTATATGGGGGCTATATATAATTATGGACCGATGTGGACCAATTTTTGCATGGTTGTTAGAGACCATATACTAACACCATGTACCAAATTTCAGCCGGATCGGATGAAATTTGCTTCTCTTAGAGGCCTCGCAAGCCAAATTTTGGGGTCCGTTTATATGGGGGCTATACGTAAAAGTGGACCGATATGGCCCATTTGCAATACCATCCGACCTACATCAATAACAACTACTTGTGCCAAGTTTCAAGTCGATAGCTTGTTTCGTTCGGAAGTTAGCGTGATTTCAACAGACGGACGGACGGACATGCTCAGATCGACTCAGAATTTCACCACGACCCAGAATATATATACTTTATGGGGTCTTAGAGCAATATTTCGATGTGTTACAAACGGAATGACAAAGTTAATATACCCCCATCCTATGGTGGTGGGTATAAAAACAATTTACTTATTTAAGAATTATTTGAGACGAAAAATAATTAAAATACGAAAAATTTTCTCACATTTGACAAAATGGAACTAACATCAACAAATTTTCATGAACTAAAATCAAGTTAAATCGGCTATAAAATATTTCGTTGTCTTTTTTCTGGTGGTTAGAATATATTATGTTTGGAGCATCCAATTTTTCAACTATAGGATGGGGGTACTTTGTCATCCCGTTTGTAACACGTTGAAATATTGGTCTCAGACCAAATCGCAAAGCAAAATCGAGTGCATGATTACCACTTGCGAGTATGTTTTTTATTGAGTCAAAGTGCTACAAAATTTATTTCGTTTATACTTTTTTTCCTGACAAAACAAAACTGTTTTCTCAGCACCTATACATAGGCAGGGTTCGACCAGGCCGAATCTTATGTACCCTCCACCATGGATTGTGTAGAAACTTCTATTAAAGACTGGCATCCACAATCGAATTACTTGGGCTGTGGTAATACTTGCCGATGGCAAGGTAACTCTTCTAAATTTTAAGTTAGACAAAACGGTCGATTAAATACGGCCTTGAATTAATAATAATTCAGTTCTTGATCGGTATATATAGCGAGTCTATATACAATTATGAACTGATATGAACTGTTAGTGGTAATTAGAGAGCCACAAGTGAAGTTCGCTTTACGTGGGGGGCTATATACAATTATGAACTGATATGGACCAATTTTTGTGTGATTGGGGGTCGGGCTATATATAAATATAGATCGATATGGAACAATTTTGGCATGGTTGTTAGCGGCCATATCCTTACACAACGTACCAAATTTCAATCAAATCGGATGAAATTTACTCCACCAAGAGGCTCCGGAGGTCAAATCTAGGGATCCTATATATAATTATTGACCGAAATGAATCAAATATACCACGTACCAAATTTCAACCAGATCGGTTAAAATTTGATCCTCCAAGATGCTCCGGAGGTTAAACCTTGGGATCCGTTTATATGAGGGCTATATATAATTATGGACTGATTTGGACCAATTTTTGCATAGATGTTAGAGGTCAAAAAAGTTAAATTTCAACCAGATGGGATGAAATTTATATATAATTATGGACCGATTTAGACCAATTTTTGCGTGGTTGTTAGAGACCACACATAAAATCCATGTACCGAATTTCAACCGGATCGGATGAAATTTGCTCCCTCAAGAGGGCCCGGAGGTCAAATCTGTGGATAGGTAAATATGGGGGCTATATATAATTATGGACTGCACCCAAAAAAAGTGAACCCACCGTGGAAGAAAATGTAGGGTTACTTTAGAAAATTTTAACTAAAAAAGTTTTCTAATTGCAACATGTTACAAATAAGTTAATACTTTGAAGAAAATTTATTAAAAATAATTATTTTTTCTCTTGTTTAAGACAATTTCATATGCTGAAAGAAAAAATTGGACTGAAAATATGTTAAAATGTTTTAGCACTATACGAAGTTCATGACAGGTACAATTATAATAAAATTTACTCATTTGAGAGATTTATGAACTCAATTTAAGCAAACTTCTGCAATTTTAGGAAAATATGAACTATTTTATTTTTTAGTAAAATTGTGCACTATATTTTTCTTATTTTTAGTTCACGCCATTAAAGTTAGCAAAAAATTATTCAAATAAGGAACATTTACTCATATTGTGCAAAATTTAACTAAAATCAACTAATCGTCATAAACAAAAATAAAGTTCAGTTGGCATTAGAGCCCCTTTTTTCTGGGTGTGGTTTGAACCAATTTGCATGGATGGATGTTAAAGACCATATACTAACCACGTACCAAATTTCAACTGGATCCTATGAAGTTTTTTCCTCCAAGAGGCTCCGCAATCTGGGGTCGGTTTATATTCTGCTTCAAGCATATACATTTTTGGGTATTGCCCAAACATTTATATGTTTGAGCTCTTCCAATGTATTATATGTTTGAAAGCATATTGGTCTAAACAATATATGTTTGGGTAGTCTAAGTTCCAAACATTTTGTATTTTTGCATCCAAATTCAATAATGTTGTCTTCCAAAAAACAATATGTTATTATGTGAACATATAATATGTTTGGAAGCATTTTGCACCCAAAAATATTATATGCTTAAAAAAAATTCTCCCAAACAATATTGTGCTCAAAATTTTATTTATTTATTTATATATTTACAATCATAATGAATTATGAAAATAAACAGGTAATATAGGTACTAACAACATAGTTTTTCGACCTGAATGCTCAAAATTTTGTTTCTGCCCAATTGTATATTCCCCCACATCTTTCTCACTTCCACGAGATTTTTTAGTTCTTAGCACCTTTTTCTGTAATACAAACATTGTAGAAGAACTTATTCAATTGTATGATTTTTTATACCCACCACCATAGCATGGGGGGTATATTAACTTTGTCATTCCGTTTGTAACACATCGAAATATTGCTCTAAGACCCCATAAAGTATATATATTCTGGGTCGTGGTGAAATTCTGAGTCGATCTGAGCATGTCCGTCCGTCCGTCCGTCCGTCTGTTGAAATCACGCTAACTTCCGAACGAAACAAGCTATCGACTTGAAACTTGGTACAAGTAGTTGTTATTGATGTAGTTCGGATGGTATTGCAAATGGGCCATATCGGTCCACTTTTACGTATAGCCCCCATATAAATGGACCCCAAAGTTTGGCTTGCGAGGCCTCTAAGAGAAGCAAATTTCATCCGATCCGGCTGAAATTTGGTACATGGTGTTAGTATATGGTCTCTAACAACCATGCAAAAATTGGTCCACATCGGTCCATAATTATATATAGCCCCCATATAAACAGATCCCCCGATTTGGCTTGCGAGGCCCCTAAGAGAAGCAAATTTCATCCGATCCGACTGAAATTTGGTACATGGTGTCAGTATATGGTCTCTAACAATCATGCAAAAATTGGTCCACATCGGTCCATAATTATATATAGCCCCCATATAAACCGATCCCCCGATTTGGCTTGCGAGGCCACTAAGAGAAGCAAATTTCATCCGATCCGGCTGAAATTTGCTACATGGTGTTAGTATATGGTCTCTAACAACCATGCAAAAATTGGTCGACATCGGTCCATAATTATATATAGCCCCCATATAAACCGATCCCCCGATTTGGCTTGCGAGGCCGCTAAGAGAAGCAAATTTCATCCGATCCGGCTGAAATTTTGTACGTGATGTTAGTATATGGTCTTTAGCAACCATGCAAAAATTGGTCGATATCGGTCCATAATTATATATAGGCCCCATATAAGCCGATCCCCTACGCAATCCACTGTGGTGGGTACATAAGATTCGGCCTGGCCGAACTTGCGGCCGTATGTACTTGTTTTATTTTAATTTTACCTTTTGCCGGACGGGGATTCGAACAGCGGACCACACAGTTTGTAAGGATCAAAGAAGTAGCTGATCAATTGCCCAAGGAAAAATAAAATGTTAATTTTGTAATAACAAGCAACAACCACCAACTTAATTCAATATCGCTCCCTGTTAAATAGCGCTCCAAGCTACTAAACACATATATGTTTATAGGCTATTTCTAAATTAATATATGTTTGCATCCAAGCATATTATATTTACAAACATTTTATGTCCCAAACATAATATGTTCTAACATATTAACATATAGTCCCAAACATGTTATGCTAGTTTATGAACATTATATGCTTGCACTCAAAAATATTGTGTTTAAAAATTTGTGTTCCAAACATATGAAAAACAGTCTTTTTCATCCGTGCAGAGAAGGAATATGATCACCTCAAACATGTTTCAAGAGCACCATGTTTCTTTTTCACAGCGACTATGTAGCATTTTTGTCGCAAAAATATTCTTTTCTCGTCAAGCATAACATGCTTTCCGAAATCAGATACAAATTTTCCGAGAAAAGAACATGGTTTCGACAAACATGCTTCATGTTTTCCGTGAAAAAAGTAGCATTTTGCTCTTGGAACATGGTTAGGGTGATCATACTCCTTCTTTGCCTGCATGATTTCAACAGACGGACGTGACTAAATTGACTCAGAATTTCACCACGACCCAGAATATATATACACTTTATGGGGTCTTAGAGCAATATTTCGATGTGTTACAAACGGAATGACAAAGTTAATATAACTTTATGGATAATACATTAAAATCAAATGGTTTGGTATTTAGGCCATCGCCCTTTGTTTCTAATTATGGTTTTAGCTTTTAAAAGATAGAAAGTGCAGAAGGTTCAAATTTGGTTTCGCAGCACTTGTGGTTAGTATGTTAATGCCATAGTGAATATAAAATATATATAGGGTAAAATTTCGTCAAGTGTACGCAATTTTAATGAGGTCTATTAAACCCATTTTAATTTTCCATGTATTCGTAGATAATTCACGGAAAAATAAAGCACAAAGTCTGTAAAAAATTCTCAGCTAATTAAAATATGTTATTATGACTTCGGAAGACATTTCCAGTGAATATTTTTTTCCACAGGTATACATTTTTGTTTTTTTTTTTTTAATTACCATAAGGTGGGTACTAAGTTCGAGTTTAACCGCTAAACACAAAATTAAATAGGCAAAACAGAATAAAATTACATCTTTTTGAATAAAATAATAAAAGAATAAAATATTATCTTTTAATATAACTCGATGGGGAATGATCCAATGCAAAAATTGAAAATGTTTATTTTCAGTGAAATGCATTATTAAAGAAAAGTAACCGTGAAAAAATGACCAATTTAGCGCGACAATGCCAACTTAATACTGGCCTATAATTGAGAAAATGCAGTAATGAAGAACCCTACCATTTGATATTAATACAGTTCCTTTTAAAAGTCGCTTTCAAAAATAAATATACACTTACAATATTTTTGCTCTTCAGAGTATTGAAATCGCAATTATTCTCCATATTAATGATGGTTACATCCTTCATATCGATTTTCCACAGAAGCCCAGCCAAGGTCTGTTCATAACGATAATGCCTAAAAATATAAGGAGATGCATGTGTTATTCGTAATCAAAACCACTGGCATTTTGTTCGCTTTCATTATATTAATGGTAAGGTGATGATAATGAAATTTTGGTGAATTTTTGAAGAGTCGATTGAAAAAGGGATGGTTGTCACAACAAAAACATCGGAAAGATTAAATAATGTTCACTACTTAATTAGAAATATTGCTGCAATGACGACAAATAATCCAAAGAATGATCCCGATGTCATATAGCGCCAATCCAGCTTACGTCTCCTGCAAAGTTCTCCATCAAAACCGCATAAGGGCTCGCACAGTGGTGGCCTACCCTTAAGCCATTGTATGGGACGATCTGGTTTTATATAGCGAAATTCCTGGAAAATATATACAAATTGGTTAATGTATTGAAGGCTTTAAATGGTAATAGAAGCAAACAATATGCACGAAAGTCCCGCTGGGCCGAATCTATTGCATCAGTTTTACCGCGTGACAATTTTCAAAATTGTCAAATAAAAAGGCTTCTATCTTTAAATATCTACCTACTTCTCAAAATTTTCCAGATTTTGTGATTGGACATTGGACTACTTAGCCACACATGCAACGAAAAACGTTTGGAAAACGTGTAGCGAAAACGTCTTTCTTTTATGAATTTCTTCGAAATTTCAAACTTTTATCACCAAAAAATTTTTTTTTTTACAAATTTTTTAGTTTTCCAATAAAAAAATAATTTTTGATCCAAAAGCACAGTCTATTTCGTTTATATCAAACAATGTCTTTTCTGATCTTAAGTCTTTAATAAGACACATTTTGAAGTTTCATAGTAAAAATGTAATATAGTAGTATGTAATGTCGGATATCTTTTCGGAATCTTCCAAACATTTTTGGAATATGTGTAAAAACATTATTTGGTGTTCGGTCGACGCAGGGATCGAACCCACGACCCTTTGTATGCGAGGCGGGCATGCTAACCATTGATCCACGGTGGTCAACTAAATTAATGTTTCTGTCAAATAAAGTTTTTTTACTTCGGCTCGTAGATGCCGAAAAATATGCTTTATAAATATAACTGCTTGACTGTTTGTGTCCCTTGTGCGTTGATCGCTATAGTGATAATTGTCTGTTGATGACAATATCAACCAGCAAAACAAAGCTTTGCCAAAAAAGTAATGAAAATGTTCTTTTTGGATCCGAAAGTGGTGCAAAATTGACGCAAATGCGATGAATTTAACATGGGCTTGTCATAGGACGGAAGTCCTCCATTTCAATAGCCGTTGCACTAAATTTGCATCACTTCTTTAGGTGTGACCCGAATTCAATGTTTTTGATGTAAATTAAAAAATTCTGCGATATTTTGTCAAATAAATAATTTTTATAATTTTTTAAGGAATCTAACGCTTGTCGGAAACGTTTGACCTCAAATATTTTCAAAAACTCACAATTTTTTCAGATTGGATTTAGCATTTTTTCGACAAAATTTAATGTAACATGTTTGTCACTAAAATGTTATTTTCTCGTCAAATAAAACCAGATACATGATTTCCGAGAAAATAACATGGTTGCAAAAACCATGTTACATGGTCACCACCCAAAATAACATTTTGCTCTTAAAACATGTTTGAGGTTATCATATTCCTTCTCTGGGTGAAAGAACTTCCTGGGTAGTTAAAATAAAGAACATCATTGGGAGTGCATCTTCTGGAAGATGCGTAGATATGTAGCACTGTGGATAGTGTGTTGGCTTACAAACTGTATGGTCTGTGGTTCGATTCTCCGTCCAGGCGAAAGGTAAGTGAGAAAGATGTGAGGGAAGATGCAATTAGCCAGAAAAAAAAATTTGTTTTTCGTTAGTCTATATGAAATTGTGTTTACATCCTACAAAAGAATCAACGTTTATCACAAAAAGAATATACTTTTCTTCCACACAAACTTCTTTATAGCGAAAAGCAAATGATAAACGATCTTTGTTTGTCTAAAATTATGTTTGGGAGGAAAGAATTATCTTTTGCACATCTTTCATCGAATTTATTTTCAACTCTCATTTTATATTTTAAGAGAAATAGAATAGGGCTACAAAATTGATATTAAAGATATCAAATTAAATTTCTTTTTCAAGTTCAATTAGTATAAAATTCAGGACAAATATTCAGTTAGGCTTTCGCTTTTCCAAATCCGAATTGCCGGGCCTCACGCTTGACACCTGCCATCAGATTTTGTACAGCCACCTTGTCCACCTTCTTCGCCGCAGAAAGCCAGTTTGCCTTGAACTGCTGCTCATCCTTAGCAGTTTTTTTGGTCTTCTTTAGGTTCTGCTTGACAATAGCCCAGTATTTCTCAATTGGGCGGAGCTCTGGCGTGTTGGGAGGGTTCTTGTCCCTGGGAACCACCTGCACGTTGTTGGCGGCGTACCACTCCATGGCCTTTTTACCCTAATGGCAAGATGCCAAATCCGGCCAAAACAGTACGGAACAACCGTGTTTCTTCAGGAAAGGCAGCAGACGTTTATTCAAACACTCTTTCACGTAAATTTCTTGGTTGACAGTCCCGGAAGCTATGAAAATGCTGCTTTTCAAGCCACAGGTACAGATGGCTTGCCAACCCAGATATTTCTTTGCGAACTTTGACAGTTTTATGTGCTTGAAAATATCTTCTACCTTTCCCCTTCCTTTTGCCGTCCCGGAAGCTGCTTGTAGTCGGCTTTGACGTAGGTTTCGTCGTCCATTACCACACAGTCAAACTTCGTCAGCATCGTCGTGTACAGCCTCCGGGATCGCGCTTTGGCCGTCGTATTTTGTTTATCATCGCAATTTGGAGTCACTACCTTCTTGTAAGTCGATAGTCCGGCTCGTTTTTTGGCTCGATGCACGGTGGTAGACGATACACCCAGCTTATTTGCGGCATCTCGGAGAGAGAGGTTAGGGTTTCGCTTGAAACTACCTGCAACTCTCTTTGTCGTCTCAGCGGCTTCCGGTTTTCGATTTCCCCCCGATCCAGACTTCCTGGCTGTCGACAAACGTTCCCCAAACACTTTAATTACATTTGTAACGGTTGATTTGGCAACTTTTAGCGATTTAGCCAGCTTTGCGTGCGAGTAGCTCGGATTTTCGCGATGCGCGAGCAAAATTTTGATACGCTGCTCTTCTTGCTTGGACGGCATTTTGACAACTGAAGAGTGAATTCCAAAATCAAAATAGGAGAAACATTATACACACACAAACCTTCAAAATGAGGGGTGTTCAGGTTTTTTAAATGCAAAATTGAAAGAAATACGTCAAGTTTATATTGACCAAATTTTGACCGTATTACCCTTTAACAATTAAAGTGAAAGTATTCACAAAAATTTGTTTATTTGAAAGAATTGTTTGACAAACTGTATGTTGTATACGTTCGTCTCCCACTTCAATATATAAAGCGCTTTACGTTTAGAAAAACGAATAAAAATCAATGTTTTTTCATTTAAAATACGAATGCAAAGCTTTCGTATGAGATGGGGAACAGGTCATTAATAAATATTGGGGCCCAAGATGGCACATCACCTGACAAAAGGATTAAGGCTTACCGGTATTGTTGATAGTTTATTGTAGACAAAATATCCAACTGGTTGCATTGACATTTTGGCCAGAGAATTGACTTTGTTCAAACTATTGGCATCATTCTGCAACGATATGACTGTGTAATTGCCCTCTGCATCGCCATGGTTATCGATGTGAACCTGTGTATTGAGAAATACAAAAGAAAAACAAATATACGAAAAAAGATATTTCAATATTGATTGATAAGAACAATCCTATGATAGGTTTACAAAATTTGTCATAACTCTAGACATTCAAAAGTAAATTTTGGAGACCATACGCTGAATGACTTGGTTGTATGAAACGTATAAGCATTGAATGGCATGATTATACCTGATATAAAGGCAAAAACCAAATGTAATTTTTTTGGGAAAATTCAATTGAACAACAAATATGTACAGTAATCCCTCGATTTACGTCGTCTCGGTTTACGTAGTTTCGATTTACGTTGTACAATCTTTTGTTCCATCACACTTCAATTTACGTCGCCATTCGATTTACGTCGTCGATTTTTTTGCCCACTTTATCAGAAACGCCTTCCGTAAGTAAAATAAGTATCAACGATGATGACATCGAAACATTTTTTCTGAAATTCTTACCGAAATTGCTGAATTATGTTACCTTTATTTTGTAAGTTTTTTACACATACAACATAAATGGACTTAGGAGTAGGTTAGGTTAGGTTAGGTGGCAGCCCGAATAGTCTAAGTGAACAGCAGGCCATTGTGATACCACATTGGTGAACTTCTCTCACTGAGTGCTGCCCGATTCACTGAGTGCAGCCCGATTCCATGTTAAGCTCTATTACAAGGGACCTCCTTTTTACAGCCGAGTCCGAACGGCATTCCACATTGCAGTGAAACCACTTAGAGAAGCTTTGAAACCCTCAGGAATGTCACCAGCATTACTGAGGTGGGATAATCCACCGCTGAAAAACTTTTTGGTGTTCGGTCGAAGCAGGAATCGAACCCACGACCTTGTGTATGCAAGGCGGGTATGCTAACCATTGCCCCACGGTGGCTCCCAACTTAGGAGTAAGTATGAGCAATTTTTAATTCGGTTTACGTCGTTTCGATTAACGTCGTCAAATTCCGGAACCAATCACGACGTAAATCGAGGGATTACTGTATAATAATAAAATGTCAATTTAATTATCAGGTAAAACAAAACAAGTAAATGTATAACTTACATCATATTAATTTTAAAGACTTCTGAGTGAACATTTGGTTTATATCCAATCGGACAAGTTAAGGTTAAAAAAAATGATCCATAAGTTTTGTATTTATTGAGTTTGGTTCCTACACAACAAGACTCAATGTCCTATAATGCCTGTTTTACTTGTATGCGAACAGATTTATATGATAACAATATTTAATAACATTAATTAAACTACAACGAAGTGTAAAAACTATTGTTTAAATGACATTAATGAGTGGCGCATGAGATAAAAAGAAATGAGTTTTTTGCTACGAAATGAAGAGCATAAACAAAAGATCATAGTTGTATGTTAACTTAAACAGGGCCCATTAATAAAACGTTTCTAGATATGATATGAATCTTATTGCTAATTAAAATACAATATAATTGCAGTATCTACAATAATAAAAATATGACAATATTAAGGAAAATATATATGTTAAAAAGTTTGCTTTTGAATTGTGCTCTGCTTGTAATTGTTTTTATATTAATGATAACATGTTCCAGAGACGAATCGCATGGATGAAGAATTTCCACTTCGTTATAATATGTCTGCGGCGTAATTGGATCAAATTACTGATTGTACTTGATGCACTAAAGCGTAATCTATTACTTAGATGATCGGGTTCCTTGTCCGTAATAATCCCATGTTGATATAATAAGGCACGAACGCTAAGGCGTTCTGTTATGGTGCCAACAGACCCAGGTTCAACGCCCGCTGCAAGCGGAGAAGTTTTTCAATTTGTAAACATTAGATAATAAGAAAATAAAAGTGTAACAAAAATACTTATAAAAATAAAAAGTGAAGTGAAAGAAAAAAATTGGTTTTATAGCTATTTTTTAATTTCTTTATCCAAATGAACTTCCAAGGCACAACTTCTAAAGCAATGCAAATGATCCAACAATGGAGTACTTCCATTCTATGACAAGCCCATGTAAAATTCATCCACTTTTGCACTACTTCTGGATCAAAAATCGGGTATCCAAATTAAGCTATTTTTTTACTGGGACTATTTCCAAGACGTTTTTACTTGAAATATAGCATAATTTCTACTGAAAGTCGAATATGAATTTTGAAATGTAAATTGCCGTTAATACGTTTTTAAAGAACTTTGATAGCAGGTGAAGAGAAAAAGCTGAAATAACGAAAAATTTGCTTCCTAGAATCAAGATCGCAAAACTCAAATTTAAAAGAAAGTTGTGTCTTAAATTTGTCCTTACTTGAATTCTGCGCTTCTTTGGCTCTGAATCAATACCAAAAATTATTAGAGTAAAGACAAAATATTTGGAACCGGGCATGCTTTTTTTCACTTTAATACCAAGATTCTTATACTTTCTGACAATATCAATAGGTTCATCATATGATCTCTCGTTTGCGCCCATACGTTTACTCCTCGCAAATCCTCATTAAATTTCTGTATACATCTTTCGAACTCTCTGGCCTACTGCTTAGGTAGATTTGAAGATCATCCGCATAAATTCGCGATTTGGAAAGAATTAAGATATTCGGTAAGTGATTCGCATAGATAGAAAATAGTAAAGGTCCTAATACTCGTATAGAAGGGGAATCGATGCTAACTCATCATCAGGGGAATCAAACATTTAAAGTAAATTGGAGAAGTTAAATGATTTGCTTTAATTTGAAGATAACACCAATAAAGATAATAACATAGTGAACAAATACTTACATCAAATCCTTGTATCGAATGATATGAACGATTAAAGATGCGATTCATCACTTGTCGTCCATCATAAACATTGCCTCCAGCTTGGACGATTTCCGATACAGCTTTGGCATAAATCTGAACACTGTCATACAAATGAAGTGCATATATTGGAACCTAAAGATTAAAAACACAAAAGATAAAAATAAATAATAAATAAAATAAACTTTTTATGGAAATAAAAAAAAAAAACATACCGAAATATTTTCAAACACACGCTCATGGTATGGTACATAGAATGGATATTTCCGAGAATATTCCTTAATTTTGGTACATTTTTCACTAAAATTAAATGCAAAAACATGAGCTTATTACACTGACAAATAGAAAAACATGCAGAATACCTTTAATACAAATATAATATAATTAATTTCATTTATTTAATTTTGGGCGATACAAATATGGGCTCCATGAAAATTAGACCCAAAAACTAAATGATGTGGGAACCCAAAAAATTATATGGAAAACAAAAACAATTTTTTTATGTTTTTTTGGGGAGTAGCTGTATTTTATTTTTGGGCCCGTTTACATAATGAAAATTGTATTATTTATTTATTTATTCAGGTAGTAAAAATAATAAATTTTTCATTTTTTTTTTAATACTTAAGAAATGGTATATACCTTAATTCTAGAATTTGCTTTATTTTACGAATGCGAAATATTAATAGGACTTACTAAAAAACAGTTTACGAAGATATAATAAAAATAAACCTTAATATTTCAAATGAAAATAAGCTCCAGTTTCCTTATTATACCCTCCACCATAGGATGGGGGGTATATTAACTTTGTCATTCCGTTTGTAACACATCGAAATATTGCTCTAAGACCCCATATAGTATATATATTCTGGATCGTGGTGAAATTCTGAGTCGATCTGAGCATGTCCGTCCGTACGTCTGTTGAAATCACGCTAACTTCCGAATGGAAGAAGCTATCGACTTGAAACTTGGCACAAGTTGTTGTTATTGATGTAGGTCGGATGGTATTGCAAATGGGCCATATTGGTCCACTTTTACGTATAGCCCCCATGTAAACGGACCCCCAAAATTTGGCTTGCGAATCCTCTAACAGCAGCAAATTTCATCTGATCCGGCTGAAATTTGGTAAATAGTGTTAGTATATGGTCCCTAACAACCATGCAAAAATTGGCCTACATCGGTCCATAATTATATATAGCCCCCATATAAACCGAATCCCAGATTTGGATTGCGGAGCCTCTAAGAGAAACACATTTCATCCGAACCGGCTGAAATTTGGTACATGGTGTTAGTATATGGTCTCTAACAACCATGCAAAAATTGGTCCACATCGGCCCATAATTATATATAGCCACCATATAAACCGATCCCCCGATTTGGCTTGCGGAGCCTCTAAGAGAAGCAAATTTCATCCGATCCGGCTGAAATTTGGTACATGGTGTAAGTATATGATCTCTAATGACCATGCAAAAATTGGTCAACATCGGTCCATAATTATATAGCCGTTATATAAACTGATCACCAGATTTGACCTCCGGAGCCTCTTGGAAGACCAAAATTCATCTGATTCAGTTCAAATTTGGTACGTGGTGTTAATATATGGCCTCAAACACCCATGCACAAATTGGTCGAAATCGGTCAATAATTATATATAGGCCCCATATAAACCGATCCCCAGATTTAACCTCTGGAGCCCCTTGGAAGAGCAAAATTCATTCGATTCGGTTGAAATTTGTTAGTATATTGTATCCAACAACCATGCAGTAATTGGTTCATATCAGACCATAATTATATATAGCTCCTATATAAACCGATCCCCATATTTGACCTCCGGTGCCTTATGGAGAAGCAAAATTCATCCGATCTAGTTAAAATTTGGTACGTGGTGGTAGTATATGATATTTAACAACCATGCCAAAAGTGGTCCATATCAGTCCATAATCATATATAGCCTCCATATAAACCGATCCCGAGATTTGGTTTTGGAGCCTTTTGGAGGAGCAAATTTCATCCGAGTCAGTTGAAATTTGGTACATTGTGCTAGTATATGGCCGTTAACAACCATGCCTACACAGAAAAAAAAAGTGTCTTGTAAATTTAAGGACCATTTTGACTTCCACATAGTTCAACAAATTTACTGTAATATAGTTCATTTTTCGTAACCACAACGAAAATTAACTTAGCTAAAGCAAAACTTATAAAAATTCAGTAAATGTTTTTTAGTTCACTAACTACGAAATGGGAAGGATTTTTCCTTAAATAAATTTCCAACACAGTAGTTAATGCATCGTTGATTCTATTATAAAAATACATGGGCAATATAAAAATCTTACTACGAAATGTGGACAGTTTACTACGACAAAATTTTGTATGGAAAAAAATTTTTGTAGTAAAAATTAACTTAACGACATTACCGATTCGTACGATGACTACCTACAGATTATTTCCCTTTTTATTATATGTTGGAGTGTTTTTACTCACATTGAAAATTTTAGTTAAAATAGAATAAAAATTAGTTAATATAATCCTTGACAGGTGTATATAATTTTTATAGATTCCTCATAGATTTGGTATATATTTTACCTTAACTTATAGATAGAATTCCTACTAATCAATAAACGTGCTACTGGAAAATGTGAGTGCATCATGCGAGGGAGTTTTTAGAGACATTTTGTGTATATCTCGTATGATTGTTTGTGTTTGTTATTGCGTCATTTATGCTGTTGTTGGTTGTTTTGATTCTAGAGACAATGGAATGTTCCTTGTGTGTTGTTGGTATCTTTTGTGGTGAGAGTTGTTTTTTTGCAATAGCAAGATCAGAAAGGGAACGTGTGTGTGTGTGGAGTTGTTTTTCTTTACGGCAGGTATGTATCCCTTATGACTATTTGTGTCTTTCAGTTTTATTGTTGCATTCAGTTATGTTGATGCATTTATGAAGTGCACACGTGGATTTAATTTTGCAAAATTGTACGTGCGGTATTGGTGTTTATTAATGAAAATACATTTATTTCGAAACATTTTAGAAACTGAGAAGTGAATGATGTGATGTTAGAGGAATCAAAAACGCTTTTTATTGATAAAAAACAAATAACAGATTAAGGAACTGTATATTTCTGTTAATATGTTAGTTTAAAATTAGTGCGGATTTTAAATTGATTTACATAAAAAATATACAACATGAGTGGTAATAGGATGATTTATATTTATTCTACATCTGGATCACAGGTTGAGAAGCAACCATTTTTTTGAATCTATATTTTTATGTTACAGCAATTCCTACAGGTGAGTACTAAGTTCGAGTTTAGCCGCTAAAATTAAAAATAAATCACTAAGCAAAGTATAAAATTATACGTCTTCGATACAAATTTAAATATAACTTGATGGAGAATAGCCCAAATCAAGTTTTTTTATAAAGATTATTTTTTATAATGGATTATTAAAGAAAACTTATCATGGAAATTGCAATTTTAGCCGCTAAACTCGAACTTAATATCCACCTTAAATACTAAATGCTATACTGACAAGTGGAAATTATGTCTAATTTTATAATATTTTTATTTCAATTATATTCAGGGAATAATTTCAATAACGTCCCATTTGTCCATGGATATGATTCCAATAATGTACCTACTGGGTGGATTTTTCAATGTGGTAAGTTTTTCTGTAAACGGTATTTTGTCCGTTTTTAATAAAACCAAAATTTCAATTTATTAAAAATTATTTTTTTCACTTGCAGGTAGACAGGTCTCGTAATGGTAATTTTTTGAATATTCTTACTGTTTAATACTAATTAAGCTGATATCCTTATTGGCTCTAGGAAATACTCTTGAAAACCGTAAGTTAAAGATCAATATGAACGATAGAATTAATTAATTAATAATATTATTAATAATAATTAATAATATTTGTATAACTTCAGATGCCTCTAAGCCAAATCCGCCCAACAAAAGTTAGCCAAAATCGATGAAATTGGACAACTCAATTGAATATAGCAACTTATGCCACATATATCTTTCATATGGATAGAAAACATGGACATTTAAATTAATTAGTTTAGTCCTAATAACATAGAATATTACTCTTTTGAAGAAGCAATTACTAACTACCGACAAGTAAATGCGTCCAACGTACTAATAAAAATATTTCCTTTATTGTATATCATAAGCCATAGTTTTGTGTAATATAATAATAATTCTTTGAAATAAAATACTGGTGGTTATAGAAAATTGACTTGTTTTGTACGAAAAATTTCTTAGTTGTATACAGGCTTTTTGTACTTTTGATTCCTCAATTTCTCTACTTTTTTGAAAATTATACCGACAAACAGTTTATTTCAAACCAATTTCTTAATACAGGTTTCCCAAAAAATTGTTAATTTTTCCGGATAGCAGGAATATTTTGAATGAGTTTAACTATATTCTTCCCACAGCATAGTAATAATGAACTTAAATACGATGTAATACATGAACTAATTTATAAGAAAATCATAAACTTATCTAGATGAAAAAAATCTTTGGCGCCAAATCATGGTCATTCTTACTATGGGTTAGTTCATTTTTCATAAAAAATAGTAAACTTTTTTTTCGGTGTAACTAGGTCCATATCGGTCTATAGTTATAAAGGGTGATTTGTTAAGAGCTTGATAACTTTTTTTTTTAAAAAAACGCATAAAATTTGCAAAATCTCATCGGTTCTTTATTTGAAACGTTAGATTGGTCCATGACATTTACTTTTTGAAGATAATTTCATTTAAATGTTGACCGCGGCTGCGTCTTAGGTGGTCCATTCGGAAAGTCCAATTTTGGGCAACTTTTTCGAGCATTTCGGCCGGAATAGCCCGAATTTCTTCGGAAATGTTGTCTTCCAAAGCTGGAATAGTTGCTGGCTTATTTCTGTAGACTTTTGACTTGACGTAGCCCCACAAAAAATAGTCTAAAGGCGTCAAATCGCATGATCTTGGTGGCCAACTTACCGGTCCATTTCTTGAGATGAATTGTTCTCCGAAGTTTTCCCTCAAAATGGCCATAGAATCGCGAGCTGTGTGGCATGTAGCGCCATCTTGTTGAAACCACATGTCAACCAAGTTCAGTTCTTCCATTTTTGGCAACAAAAAGTTTGTTAGCATCGAACGATAGCGATCGCCATTCACCGTAACGTTGCGTCCAACAGCATCTTTGAAAAAATACGGTCCAATGATTCCACCAGCGTACAAACCACACCAAACAGTGCATTTTTCGGGATGCATGGGCAGTTCTTGAACGGCTTCTGGTTGCTCTTCACTCCAAATGCGGCAATTTTGCTTATTTACGTAGCCATTCAACCAGAAATGAGCCTCATCGCTGAACAAAATTTGTCGATAAAAAAGCTGATTTTCTGCCAACTTTTCTAGGGCCCATTCACTGAAAATTCGACGTTGTGGCTCGTTAGTAAGTCTATTCATGATGAAATGTCAAAGCATACTGAGCATCTTTCTCTTTGACACCATGTCTGAAATCCCACGTGATCTGTCAAATACTAATGCATGAAAATCCTAACCTCAAAAGAATCACCCTTTATATAGCCCTCAGATAAATCGATCCCCAATCACAAAAAAATTGGTCCATATCATAATTGTATATAGCCATGGGGGCTACCCCCATATTTCCATTCTGGTTCTTTACGTATCGTGTAAAAGTCCATATCGATTCGTAATTACATAAATTTTTTATCTAATATATACCACGTATGGACTAACTCACAATTTAGAAAACGATGTTAAGAAGTTTTAAGATACCACAACCCAAGTAATTCGATTGTGGATGACATTCTTTCGTAGAAGATTCTACGCAATCCATGGTGGAGGGTACATAAGATTCGGCCTGGCCGAACTATTCTATTTTCGCATTCTGGGATTTGACACAGTGTTGTTGTTTTGAATAAATAGCATTGTAGCGAGTTTAAGACTTTCTCTTATGGACAGTGTCCATTGTGGGCTAACGCGACTTCCAAGAGATTCGTACTCAGTAACACAGGTTTAATTTTTTTCTAAAAACTTCATATTTTTCCATCAGTTAGGGTTAATTTTCAAAAAAGTGTTTAAATCAAAAAAGGAAATAAAACCCAATTTTATTTGTTTCATGCTTCAATTACATTTTGGTGGGGATTATATTCCTTATGAAGCGTCGCTCGACATTTGTGATCCTGTTTCATTTGGGTTTTTGGGCCTTTTTTCTCTGGAGTAATTTAATATAATTTTCTCTTTAAGCAAAAGAGAAACAAACAGAGCATCAAAATTAATTCCAAGGTGGAATGCCAATTATGAATTAATATGTCATTAGAAATTGCAATTTACAATGTGTCCAAATCTTTGTCTTAACAAAAAATGTGATTCTCTATCCTTGTCAAGTTCATATAAAGTCCTAATTGGGTTTCACTCATTCAATTTGCCGCAGATTCATTAATATTCATGTGTTGACCACTAGGAAAATGTAAATAATTACCTTTTTGTGTTGGAGTGCAGAATTTAAATTGAATTTGAATAACATTAAATATACATGGGTGTTTTGATAACCTACCGTATTTCTGGATTCTGGGGATAAGTCATGCTAAGTTTTATAACCGAACGGTATGAGTTTTTGTCCAATGATTTACTTTTTTCCTTTTTTATATAGGGATCTATATAATCTGGTAATGAACAACGGAAGAACAGAAAATTAAAGGGAAACCGACATGCGTGAGCCATATTGGATGTCATTTATCATATCATTGGTGTAGGAAAAAAATGGGATACTTACTTCGCTCCATTACATTGACCCGCCGCTTGGAATCGTAAATTTCATCATCCACAGATATGATGATATAGTCACCATCGTCCAGCAATTTCCTCATCTGCATGCAACGTACAAAGTCCACCATTGCAATATGCTCACCAATGAAGACATAAACTGAAGCGTTGGCATTAAATTAAATGACAAAAGAGGGGTATGGACAAATGTCAGAACAAATATACGTGAATTATCATTAATAAAATATTCGACATTTTCCCAGGGGGAATCATAGGGTCAATACCAATACCAAAAAATCCAATAGTAAAAAAAATCACAAGATTTTGTTGGTATTAAATCGGAAGAAGGATACATGTCCAATATAGATAACTGCAAGAAACAACTTGTCCTTAAGTGAAAGTCTTAGGGATGGCTGAAAGGCAGATATGGTCTATCGTAAACTGTAAAGTATTTGACATAGATTTACGACGTATTTTACCATACGTCAAAAACGTCGTAAACCTTCTGAAAATACCTAGTTTTTGACAAAACAAGAATTTGTACAGTACACTTGATTTAGAACCGTGTATTTCATATTGTTTTTTTTACATTTTTGTATTTCCAAATGTCTTTTCATTATAAAAAATGCGTTAAATTAAAAATGCTAACCTTCGTAAAATATTTAGGTTTTTTATAATATAAGTATTTTCGTACAGTATACGTTTTTTATAATCATTTATGTTTTACTTTATTCGAGAATGTCTTTCCTTATAAACAAATAGTAAATATACACAGAAAAAAAAGTGTCTCGTAAATTTAAGAAAATTTTTACAATAATTTATTACAAGAATTTTCCAGAATTTTAGTTCATTTTTCGCATCTTCAACGAAAATTAACTACTCGGAAGGAAATTTTACAAATTCTAAGTAGCAATCGTTTACTTCATGGCCTACAAAATACGATGGAAATTTCCTTAAAAAATTTCTTAACTGGTAGTTAAAAATTCGTTTGTCATGCTATAAAACTACTTGTAATAAGTGCAATTTACTATAAGATTTTTTTGTATGAGAAAATATTTTTTTACGAAAAATGAACTTGAAAGTGGATAACAATTTCTTACTGACAATTCCTATAGTTAATAATTGTTGGTAAAAAATTACCCAATGAAATATTTTTAGTTCACATGTAATTAAATTTATAGACATTTTCGTCAAAAATGGTAGATAACATTTCTTGAAAATTTTGCAAATTTTAAGTTAAACGTTTCATTGTTCGTAAACTGGTGTGCCTTTACGAATATTATTCTTAGAGTAAATTGTCAGCAGATGCGATGAACTAATGCATAGTACAGAGATCTTTATCGGCATAGTGGAATGTGATTAATGTAAAGATGATGTTACTTGAGTTTTGTTGTGTATACATGAGCGTGGGGTTGTTTTTATTTTTGTTCATTGAGTGGTTTGTGTGTGTGTGTTTGTTATTCGCGGATGGTTTATTTGGCTGGATGAGGTGTTGTTTTCAATAAAGGCACATGTGTTTTTGTTGTTGTAGATATGTTTTGGCTTTGCTTGGTTTTGTTTTGCATGCTTCAGTTGTATAGTTGGCGTTGGCGTGGGCTGTTGCATCTTTTAAGTAGGGATGCAACGAGGGATTATAAAGGCATGGAATATTTTGGATTTTTGAGACATATATTGGTGTTTGTTTATTAAACCTTTTAAATGAAAGTTATTGATATTTTATCGGTAGTTTAGAAAAAAGTTATTACAAATATTTAGGAAAATATGTTGAAATTGAAAGTGTATTGAAATTTTTATTATTCTATGTAAAAAATTAATATTCAATTCCAGATTAATTTGGAAAATTTTTGTTATATCTCAGCGTATAGTTTATTCATAAATTGGTAAGTATTTTTTTAATATGACTTTCTTTTAAAAAATATTTTTATGTATATTATTATTTGTTAATTAATTTTTTTTTTTGGAAACCATATCGGACATTGCAGAAATAAACATATTCCAAAATGGGGATATTTTAGTTTTTATTACAGGATCTCAACATGTTTGAGAGGAATATTGTCTATGCATATACAGACATGGTGTCTTTAGCAATAATGCTTGGAGCCGGTATATTCTACAAACAAAATTTTTGTTTTTGACAAAATTTTCTATAAAAATAAAATTTTGACAAAATCTTCTATGGAAATAAAATTTTGGCAAAATTTTTTATAGAAATTAAATTTTGAAATAAAATTTTGTATAGAAATAAACTGTTGAAAAAAAATTCTATACGAATAAAATTTTTTCTATAGAAATAGAAATTTTGACAAAACTTCCTATACAATAAAAATTGGGCAACATTTTTTATGGAAATAAAATTTTGACAAAATTTTCTATAAAAATAAAATATAAAAAAAAAATAAATTTATAGAAATATTGTTGACAAAATTTTCTATAGAAATAAAATTTTGAAAAAATTTTCAATAGAAATAAAATGATGGCAGCATTTTCTATGGAAATAAAATTTCGACAAAATTTACTATATACGAGGGCAGTTCGGAAGCTTCTTAGCCTAGCACAAAAAAGGCGGTATAAACAGAAAAAAGTTAAGTGTTTTGGAAACTTCCATCTCTGTTGTGAACACATGTTAAATTTTGTTTCGATCTGGAAACTCCTTCATATAGAAACAGGTGTTCAAAAAGGATGTATCCGCAAAAGTGCGTGAAATTGCTAATATCATGGGCATCTCAAATGATCGAGTCCATTTAATTTTGCATGAAGAACTACAGATGAAAAAGCTTTCTGCAAGATGGGTGCCGCATTTGTTAACAGTCGATCAAAAACGCATAAGAATGAACATTTCTCAAGCTTGTTTGGATCGATTTAAGCAAAATAAAATGGATTTTAAGCGTCGTTTCATAACTGTTTATGAGACATGGATCCACCACTATACTCCAGAGACAAAAGAACAATCCAAACAATGGACTGAAGCTGGAGGATGTGCCCCAAAGAAGGCAAAAACAATTCAATCGGCTGGTAAGGTTATGACAACGGTTTTTTGGGACTTCAAAGGTATTTTATTGACTGACTACCTGCAAAAGGATAAAACAATAAATTCAGAGTACTATTGCAACCTTTTGGATCTGCCTGCTCATGAAACACAAAATCGACTCGAGACGAATCGTTCGTCTAAATTGAAACTAAAATAACTTTAGATATATTTTCTAGAAATTCCTGAAATTTGTAATGAGCTCATTATTTATGATTTACTATCGAACACCGAAACAATTGAGATTTCACAGACTCTGGTCTTCGAGATATCAATATGTGATTTTTGACGAATCGTTCGTCTGGAGGCGAACGAAAATTCCACGAACAGGCAGTAAATGTACAAATTTGAGAAAAACGTCAACGCACCAGCGCACAAGAGTGTTTTAACCAAGGCTAAACTCAACGAATTAAATAATGGATGGAAATAATGGAATAATTCAATTCTTGTTTTATTCGCATTTTAAAGTGACCTTGAAAGCCCATTAAAAAACAAAAGCTAATAAAGTACGAGTTGCTTGACCACCCACCTTATTCTCCCGATTTAGCTCCCAGTGACTTCTACTTGTTCCCAAATCTAAAAAAAATCCTTGCTGGCAAGCGTTTTACCTCAAATGAAGATGCAATTAAAGTTGTAAACCACTATTTTGAATACCTTGAGGAAAACTATTTTAATCAAGGGAAAGAATTGCTAGAAAAGTGTTGGACTAAGTGTTTTGCAGTTTCAGGAGATTATATTGAAAAATAAAAATATTTTTGAAAAACTAACTATTCTCTTTCATTGATAGGCTAAGTATGTTAGTTTCCGAACCGCCCAGGTACATATATCCCAAACATGTTATACTAGATTATGTACATTATATGCCTGTACTTAAAAATAATGTGCTAACAATTTGAGTTCTAAACATATAGTTTTAACACCCAAACATATAAAAAATAGTATTTATCATACTATTGGGTGTCCTAATTCGTTAGTTACAGTACGCTTTCTATACGCAACATTGCATTAGTTTTGAACAACTCAAATATGTAATAGTTTTTTAACCCTACATCATAGGATGGAGCGTTTATTCACTTTGTCATTCCATTTGTAATACATCGAAATATTGGTCTAAGTCCGCACAAAGTATATCTATTCTGGTACGTGGTGAAATTCTGAGTCAATGTCCATCCGTCTGTTAATATCACGCTAACTTCCGAAAATAACTAGCCATCAACCTGGTACTTGTCATGTGTTATTGATGTGGGTCGGACGATATTGCAATGGGCCATATCAATTAAAAAATTTGTTGAATCAATTAAATTTTTAATTGAATATTTTTTAAAACTCAATTAAGACTTTAATTGGAAAAATGTTCGTGAAATTTTTTTCTGTGAAGGTAATTATGACATTTTTCAAATGCACTTTATGTTAGGTTAGGTTAGGTGGCAGCCCGATGTATCAGGTTCACTTAGACTATTCAGTCCATTGTGATACCACATTGGTGAACTTCTCTCTTATCACTGAGTGCTGCCCGATTCTATGTTAAGCTCAATGACAAGGGACCTCCTTTTTATAGCTGAGTCCGAACGGCGTTCCACATTCCAGTGAAACCACTTAGAGAAGCTTTGAAACCCTCAGAAATGTCACCAACATAATCCACCGCTGAAAAACTTTTTGGTGTTCGGTCGAAGCAGGAATCGAACGCACGACCTTGTGTATGCAAGGCGGGCATGCTAACCATTGCACCACGGTGGCTCCCTTCAAATGCACTTTGGACTAGAGGTGTGCACGTGAGTAATATTTAACACACGCTCACGCACACTCACGAAAAGAAAATTTTTACTCACGCACGCTCACGCACGAATTGTCGTGACTCACGAAAAATACCGTGGCTCACGGAAAATATCGTGACTCACTAAAATATCGTGACTCACGAAAAATGTCGTGACTCACGAATAATTTTTTGACTAATTTACCTTAGGGTAGACGTGTGCACGTGAGTAATATTTTACTCACGCACACTCACGACCTAAAAATCTTACTCACACACACTCAAGCACGATATTGTTTGGTAGGACTCAAGCACACTCACGAAAAGAAAATTTTTACTCACGCACGAAATGTCGTGACTCACGAAAAATACCGTGACTCAGGAAAAATATCGTGACTCACGAAAAATGTCGTTACTCACGAATAATTTTATGACTAATTTACCTTAGGGACGTGTTTGAAAACATAAGCATGATTAAAATCGAGAGCGTTATTAAACTCTTAGCATACCAGGTGTCACTAAAATTGTAAATGAATTCATCTCGTAAGCGTTTTATGTCCGTGGGCGCGATTTTTTTCGTGAGCGTATTTTTCCGAAATTCGTTACTCACACACTCCTTTAACCTAATGCTAACGTTAATCACGCTCACGTGCACACCTCTACTTTGAACTATCAGTTTTCTTCTAAAAGTTCGAACATTTTTCACAAAGGTGCGAAAGTTTTTTCATAAAAGGTACGGAACTGTATCATAAAATGTACGAAAGTTTTACAAACAGTTATGAAGAACAAATTTCGTTAAAAAAAACGTTGAATTTCGTTCTTTTAATGAAAAGTGTCTTTGGTTATAAAACAATGACAAATTTCGTACTTTTTACGAAGAAAATTCTTTCGGTGTTACATATTGGTAATTAACATTAAAATGTAAACAAAACAAATTTAAAATATTTAATATCCTTTGATTACTAACATTAAATTCGTAAACAAAATTGAATTTTGTTGTTTATTTTTTTGTAATACTGCATCTATGGCCTCTAACAACCATGCAAAAATTGGCCCATGTCGGCCCATAATTATACGTGCTATATAGTCCAGATGTTTTTCTTGAGCTTTCATGGATAAGCATATTTCATATTTTCCTGCTAAAATTTGGTAGTAATCACGCAAAGATTGGTCTATATCGGTTGATAATCATATATTGTCTCCGTATAAGTCAGCCCCACGCCACGCAAACATTGGGTCATATCGGTTCGTAATTATTTGGACTCTCCTATATATACCGGTCAAGGAATTTAATCTGTCTTTTTTGTCTAACATGCACCGCATATGGACTAACTTACAATTTAGAAGACAATGTTAAGAAGTTTTGAAGTACCTTGCTATCGGCAAGTGTTACCACCACCGAAGTAAATCGATACAGCATTTAGTAGAAGTTTCTACGCGATCCATGGTGGAGGGTACACAAAGAGAAGGAACATGATCACCTCAATCATGTTTCAAGAGCAAAATGTTATTTTTGGACGGGGAATATAAACATTATAAGTTTGCACTTAAAACTATTGTACTCAAAAATTGAGCCCAAAACACGGTTGAAATTTCGTACAAAAAAAATTGGTCCATATCAGTCCATAATTACATATAGTCCCCATATGAACCGATCCCCAGAATTTACCTCTGGAGCTTCTTGGAGGAGCAAATTTCATCTGATCCGGTTGAAAGTTGGTACGTGGTTGCTATAGTATTTCATGCAATAATTAGTCCATATCGGTCCAATTATATATAGCCCCCATATAAACCGATCCCCAGTTTTGACACCCGGTTCCTCTTGGAGGAGCAAAATTCATACGATTCGGTTGAAATTTGGTATATTGTGGTAGTATATGGCCGCTACAGCCATGCTAAATTTGGTCTATATCGGTCTATAGTTATATATAGCCCCCAGATAAACCGATCCCCAATCACACAAAAATTGGTCCATATCGGTTCATAATTCCTCAGGAAGCGTTACCCCAATCCGAGTTATTACACTCAAAAAAAAGTGAACTCTCTATTTCACTAAAGCCATATTAACTTTATATTAGTTCATAGAATCATTATGTTTGGAAAAAGTTTATTTTAGTCAAGTAATTTTTTGCGTATGTTAGTTAAATGAACTAAAAAACGGGAAAAAGTTATACACAAATAAAGCATAAAGATTGCCTAATTTCGCATTTCTTACAAAATAGTTCATTATTTCTTTAAATTTGTAAATTTTACCAAAAATGTGTCCATCATGAACTTCGTATGTCACTAAAGACATTCTTGCAATTTTGCACTCCAAGATTTCTCTTAAAACTACAAAATTGTCTTCAACTACTGAAAAAATTTAGTTATGTCTAATAAATTTTCTTGAATTTGTCGAAAAATATTTACTTATTTTTACCATATCGGAGTGATGCCAGCGCTTGTAATACCGTTTAGTTAAAATTTTCTAAAAAAGTTCCAAATTTTCTAAAATTAATCGAAAGTTATCTTTCCTGGTGGGTTCACTGTTTTTTCAGTGTAGATTGTGGATGACAGTCTTTAGTGGCCGAAATTACGGCCGTATATACTTGTTCCCAATTAAAGTGACTAAATTGAAATGTAAGTGACAAAGACAATGTAAAGCAAGTTTGTAAGGTTAGGTCAACATTTGTAATAGCAATCATGTTATGAATAAAATCCTATATCTGTTCCGTTTGGATGAGTTTGTCATTCTATGAATTTCCCAGCAAAAAAAGCGTCGCCAAAAAAGTAATGAGAATATTCTTTTTGGATCCGGAAGTGGTGCAAAATTGACGCAGAAGCGATGGGCTTGTCATAGGACGGAAGTCCTCTATTTCAACAGCCGTTGCACTGAATTTGAATCACTTCTTTAGTTGTGATCCGAATTCAATGTTTTGGATGTAAATTAAAAAATTCTGTGATATTTTGTCAAATAAATAATTTTTATAAATTTTTATAATTTTTAATGGATTCTAACGATTGTCGGAAACGTTTGACCTCAAATATTTTCAAAAATGCACAATTTTTTCAGATTGGATTTAGCATTTTTTTTCGACAAAATTTAAATGATTTGTACCATTTTATGAATTCTTACTCTGTTTTTAACCTATTTGAAACAAAAAAAGTTAAAATTACCCATTAAAAGTATGAAAAAAACAAAGTTATAAAAAATTTAATTAAAATAACTTCCTGGGTAGTTAGAATAAAGAACATCATTGGGAGTGCATCTTCTGGAAGTGCTTTTAAAGTTGTGCCTTTGGAAGTACTTCCAAATTTTTTGCTGGGTTAGTAAGGCCATATTAAAATGCATACCCGATGACATCGAAAAACTACAGCGAAATCTTTCTATATAGTTATTTCGAAAGTTCTAAACGCGAATTACGTTTTAAGGGTATGGTCATACTAGGCAAATATTTGGCCAAAATGAGTGTCAAACTTTTGTCCTGGAGCATTTTTAGAATATCTGAATATAGTTTTTGGAAAATACTCCTATTGTGATGTAATGTATTCAATATGAGGTAAAAATATAATGACAAAAATATTTAACTCTTTGACTACAGATGTCCACTACAGAGGACATTCGAAAACGAAATCAAACTAACTTCCCTCCCCACATAGTTTCGGGTTATTTCTCGATGCTATTTTAAAGTAGAGGCTATAATCTGAAGACGCTATATATATTTTCCTTATTGGTGGGTACTAAAATGCAATGCAAACTGACGCAAAATTCCTAGATTTGTGCCCTAAATTTAATTACAAAAATTGTAACCCTTTGACAACCGATGTCTACTACAGAGGACATTCGAAAATGACACCAAATTCTAACTCCCCATTTAGTTTTGATTTATTTCTCGGTGTTATTTTGAAGTAGGATCTTTAATCTTAATACGCTATAAACTTCTTTAACAATCAACGAAAAATACGCAAATACAGTACGTGTCTTGTAAATGGACATTTGTACAAAAATTACAGCTGAATTATTACAGATTCTTTTTTGTATTTTTTTCTCACGCATTGAATGATATTACAGTCCAAATAGCTTTTATTTTATTTTATTTGTAAGGCCATTTGATCACAATTCAAGAATCCGCTATTCAAAACAATCTCATATAGCTTTTAAACTTATGGGGGTAGGCCCTCAAAATTATTGTTTTCTCTACATGCTGTTAGTTTAAGTGAAAATGGAAGAAAAATTAAACTTTTTAACATTAGGTTTAATTCGGTAGTGAAAGGATTACATCAAAGATTATGCACTTTCGCTTAATTAAAATTTCATTATTTTACAGAAATTCGTATCTATTAATTTCCAGTCCTAAATTTTAGGTTGTATAATCTCCAGATTATGATACAAATTTCCACAACTTCCAAATAACAAGTTGGGTACCCAAACCACTTTTGTTTGCTGGGCTATGGTGCAGACCAGGAAATTTTTTCACGTGAAGAACACATGGCCACACTTTGCAATGCATACTCAAACGGAAGTTACAACATTAAGTAAATCAAGAAAAATGATTGAATATAGACAGACGGGAGCATTTGAACACCTACGTATGCCGTGCGAATCAAAACGTATGTCTGAATGAAAGGCCAATGGAAGGTAAATAAATCACTGAACTGGAAATAAGTCAACTTATTATTAAGGGATAAAAATATTACTGAAGAGTGCTTGGGTTTGAAACATAAGAAAGTCATGAAGTGTATTTTAGCTTTACAGTAATTCAGAAAGTTTATGTGTAAACATTTCAAACGTTTAATTTTAGAAAATTTTAAAATTAATTTTTTTAATTTTAATTTAAAAGAAGTAAATATTTTCCGACAAATTCAAGAAAATTTATTTGACATAATTAAGTTTCTTCACTTGTTAAAGAAAAATTTGTAGTTTGAAGGAAAAACAAGTATATACGGCCATAAGTTCGGCCAGGCCGAATCTTATGTACCCTCCACCATGGATTGCGTAGAAACTTCTACGAAAGAATGTCATCCACAATCGAATTACTTGGGTTGTGGTATCTTAAAACTTCTTAACATCGTTTTCTAAATTGTGAGTTAGTCCATACGTGGTATATATTAGACAAAAAAAGGTATGTGTAGGTAAGTCTACAAATAATTACGAATCGATATGGACTTTTTGCACGATACGTACACTGAAAAAACAGCATGCCCGGTTCCAAAGATTTTGTTTTTACTTTAAAAATTTTAGTATTGATTCCGAGCCAAAGAAGCGAAGAATACAAGTAAGGATACTTTTAAGACACAATTCTCTTTCAAAATTTGGGTTTTGTGTACTTGCTTCTAGGAAGCATATTTTCATTTTTCGCTTTCTCAGATTTTTTTCTTCATATGGTATTAAAGTCCTTTAAAAACGAGTTAACGACAACTTTATTTTCCAAATTAAGACTCGACTTCCAATAGAAATTATGCTATATTTCAAGTAAAATCGTCTTTAAAATAAAGTGTTGAAAAACATGTCCTACACAGAAAAAAAAGTGTCTCGTAAATTTAAGAAAATTTTTACAATAATTTATTACAAGAATTTTCCAGAATTTTAGTTCATTTTTCGTATCTTCAACGAAAATTAACTACTCGAAAGGAAATTTTACAAATTCTAAGTAGCAATCGTTTAGTTCATGGCCTACAAAATACGATGGAAATTTCCTTAAAAAATTTCTTAACTGGTAGTTAAAAATTCGTTTGTCATGCTATAAAACTACTTGTAAAATGTAAAGTATTTTCTAAATAATAAGTGCAATTTACTATAAGATTTTTTTGTATGAGAAAACATTTTTTTACGAAAAATGAACTTGAAAGTGGATAGGAATTTCTTACTGACAATTCCTATAGTTAATAATTGTTGGTAAAAAATTACCCAATGAAATATTTTTAGTTCACATGTAATTAAATTTATAGACATTTTCGTCAAAAATGGTAGATAACATTTCATGAAAATTTTGCAAATTTTAAGTTAAACGTTTCATCGTTCATAAACTGGTGTGCCTTTACGAATATTATTCTTAGAGTAAATTTTCAGCAGATGTGATGAACTAATGAATAGTACAGAGATTTTTATCGGCATAGTGGAATGCGATTAATGTAAAGATGATGTTACTTGAGTTTTGTTGTGTATACATGAGCGTGGGGTTGTTTGTTATTTTTGTGCATTTAGTGGTTTGTGTGTGTGTGTGCTTGTTATTCGCGGATGGTTTATTTGGCTGGATAAGGTGTTGTCTTCAATAAAGGCACATGTGTTTTTGTTGTTGTAGGAATGTTTTGGCTGTGCTTGGTTTTGTTTGGCATGCTTCAGTTGTATAGTTGGCGTTGGCGTGGGCTGTTGTAGGGATCTATAGTACAAACCAATAATCGATTTTTCGACATTTCGATTATTGACTTTTAATCAAAAATCGATTTTCGATTATTTTTACCAATGAAAATTCGAATATTCGATTTTTCATAATCGATTTTCATAGAAATAATGATTCTAAAAAATATACGATTTTATGAAATCTATTTGTCTTTGTGAGTATTATTAACAATAGTTGTTAATAAAAGCAAAAAATTAGTTCCAGTCAAACATGTTAATTTTTAAATTTGTTTAAAAATTAAAATGTTCAACATAAAATTTTTAACATGTGACAATCATTAATTTTTATTTCCCCAAATAATTACACTATAAATTCAAGGAAATTGAAAACACAAAGGATTCATTTCCACCAATTTGATATTTTATTTAATAAAATCAGAATTTTTATTTTTCTAGTTCAAAATTTAAACTAAATTTTTGGTGATCAAAACTAAAAATTAGTTGAAAATCTAAAATCGATTTTGCGATTATTTTTAGCTTAATAATCGATTTCGAATTTTTTAGATTTTCATGCCAAAATTCGAATAATCGATTAATCGATTTTCGATTTATAGATCCCTAGGCTGTTGCATCTTTTAAGTAGGTATGCAACAAGGGAGTATAAAGGCATGGAATATTTTGGATTTTTGAGACATATATTGGTGTTTGTTTATTAAACCTTTTAAAGGAAAGTTATTAATATTTTATCGGTAGTTTAGAAAAAAGTTATTACGAATATTTAGGAAAATATGTTGAAATTGAAAGTGTATTGAAATTTGTATTATTCTATGTAAAAAATTAATATTCAATTCCAGATGAATTTGGAAAATTTTTGTTATATCTCAGCGTATAGTTCATAAATTGGTAAGTATTTTTTTAATATGACTTTCTTTTAAAAAGAATATGTTTTATGTATATTATTATTTGTTAATTAATGTTTTTTTTGGAAACCAGTTTAATGTTTTTCTTTGTTGTAAAAACAATATTTAATTTCAGAGCAACTCCAGATGGATTCGAACAAATTTAAAAAATAGAGAATTGGTAAGTTTTCTTTTAAAAATTGTCTTTTTTTCGACTAGAATATTTACGTTTTTATGACCTTTTTATCATCAAAATTACAAGTTTTTAATACCTTATTTTAGTATTTCTTTAATAACATTTCTTGGAAACCAATGTAATATTTTTAATGTAAAAACAAATATTTAATTTCAGAATAACCCCTTAAAAATTTGGACAAATTTTTAGTACTTCTTTGCCTGTAATTTAATAGTGAATTGGTAAGGATTCTTTAACTTTCTTTTAACCCTGGACAGTCATCCTTATTTCTTGTACATTAACGTCATCCTTCGTCATGTTGACTACGGCTGATTTCAAGACGCTATAATTTTCATCGTGAGCGAAAAAGTGAACCAAACTTGAATTTATTTTCTTATTCAATTTGGTTTTAAGTAGTATAAAACAAAAATTCGTAAAACGGTCGAATTAGTATAACTTAAATTTACCATTTCCCAATAGACTAAAATGCATTTTAAATCGAAAATGAAATTACGTGTCGTCATTTTGACGAATGATGACTGTCTAGGGATATCAAGAATATTTGGTTTTTTATGCATATTATTATTTTTTTCATTAGATTTTTTGAAAACCTATTTAATAATTTTATTTAATGTAAAAAATAAATATTTAATTTCAGAGTAACCCAAATAAATTTGGACAACTTTTTATATTTCCCCTCAGCGTACAATTTAATAGAGAATTGGTAAGTTTTATATTAAAACTTTGGCTTTCTTTCAACTAGAATATTTATTTTATTATATCCTTCACATCGATAACAACACAGTTTTATAAGTTTATTTAGAATACTTCATTATTTCTCTAATTGTTTCAGGTACAAATTTTATAAGATACGTTTTCCAAAGAAAAGTTGAATTCTTTACACCATATGATAAAATGCCCCAAATATGGTAAGTTACAAGCTAAAATGAAGAATTAAAAATTATATTTCATTACATGGTGTTAATTTTTAACAATTTTCATTTTTGTTTCCATTTTTTCCAGCAAGATATGTGAAAAAACTACCTATGATGAATAAAAAAAGGGTAAGTCAAAATGTCCAAACAGCGGGTTCAAATGAACTACTCTCTGTTCCACGTGGTCATAATTTTTATTCACAAAAAACATTGTATTAAGAACTTTCATCATAAGTTTTTATAATAAAGTACTTAGTTTAAAGAAAGTTTAATTTTAATGTATGAAATTTGTCATAATAGTAAAACGGTTTGTTGTTCCTTTAATTATTTAATTTCTCTGTACTGTGGAATGATTGATTTAAAAATAGTTTAGTCGTCGACATTTTAAAGAGACTGTTAACCAATTTTTATTATCGGGTTTCCCACAAAATAAGCAAGTAAACCAAAATAATACTGACTTTTTAACTTGGTAGGGGTATATAAATCTTATGGTGTTGTAAAAATGAACTAAACTACAATGTTATAGATGAACTAAAATTTAAGAAAATTATAAACTAGACAAGTTGAAAAAAATCTTAAGGGCTAAATCATGGTCAATATTACTACAGTTTAGTTCATTTTGCAATGGAAAAGGGTTCACTGTTTTTTCAGTGTATATTTGAACGATTTTTTGCTTTGTAGTCAAGATGAAATTTGCTCCTCCAAGAGGCTCCAAAACCAAATCTCGGGATCGGTTTATATGGAGGCTATATATGATTATGGACTGATATGGACCACTTTTTGTTAAATATCATATACTACCACCACGTACCAAATTTCAACCAGATCGGATGAATTTTGCTTTTCCATAAGACACCGGAGGTCAAATCTGGGGATCGGTTTTTATGGGAGCTATATATAATTATGGACTGATATGGACCAATTCCTGCATGGTTGTTGGATACAATATACTAACATCACGTAACCTAACCTAACATCACGTACCAAATTTCAACCGAATCGGATGAATTTTGCTCTTCCAAAGGGCTCCGGAGGTCAAATCTGGGGATCGGTATATATGGGGCCTATATAAAATTATGGACCGATTTCGACAAATTTTTGCATGGTTGTTAGAGACCATATACTAACACCATGTACCAAATTTCAGCCGGTTCGGATGAAATGTGCTTCTCTTAGAGGCTCCGCAATCCAAATCTGGGGATCGGTTTATATGGGGGCTATATATAATTATGGACCGATGTGGACCAATTTTTGCATGGTTGTTAGGGACTATATGCGAACACCGTTTACCAAATTTCAGCCGGATCGGATGAAATTTGCTTTTCTTAGAAGATTCGCAAGCCAAATTTTGGGGGTCCGTTTATATGGGGGCTATACATAAAAGTGGACCGATATGGTCCATTTGCAATACCATTGTATGTATTGCAAATATTTGCAATACATGTATATTTATGTGCGAAAGCCTTTATTTATTTTATTTATACCGTTGAAAATCTTAGAATTGTAAAGAGAGAGTGAAAAAGTTTAAAATCTAAGACGCGTGAGTTTTTGAATCGAACTAAAATCAAGATATGCAAACCTCTGAAATTGCTATATATGAGAACGCATTAAAAAAATTGTTAAAATTTGTATTTATATACTAACGAAAAAGACTGTTTCGATGTAAAAATTATATGTTTGGAACTAAAATTTTTAGCACATTATTTATAGTATGACATGTTTGCGATATACACGCAAAAAAATAATTCTTTCCTCCCAAACGAAATTTTAGACAAACAAAGTTCGTTTCTCATTTGCTTTTCGCTGTAAGGAAGGGTGTTTGGAAGAAAAGTATATATTTTTTGTGATAAACGTTTATTCTTTTCCAGGATTTCATAAAGACAAACTCAAAAAAACATTGTTTTCTTGCTAATTGCATCTTCCCTCACATCTTTCTCACATCCACGAGGTTTTTTAGTTCTTAACACCTTTTCCTGTAATACCAACAATGTAGAAGAAATTATACGATTTTAGAAATTTTTAAAATTTGTTTACCTTTTGCCTGGAGGAGAATCGAACCGCGGACCATGCACTTTGTAAGCCAACACACTAACCACTGAGCTATGTACCTGTTATGGTCATCAATAGATAATTATCCATATAAGTTATATTTATATAGCATAGCTTGCGGCGCCCACGAACCGAATAAACAAATTTTATTTAACAGAAACAAGCATTTAGTTTGGCACCGTGGAGCAGTGATTGCTACGTCCGACTTGCATGCCAAGGGTCGTGGGTTCGATCCCTGCTTCGACCAAAGTTTTTTTTGTTGTTTTTTTTTACATATATTCCAGATATGTTCGGAAGATTCCGAAAAAATGTTCATTATTACATTGTAGTATATTAAATTTTGAACTGTAAAATGTGTCTTATTAAAGACTAAAAGTCAGAAAAGAACAGTGTTTGATATAAACGAGATGGACTGCGTTGTTGTTTTTTATTGAAAAAATAAAAATTTTGTAACAAACGAATTTTTTTGGTGATAAAAGTTTACAAATTTCGAAGCAATTCAAAAAACTCTAACAAAAGAAAAACGTTTTCGGTACACGTTTTCCAAACGTTTTTTTTCTTTGCGTGTATATGTTATTATTTCAGAACATATTATATTTGGGACATTACATTTCCTCAAATATAATATCTCTGGATGCAAACATATATTAATTTAGAAATGTCATATAAACATATATATGTTTAGAAACGTCAGACAGCCCTCTCTGAGAGAATAGAGGAAAAAGGAGAAGATGGTTGAAAGTTTAATTGTAGCATATACAAAAAATTCTATACACTTATTATTGGTCACAAATGCATATAGCTTTCCCATTTTAGGCAAATCGAGACTTCAGCATATATAGAGGTTATATCTGCATCTTCAATAAAAATAGGACCCGGCTTTACGTAAACAAGACCTTTAAAGGTGTAGGCCGAATTAATGAATTTTCGTTTTTTTAGCGATAAAGCAGCTTCAGAAATTCTGAAATTGGTATTTGACAAGTTCTCATTTACGACCATAAAATTTCCTATTTAATTTCTTCATATGAGGAATAAGGGGAATTTGTTATACCCTAAACCACATAGTGATCAAGGTATAAAAACTTTGGTCTGTCAAAAAATGTGCCTACCACAAATATTGATTTTAGACCATATAAAATGTATACAGATGAACTCAGAACCACCTCCTGAGTCGATCTAGCTCTTGGTGTTCGTTCGTCCGTCTGTCCATGTATTTGTTGTTCGCAGGATTCCGGTCGCAATTATCAACCGATTTTGATGAAATCTGGCACATAACGTTTTTGGCACAAGGCTTTTTATACCCTCCACCATAGAATGGGGGTATATTAACTTCGTCATTCCGTTTGTAACACATCGAAATATTGCTCTAAGACCCCATAAAGTATATATATTCTGGGTCGTGGTGAAATTCTGAGTCGATCTGAGCATGTCCGTCCGTCCGACCGTCCGTCTTTTGAAATCACGCTAACTTCCGAACGAAACAAGCTATCGACTTGAAACTTGGCACAAGTTGTTGTTATTGATGTAGGTCGGATGGTATTGAAAATGGGCCATATCGTATAGCCCCCCTATAAACCGACGCCCAGATTTGGCTTGCGGAGCCTCTTGGAGGAGCAAAATTAATCCAATCTGGTTGAAATTTGGTACATGGTGTTAGTATATGGTCTCTAATAACCATGCCAAAATTGGTCCATACCGGTCTTAATTATATATGACCCCCATTTAAACCGATCCACAGATTTGACCTCCGGAGTTACTGGAGGAGCAAAATTCATCCGACCCGGTTGAAATTTGGTACGTGATGAAATTTGGTACATTGCGCTAGTATATGGCCGCTAACAACCATGCCAAAATTGGTCCATATCGGTCTATAGTTATATATAGTCGATCCCCAAAAATAATCTACCAACATTTTATTTCTATAGAAAATTTTGTAAAAATTTTATTACTATACCCAATAAAACTTATAATTACTGTTGGTACCTTCAACTTTTGTGGAAGTGGAAAATCTTACTCAGACTTCACATCATTGTTGTTGTTGTTGTTGCCATCAATCCCTGTAGTTGATTTCTTCGCCGGTTTGTGAGTTGTTGAAACTTCGTTTGGCTTAATTTAAAATTGCTGCATTGTTGTTGTTGGGTGTAATTGGAATTCGGTTGTTGCTATTCTTTTGGGTACAAAAACTAATAATTTAGTTCATATTTAAATGGAAGAATTCCCCAGTCCTTTATTGGATTTTATTTCTATAGAAAATTTTGTAAAAATTTTATTTCTATAGAAAATTTTGTCAAAATTTTATTTCTATAGAAAATTTTGTCAATATTTTATTCCTATAGAAAATTTGTCAAAATTGTATTGCTATAGAAAACTTTGTCAAAACTGAATTATTTACGTATTTAATCGGCCTTTTTTGTTTAATATATACCTCGTATGGACTAACTTACAATTGAGAAGTCGGTGTTAAGAAGTTGTAAGATACCTTGCCATCAGCAAGTGTTACCGCAACCCAAGTAAATCGATTGTGGATGACTGTCTTTAGTACAAGTTTCTATGAAATCCATACATAAGATTCGGCTTGGCCGAACTTACGGCCGTATATACTTGTTGGCTTTAAATTTGGAAAAAATCGGATCAAATTTATATATAGCTCCTATATATATATGTATCGCCCGATTTCGATAAGTGGGATTAGATTGCACTGGTTTACAAACCGATCGGCGTCAACTTCTTCACAATGTAATCTAATTTACCTCCCATCAAGCGTGCAAAATTTCATCCAAATTGGCTCAGATTTTGATATGTCTCCCATATACATATATGTATCACCCGATTTTCACAAATTTGGCCATAAAATCCTTATTTATTAACCGATCTTACTCAAAGTTGGCTTGGCTTCAAAAATTTGCTTCTAAAAACTTTAGTTTTAACCATAATGCCCTCATTTATTAACCAATCTTACTAAGATAATAACAAAAGTTAAATGTAACCAAACCTGCAAAATATCATCCAAATCAGTTGAGATTTAGATACTGCTCCCATATATATGCATAGCCCAATTTTCCCAAATTTGGTCATAATACTCTTAGTTATTAACCACTGTTACTTAAATGTCAAATTTTGATGTATTAGCCGATCTTATTTAGGCTTCCATATAGGGCTTTCATAAATGCATTGCCCGATTTTCACAAATTTGGCAACATTATCTACACTAATTCAGCGATTTCTTCTGAAATAAAGCTCCCATAAAGGGTGATACGGTCAAAATTTGGTCAATATAAACTTGACGTATTTCTTTCAATTTTGCATTTAAAAAACCTGAACACCCGTCATTTGAAGGTGTGTGTGTGTAGAATGTTGCTCCTATTTTGATTTTGGAATTCACTCTTCAGTTGTCAAAATGCCGTCCAAGCAAGAAGAGCAACGTATCAAAATTTTGCTCGCGCATCGCGAAAATCCGAGCTACTCGCACGCAAACTGGCAAAGTCGCTAAAAGTTGCCAAAATCAACCGTTACAAATATAATTAAAGTGTTTGGGGAACGTTTGTCGACAGCCAGGAAGTCTGGATCGGGGGAAAATCGAAAACCGGAAGCCGCTGAGACGACAAAGAGAGTTGCCGGTAGTTTCAAGCGAAACCCTAACCTCTCTCTCCGAGATGCCGCAAATAAGCTGGGTGTATCGTCTACAACCGTGCATCGAGCCAAAAAACGAGCCGGACTATCGACTTACAAGAAGGTAGTGACTCCAAATCGCGATGATAAACAAAATACGACGGCCAAAGCGCGATCCCGGAGGCTGTACACGACGATGCTGACGAAGTTTGACTGCGTGGTAATGGACGACGAAACCAACGTCAAAGCCGACTACAAGCAGCTTCCGGGACAGGAGTTTTATACGGCAAAAGGAAGGGAAAAGGTAGCAGATATTTTCAAGCACATAAGACTGTCAAAGTTCGCAAAGAAATATCTGGTTTGGCAAGCCATCTGTACCTGTGGCTTGAAAAGCAGCATTTTCAAGCCACTGCTGCTTGAGAGAAATACTGGGCTATTGTCAAGCGGAACCTAAAGAAGACCAAAAAAACTGCTAAGGACGAGCAGCAGTTCAAGGCAAACTGGCTTTCTGCGGCGAAGAAGGTGGCTGTACAAAATCTGATGGCAGGTGTCAAGCGTGAGGCCCGGCAATTCGGATTTGGAAAAGCGAAAGCCTAACTGAATATTTTTCCTGAATTTTATACTAATTGAACTTGAAAAAGAAATTTAATTTGATTTTTTAAATAAACGATTTCACCGATTTACACGCGTTTTCCCTTGACCAACCATAATGCCCTCATGTTTAAAGGGTGACCGTATCACCCTTTAAACATGTACCCCTTATTGTTCTAAAATATGGAAATGCGGTTTATCTCCCAAACATATATCAATGCTACCCCTCAAATGCTTATGTTTTGCTAATTCAGTAAGGGTGGTTAAGGGTAAGATATAGTCGACCGACTTTCTACTTTACTCACTTGTTTCAGTGCAGATGTTTTCTACTTCATCTCAACAACATCTAAAGACATTTTACTTATTATTAAAGGATTTAACCATCTTTTACCATCGATGTTTTTGTTCTACTGATAGGGCACATCCTTCTTAACAGCAAGTGCGAAATGGATTTTACATGTGAGGAAGCACTTCGATATGTGTTTTTCACATTGCTGAAATACTAATAAATATTGGCTGAATTACGCAGTATGAAGTTTATCCACATAGGAAAATCTCCCCGATATCTTAGCAAATTATAAATGCCAGACGTTTATTAAATACTCAGTTCAATAGATATTTGAGTATTTCAATTTTAATTTTATTGCTTTGAGCCACTGTGTCGCAATAAACACAGGATGAGCGTTTTTCAAATGCAACAACTTTTCAGTTTGAGGGTAAATGTAATTTTCAACATAAATTCAAATTGACTTGAAACAGCTCATTTTCAATACATCTTCAAAATATTTGCGAATTACTTCCAATTTGCCAAAATGTTGACGAAATCTTTGAAAGTTGTTGAAAAAAAAATGAGAAAACTTTGACAAAACACTACCCTAAAATGCAATGAAAAAACCATGTGGTTTTATACCCTCCACCATAGCATGGGGGTATATTAACTTTGTCATTCCGTTTGTAACACATCGAAATATTGCTCTAAGACCCCATAAAGTATATATATTCTGGGTCGTGGTGAAATTCTGAGTCGATCTGAGCATGTCCGTCCGTCCGTCCGTCTGTTGAAATCACGCTAACTTCCGAACGAAACAATCTATCGACTTGAAACTTGGTATTGCAAATGGGCCATATCGGCCCACTTTTACGTATAGCCCCCATATAAACGGACCCCCAAATTTGGCTTGCGATTGCTCTAAGAGAAGCAAATTTCATCCGATCCGGCTGAAATTTGCTACACGGTGTTAGTTATGGTCTCTACCAACCATGCAAAAATTGGTCCATATCGGTCCACTTTTACGTATAGCCCCCATATAAACGGACCCCCAAATTTGGCTTGCCATTGCGATCCGATCCGGCTGAAATTTGGTACATGGTGTTAGTATATGGTCTCTAACTACCATGCATAAATTGGTCCATATCGGTCCATAATTACATATTGCCCCCATATAAACCGATCCCCCGATTTGGCTTGCGGAGCCTCTAAGAGAAGCAAATTTCATCCGATCCGGCTGAAATTTGGTACATGGTGTTAGTATATGGTCTCTAATAACCATACAAAAATAGCTCCCATATAAACCGATCCCCAGATTTGACCTCCGGAGCCTCTTAGAGGAGCAAAAGTCATCCGATCCGATGGAAATTTGGTACGTGGTGTTAGTATATGGTCTCTAACAACCATGCCAAAATTCGTCCATATCGGTCCATAATTATATATAGCCCCCATATAAACCGATCCCCAGATTTGGCTTGCGGAGCCTCAAAGAGAAGCAAATTTCATCCGATCCGGTTCAAATCTCCAATCACACAAAAAATGGTCCATATCGGTTCATCATGGTTTCCACTCGAGCCAAAAATAATCTACCAAAATTTTATTTCTATAGAAAATATGGTCAAAATTTTATTTCTATAGAAAATTTTGTCAAAATTTTATTTTTATAGAAAATTTTGTCAAAATTTCATTTCTATAGAAAATTTTGTCAAAATTTTATTTCTATAGAAAATTTTGTTAAAATTTTATTTCTATAGAAAATTTTTATTAAATTTTTTTTTCTATAGAAAAATTTGTTAACATTTTATTTCTATAGAAAATTTTGTCAAAATTTTATTTCTATAGAAAATTTTGTCAAAAATTTTATTTTTATAGAAAATTTTGTGAAGATTTCATTTCTATAGAAAATTTTGTTAAAATTTTATTTCTATAGGACATTTTGTTAAAATTTTATGCCTGTAGAAATTTTGTTAAAATTTTATTTCTATAGGAAATTTTGTCAACATTTTATGTCTATAGTAAATTTTGTCAAACTGAATTGTATACGTATTTGATCGATCTTTTTTGATTTAATATATATGGACTTACATACAATTTAGAAGACGGTACTAGGAGGTTTTAAGACACCTTGCCATCGGCAAGCGTTACCGCAACTTAAGTAATTCGATTGTGGATGGCAGTGTTTAGAAGAAGTTTCTACGGAGGGTACATAAGCTTCGGCCTGGCCGAACTTACGGCCGTATATACTTGTTTGTTCTGCATTTTGCTATATGGTATCATTTATTTTTGTTTGCAGTTACATGATGTCTGCGTTTGTACATTTGATGGGCACGATGTAAATATGGAATAATTATTTACTGTTGAAATTGAAATAAAATAGAGTGTGTAAATGTTTGCTTGAACGGCATTATAAATACAAATAAACAATGAATTAATTTATAAATAAATAAATAAAAACAAACAAATAGAGTTAATTTTGTGTTTTCTTTTCTCAAGTGGCGTCCTTTTTTCGACGATGAAAAAAGTTTTTTCATAAAGATCAAAACATTTTAGGTTGTGACCATGTTCTTTTAACTAGAAGAAAAACATTTTGAATGAATACCATAACATTTTAAATCGTGACCATTGTCTTTTCATTCAAACAAAAGTCTTTTTTATCAATATAATAACATTTTAGATCAGGACAATTATATTTTTCTTAGAACCATGTTCACTGAGCCAACATGGTTGCAGGTGAAAATGTTACATGGTCGTTGCAAAAATAGCTCCTATCATATTATTTTGCTCTTCAAATATGATTGTGACAATTATATTTCTTCTCTGCAAGTGTTACCGCTACCCAAGTAGACTTTAACTACCAGTTAGCAGAAAGTAAAATCGAAATATCTTCTCTCCGGTTAACTTTAACTGAAACATTTTTAGCAGTTAAGTTCCAAACTGGCATATGAAATATATAGACAAGATGACAGACATGTCCGTAATACGGTTTAAAAGTTCGTTAGCTAATGTAGCACTAACGGGGCTTCCTGAAAATGGGGGTTACTAAAATAATAACAAAAGTTAAATGTAACCAAACCTGCAAAATATCATCCAAATCGGTTCAGATTTAGATACAGCTCCTATATATATGCATCGCCCAATTTTTCCAAATTTGGTCATAACACTCTTAGTTGTTAACCACTGTTACTCAAATTTCAAATTTTGATGTATTAGCCGATATTATTTAGGCTTCCACATAGCGCTTTCATAAATATATTGCCCGATTTTCACAAATTTGGCAACATTATCTACACTAATTCAGTGATTTCTTCTGAAATAAAGCTCCCATAAACATATACCCCTTATTGATCAAAAATATGGAAATGCGGTTTATCTCCCAAACATATATCAATGATACCCCACAAATGCTTATGTTTTGCTAATTCAGTAAGGGTGGTTAAGGGTTTCAGTGCAGATGTTTTCTACTTCATCTCAACAACATCTAAAGACATTTTACTTAAAATTCCCGTCATTATTATTAAAGGATTTAACCATCATTTACCATCGATGTTTTTGTTCTACTGATAGGGCACATCCTTCTTAACAGCAAGTGCGAAATGGATTTTACATGTGAGGAAGCACTTCGATATGTGTTTTTCACATTGCTGAAATACTAATAAATATTGGCTGAATTACGCAGTATGAAGTTTATCCACCTAGGAAAATCTCCCCGATATCTTAGCAAATTATAAATGCCAGACGTTTATTAAATACTCAGTTCAATAGATATTTGAGTATTTCAATTTTAATTTTATTGCTTTGAGCCACTGTACCCTGTGTCGCAATAAACACAGGATGAGCGTTTTTCAAATGCAACAACTTTTCAGTTTGAGTGTAAATGTAATTTTCAACATAAATTCAAATTGACTTGAAACAGCTCATTTTCAATACATCTTCAAAATATTTGCGAATTACTTCCAATTTACCAAAATGTTGACGAAATCTTTGAAAGTTGTTGAAAAAAATATGAGAAAACTTTGACAAAACACTACCCTTAAATGCAATGAAAAAAACCATGTGGTTTTTAATACTTCTTTGTGCAACGAAGTTCGTGGTCAATTGGAAGAAATAAAAAATTGAAAAATTTTAGACAAATAACTGAATTTACTCCAAATAGTTTATATTAATAGGTAAGTGGAATAAAAAATGAAATAACCTTTTAAGGAAGTCACTAAATGGATATCTCTTTGTCGAAAACTATATTTATAGATTCTACGTTCTTGAAAACATTAAAAAGCTGACCGATGAAAAAATGTTGGACAATTAACTGAAACTGCTTCAAATAGTTTATAAGAATTGGTAGGTCAATATGAAAAATTAAATCAACATTTTAGAGAAGTCACTAAATTGAAATATTTTTGCAGAAAACTAAAATCTTTGCATGCTACATTCTTGCAAACATTAAGAAGATGACCGATGAAAAATGAGTGGCTTATCGACAAGAAAGTTTTCAGAAAGATTTCAAAGTGCAACCAATTAAAATTGTTAAATACTTGATAGTATTCCATATCATTAACATCTGGATGAAAATGTGCATCACATCGCCAGTTTAATTTACATCCTATTATCAGCCTAAAATTGATATTATGTGAATTCCTTCTGCTGGACATCTATTCTAACACGCGGTCCAGCACGTTCAAATTGCCCGCATATTAATTAATTTTCAATGCAGTTTTATGACACAAACAGGAAGGAAATCGAATTATCTATGCGAAAGTGTTTTCAAATAATGTTTAAGATATTTAAAGTTTTGTTATTTTTTTTCTTATTTGTTGATATGTTTAATAAGATATTTATTATACCCACCACCATAGAATGGTGAAGGGGGTATAATAAGATTGTCATTCCGTGTGTAACACATCGAAATATCGATTTCCGACTATATAAAGTATATATATTCTTGATCAGGGAGAAATTCTAAGACGATATTAGCATGTCCATCTGTCCGTCTATCCATATGTCTGTCTGTTGTAATCACGCTACAGCTTTCAATAATGGCGCAATCGTCCTGAAATTTGGCACAGATTAGTTTTTTTGTTTGCAGACAGGTCAAGTTCGAAGATGGGCTACATCGGTCCAAGTTTTGATATAGTCCGATTTGGGGTCTTGGGCTTATAAAAACCGTAGTTTTTATCCAATTTGCCTGAAATTGAAAATCTAGATGTACTTGATGACCATAAAGAGGTGTGCCGAAAATTCTGTCCATCGGTCCATGTTTTGGTATAGCCCCAATATTGACCGATCTCCCGATTTTGCTTCTTAGGCTTCTAGAAACTATATTTACTATCCGATTTGCCTGAAATTGGAAATCTAGAAGTAATTTGGGACCATAAAGAGGTGTGTCGAAAATGTTCCGTATCGGTCCATGGTTTGGTATAGCCCCCATATAGACCGATCTCCCGATTTTGCTTCTTGGGCGTCTAAAAACTGTATTTTCTATCCGATTTGACTGAAATTGAAAATCTAGAGGTATTTTAGAACCATAAAGAAGTGTGTTGAAAATGGTCCGTATCGGTCCATGTTTTGGTATAGCCCCCATATAGACCGATCTCCCGATTTTGCTTCTTGGGCGTCTAGAAACTGTATTTTCTATCCGATTTGCCTGAAATTGAAAATCTAGAGGTATTTTAAGATCATAAAGAGGTGTGTCGAAAATGGTCCATGTTTTGGTATAGTCGCCATATAGCCTGATCTCCCGATTTTTATTCTTGGGCTTCTATAAACTATATTTATTACCCGATTTGACAGAAATTGGAAATATAGAGGTATTTGGGACCCCAAATATGTGTGCCGAAATTGAGGTGTATCGGTCCATTTTTTGTTATATCCCCAAATAGAGTGATCTCTCGATTTTACTTCTTGGGCGTCTAGAGACTATATTTTTTAGCCGATATACTAGAAATTGAAAATCTGGATGTATTTTAAGATCACAAATAGGTGTGTCGCAAATGGTGCCTATCGGTCTATATTTTGGTATAGCCCCCATATAGACCGATCTCCCGACTTTATTTCCGTAATTTTTATCCAATTTGCCGAAAATTAGAAATATAGACGTATCTTAGGACCATAAAGAGGTGTGTCGAAAATGTTCCGTATGGGTCCATATTTTGGTATAGCCCCTATATAGACTGATCTCCCGATTTTACTTCTTGGGCTTCTAGAATTCGTAGTTTCCACCCAATTCGTCTGAAATTGGAATTCTAGAGGTATTTGAGGAATATTAAGAGGTATGAGTATTGGTCCATGTTTTGGTATAGCCCCCATTTAGACCTAACTCCCGAATTTATTTCTAGGACTTGTGGAATTCGGCTGACCACAAATAGGTCAGCCGAATATGGTGTGTGTCGACCCATATTTTAGTATAGCCTCCACATAGACCGATCCCCAGATTTATTTTTACCGATCCAATTGGTAAGGCATCGATATAGACCGATTTTTCTTCTTGACTGTACACCCAAAGAAAAAATATTTTCCTCCGGAATGAAATTTTAGACAAACGAAATTCCCTTTCATATAAAGTATTTTCGCTTAGAGCAAGTAATCCGAATTTTTGATAAGCGATTCAACGATTGTCTCTAAAATTTGTGTCAAAAGAAAACTTTGCTTGTCTAAAATTTCGTTCCTCAGAAAAGAAAACACTTCTTATGAAATTGCTTGAAACCGAAAGTAAAATTTCCACATTTTACTCCTCGTATTCATTTAAATAATGGCGGAAAAACTCTACAGATTAAAGATTGCAAATCAAGGCGTTATTTCATCATACACACGATATGTTTATGATTTCTCTAAAACTCAAACAAAATTGGTTCTCATAAATCCAGAATCTGACCTGGTCTTCATAGGTAGAATCTTTACATTTTTTTTCGGGCAGCGTACAGGTTGAACTGATTTGCTTGGGAGAAGATTTGTCGTCAAACCCCCTATTATCAAGTAACCCGCTACGACGAAGAGTTTTCAAAGTAAACTATTATATTTGATTCATGGTGGTGGATATTTAAGATTCGGCCCGGCCGAACTTACTGCTGTATATACACGCAAAGAAAAAAAAAACGTTTGGAAAACGTGTACCGAAAACGTTTTTCTTTTGTTAGAGTTTTTTGAATTGCTTCGAAAATTTTAAACTTTTATCACCAAACAAATTCGTTTGTTACAAAATTTTTATTTTTTCAATAAAAAAAGTTATTTTTGAAACAACAACATAGTCCATTTCGTTTATATCAAACACTGTTCTTTTCTGGCTTTATGTCTTTAATAAGACACATTTTACAGTTCAAAATTTAATATACTACAATGTAATGTTGAACATTTTTTCGGAATCTTCCAAACATATCTGGAATATATGAAAAAAACAAAAAACAAAAAAACTTTGGTCGAATCAGGGATCGAACCCGCGACCCTTGGCATGCAAGTCGGACGTAGCAACCACTGCTCCATGGTGCCAAACTAAATGTTTGTTTCTGTTAAATAAACTTTGTTTATTCGGTTCGTGGGCGCCGCAAGCTATGCTATATAAATATAACTTATATGGATATTTATCTATTGATGACCATAACAGGTACATAGCTCAGTGGTTAGTGTGTTGGCTTACAAAGTGCATGGTCCGCGGTTCGATTCTCCGTCCAGGCGAAAGGTAAAAACATTTTAAAAATTATTATATAATAATTATAATTATTATATATTATATGGTATTACAGGAAAAGGTGTTAAGAACTAAATAACCTCGTGGATGTGAGAAAGATGTGAGGGAAAATGCAATTAGCAAGAAAGCAATGTTTTTTTAGTGCATCTTTATGAAATTGTTTTTACATCCTGGAAAAGAATAAACGTTTATCACAAAAAGTATATACTTTTCTTCCAAATACACTTCCTTACAGCGAAAAGCAAATGAGAAACGAACATTGTTTGTCTAAAATTTCGTTTGGGAGGAAAGAATTATTTTTTTGCGTGTACTTGTTTTTCAATTAATATTGTAGTTATTATGTACTGTAGTTTATTATTATACATTTTAGTTTGACGAGAATGAATAAATTATATAAAATTCATACAATTTTGGCTTTGACGTTCAAGTAGAAGTTGGGATATTATTTATACAAATTTTGGTTGAAAAGTATATGCTATAATGTTAGTTTTTAATTTGACTCACATCGAAAATTGTTTGAGAAATTATTGAGTAGCGATGCATTTCAATGTGAGGGTAACACTTGAGAAATTATAGCTAATGTATTGAATTTTACTGTTGAGGGTAATGTCTGTGTTTTGTTGCGAACGCGTTTTTCTCAACAATTTCTCAATTTGAATATTACCCTAATCCTTTAAAAAAATGTTTGAAAAACTGTTGAAATTTAGCATTTTTCAAACGTTTGTGTTTAGCTATTTTAAAGGTACCCCAAGTACCTTTAACTATAGCTTTTTGCAGTTAACCCTTTTATTTTCTATTTCTTTTGGTGCGAATGTCACATAAAGGCTACACTTACTGCGCGTTGAGGTATAGGTTTCATCGATTATTTTTTTCATTTTTGTTAGGGTATTCTCGATTGGCACGTAATCCGATATCATTCGAAAGTGTGTGATGGTGAAATTTTCGCTTTCTGCCAGTTCCTGAAAAAAAAATAGAAATGGAAATATAAAAAAGCAAACCAAAAAATAGATTCACTGCCATCGGTTGATGCCTACAGATATCTGTGTAGAATGTAAAAGAGATTAATTCACATGCATAGAACTAATCAAACAAAAATAAATTTGATTCCTTTAAGGATGGCAATACAAAAGCTACAATGTTTAGAGCCTTTGAGAATGACTTTAGTTTATGATTTTTATACCCTACGCCACACTGTGGAACAGGGTATTATAAGTTAGTACATATGTTTGTAACACCCAGAAGCAGACGAGATAGACACATGGTGTCTTTGGCAATAATGCTCAGGGTGGGTCCCTGAGTCGATATAACCATGTCCGTCTGTCCGTCTGTCCGTCCGTCCGTCCGTCCGTCTGTCTGTGAACACATTTTTGTGATCAAAATCTAGGTCGCAATTTAAGTCCAATCGCCTTCAAATTTGGCACATGTTCCTAATTTGGGTCAGAATAGAACCCTATTGATTTTGATATAGCTCCCATATATATCTTTCGCCCGATATGGACTAATATGGACACAGAAGCCAGAGTTTTATACCGATTTGCTTGAAATTTTGTACAAACATAACACTTAGTCGTATAGTCAAGTGTGAACAATTTGATTAAAATCGGTTCAGATTTAGATATAGCTCCCATATATATCTTTCGCCCGATATGGACTTATATGGCCCCAGAAGCCAGATTTTTGGCCGAATTTGGTTGAAATTTTGCACTAGGAGTACAATTAGTAGTATAGTCAAGTGTGCAAAATTTGATTGAAATCGGTTCAGATTTAGATATAGCTCCCATATATATCTTTCGCCCGATATGGACTAATATGCTCCTAAAAGCCAGAGTTTTGGCCCAATTTGTTTGAAATTTTGCACTAGGAGTACAATTAGTAGTGTAGTCAAGTGTGCAAAATTTGATTGAAATCGGTTCAGATTTAGATATAGCTCCCATATATATCTTTCGCCCGATATGGAGTAATATGGTTCTAATAGCCAGAGTTTTGGCCCACTTTGGTTGAAATTTTGCACAGGGAATAGATTTAGCATTGTAGCTATGCGTGCCAAATTTGATTGAAATCGGTTCAGATTTATATTTAGCTCCCATATATAGCTTTCGCCCGATTTACACTCATATGACCACAGAGGCCAATTTTTAACTCCGATTTAGTTGAAATTGTGCATAGGGAGTAGAATTAGCATTGTAGCCAATTAGCATTGTAGCCGTGCCAAATTTGGTTGAAATCGGTTCAGATTTAAATATAACATCCATATATATGTTTTTCTGATTTCGACAAAAATGGTCAAAATACCAACATTTTTCTTGTAAAATCCCCTCTGCTGAGTCGAAAAGTTGTAAAAATGACTCTAATTTTCCTAAACTTCTAATACATATATACACGGATGAAAAAGACTGTTTCTCATATGTTTGGCTATAAACATTATATGTTTGGAACACAAATTTTTAAACACAATATTTTTGAGTGCAAGCATATAATGTTCATAAACTAGCATAACATGTTTGGGACATATATGTTAATATGTTAGAACATATTATGTTTGGGACATAAAATGTTTGTAAATATAATATGCTTGGATGCAAACATATATTAATTTAGAAATAGCCTATAAGCAAATATGTGTTTAGTAGCTTGGAGCGCTATTTAACAGGGAGCGATATTGAATTAAGTTGGTGGTTGTTGCTTGTTATTACAAAATTAACATTTTATTTTTCCTTGGGCAATTGATCAGCTACTTCTTTGATCCTTACAAACTGTGTGGTCCGCTGTTCGAATCCCCGTCCCGCAAAAGGTAAAATTAAAATAAAAAAATCATACAATTGAATAATTTCTTCTACAATGTTTGTATTACAGAAAAAGGTGCTAAGAACTAAAAAATCTCGTGGAAGTGAGAAAGATGTGGGGGAATATACAATTGGGCAGAAACAAAATTTTGAGCATTCAGGTCGAAAACCTATGTTGTTAGCACCTATATTACCTGTTTATTTTCATAATTCATTATGATTGTAAATATATAAATAAATAAATAAAATTTTGAGAATTTTTTTAAGCATATAATAATTTTGGGTGCAAAATGCTTCCAAACATATTATATGTTCATATAATAACATGTTGTTTTTTGGAAGACAACATTATTGAATTTGGATGCAAAAATACAAAATGTTTGGAACTTAGACTACCCAAACATATATTGTTTAGATCAATATGCTTTCAAACATATTATATATTGGAAGAGATCAAACATATAAATGTTTGGGCAATACCCAAAAATGTATATGCTTGAAGCAAAATATGTTTGGGAGTATATGTTACAGAAGCGATTTTTTGTGAGCGTGTATCGAGCGATAAATCATAAATAAACTTTTGCGAAGTTTCCTTAAAATTGCTTCAGATTTAAATGTTTCCCATATTTTTTTACTAACATTGTGTTTCATCCTAGTGCATTAGCCGACTTAAATTTTGAGTCTATAGAAATTTTGAGTCTATAGATGTGTAGAATGTAAAAGAGATTAATTCACATGCATAGAACTAATCAAACAAAAATAAATTTGATTCCTTTAAGGATGGCAATACAAAAGCTACAATGTTTAGAGCCTTTGAGAATGACTTTAGTTTATGATTTTTATACCCTACGCCACACTGTGGAACAGGGTATTATAAGTTAGTACATATGTTTGTAACACCCAGAAGCAGACGAGATAGACACATGGTGTCTTTGGCAATAATGCTCAGGGTGGGTCCCTGAGTCGATATAACCATGTCCGTCTGTCCGTCTGTCCGTCCGTCCGTCCGTCCGTCTGTCTGTGAACACATTTTTGTGATCAAAGTCTAGGTCGCAATTTAAGTCCAATCGCCTTCAAATTTGGCACATGTTCCTAATTTGGGTCAGAATAGAACCCTATTGATTTTGATATAGCTCCCATATATATCTTTCGCCCGATATGGACTAATATGGACACAGAAGCCAGAGTTTTATACCGATTTGCTTGAAATTTTGTACAAACATAACACTTAGTCGTATAGTCAAGTGTGAACAATTTGATTAAAATCGGTTCAGATTTAGATATAGCTCCCATATATATCTTTCGCCCGATATGGACTTATATGGCCCCAGAAGCCAGATTTTTGGCCGAATTTGGTTGAAATTTTGCACTAGGAGTACAATTAGTAGTATAGTCAAGTGTGCAAAATTTGATTGAAATCGGTTCAGATTTAGATATAGCTCCCATATATATCTTTCGCCCGATATGGACTAATATGCTCCTAAAAGCCAGAGTTTTGGCCCAATTTGTTTGAAATTTTGCACTAGGAGTACAATTAGTAGTGTAGTCAAGTGTGCAAAATTTGATTGAAATCGGTTCAGATTTAGATATAGCTCCCATATATATCTTTCGCCCGATATGGAGTAATATGGTTCTAATAGCCAGAGTTTTGGCCCACTTTGGTTGAAATTTTGCACAGGGAATAGATTTAGCATTGTAGCTATGCGTGCCAAATTTGATTGAAATCGGTTCAGATTTATATTTAGCTCCCATATATAGCTTTCGCCCGATTTACACTCATATGACCACAGAGGCCAATTTTTAACTCCGATTTAGTTGAAATTGTGCATAGGGAGTAGAATTAGCATTGTAGCCAATTAGCATTGTAGCCGTGCCAAATTTGGTTGAAATCGGTTCAGATTTAAATATAACATCCATATATATGTTTTTCTGATTTCGACAAAAATGGTCAAAATACCAACATTTTTCTTGTAAAATCCCCTCTGCTGAGTCGAAAAGTTGTAAAAATGACTCTAATTTTCCTAAACTTCTAATACATATATATCGAGCGATAAATCATAAATAAACTTTTGCGAAGTTTCCTTAAAATTGCTTCAGATTTAAATGTTTCCCATATTTTTTTACTAACATTGTGTTTCATCCTAGTGCATTAGCCGACTTAAATTTTGAGTCTATAGATTTTGTAGAAGTCTATCAAATTCTGTCCAGATCGAGTATGTATGTATTTGGGACAAAAGTTTATATATAGCCCCCAACACATTTGATGGATGTGATATGGTATCGAAAATGTATCTACAAAGTGGTACAGGGTATAATATAGTCGGCCCCGCCCGACTTTAGACTTTCCTTACTTGTTTTTTAATGGATTTGTGTAGGTGATGTATGTTATACACCTACAGTAACTCACACGTCTAACTGAATGCGTGCAACTTCAAATTAAGATTTATGATTTGTGTGAAAAATAGAGATAATTTATTATTATTATTCACAATTCGTTTTGTTTTGTTATTGTTGGTTTTGTTCTTTACTCATTGTTGTTGTTGTTTTGATTTCAGCTTAAAACCTTGCATTGACTAAACTACAAGTGTAGCTTAACCAACAGAGGAAAATAATGTTTGTCAAATTTATTTGGGCAAAGCCCTATAGACTGCAAGATGGTTGGTTGAATCTCAATATTATCGAGCACGTTTGGCACGAAATTGAACGAAAAAATTTACCAAAAGGGACATTCCAATGTCCAGAAGATCAAGTAATTTATTTTGGAAGCATGGATCAATATGGATCCTCAAATTTGCAAAAATCTTGTGTCTTCAATACCAAAGAGGCTAGAAGCTGTAATATCTGCAAAAGGATATGCGAAAAATATTAATAATATTACGCTTTTTGAATAATCCGGTTAGATGTGTGGAATGAATTTCATATGTTTGGTTACATTTTTTAAATTTATATATAAGGAGTGGCCGCGTGAGTCACTGTATATAAAGTCCGAGAGGAACAAATTAGTAATGCTTTCTGAAATCAGGCACTAAAAGGCATTTAACGTTTTCGGAAACTGTGACTGACTGTTGTTACATCGCTTGTATCATTTAATATGCAACAATACACCAAGAAAAATAGAACATTTCGTACGGTAACAATTTTACCCAGCATGAAGCGGGATCCAATACAGACCACATCAAGCCTCTCCTGCTTTATAAAAATATAAAACTATTTTTCGGAATATTATTTTCAAAATCCTTTGAAAAAGTATTAACGACAATTTTCAAATTTCAGGCTCGACTTCAATAACAGGTTGGCTGATACCTAACCTAACCTAACTACCCACAAAAAGAAGTAGTTTGGATCCACAATATGTGATCCAGAAGTAGTGCAAACTTGGATCATCTCCAATAAATTTTATATGGGCTTGTCATAAGACGGAAGTACTTCATTATTGGATTCTTTGGACTGCTTTAGAAATTGTGCCTGGGAAGTTCATTTGGATGAAGAAATTAAAAAAAAAACAATTTTTTCCAATTTTACTTTTTATCCGTATTTTTTTGTTACACTTTTATTTTCTTATTATTTAATTTTTACAAATTGAAAAAAATTTTCGCTTCCACCGGGGGTTGAATCCGGGTCTGGGGCACCATAACAGAACGCCTTGACACAACACAAACGCCATTGAACACGATGCATCAAAACGCCTATTCAATGTTTGTGATATGAACCTAATATGACACCACGGCATGACATTCTAACTACTTCCTGAGATGTTCTTTGTTATTATGAATGATAATTCAATTAAGAACGCTGGTTTTTTATTTTAAATTAAATAAATAATCACGAGACTACTCGATTTAATTATTTCAGTCTACAAGAGAACACGAACGGGTAATTATTCTAATACGATACCATCGAAATAATGTATGGATATATTCTCAATTAAAGAGAATATCGCATTTCTTTTAAGTCCGTATGCAAATCAATGATTAATGATACCCACATACACCCATTATAACACACACACCCTTACCAAAAGACATAGTTTAGCACAGGACATTCAATTCACTTACCTGTATAGCAGTTGCTACACCTGCACCCCAAACTGGCTTTGAACTGACGACAATTGCAAATTTTTGCCAATGAAATGCACTCAGCAAACTTATAACGCTTTTGGAAACCTATTGGGTGAAAAGTGGGAAAGAAACAAGAAGAAAATACACTTTAATAATGGTGCGTCGAGGTTTTATAATGACATTTTTCTTGTGTTTCGTATATCACTGATGTTCGTTTATCAAAAAGGGATAAAATGAATGAGTTTCACATATGGTCTCCTCTACAGTACATGACCTTGAAATAATTTCGAAGAAAATTTTGATGATTTACGACAATTAGTATTAATGTCACATCTAAGGACAAAACGCAGTCTATGAAGGGTTTATCGACTTTTGGTCAAATATAAAATTTTCTTGGATCCAAGGATTTTGACCTTCCCTTAAAGATTTTGGTATTGATTCTCCTTTAAAACAAATACAGTTTTAGGGAGCTAACTAAGCTTGCCAGATGGCCGGGATGCGCTAGGATTGTCTCCGAATTTCGTTTCCAGGGTGTGTGTTGAATCTACCACAAAATTTGCCAAAAATCCCGGAATTTCAATTACTCAACGCATATATTTTAATTTTCCCCGTATTATAGTGTCTTATATGGCGTTTATGCCAAATAAATACCAAGTGATAAATATTTCATTTCATTTCATTTCGTTTATTGAGTCTATGGAATATTTCCTTACAGACTAGCATAATATTTTAATTACTTAACTAAATTACTAACATGTTTCTTAAAGATTGAACAATTGGAAGTATAATCAATATTATCACTAAGTGAATTATAAAGCCTTAAAGTTTTAGTTAATGGTTCATTAAATGCATAGTTTGTAGAATGACTAGCAATACGGAATGGATAAAACCGTCGTAGAGGGCGGGAAGGAGCGTTAAAAGGAATCAAGGCAAGTAATTCCGGACAATCAATTACAGAGTTGATGATTTTATACAAAAACAATAAAGAATTGGCATCTCTTCTAGATTTCAATGTCTCTAAAGAAATCAACAAACACTTACTTTTGTAAGATGGCACAGGATCAGAAAAGGCAATTGAAACAAGTGCAAATTTTAAAAATTTTTTTTGAACTCTCTCAATACGCTCAGCGTGACAGATGGCATTTGGACTCCAAATAAATGAAGCATACTCCAGTTTTGAGCGGACAAAGGCACAATATAAACTTTTTTTATATAAGGATCAGAGAATTCAGTAGTATTTCTACGAATAAAGTACATAACTGAATAAGCTTTTGGAAGAATATAATTTAAGTGACAAATAAAACTTAACTTATAACCAAACAAAACACCAAGATCAAGTTTCTCATAAACATTACACAACCTCTGATTAAGAAAGCAATATCGTGAATTAATAACATCCCTACATCTGTGAAATGTAAGAAGAATGTAAGAACACTTAGAAAAATTGAGGGGTAAACCATTTTTGGAGCACCACTCACACAATCTATCCACATCATTCTGTAGTAACGCCGTATCATTTAATGAGCGAATCCGCATAAATATTTTCAAATCATCAGCATACATAAGATGCCTTACGTGCAAAAAACATGAACTAATGTCATTCACAAAAATAATGAATAACAACGGGCCTAGCACACTGCCCTGTGGTATACCAGATGAAGGACTGTACGAATCCGAATAATAACCCTCACAACAGACCGAACATACCCTACCCTTTAAATATGTTCTGAACCAGTCAACCAATTCAAGACTAAAACCAACCCTGTGCAATTTATATAACAGTAAATCATGGGGAACACGATCAAATGCTTTAGAAAAAATATGAGCAACTTTTTTTTCGAAAAATGTGATAGGGAAAATCATCCAAATTATTTCAATTTAGTATCATTTGCAATTTCAATACTTATATGTAATATATATTGCGAAAGACTGTTTAGTATCTTAATAATTTATATACTAAACAAGGGAATAAAATCTCTTTCGATCTCATAAAAGTAGAATTGAGTATTAGAGTAAATATTAATACAAATTGCCAACAATTCAAATCATTTTTTTTTAATATATGAAGGAAAGGAAATGAATGAACTCCTCCCGGTTGATTGGACGAAAGGAACGATAATAAAGTTACCGATAAAAGATGACTTAAAACTCTGCGACAACTCGCGGGGAATAACACTCCTTAATACAATCCATAAAATAATCGCAATAATAACATAATAGACGGTAGACAGCAAGTCATTGAAAAATCACAAGCTGGTTTTCGCCCATATCGAAGCTGCGTGACCAGACGAATACATTGAGAGTCATTATAGAGCAGTCAATAGAATGGAGATCCCCCTATATCTAGTATTCGTTAACTTTCGCAAAGCTTTCGACTCCATCAAAAGTCACGCAATTTGGGCGGCATTGAAGAGAAAACATGTACCTCAGAAAATAATAAACATCATAAAAGCAATGTACAGCAATACAACACTACAACTCAAACATAGCGAACCTTTCACGACGAACGCTGGGGTAAAACAAGGATGTCTTCTATCTCCACTCTTATTTGCAATAGTGCTCGACGACGTAATGGATAGGATTTGCACGAAAAAGAGAGGACTAGTATGGAACTTCCAACGCCATTTGAAAGACCTAGACTTTGCTGACGACATTTGACTCATGTCACGCAAGTACTTCGACAAGCAAGACAAATTAAACGACCTCGTACTCCGAGCAAAAGATGTAGGACTTGACATAAATATAAAAAAGACCCAAGCCATGCGTATAAATAAAATCTGACAATCAATTAAAGATTGGCAACGAACCCCTAAAATATGTAAAATCTTTCTGCTTCATGACTGCAGATGGAGGAATAGAAGATGATGTTAAGAATAGACTGAACAAAGCCAGGTCCGCATTTGGCCGTATGAATACGACATGAAAATCACCGCATTTATCTCTCAGAATGAAACTAAATATATTCAACGCGTGTGTCAAATCTATTGACCATGTTCCCAAATCCACTTCCAGGTGAATGTGAATCAATTCCACGTTTTTCGTGTCCTACAATCCACTTTCACCGGAATTTTCGTGAAATCAATTCACTTGCAAATGTCTTGGTGAAAGTTGAATTATGTCCAAGATGGGTGTATTTCAGGTTAAAAAATCTACTCGCGTAAAAAATTTGTAATGTTTTATATTTAATACATGAGTTTTATTAAAACTGCATCATTTTTAATTAAAATAAATAATAAATTATAATAAGTCTATTGATTCCACTTATTTTGATTTCCGCCGTAGTGAAATTTTGGGTGATTTGTGCAACCCAGCTGGTTACAAAAAAGTTCAAAAAAGAACGTGGAATTAAGAACACCAAATTTTCACGTTCGTGTATTTGACGTGAATAGTGGAAGTGGAATTGAAGTGGATATCGGGACATGGGTGTATATTGCTATACGGAAGTGAAACTTGGTTGTTATCAATATCCATCGTTCAGACACTCCAAGTCTTCATAAATAAATGTCTGCGTATAATTTGCCGTATGTTTTGGCGGAACAAAATATCAAATATGGAATTGTGGAATTGAGAGCCAAATTACAAAGAGAAAATGGAAATGGATAGGCCACACACTTAGAAAAGGTCCTGAGAGCATAGTCAAATCCGCCCTGGATTGGAACCCCAAGGCTCAAGACGACCTGGCCGTCCTAGAAATACGTGGCGCAGAACTGTGGCACTGGAAATAAGAAAAATTAATAAGTCAAAATTAAAGAAAAATTAATAAGAAGAAATTAAAACAAGTATATACGGCCGTACACGCAAGGAAAAAAAACGTTTGGAAAACGTGTACCGAAAACGTTTTTCTTTTGTTAGAGTTTTTTGAATTGCTTCGAAAATTTTAAACTTTTATCACCAAAAAAAATCGTTTGTTACAAAATTTTTATTTTTTCAATAAAAAAAGTTATTTTTGAAACAACAACACAGTCTATTTCGTTTATATCAAACACTGTTCTTTTCTGACTTTAGGTCTTTAATAAGACAAATTTTACAGTTCAAAATTTAATATACTACAATGTAATGTTGATCATTTTTACGGAATCTTCCGAACATGTCTGGAATATATGTAAAAAAAAAAAAAAAAACTTTGGTCGAAGCAGGGATCGAACCCACGACCCTTGGCATGCAAGTCGAACGTAGCAACCACTGCTCCACGGTGCCAAACTAAATGTTTGTTTCTGTTAAATAAACTTTGTTTATTCGGTTCGTGGGCGCCGCAAGCTATGCTATATAAATATAACTTATATGGATATTTATCTATTGGTGACCATAACAGGTACATAGCTCAGTGGTTAGTGTGTTGGCTTACAAAGTGCATGGTCCGCGGTTCGATTCTCCGTCCAGGCGAAAGGTAAAAAAAAATTTTTTAATTTATAAAATCGTATAATTTCTTCTACATTGTTTGTATTACAGGAAAAGTTGTTAAGAACTAAAAAACCTCGTGGATGTGAAAAAGATGTGAGGGAAAATGCAATTAGCAAGAAAACAATGTTTTTTTTTTTTGAGTTAGTCTTTATGAAATTGTTTTTACATCCTGGAAAAGAATAAACGTTTATCACAAAAAGTATATACTTTTCTTCCAAATACACTTCCTTACAGTGAAAAGCAAATGAGAAACGAACTTTGTTTGTCTAAAATTTCGTTTGGGAGGAAAGAATTATTTTTTTGCGTGTAAGTTCGGCCAGGCCGAAGCTTATGTACCCTCCACCATGGATTGCGTAGAAACTTCTACTGAAGACTGTCATCCACAATCGAATTACTTAGGTTGCGGTAACACTTGCCGATGGCAAGGTATCTTAAAACTTCCTAACACCGTAATATATACCACATAGTCCATACGTAGTATATATTAAACCAAAAAAAGCCGATTTAATACGATTATAATTAAGTTTAAAGTTTCTATAGAAATAAAATTTTGACAAAATAAAATTTTGTCAACATTTTCTATAGAAATAAAATTTGAAAAAAATTTTCTTTAGAAATAACATTTGGATAAAATTTTCTACAGAAATAAAATTTTGACAAAATTTTCTATAGAAATAAAATTTTGACAAAATGTTCTATAGAAATAAAATTTTGACAAAATTTTCTATAGAAATAAAATTTTGACAAAATTTTCTATAGAAATAAAATTTTGACAAAATTTTCTATAGAAATAAAATTTTGACAAAATTTTCTATAGAAATAACATTTTGACAATGTTTTCTATAAAAATAAAATTTTGGTAGATTATTTTTGGCTCAAGTGGCAAACATGATTATGAACCGATAAGGACCAATTTTTGTGTGATTGGGGATATATATAACTATAGACCGAAAATCTTGGGATCGGCTTATATGGGGGCTATATATAATTATGGACCGATATGGACCAATTTTGGCATGGTTGGTAGAGACAACATACTAACACCACGGACCAAATTTCAATCGGATCGGATGACTTTTGCTCCTCTAAGAGGCTCCGGAGGTCAAATCTGGGGATCGGTTTATATGGGGGCTATATATAATTATGGGCCGATGTGGACCAATTTTTGCATGGTCATTAGAGAACATATACCAACACCATGTAGCAAATTTCAGCCGGATCGGATGAAATTTGGTTCTCTTAGAGACTCCGCAAGCCAAATCGGGGGATCGGTTTATATGGGGGCTATATGTAATTATGGACCGATAGGACCAATTTTTGCATGGTTGTTAGAGACCATATACTAACACCATGTACCAAATTTCAGCCGGATCGGACGAAATTTGCTTCTCTTAGAGCAATCGCAAGCCAAATTTGGGGGTCCGTTTATATGGGGGCCATACGTAAAAGTGGACCGATATGGCCCATTTGCAATACCATCCGACCTACATCAATAACAACTACTTGTGCCAAGTTTCAAGTCAATAGCTTGTTTCGTTCGGAAGTTAGCGTGATTGCAACAGACGGACGGACGGACATGCTCAGATCGACTCAGAGTTTCACCACGACCCTGAATATATATACTTTATGGGGTCTTAGAGCAATATTTCGATGTGTTACAAACGGAATGACAAAGTTAATATACCCCCATCCTATGGTGGAGGGTATAAAAATCAGTGGAAATAGAACACAATGAAATTCTCTTCTAAATGCCCTATGTTCCCAAGTGGAATGAATAAAGGAAAAAAATATGAAGGAACTAAACCAATCAGTTCAGTAAAGAATGGTACAAAGTCCATGTGGAAAAACTGAGATAGACCGAAATAATTTTGCCTATATTTCCACAAAAATTTGTGTTCCAAATTTATGATATTTACATTTTATATATTATGATGGCTGTTATATTTTGTTTCCAGTAAAACCCGGAATGTACGGCGCAAAGTCCTGGAGTTCAGCAAACATCATCTGGCCACCCTAGAGCTATATAGCTGTAAATCTTCTTCTTCTTTATTTGCGTATTCGATCTCCGAATGTAAGCGTCCAATGCAATTATATCTCATTATTTTTTAATACAATTATATATAATTATGTGTTATAACTTATATAGTCCATTTAAGAATATTGTCAATCCAATCGTCCTCTGGATGGCTCTCCTTCTATTGTTCCACCGTTTATAGTGGAATATGTAGTAGTTTGAATTTTGGAGTTCCTCATTATATGGTCTAGATATGATGTTTTTCTTCTTTCTATTGTTGTAATGAGTTCTCTTTTAGGGCTTCTTCGCAGGACCACTGAATTTGGAATTATATGTGTCCACGGGATTTTAAATAAATCCACATTTCAAATGCTTCCAATTTCTTTATTTCAGCAGTTTTTAATGTCCATACCTCTGTAGCCTATAACAAGACCGACCAAACAAAAGTTTTCGGGAATCTAAATTTCGTTTTCATGTTTATGTCATAACTACGTAAGACGTTTTTGTATTTAAAGAATGCTTTTCTCGCCATTTCTATTCTGCATCGTATTCCCTTCGAGTTGTTCCAGTTTTCATATATTTTGACGCCGAGAAAAGTACGGATTAAAGCTTAATATAAAAAGAAAAAAACTAAATATATTGATATAACCTGGTTATATCAATACATTAAGCTTTTTTGGATATTAAGTTGTAATCCATACTTTTCACAATATGAATTTTGACAAGTCAAAAGAAATTGTAGTTCTAATATACTACCCGCAATTAAAGTGGTATCACTTGGATATTTGATATTATTTGCAATATAACTTCTTGATTCATTGTATTTCTTTTCCCTGGATGCCAATAGAAGTGCACAATACATAGCTAAAAGTCTTCCTCTAAATTTCTTTATCAGAACTTGTATAGATAGTAGAGCTTTTCTTGTACCCATACCTTCTTTAAATCCAAATTGTTAGAGTCCCTTAGATTCGTCGCTAAATCTAGTTTCTATAAAATAAAAATTGTTTCTATAAAATAAAAATCGAATTTTCATACTCTCTTTGTGATGTTTTAACAAGGCTATTCAGGTATAAATTAAAGTCAATTAAAAATCCACATAATAACAGATACTTCAAAGTAAAACATATTTTCTTTATTAAAAAAAAACATTAAATCTACGATGCAAATGTGAAGCCTTTTAATTTTTAATCTAAAAATTCAATGTTTCAGTTGATTTAAAGATTATTTTTTTAAATCCACTTTTTTCTTTACTTTAAGGAAAACAAGCCGTATTTCAAAGACATACGACTTTAACGAAGGGACGCAAATTTCACAGACTAGTGTCCTAAATTTAAAGAAGGGAATGTAAAATAATTAATATGAACTTTCTTTTAATTAAAACTTCTTTATTTTAAAGAAATTTGTTGGGTGTCCTAAAATTTAGGTGGCATAATCTTTCATATTAGGTTAATATTGTTTTCAATATACTGAATATGCATGTTGTCACATCACAGTGGTCGCTTTCCCTTTGGATAATGCTTATTAACTCACAGGTCATGTACTGTAAGTGGTGAGTGTCATTTGTCCTAGTAACGAACATTCGCTTGCCCTTTGCGGTGTGTATCAAATGAACTGAATGTGTGTTGATCTTACCTTCGATGCTGGAGCCAATGTCCTTGCAAATGTGTGAAATGTGTCCTTTCCCGATACAGTTGAATCAGAACATTTCTGCAAAAAAGGGCAACATATGAATAGATTTAAACACTAATTCAAACAATGCTTTGCATATAAATAATATCAAACTCAAATATACTATAAATGGAATACATATTAAGTAAATAAACAAAAATGCAAAACGACAATTTCTAACATTTTTTCTTGTTTTTTTTTAGCAAATAATTGTGGCCGAATTTAAATTTTATTTTCATTTTATTTTTCGGTACTATGTCACGTTTTTGAAATGATACCACAGTCGCGTTGAACTTTTCGTGGGGAGATTCAATGTTTTGATGTGGTTAGCTGAAACATATATTTGCATATGGACACCGAAATTTGATCCGCGATAACTCTATGATATGTCGAAAAGCAATGTCTGCAAGGATTAATTTAACTCTGCATACTCATTCATGAGTAAAGCGTAGGAGTAAAAATGAAAATTTTCAAAAAGCTTTTTAAACGATCAAAATCTCCAAGAACCTTGTAAGTATATCTACACTGAAAAAATAATAGATTAAATTAACAAAAAATAATGAGATGAAAATGTCTTTGGATGCTATTTATTTTGATTTTGATTTACGTAATTTTTTATACCCTCCGCCATAGGATGGGGGGTATATTAACTTTGTCATTCCGTTTGTATATATAGCTCCTATATAAACCGACCCCAGATTTGGCTTGCGGAGACTCAAAGAGAAGCAAATTTCGTCCGATCTGGCTGAAATTTGGTACATGGTGTTGGTATATTGTCTCTAACAACCATGCACATCGGTCCACAATTATATATAGTCCCATATAAACCGTTCTCCAGATTTGACCTCCGGAGCCTCTTGGAGGAGCAAAATTCATCCGATCCTGTTCAAATGTGGAACGTGGTGTTAGTATATGGTCTTTAACATCCCTGCAAAAATTGGTCCACATCGGTTCACAATTATATATAGCCCCCATATAAACCGATCCCCAGGTTTGACCTCCGGAGCCTCTTGGAGGAGCAAAATTCATCCGATCCGGTTCAAATTTGGAACGTAGTTTTAGTATGTGGCCGCTAACAACCATACCAAAATTGGTCCATATTGGTCTATAGTTATATATAGCCGATCTCCAAACACACAAAAATTGGTCCATATCGCCAATCGAGCCAAAAATAATCTACCAACATTTTATTTCTATAGAAACTTTTGTCAAAATTTTATTTCCATTTTCTATAGAAATTAGATTTTGTAAAAATTTTGTTAAAATTTTATTTCTATAGAATATTTTGTTAAAATTTCATTTCTATATAAAATTTTGTCAAAACTTTACTTCTATAGATATTTTTGTCAAAATTTTATTTATATAGAAAACTTTGTTAAAATTTTATTTCTATAGAAAATTTTGTCAAAATTTTATTTCTATAGAAAACTTTGTCAAACTGAATTATATACGTATTTAATCGGTATTTTTAAACCCTCCACCATAGGATGGGGGGTATATTAACTATGTCATTCCGTTTGTAACACATCGAAATATTGCTCTAAGACCCCATACAGTATATATATTCTGGGTCGTGGTGAAATTCTGAGTCGATCTGAGCTGTCTGTCCGTCAGTCTGTTGAAATCACGCTAACCTCCGAACGAAATAAGCTATCGACTTGAAACTTGGCACAAGTAGTTGTTATTGATGTAGGTCGGATGGTATTGCAAATGGGCCATATCGGTCCACTTTTACGTATAGCCCCCTTATAAACGGACCCCAAAATTTGGCTTGCAGACCCTCTAAGAGAAGCAAATTTCATCCGATCCAGCTCAAATTTAGTACATGGTGTTAGTATATGGTCTTTAACAACCATACAAAAATTGGTCCATATCGGTCCATAATTATATATAGCCCCCATATAAACCGATCCCCCGATTTGGCTTTCAGAGCCGCTAAGAGAAGCAAATTTCGTCCGACCCGGCTGAAATTTGGTACATTGTGTTAGTATATGGTCTCTAACAACCATGCAAAAATTGGTCCACATCGGTTCATAATTATATATAGCCTCCATATGAACCGATCCCCAGATTTGGCTTGCGGAGCCTCTAAGAGAAGAAAATTTCATCCGATCCGGCTGAAATTTGGTACATGGTGTTAGTATATGGTCTTTAACAACCATACAAAAATTGGTCCACATCGGCCCATAATTATATATAGCCCCCATATAAACCGATCCCCAGATTTGGCTTGCGGAGCCTCTAAGAGAAGCAAATTTCATCCTATCCGGCTGAAACTTGGTACATGATGTTAGTATATGGTCTCTAATGACCATGCAAAAATTGGTCCACATCGGTGCATAATTATATAAAGCTCCATATAAACCGATCGCCAGATTTGACCTCCGGAGCCTCTTGGAAGACCAAAATTCATGTGATTCGGTTGATATTTGGTACGTAGTGTTAATATATGGCCTCAAACACCCATGCAAAAATTGGTCGAAATCGGTCCATAATTATGTATAGCCCCCATATAAACCGATCCCCAGATTTGACCTCCGGAGCCCCTTGGAAGAGCAAAATTCATCGGATTCGGTTGAAATTTGGTACATGATGTTAGTATATGGTATCGAACAACCATGCATGAATTGGTTCATATCAGTCCATAATTATATATAGCCCCCATATAAACGAGCAAAATTCATCCGATCTGGTTGAAGTTTGGTACGTGGTGGTAGTATATGATATTTAACAATCATGCCAAAAGTGGTCCATATCAGCCTATAATCATATAAACCGATCCCGAGATTTGGTTTTGAAGCCTCTTGGAGGAGTAAATTTCCTCCGAGTCAGTTGAAATTTGGTACATTGTGCTAGTATATGGCCGTTAACAACCATGCCTAACTAGGTCCATATCGGTCTATAGTTATATATAGCCCTCAGATAAATCGATCCCCAATCACACAAAAATATGTCCATATCAAGTTCATAATTGTATTTAGCCCCCATATAAGCGACCCCAATATTTCAATTCTGGCTCCCTACGTACCGTGCAAAAGTCCATATGGATTCGTAATTATTTGTAGGCTTACATACCTTTTTGTCTAATATATACCACGTGTGGACTAACTCACAATTTAACAGGTTGGCTGATAAGACCCCGGTCTGACACATAGATGGCGTCGGTAGTATTAAATGCATATTATTTTTATATAGTACCAACCTTCAAATGATTCGTGTTAAAAGTTTACGTCTGTAAATCAATTAGTTTGTGAGATAGAGCGTCTTTTGTGAAGCAACTTTTGTTATTGTGAAAAAAAAAAATGGAAAAAAGGAATTTCCTGTTTTGATAAAATACTGTTTTCTGAAGGGGAAAAATACGGTGGAAGCAAAAACTTGGCTTGATAATGAGTTTCCGGACTCTGCCCCAGGGAAATCAACAATAATTGATTGGTATGCAAAATTCAAGCGCGGTGAAATGAGCACGGAGGACGGACGGTGAACGCAGTGGATGCCCGAAAGAGGTAGTTACCGACGAAAACATCAAAAAAATCCACAAAATGATTTTGAATGACCGTAAAATGAAGTTGATCGAGATAGCAGAGGCCTTAAAGATATCAAAGGAACGTGTTGGTCATATCATTCATCAATATTTGGATATGCGGAAGCTCTGTGCAAAATGGGTGCCGCGCGAGCTCACATTTGACCAAAAACAACGACGTGTTGATGATTCTGAGCGGTGTTTGCAGCTTTTAACTCGTAATACACTCGAGTTTTTCCGTCGATATGTGACAATGGATGAAACATGGCTCCATCACTACACTCCTGAGTCCAATCCACAGTCGGCTGAGAGGACAGCGACCGGTGAACCGTCTCCGAAGCGTGGAAAGACTCAAAAGTTCGCTGGCCTCTGTTTTTGTTTTTTTTTTGGGATGCGCATGGAATAGTTTTTATCGATTATCTTGAGAAGGGAAAAACCATCAACATGACTATTATATGGCCTTATTGGAGCGTTTGAAGGTCGAAATCGCGGCAAAACGGGCCCATATGAAGAAGAGAAAAGTGTTGTTCCACCAAGACAACGCACCGTACCACTAGTCATTGAGAACGATGGCAAAAATTCATGACTTGGGGTTCGAATTGCTTCCCCACTCACCGTATTCTCCAGATCTGGCCTCCACCGACTTTTTCTTGTTCTCAGACCTCAAAAGGATGCTCGCAGGGAAAAAATTTGGCTGCAATGAAGAGGTGATCGCCGAAACTGAGGCCTATTTTGAGGCAAAACCGAAGGAGTACTACCAAAATGGTATCAAAAAATTGGAAGGTCGTTATAATCGTTGTATCGCTCTTGAAGGGAACTATGTTGAATAATAAAAACGAATGTTACAAAAAAAAATGTGTTTTTCTTTGTTAGACCGGGGACTTATCAGCCAACCTGTTAGAAAACGATTTAAGATACAACAACCCAAGTAATTCGATTGTGTATAACAGTCTTTCGTTAAAGTTTCTACGCAATCCATGGTAGAGGGTACGTAATTTATGATGGTGATTTATGAAACTCAGCTGATTACTAATAAACACAGTGGGTGATTAGATTCTGCTCTTAAGAAGGTAAACGCTCATATACCCAGAGAAGGAATATGATAACCCAAACATGTTTTAAGAGCAAAATGTTATTTTTGGTTGGTGACCATGTAACATGGTTGTCGCAACCATTTTATTATCTCGGAAATCATTTATGTGATTTCGGCAAGCAGGTTATATGTGACGAGAAAACAACAGTATTGTGACAAACATGTTACATTATCACCATACAAATATAACATTTTGCTCTTGAAACATGTTTGAGGTGATCATATTCCTTATCTACGTGTAGCGAAATCAAAGAATATTTGGCAGATTTAGTGAAATTTGGGCATGCTCTGTTCAAGAGCATTCTGAGGGAGTTTTCGAATCGTTTTGTGGCAATTTGCGATGTCCTGGTACACTCTGGAGATTCAAGAAAAATCGAACCTGTGGACGGGGTTGGGCTAGGATAGGTTAAAGCGGCAGCCCGAATAAGTTTCAGGCTCACTTAGACTATTCAGTCCATTGTGATACCACATTAACTAAAAGTACGTATTACATATGGGCACATCTAGTTTTAACCACTGAACCTTCTCGATTATTTTCTTCTGTTGAACCAACCGGATGGGGAGGAATGATCATTACGAGAGCACCGCGTCGCTCTTATAAACCGATTCGCAAAATTTATATTTTTGAGCATGAAGAAGAGAAAAAGCTCATTCCGGGATCATCGACAAATTTCTTTTCCAGTTCATTTGGAAGAGTCTTAGAAAATACGCTATTTGGAGGGATTTTAAAATAGGGTTAATTAAATGTCGGAAATGAGAATAGAAAATCAATAAAAAGTAAAAAAATTAAAACAAAATTAAATATTTAACCGCCGCTGGGAATTCAACCTGTGCCAGTTGACATTTTCACTTCCATGGAAGTTCGTTTAAGAAGATTTTGAAATGAAATGAGCTAGAACTAAAGCCATTGAAGTTCCACAAATGCAAGACCGACACACAAAAAAGGTTACATTATCAAGAGGCAAGGAGTTGCTTCTTCTACACAAAAGTGTCCAGTTACAGAAATTGGAAAAACTGTTCATTTTGTTTACAAACAAAATGGTCGCACTAAAAAAAAATATTGTAGTGAGGCCAAGGATTTAATGTCCTTAAAATATAAATGCTAATTTTGCTTAGCAAAGAAGACACATTTCTCTGATATAAAGTTTTTTTCCTTGTCCCAAAGTCGATAAACTTGTATCGCTAGAAATGGGTATCTTTACATGAAAGAAATGCCGAATATTATCGAAAAAATTTCTTAAAGACAGTGCTGAAGTCGTGGGTAGGCAAATATTTCGGCCCCAGACCATGGACATTTCAACAAGACTCAGCACCATCGCCTGTCAACACACGCCAATTAAGAATAGCTTAAAAAAGGATGTTCCCTGCATCATTTCCGCAAAATGGCCACCAAAATCTCCACATCTCAAACATGGTTGACACTCTTGCTAAAAATAATCTACCAAAATTTTAAGATTTATTTTTAAGTTTGTCAACATTTTATTTCAATATAAATGTTGTCAAAATTTTATTTCTACCGAAAATTGTGTCAAAATTTTATTTACATCGTCAGTTTTATCAAAATTTCATTTCTGTAGAAAATATTGTCATCATTTTATTTCTATAGAAAATTTTCTCAAAATGTTATTTCTAAGAACATTTTGTCAAGCATTATTTCTATAGAAAATTTTGTGAAAATTTTATTTCTATAAAAATTTTTCTGAAAGTTTTAATTCTATCGAAGATTTTATTTCTATAGAAAATTTTGCCAAAATTATATTTCTATCGACAGTTTTGTCAAAATGTTATTTCTATCCAACATTTTATCAACATTTTTATAGAAAATTTTCTCAAAATTTTATTTCAATAGTAAATTTTTTAAACATTTTAAATTTTCTAAAACAATTTTATTTTTATAAAGAATTTATTTCTGTAGAAAATTATCTCAAAATTTTGTTTCTACAGAAAATGTTATCACTATTTTATTTCTACAGAAATTTTCTCAAAATTTTATTTTTATACTAAATTTTCTCAAAATTTTATTTCTGTAGAAAACTTTCTCAAAATTTTATTTCCATAGAGAATTTTTTCAAAATTTTATTTCTATAGAAAATGTTTTATTTTTATGTAGTTTTATACAAAATGTTTTCAACATATTAATTCTATAGAAAAATTTGTCAATACTATTTATATAGAGAATTTTGTCAAAATTGTATTTCTATAAATAGAAAATTGAAATACTTCTCTGTTGGACTTAAAATCTTTGAAACCCCTACCAAAACATCAAGAATTCTACCAATATACCAAACAGTAAAACAACTACCATTTTTAGTAGAATTCTACCAACTGTGGCAAACGTGATCTCAGACGGTTGGATTTTTGAGCTTGGGGCATTTTGGAAATTCAGATTGGCACTGAAAAATACCAAAGTGTTCATCACTTCACAGTGCCATTTCGCCAGAAATGGATGATGGCTTTGTTGGCGGTTTATAAGCCACAGCCAGCCAATTCGAAAAAAATCTAAACTGATTCTTAAATTTAATGTTACATATCAGCCAACCTGTATATCACTACGATGTTGGTACCACTTCGTGTCTGTTACCCTGTTTTATTTAAAATTGATTTAATGATACAAAAATGGATGAATTTATCTTCAGAACACTCAAACAATTTTGACATTATTGTAATGCTTCATTATGTCGATAAGCATCAACACTTATCCATGCCAATTCGTACATGACAACAGTTTTGTCACTTAATAATTTCAACGCGTGTTTGCAATTTCACTGACTATGGAAGCCCAGTTTCCACCTCCACCTCCATCACTTTTACCTGGTCCATAATGCTGTTAAAGTGTTATTCTATTGCCAACTTACGAAGGATATCATTGGAATATTCCAGGCTGCTGCTAACAATGCTTCTGTTGTGCATCTCTCATCGGGACCAATAAATGCAGCAATATTTTCATTTTTCATCTGTGTCATAACTCTGCAATGAAAGAAAATAAAAAAAAATAATTAAACGAATAGCTCGGTTAGCCACCGCCATACTGAAAGTACTGCTTGTTATGGGAAAATAAGCTTACTCGACTGAACAAAAGAAATCATTTAAAGTATAAGGCCAATAGGTGGCATTGTTATTTCGTTCATATTTACCTTTGAGGGTTTTCATAATTGAATGGTGAATGCCTCTTCAAATATTTAAAATTTTTATATTTAAAATTAAGAAATTTGTGGAATCCTACAATTGATTACCACAATTAATAGTTCATTATCTATTAATTTAAAAAGGAATTCCATACAAACGGAAAACAGTAAGATAAGACAAGCAACATAATATTCATCTGTCAATTACATTACAAAATATTGAACTTGATTTAAATTGCACCAACAAAATTTTAAAACAAAGCAGAAATACTAGCATTGCTGGGATGGGTTCAATACCAAAATATCTGCTTGCATGGTGCTTAATCCATTAAGTGGGCTGGAAAGAACAAGCTGTCCCAAACAGCAAACATATTCTGTTTCAAGCATTTATATTTGCAGAATTTGTTCAAACAAAACATTGTTTGTACTGTGCAAACATGTTATGTTTCACCCTAAATATATTTTTGGTTAAGGCCCCAAATACATAATTCCGGTTTCTAAACATTTGTTTGCTTGCAGGAAAATGTCTTAAATATAATTGTGTTGGAATACAAATAAAAACATAGGCTTGTAATTTATTTGAATATTATACCCCAAATATTTATTTATATACAAAATATGTACATAAGTCGATAAGCATTCATGATCGTATACTAAGCAATCTACACTATTATTTGTCGTAATTAAACTCGCATATCTATACATATCTTTCGTTATCTATCTCCGCCGTAATATTTATCTTTTTTCTCTACTATCTCTCGCTCTCTATGAAGTTTGTAAACATACACATATATGTTTATACGATTATTTCCAAACTAATATATGTCCCAAACATAATATGTTCTAACTAAGGCTGTAATTCGGGATTAATTGCGTCCCGGGATTTCGGGACGCAATTCAGAATCCCGGGAATTTTTATTTTTAATCCCAGGATTTTTCGGGATCTCGAAAAAATAATGTAAATTCGTTAAAATTTCAGCTTTTTACGACTTTTTACTAATAATTTGATGTCTTCAATCAATATAAACGACCCAACCAGAGAAGGAATATGATCACCTCAAACATGACCACTCAAACGTGACCATCCAAATATAACATGCTTCCCGAAAACAGATACATAATTTCCGAGAATATAACATGACTGCAGCGAACATGTTACATGGTCACCATCCAAAAATAACATTTTGCTCTTGCAACATGTTTGAGGTGATCATATTTCTTCTCTGGATGCCCTTAGACCAGTGTCGACTATGAAAGATGTTTTTCATCTGCAATAAGATAGGATGGCGTATATCTGATGAACTTTGGATATCTTTATATTTTTAAGTGGTTACTTAAAACGATGAAGTATAAAAGAAAATCATTCGTTTTGTTTGTTATTGCTGGTTTCTCTTCAATCATTATTGTTGTTTTTTATCTCAGCTTAAAACCATGCATTGCAAATCCAGCCAACTACATTCAAATCGATTACTTGAGTTTGGCAAAGGAAAAGAGATATCCGTGCAAATTTGTTTAGGCATTAGCCGACTATCAAACCTTTTTTCGGAAGGTTCAAGTGTAGTTCACTTTGGGTTGAGTGAATTACCCGATTACTAACCTTCAAGAGATTTGTGTCAAAATTTGACGTCTGTAAGTCAATTAGTTTGTGAGATAGAGCGTCTTTTGTGAAGCAACTTTTGTTATTGTGAAAAAAATGGAAAAAATGAATTTCGTGTTTTGATAAAATACTGTTTTCTGAAGGGGGAAAATACGGTGGAAGCAAAAACTTGGCTTAATAATGAGTTTCTGGACTCTGCCCCAGGGAAATCAACAATAATTGATTGCTATGCAAAATTCAAGCGTGGTGAAATAAGCACGGAGGACGGTGAACGCAGTGGACGCCCGAAAGAGGTGGTTACCGACGAAAACATCAAAAAAATCTACAAAATAATTTTGAATGACCGTAAAATGGAGTTGATCGAGATAGCAGAGGCCTTAAAGATATCAAAGGAACGTGTTGGTCATATCATTCATCAATATTTGGATATGCGGAAGCTCTGTGCAAAACGCGAGCTCACATTTGACCAAAAACAACAACGTGTTGATTCTGAGCGGTGTTTGCAGCTGTTAACTCGTAATACACCCGAGTTTTTCCGTCGATATGTGACAATGGATGAAACATGGCTCCATCACTACACTCCTGAGTCCAATCGACAGTCGGCTGAGTGGACAGCGACCGGTGAACCGTCTCCGAAGCGTGGAAAGACTCAAAAGTCCGCTGGCAAAGTAATGGCCTCTGTTTTTTGGGATGCGCATGGAATAATTTTTATCGATTATCTTGAGAAGGGGAAAACCATCAACAGTGACTATTATATGGCGTTATTGGAGCGTTTGAAGGTCGAAATCGCGGCAAAACGGCCACATATGAAGAAGAAAAAAGACAACGCACCGTGCCACAAGTCATTGAGAACGATGGCAAAAATTCATGAATTGGGCTTCGAATTGCTTCCCCACCCACAGTATTCTTCAGATCTGGCCCCCAGCGACTTCTTCTTGTTCTCAGACCTCAAAAGGATGCTCGCAGGAAAAAAATTTGGCTACAATGAAGAGGTTATCGCCGAAACTGAGGTCTATTTTGAGGCAAAACCGAAGGAGTACTACCAAAATGGTATAACAAAATTGGAAGGTCGTTATAATCGTTGTATCGTTCTTGAAGGGAACTATGTTGAATAATAAGAAGTATATACAGCACTAAGTTCGGCCGGGCCGAATCTTAAATACCCACCACCATGAACCAAATATTAGGGTTTCCTTTGAAATTTCAGGAGGGCTTGAGGAAGTGAAGTCGGTCTATATGGAGGCATTACCAAATGGACCGATAAAAACTTAATCCGATACACGTTTTTGTGTACCTCTAGATTTCCAATTTCAGACAAATTGGATAAAAACTACGGTTTCTATAAGCCCAAGACCCCAAATCGGGAGGTCGTTTTATATGGGGACCATACCAAAACATGGACCGATACTCACAATTTTTGGCACACCTCTTTATGGTCATAAAATACCTCTAGATTTCAAATTTCAGGCAAATTGGATAAAAGCTTCGGATTCTGGAAGCCCAAGAAGTAAAATCGGGAAATCGGTCTATATGGGGGCTATACCAAAATATGGACCGATACTCACCATTTTAGGCACACCTCTTTATGGTCCTAAAATACCTCTAGATTTCCAATTTCAGACAAATTGAATAAAAACTTCGGATTCTGGAAGCCCAAGAAGTAAAATCGGGAAATCGGTCTATATGGGGGCTATACCAAAATATGGACCGATACTCACCGTTTTCGGCACACCTCTTTATGACCCGAAAATACCTCTAGATTTCCAATTTCAGGCAAATAGGATAAAAACTTCGGATTCTAGAAGCCCAAGAAATAAAATCGGGAGGTCGTTTTATATGGGGACCATACCAAAACATGGACCGATACTCACAATTTTTGGCACACGTATTTGTGGTCCTACAATACCTCTAGATTTCCAATTTCAGGTAAATTGAATAAAAACTGCGGTTTCTATAAGCCCAAGAAGCAAAATCGGGAGATCGATATGGGGGCTATACGAAAACATGGACCGATACTCACAATTTTTGGCACACCTCTTTATGGGCATAAAATACCTCTAGATTTCAAATTTCAGACAAATTGGATAAAAACTTCTATTTCTATAAGCCCAAGACCCCAAATCGGGAGGTCGGTTTATATGGGGACTATGTCAAAACCTGGACCGATATAGCCCATCTTCGAACTTGACCTGCCTGCAGACAAAAGACGAGTTTGTGCAAAATTTCAGCACGATTGCTTCATTATTGAAGACTGTAGCGTGATTACAACAGACAGACAGACAGACGGACATCGTTATATCGTCTTAGAATTTCTCCCTGATCAAGAATATATATACTTTATATAGTCGGAAATCGATATTTCGATATGTTACAAACGGAATGACAAACTTATTATACCCCCGTCACCATTCTATGGTGGTGGGTATAAAAACGAATTTTGAGAAAAAAATGTGTTTTTCTTTGTTAGACCTGGGACTTATCAGCCAACCTGTTAGTTTTGCTGCAAGTAGAGGATGCTGATGAGGAATGTGGTAATTCCGAAACAGGGCTTTGCCCAAATAAATTTGACAAGCATACTTTTCCTCTGTTGGTTAAGCTACACTTGTAGTTTAGTCAATGCATGATTTTAAGCTGAGATCAAAAACAACAATAATGATAAAAGAAAATCCCTAAAAATTTTTGTTGAGAACGAAAGCAATATGAAATAGTTGTTGTGTTCATATTTTTTGTTAAGTACCACGGAGCCACCGTGTTGCAATGGTTAGCATGCCCGCCTTGCATACACAAGGTCGTGGGTTCGATACCTGCTTCGACCGAACACCAAAAAGTTTTTCAACGGTGGATTATCCCCCTCAGTAATGCTGGTGACATTTCTGAGGGTTTCAAAGCATCTCGAAGTGGTTTCACTGCAATGTGGAACGCCGTTCGGACTCGGCTATAAAAAGGAGGTCCGTTGTCATTGAGCTTAACATGGAATCGGGCAGCACTCAGTGATAAGAGAAAGTTCACCAATGTGGTATCACAATGGACTGAATAGTCTAAGTGAGCCTGATACATCGGGCTGCCACCTAACCTAACCTAACCTAAGTACCAATTTGAAATTGCGTTTCAATTTATTCATATGTTTTGTTGTTTATTTTCTTGTTAATGAAATTGAATTAAACCAAATTTGCTTGATGTACTACAATTTTTGATACTGTAGATTGTTATTACTCAGAATATTTAAAGAATCCCGAAAATTTCGGCATCCCGAAAAAAAATCCCGGGATCCCGGGATTCAATATTTTCAAATCCCGAATTATCTATATATATAAAATTCAAATTATGTTTGTTTATTTGTTTGTTTGTTTGTTTGTTTATTTGTATGTTCCGGGTTGGCGCGAAAACGGCTGAACCGATTTACTTGAAACTTTCAGAGATCGTGGGGGGCACTCATGTGCTGAAAATAGGGTACCTCATTTTTTGACATATGGTCGCGGAGAGGAACCTCCCCTTTGTCCGACTTTTTGAAAATTAAACCAAACTTGACCGATTTGCACGAAGTTTTCAGGGATAGTAGGGGTGATCCCTAGACAAAGATTCGCAATTTTTTTTTTTCGAAATTTGATCGGGAGGGGGTACCTCCCCTTAAGCGACTTTTTGTTTGTTTGTGTGGTCCGAGTTGGCTACGAAACGGCTGAACCGATTTACTTGAAACTTTCAGAGATCGTAGGGGGCGTTCATGTGGTGAAAATAGGGTACCTCATTTTTTGACACCTGGTCGCGGAGGGGGACCCCTTTGTCGGACTTTTTGAAATTTGGACCAAAGTTGACCGATTTGCTTGAAATATTCATTGAAGGTTGGGGTTGGCATCTGGACAAAGATCCGCTACTTTATATTTCGATATTTGGTGGCGGAGGGGGGCCTCCCCTTTGTTCGACTTTTTTTAAAGTACAGTGAAAAAACTAAAATTCTCTAAATTATCTGAGATTTACAGAGAACATGTGATGAGGTTATGGAATTAATATGGGGTACCCGATGATTTCATATGTGGATGGGGAGGGGGACCTCCCCCTTGCCCTACTTTTTGAAACTTGGAACAAAATTATGCGATTTGCTTGAAATTTTCATTGAATGTTGGGGTTGGCATCTAGACAAAAATCCGCTACATTATTTTTCGATATTTGGTCGGGGAGGGGGACCACCCCTTTGCCCGACTTTTTTTAAAGTACAGTGAAAACAAAACTAAACTCCCCCGACTGAAATTTTACGGAAAAAATGGGTGAGGTTATGAAATTTATATCAGGTTCCTGATTTTTTAATAAAAATAAAAGGGCATAGGGAGACATCCGCTTCTCTTAAGTACATGCAGAGAAACAATTAAACTTTACCGAGTTACTTGAAATTTACAGAGCACTTTGGAGAGATCGTAACCTCCGTCAACCGTAATAGTTGATACCTGATTTTGTGATATTTGGACGGAAGAGAGGCCGCCCCTTTAGGCTTATAATTTGCTTGACATTTTCTGGGACGTTTACAAAAGATACGCTTTTCGACATTTGGTCGGGGAGGAGGCCCTCCTCTAAAACTGCAAAAAAAAAAAATTAAGTTTTCTTGAAATTTACATAGGCAGTGGGGGAAGGTTATGAACGAAGAGGCAACCTTCCTTGCCCCACACTTGAAGGAAAGTTTCAAGAACTTTCAGGGAAGGTTAGGGGTGCTATTCACTACGGTGTTTGTCGATATTGTATCGGGGAAAGTGACGTCCCTTTAAAACAATAGAGCAAAATTTAAACATCGCCGATCTACTTGAAATTTACAGGGAACGTGGGAGGAGGTGATTAAATTTATACATGATTTTTAAATTAGTATATGATTTTTCGATATCTGGTTGGGGAAGGGGAAAATTGAAATAAACTTTGTCGATTTACTTCGATAGAATTTATAGGGACCATTGAGTAGTTGCGAAATTAATATAGGGTACGTGATAGACCGATATCAGGTCGGAGTGGAGCGAAGGTGGGGGAGGGTTCCCTTTTGTCCTTTTTTTCTTAAATTGAAAGTAGAGGGTTGTCCGTAAATGGGAACTCGGTACATAATTTTATGATTTATGCACAGGCTTCTGCCAGACTTCTTTTTAGTAAAGAACTTAAATTTACATGAAATTGGCAGCCAACGTAGAGGGTGCATAATTTTCTAACATTTTAGCAAATGTTAATGTGGTAAAATTTTTTACTAATTTTGCTTTTTCCGATTTATTGGATGGGAAAGAGTAATTCTTTGTATGTTATTATAATATAGTGCCTAATTTTCAGATATGTTGAGGAGAAGGATACCTTTCCTTGACAAACCACACTTAAAATTCACAAGAAATATAGAAGAAGGTACACCCTCTCCCGCCGTATTTGTACCTATAAAAGAAAAATCAAGTAGTCCGATTTGTTTAAAAGAATTCAAATCTTTTCGAATTTGTTTTCAGCACGGAGGATATAGTTGACTAAGTTAACGCAAAATATTCCTCCAAATATGCTTAGGAAGGCGCAGCGAAGCGGGCCGGGTTACGCTAGTGTATGTAATAAATAAGAATACAACGTCTTTAGGGGCAAATAGAAAAATTTCAATAATAGTTATAACAAAATATTATTGCTTTTAAACATTAAAATGTTATATTGATCTTATGTGGTAGGCAAATAGCTTTGCAAAGAGATGAGATTTTTGGAAGAAAAATCATAATTGCATTTTAAAAGCCATTACAAATTTTGCAATTGTGATATGAGATAGTATTATCTTTTTCATTCCCTTATTGTACACAGAAGAAAAATTAAATTATTAGAAATCGTATACAATTTTTTTTTTGCTGATTTTGATTTGGTAAAATTTTCACTAATATTAATTATTGTTAAATTAAAAATGAACTTTGAATACTCCAAAGAAAAAGGTTAGCTCCAAATCATTACCATAATGATTTAAATCAATTGCTAAAGAAATCGCAAAATCTTTTTTAAATCAAATTTTTATTTTAAACGTTCTACTTGCTTTCAGAAAATTTTTCGAAAAATATTAAGAACACAATAAATTTGAACCAATAGCAACAAATACTTGCGATTTTTTATGTACTTCGTAAAATAAAATAGCCCAACAACTACTTCATAGTACTATCACAATTTATTTATGTCCATAATATTTTTTTCACTGAGTTCAACTAAGATATACTAGCACTCCTTTGCCTTAAAAAATTTTTTTACTTACCTTATTGGTTGCACACGATGTTCTGCCGACTTTGGTCCTCCTATATCGTATGCTTTAAAGGATAAATTAACATTTCCAAATGTTTTAGATTGTTTATTGATATCCTCCACAGCAAGAGGTAGAGCACCCAGTGTTACCTGAAATAGAAAAGATATTTTTTGAAATTTATCAGTAATCGCAAAACTGTCACGGTTAAGCCCATATCCTTAGGGGTATTGAAATTCCCTTTGGTGAGTGTGCAAAATACCTTGGTATTAATTTGGACAGGAAGCTGAACTTTAAGCTTAAAATTGAAGAAAGGGCGAGAAAAGCCACGGTAACTTTGTACTCGTGCAAAAAGGCAATAGGAAAAAAGTGGGGTAAAACCAAAAATTGTGCATTGGCTATACACGGCAGTGGTTAGACCTATAATGCTATATGGTGTTGTAGTCTGGTGGCCGGCACTTCAGCAACCGACAGGTTTAGACAAAGTTCAGCGTATGGCGTGCTTGTGTATCACAGGCGCATTCAACAAGACAGGAACAAATTCGCTTAATGTCATGCTGCATCTATTGTCTTTAGACATTTTGGCCAAACAGTCAGCTGCAACAACGGCTGTGCGGCTGTGGTCGGAAAAATGTACGGTCACAGTTCGGTCTTCATAATGCCAGATGTGCCTAACGTAGTGAATTACACTCTGGCGAAACCACTTTTCGACAAAAAGTTTGAAACTCTATTTCCCAACAGTGAGGCGTGGTGCACACAGACCCCGAGGAATAAACGATATATAGATTTCTACACTGATGGCTCCAAATTGGATGGACAAGTGGTTTTCGGAGTATATTCTAAAGATCTGGAAATTCGAATAGCGAAAAGATTACTGTAGTGTTTTTCAGGCTGAAATATTAGCAATAAGAGAGGTGGTGAAGAGGTAATGTTCCAATAAATATTGGCATTAATATATACTCAGACAGTCAACCTGCAATAAAATCCTTGGACTCTGTATTCCTTAACTCGAAAACGGCCATCGACTGCCGTAAATCTCTCAAGGAGATGGCTGAGCAGTACAATATTCACCTAATAAGGATGCCTGGTCACAGAAACATACCAGGAAACTGCGAAGCTATGAGTTAGCAAGGCTAGGAACTACTCCAGGGGAACTAGAATCTGTTAGTATGTCTCTGGGTACCTGCAAGCTCTTACTGCGTGAGAAGGCATGACCAATGTTCGATGGGAGAATTGCAATGGTTGTAACAACACCAAGCAAATATGGCCCCATTTAAACTTAAACCGCACACTAGATATGCTAGTATTCTCAAGACGTCAGATATCACTCCTGATATCTGCTATAACGGGTCGCTGCCTGATAGGCGAATTTGCAAAAACTATTGGTGCGAAGTATAATGTCTACTGTATGAGCTGTCATGATGCAGAGGAAGAGGAATCAATTAAACACCTCTTGTGTGAGTGTCCTGCATTTTGTGTAAGGCGTAAGCAAATTTTAGGGGCATATAGCTTTAGATTACTGGCGGACCTCGAAAACGTCAACTTAAGCAGTCTGTTAATGTTTTTGAAACAATCTGGTTGGTTCAACAAAATAAAATAATAGAGAAGGTTCAGTGGTTAAAACTAGAAGTGCCCATAAGTAATAGGTACTTTTAGTTAAATGTGGCATCACAATGGACTGAATAGTCTAATTGAGTCTGAAACTTAATCGGGCTGCCACTATAACCCATCAGTAATCTACACAGAAAAAGGTCAAAAACGTTTATTTGAGAAAATTTTAAATAACTCCAAAATGATAAAAATCAGAGAATAATTTTAGTTAGATTGAAGAAATTTTATGAAAAGTAATATTTTTTCTGTTGTTTCAGAAAGTTTCATATAGTGAAGGAAAAAATTGAGTTAAAAATTGTTAAAATGTTTTTAGCACTACACGCAAAGAAAAAAAAAACGTTTGGAAAACGTTTTTCTTTTGTTTGGGTTTTTTGAATTGCTTCGAAAATTTTAAACTTTTATCGCCAAAAAAATTTGTTTATTACAAAATTTTTATTTTTTCAATAAAAAAAGTTATTTTTGAAACAACAACACAGCAGGGTTAGCCTGTCACAAACTGTGACTTTTGCGACATACATTTGCGACGGTATAATACGTATGTCGCAAAAGTCGTAAACCTACTGTAGAAAACCAAATTTTGAATAGAAGAAATCCTGAACATTTTTTAATTTAGTTTGACAGCATTCGCTGTGAGTTTCTGCAGAAATTTGTGAAAGTTTTCCCATGGTCAAGCCTATTTTCTTAGGTGGTATCGAAATTCCCGTTGGTGAGTGTGCAAAATACCTTGGGGTTATATTGGACAGGAGACTGAACTTAAAGCTAAGAAAGGACGAGAAAATCCACGGTTACCCTGTACTCGTGCAAAAGGCAATAGGGAACTGGGGGATTAAAACCGAAAATTGTGAACATTCCTAAGAATTGAAACTTCTTCGCACATACCATCGTCTTGGATATCATCGTATTCGCTGCCTAGCTGACGCGACTAAAGTATTTTCAGTTTGCGACTTTTGTTACTTTTTCTACATTTACGACGCGTATGTGACGTTTACGACGTTTACAACTTTGCGACAGTCGCAAACCTAAAAAAGTTTGATACAGACCATCTCTGCAACACAGTCGTTTATATCTAACACTGTTCTTTTCTGACTTTAGGTCTTTAATAAGACACGTTTTACAGTTCAAAATTTAATATAGTACAATGTAATGTTGAACATTTTTCGGAATCTTCGGAACATATGTGGAATATATGTAAAAAAAAAAAACATTGGTCGAAGCAGGGATCGAACTCACGACCCTTGGCATGCAAGTCGGACGTAGCAACCACTGCTCCACGGTGCCAAACTAAATGCTTGTTTCTGTTAAATAAACTTTGTTTATTCGGTTCGTGGGCGCCGCAAGCTATGCTATATAAATATAACTTATATGGATAATTATCTATTGATGACCATAACAGGTACATAGCTCAGTAGTTAGTGTGTTGGCTTACAAAGTGCATGGTCCGCGGTTCGATTCTCCGTCCAGGCGAAAGGTAAAAAAAAAATTAAAAATTTATAAAATCGTATAATTTCTTCTACATTGTTGGTATTACAGGAAAAGGTGTTAAGAACCAAAAAAACTCGTGGATGTGAGAAAGATGTGAGGGAAAAACAATGTTTCTTTTATATAAAGTATATATATTCTGGGTCGTGGTGAAATTCTGAGTCGATCTGAGCATGTCCGTCCGTCCGTCCGTCTATTGAAATCGCGCTAACTTCCGAACGAAACAAGCTATCGACTTGAAACTTGGCACAAGTAGTTGTTATTGATGTAGGTCGGATGGTATTGCAAATGGGCCATATCGGTCCACTTTTACTTATAGCCCCCATATAAACGGACCCCCAAATTGGGCTTGTGATGCCTCTAAAAGAATCAAATTTCATCCGATCCGGCTGAAATTTGGTACATGGTGTTAGTATATGGTATCTCACAACCATGAAAAAATTGGTCCATATCGCTCCACTTTTACGTATAGCCCCCATATAAACGGACCCCCAAATTTGGCTTGCGATTGCTCTAAGAGAAGCAAATTTCATCCGATCCAGCTGAAATTTCGTACAACCATGCAAAAATTGATCAACATCGGTCCATAATTATATATAGCCCCAATATAAACCGATCCCCAGATTTGACCTCCGGAGCCTCTTAGAGGAGCAAAATTCATCCGATCCGGTTGAAATTTGGTACGTGGTGTTAGTATATAGTCCCTAACAACCATGCAAGAATTGGTCCATATCGGTCCATAATTATATATAGCCCCCATATAAATCGATCCCCAGATTTGTCCTCCGGAGCCTCTTGGAGGTGCAAAATTCATCCGATCCGGTTGAAATTTGGAACATGGTGTAAGAATGTGGTCTCTAACAAACACGCAAGAATTGGTCCATATCGGTCCATAATGATATATAGCCCACATATAAACCGTTCCCCAGATTTGATCTCCGGAGCCTCTTGGAGGAGCAAAATTCATCCGATCCGGTTGAAATTTGCAACGAGGTGTTAGTATAAGGCCGCTAATAACCATGCTAAAATTGGTCCATATCGGTCTGTAGTTATATATAGCCGATCCCCAATTGATCCATATCGGTTCATAATCATGGTTGCCACTCGAGCCAAAAATAATCTACCAAAATTTTATTTTTATAGAAAACATTGTCAAAATGTTATTTCTATAAGAAATTTTGTCAAAATTTTATTTCTATAGAAAATTTTGTCCAAATTTTATTTCTATAGAAAATTTTGACAACATTTTATTTCTATAGAAAATGTTGTCGAAATTTTATTTTGTCAAAATTTTATTTCTATAGAAACTTTAAACTTAATTATATACGTATTTAATCGGCCATAGGAGGGGGGGGGGTATATTATCTTTGTCATTCCGTTTGTAACATATCGAAATATTGCTCTAAGACCCCATAAAGTATATATATTCTGGGTCGTGGTGAAATTCTGAGTCGATCTGAGCATGTCCGTCCGTCCGTCCGTCTGTTGAAATCACGCTAACTTCCGAACGAAACAAGCTGAGGCCATATATTACACAAACACCCATGCAAAAATTGGTCGATATCGGTCCATAATTATATATAAGCCCCATATAAACCGATCCCCAGATTTGACCTCCGGAGCACCTTGGAAGGGCGAAATTCTTCCCATTCGGTTGAAATTTGGTACGTGATGTTAGTATAGTGTATCCAACAACCATGCAGGAATTGGTTCCTATCAGTCCATAATAATATATAGCTCCCATATAAACCGATCCCCAGATTTGACCTCCGGTGCCTTTTGGAGAAGCAAAATTCATGCGATCTGGTTGAAATTTGGTACGTGGTGCTAGCATATGATATTTAACAACCATGTGAGTTGAAATTTGTGGATGACGGTCTTTCGTAGAAGTTTCTACGCAATCCATGGTGGAGGGTACATAAGATTCGGCCTGGCCGAACTTACGGCCGTTTATACTTGTTTTTTTTTTTTTTTTGAGTTAGTCTTTATGAAATGGCTTTTACATCCTGGATAAGAATCAACGTTTATCACAAAAAGTATATACTTTTCTTCCAAATACACTTCTTTACAGCGAAAAGCAAATGAGAAACGAACTTTGTCTAAAATTTCATTTGGGAGGAAAGAATTATTTTTTTGCGTGTATGCAAAGTTCAAGTAGACATAATTTAAGTAATATTTACTCGTGGACACAATTTAAGTAAAATGTAGAAAAAATATCAACAATTGTGTGTGCATTTCGAATTTGGTAAAATTTAACTGAAATCAACTAATTTGGTAAATAAAATTAAGTTAAATCGGCTATAAAAGCTAGGATAGGTTAGAGTTAGAAGTTAGGTTAAGTATACCCAGAAAAAAGTGCCTTCGAAACTAATGGAAGACATGTTCATAAATTTAGTTTAGCCATTTTATTTCCATTAAGTTAAATTTTTGTGTGAAATAATAAAATTTACTGGTTTCAGCAAAAAAATCCTAAACTGAAAGCAGTTAGGGATAGTTCATTAACTAGAATAAGATATGGAATTTTACTTATACTGATTTCTTCGCGGGGTATAAGAATTTGCAACTGAACAAGAAAATTTTATTCACTGATAACAATGCATTCATAAAAAAATGAACAAAAAACGAACTAAAACCGATTTCTTATACAATGATAAATTTGGCTTCCTTTACTATAGCAAGGAAGCCAAATAAGACTTAGCATAGAAAAATATTTTAGTTCACTCGTACTAAGAAGTATTCAATCCTTTCAAAACTTAAGGAAACACACTTGGTAGGTTAGGTTAGGTGGCAGCCCGATGTATCAGGCTCGCTTAGACTATTCAGTTCATTGCAATACCACATTGGTGAACTATTCTCTTATCACTGAGTGCTGCCCGATTCCATGTTAACATAAGCTCAATGACAAGGGACCGCCTTTTTATAGCCGAGTCCGAACGGCGTTCCACATTGCAGTGAAACCACTTAGAGAAGCTTTGAAACCCTCAGAAATGTCACCAGCATTACTGAGGTGGGATAATCCACCGCTGATAAAACTTTTGGGTGTTAGGTCAAAGCAGGAATCGAACCGACGATTGCATCACGGTCGCTCCCACTCCCAAAGATATCAATGAATTACATTGAAATTTAAACATTGTGACAAACTGGAGCACTGGTACAAGTCCTGTAATATGTAGTTCTATTTCTTGCAATTTGCACCAATTTCTCGTAGGGTTATTATACTATTTAACTACCATTTATGAAATTACAGTCTCTCATAGAAGAAAATAAGTATATACGGCCGATAGTTTGACCAGGTCGATTTTTATTGAAGTAAATAAGTAACTAATTTCCAAAAAATCCAAGAAAATTTATTTGATATAATTATTTTCTTTCACTTAATAAAGAAATTTTGTAGTTTGAAGGAAAAACTTGGAGTTCAAAATTACAAAAATGTCTTTAGTGGCATACGATGTTCAAGATGAACGCATTTGTGATAAAATTTAAAAATATGAAGAAATTCTAAACTATATCGTGGGAGACACGAATTTTCTCAAAACATAATAATTCCATGAACTAAAATAGAGTTAAATTGGCTTTAGTGATCTAATGTTAGGTTAGGTTAGGTTAGGTGGCAGCCCGATGTATCAGGCTCACTTAGACTATTCAGTCCATTGTGATACCACATTGGTGAACTTCTCTCTTATCACTGAGTGCTGCCCGATTCCATGTTAAGCTCAATGACAAGGGACCTCCTTTTTATAGCCGAGTCCGAACGGCGTTCCACATAGCAGTGAAACCACTTAGAGAAGCTTTGAAAACCCTCAGAAATGTCACCAGCATTACTGAGGTGGGATAATCCACCGCTGAAAAACTTTTTGGTGTTCGGTCGAAGCAGGAATCGAACCCACGACCTTGTGTATGCAAGGTGGGCATGCTAACCATTGCACCACGGTGGCTCCCAAGTGATCTAAAGCGATGACTTTGTTTTTGAATGTACGAGCGTACCGCTTGAACAAAAAAAAAAATACATAAACAGACAGATAGAGAGACGGTCTCAGAATTTCTTTATGATTGGTAAATTAAACGATGAGTCTCTCACGCACAGAAAAATGTTTGGACATGGTTGCCGCATCCATTTAATGATTATCTAGAACATGTAATTGCCGCGAAAACCATGTATTTTGTCTTTGTAAAAATAGTTTTCGAGCAGAGAAAAATGTATGGTGGCAATAAGCATTTGAATGGTTCTCAAATACCGCAAACATGTTCTATCATTTGAATGATAGAATTTGAGACCATTAAATAGTCGGGAAAATCATGTACCTGGCCATTCAATGTTTTTACTTTTTTACACGGAAAAAAGTATTTTTATAGGTTAAGTATATACATTTCTAGAACCATTAAATGGCCATAAAGACCATTTACATTTTTTTCGTGACCATTTAAGTTTTTAACTTTTTTGCAACGAAAAGAATTTTATAAAAACATTGAGCAGGCACACACGATTTTCATTTTGCGGGTCAGTCATATGTGGATTGTTTCTCGGAATGAACGGAGAATACGGATTTACTGTTTTGTGTTAATTTATTCGGAAGAGGTTTATGTGAAGACAAAAAAGGAAAGTGTAATTGAAACAAGTATATACGGCCGTAAGTTCGGCCAGGCCGAAGCTTATGTACCCTCCACCATGGATTGCGTAGAAACTTCTACGAAAGACTGTCATCCACAAATGTCAACTTACGAGGTTGTTAAATATCACAAGCCACGTACCAAATATTAAATATCACACCACCACGTACCAAATTTAAACCAGATCGGATGAATTTTGCTTCTCCAAAAGGCACCGGAAGTCAAATCTGGGGATCGGTTTACATGGGAGCTATATATTATTATGGACTGATAGGAACCAATTCCTGCATGGTTGTTGGATACCCTATACTAACATCACGTACCAAATTTCAACCGAATGGGAAGAATTTTGCTCTTCCAAGGTGCTCCGGAGGTCAAGTCTGGGGATCGGTTTATATGGGGCCTATATATAATTATGGACCGATATGGACCAATTTTTGCATGGTTGTTAGAGACCATATATTAACATCACGTACCAAATTTCAACTGAATCAGATGAATTTTGGTCTTATAAGAGTCTCCGGAGGTCAAATCTGGTGATCGGTTTATATGGGGGCTCTATATAATTATGGACCGATATGGACCAATTTTTGCATGGTTGTTAGAGACCATATACTAACACCATGTACCAAATTTCGGCCGGATCGGATGAAATTTGCTTCTCTTAGAAGCTCCGCAAGCCAAATTTGGGGGTCCGTTTATATGGGGGCTATACGAAAAAGTGGACCGATATGGCCCATTTGCAATCCCATCCGACCTACATTAATAACAACTACTTGTGCCAAGTTTCAAGTCGATAGCTTGTTTCGTTCGGAAGTTAGCGTGATTTCAACAGACGGACGGACGGACGGACATGCTCAGATCGACTCAGAATTTCACCGCGACCCAGAATATATATACTTTATGGGGTCTTAGAGCAATATTTCGATGTGTTACAAACGGAATGACAAAGTTAATATACCCCCCATCCTATGGTGGAGGGTATAAAAATGTACCTGTTTTTTGTTGTGCATTTTGCTATATGGTATCATTTATTTTTATTTGCAGTTACATGATGTCTGCGTTTGTACATTTGACGGACACGCAGTAAATATGGAATGATTACTTATTGTTGAAAATGAAATAAAATAGAGTGTGTAAAAATATATGATGTTTGCTTGAACGGCATTATAAATACAAATAAACAATGAATTAGTTTATAAATAAATAAAAACAAATAAATAAAGTTAATTTTGTGTTTTATTTTCTCAAGTGACGTCCTTTTTTCGACGATGAAAATAGTTTTTTCATAAAGATCAAAACATTTTAGATTGTGACCATGTTCTTTTAACTAAAAAAACATTTTGAATGAATACCATAACATTTTAAATCGTGACCATTGTCTGTTCATTCAAACAAAATTTTTTTATCAATATAATAACATTTTAGATGAGGACAATTCTATTTTTCTTAGAACCATGTTCACTGAGCCAACATGGTTGCAGGTGAAATTGTTATATGGTCGCCGCAAAAATAGCTCCTATCATATTATTTTGCTCTTCAAATATGATTGAGACAATCATGTTTCTTCTCTGCGTGTGGAAAGTGTATAATCCTCTCTAAAAGTCAACCACATTTATCTGCTTTCCTTGCTCTCGCTGGTTTTTCTGCCGTCATTCTTTTTTATTTACGCATAACATAAACATTTGCACCGATTTGTAGCAGTTAATTGCTTTCTTTCAAATTGCCAATTATAAAGCAGTTATTAAAACAAATACGCAATTGCAGATTTCTATCAAAACCAAATCCTGAAAAACTGTTTGGCTGAAGTGTGAACATTTCCAAACTAATTAACAGATAAATTGCAAATGTCAAAACTGGAAAATTGAATTATGGAGTAATTGTTTGCATTATATTTATTTATTGATGTTGTATTGATTTGAGCTACAAAGCAAATATACATCCAATTTTTATAAACAAAAAAGGTCAAAGTTTAAACACTATAAACTCAGCAAATCGCCAAAAAAATTTCATGGAAAAATTTTGTACTCTGGGATAAGTTTAAAATGGGCAAAATTGGTGCTTGAAAGTTTCGAAGCCACCTCAATGACAATTATATTTTTGCATATATTATGGACCTTGGTAAGGTTAGGTTACTGTATATTTTAGTTGTTGTTTTTGTTTACAATATTATCCATTGTAATATATGTTAACAAATAAGGAACGTATCTCTACACTGAAAAAAATATTGTCGTGAAGTCAAAGATTTCATGTCTTTAAAATACGAATGCAAATTTTGCTTTGTAGTACATGTCAAATAAAATATTTCTGAAAGTCAAATCTTAGAATTGCAAAAAAACAACAGATGAGAAATTTTTAAAATTGAAAAGTTGCCTGTGGACAACTTTGGGCAATTGTGGTAGTAAAATTACATATTTGTGGACATAAGACCTAGAGAAAAAAGGTTTGAAAAACAATGATTTTGAATAAATTTTGAGCTTCGATATGGATGCCCCAGTGACGAGAAATGCGGCGATGATGTAGAAAACATATATGCAGTGCAGGGGGGAATTTGGAAGGAATCGTAAAAAGGGAAGAAGCCATAGATATCGACCTTCTTGGCAACATACTAGTGGATTAGCAGGAATATTGGCGCTTTATAATACTTTGGTTTTTTACACCGCCAGTTAAATTGACCTGGGTTAAAAACAAAACAAAAAAAAAAAAAACATTTTCGTGAGTAACGCGTGATTCACGCGAAGCCGTGAATGAAATTTAAACGAAATCTCGTGAATGTGCGTGAAAGGAACTAAACAAAAATGTGTGGCGAGTGAGCGTGAGTAAAACTCAAATTGTATTCGTGATTGTGAGTGAGTAAAATTTCTCCGAAATCATGCTCCCGATAAGAATTCACTTTCACGATCCATCTCACGCTTACAATCAAACTCACACGCTCAAGATAAAATTCACGTTCACGATAAAATTCACACTCACGGTAAAAGAGAGACACAAAAAGTCACAATCGCGAACAAATTCACGTTCCCGATTAAATTCAAGCTCACCGATTTTAATCACCTTTACTTATTTAATCACGCTTAAGATTTCAATAGCGTGAGTTACGAGAATTTTATTGAGTCACGAAAATTGTCGTGTTCCGAAAATATTCGTGAATCACGAGATCTGTCGTGAATTTCGAAAATTGTCGTGAATCTTGCGAAAGCGTGAGGCATAAATGTTCTTCATGTGTGAGCGTGCGCGAGTATGACTTTTCATTTAGTGAATTGGCGTGAGCTGGGTAGGAGCTCACACCACTTGGAGTGCGTGAGTACAAATATTTCTTCGTGAGTGAAATTCCACTCACGCGCGCATCTAAGTATATATTTACTGTAAAATAACAAAAAACTTTAAAAGAAATCCAATAAAACGTAATACGTCTATCATTACAAAACAAACTATTTTGTAGTCACAATTGCCCAAAGTTGCCCACAGGCAACATTCTCTACCGCCTACACGAATGGGCGTGGCGCCCCAAATTTTGGCTAGACGCTTCTTAAATGACTTCAACATGATTAAAAGTAAAAAAAAAATTTAGCGATACGTATAAAAATTCGGGGTCGAAAGGGTTAAGAAAATTTCATATGTCGAAAGAAAAAATTGGATTTAAAAATTGTTAAAATGTCTTTAGCGCTGTACGAAGTTCAAGACAGGTACAATTTTAGTAAAATTTACTCATTTTAGAGACTTATGAACTCAATTTAAGCAAACTTCTGCCATTTTAGGAAAATATGAACTATTTTATTTAGTAGTAAAATTGTGCACTATATTTATATACAACTTTTTTCTTATTTTTAGTTCACGTCATTTAACATTTACTCATAGTGTGCAAAATTTAACTAAAATCAACTAATCTTCATGAACTAAAATAAAGTTCAGTTGGCATTAGAGTCCCTTTTATACACAAACAACTCTTCTTTAAAGGAGTGCAACCTTGTAGGCGAGAGACGAAGCATCCGCTTATCCTAGTGCAATTCAGCAGCGCTAATGTCAGAATTTTTTTACATATTTAAAGTATGTTGTTCGTTTTATATGTGTAGAATGAAGCGCTGCATTCCGCACTAAAAATGTTGTGAGGAAAAGTAGTGCCTACAGTATGAACCCAGAAAAAAGTGACCCCTTCTTTAAGTTAAAATGAACTCATTGTGAAGAAAGTTGAACTTCGTATAGCGCCAAAGACATTTTTATTTGTTTGAACGATGTGATTTTTGTAGACATTAGGTAGAATGCATTCTATATATTACTACACTACAGAATGAAAAAATTTAACTGAATTGAATTCATATATGGAATGATTTTATTGAACTTTTTTCATTCATTTGGACAAATCTTACATATTTGTGGTAAACCTTTTACTTCAAATTTAGAACTGCTTACCTTCGTTTTTAAATACAAATTTATGTATTTATATAAGCAATTTTTTCTTCGATAAAAGACATGTTTTATTAATATGTTAAATATATTTATTTAGAATCAACAGCATCGACTGGCCTTGAAATATTAAAACACATTTTTTTCTTCTTCTAGTACCTTTCACTTTGAAAAAGTTGCTGTCTAGCAATTTTGTCCACCTTTTACAATTTCAATACCTACAAATATAAACAAAAAATCCTAAACCTATTTTTTCACAAAAGGTTAGCGCCACTGAATATTACCTGATAATTGAAGATTCCACAATGAAGTCGAATGAAGGGGTTGTTATACGGGAGCCACCGTGGTGCAATGGTTAGCATGTCCGCCTTGCATACACAAGGTCGTGGGTTCGATTTCTGCTTCGACCGAACACCAAAAAGTTTTTCAGCGGTGGATTATCCCACCTCAGTAATGCTGGTGACATTTCTGAGGGTTTGAAAGCTTCTCTAAGTGGTTTCACTGCTATGTGGAACGCCGTTCGGACTCGGCTATAAAAAGGAGGTCCCTTGTCATTGAGCTTAACATGGAATCGGGCAGCACTCAGTGATAAGAGAGAAGTTCACCAATGTGGTATCACAGTGAACTGAATAGTCTATATGAGCCTGATTCATCGGGCTGCCACCTAACCTAACCTATACTGCTGGTGTTTTCTTTTTTTTTATAAACCAATTTTCAAAAACGAACATTTTTCTCACTAATTTAAAATAACAAATATTTTATATATTTTATTTGTTTTTTATTATATTTATTTACTATATTATTTTTAACAATCTCTCGGTATACCATAACAACGCGATTCCAACTAAAAAAAACAACCCACGCGCAAACACATCGATTACATCGATTACAGGTAGATAAAAGAAATGTAGGAAATTTTCCTATATTCTAACAAGTGTGTTTCCTTAAGTTTTGAAAGGATTGAATACTTCTTAGTACGAATGAACTAAACTATTTTTTATGCCAAGTGTTATTCGTATGTATGATAAGCTTTCTAGAAACTTGGCACAAGTAGTTGATATTGATGTAGGTCGGATGGTATTGCAAATGGGCCATATCGGTCCACTTTTACGTATCGCCCCCATATAAACGGACCCCCAAATTTGGCTTGCAGACCCTCTATGAGAAGCAAATTTCATCCGATCCGCCTAAAATTTGGTACATAGTGTTAGTATATGGTCTCTAACAACCATGCAAAAATTGGTCCACATCGGTCCAGAATTATATATAGCCCCCATATAAACCGATCCCCCAAATTTGGCTTGCAGACCCTCTATGAGAAGCAAATTTCATCCGATCCGCCTAAAATTTGGTACATAGTGTTAGTATATGGTCTCTAACAACCATGCAAAAATTGGTCCACATCGGTGCATAATTATATATAGCCCCCATACAAACCCATCACCAGATTTGACCTCCGGAGCCTCTTGGAAGACCAAAATTCATCTGATTCAGTTGATATTTGGTACGTGGTGTTAATATGTGGCCTCAAACACTCATGCAAAAATTTGGTCGAAATCGGTCCATAATTATATATAGCCCCCATATAAACCGATCCCCAGATTTGGCTTGCGGAGCCTCAAAGAGAAGCAAATTTCATCCGATCCGACTGAAATTTGGTACATGTTGTTGGTATATGGTCTCTAACAACCATGCAAAAATTGGTCCACTTCGGTCCATAATTATATATAGACCCCATATAAACTGATCTCCAGATTTGGCTTGCGAAGCCTCAAAGAGGAGCAAATTGCATCCGATCCGGCTGAAATTTGGTACATGGTATTGTTATATGGTCTCTAACAACCGTGCAAAAATTGGTCCACATCGGTCCACCCAGATTTGGGTTGCGGAGCCTCAAAGAGAAGCAAATTTCATCCGATCCGCCTGAAATTTGGTACATGATATTGGTATATGGTCTCTAACAACCATGCAAAAATTGGTCCAAATCGGTTCATAATTATATATAGCCCCCAAATAAACCGATCCCCAGATTTGGCTTGCGAAGTCTCCAAGAGAAGCAAATTTCATCCAATCCGGTTGTAATTTGAAACATGGTGTTAGCATATGATCCTTAACAACCGTGCCAGAATTGGTCCATATCGGCCATAATTATATATAGCCCCCATATAAAACATTCTCCAGATTTGACCTCCGGAGCCTCTTGGAGGAGAAAAATTCATCCGATCCGGTTAAATTAGGCACCTGGTGTTAGTATATGGTCGCTAACAACCATACCAAAATTGGTCCAATCACACAAAAATTGGTCCATATCGGTTCATAATCATGGTTACCACTAGAGCCAAAAATAATCTACCACAATTTTATTTCTATAGAAAATTTTGTCAAAATTTTATTTCTATAGAAAATTTTGTTCAAATTTTATTCGGTTCATAATCATGGTTGCCACTCGAGCCAAAAATAATCTACCAAGATTTTATTTCTATAGAAAATTTTGTCAAAAGTTTATTTCTATAGAAAATTTTGTTAAAATTTTATTTCTGTAGAAATTTTTGTCAAAATTGTCTTTTTATAGAAAATTTTGTCAAAATTTTTATTTCTATAGAAAATTTTGTGAAAATTGTATTTCTATAGAAAATTTTGTTAAAATTTTATTTCTGTAGAAACTTTTGTCAAAATTTTATGTCTTCTTTGTCAAACTGAATTATATACGTATTGGATCGATCTTTTTTGATTTAATATATACCACGTATGTACCTACATACAATTTAGAAGATGGTGTTAGGAGGTTTTAAGATACCTTGCCATCGGCAAGCGTTACCGCAAGTGGATGGCAGTGTTTAGATGAAGTTTCTACGCAATCTATGATGGAGGGTACATAAGCTTCGGTCTGGCCGAACTTACGGCCGTATATACTTGTTTCCTTTAGTTTCGAAGACACTTTTTTCTGGGTGTGGACACTATAGTTTTACTGCTACGAAATATATAATAATTTTTGCTGGGATGCGTGCGGCCCATTCTATTCTGGCTAGTTTAGGTTATTTCACATTCAAACCAAAAGCTTTTCCTGTTCCAAAGATTTTGTCTTTGCACTAATAATTTTGATATTGATTCCGAGCCAAAAAGGCCTTTGATACACAATTCTCTTTTAAATTTAAGTTTTGCGTACTTGATATTGGGATAAATTTTAGTTCACATCAACTCTTCTAGAAATATGTTAAAGAAAACTTAAATTTGTAAATTCAAACATCGAAACTCGCCTTTGGCAAAATGCAACAAGTTAACCAATTTAAAGACGATTTCATTAATTTTTAATTTTATGTTTGTTATTGTTGGTTTCTCTTGAATCATTATTGTTGTTTTTGATTTCAGCTTAAAACAATGCATTGACTAAACTACAAGTGTAGCTTAACCAACAGAGGAAAAGTATGCTTGTCAAATTTGTTTAGACTATAGCCGACTATCAAACCTCTTTTCGGAAGGTTCAAGTGTAAATAGTTCACTTTGGGTTGAGTGAATTACCCGAATTTTTTCTGATAATGGGTTGATAGTTTTTCTGCAAGTAGAGGATGCTGATGAGGAATGTAGTAATTCCGAAACAGCTATACACCCAACCACCGTGGTGCAATGGTTAGCAAACCCGCCTTGCATACACAAGGTCGTGGGTTCGATTCGTGCTACGACCGAACACCAAAAAGTTTTTCAGCGGTGGATTATCCCACCTCAGTAATGCTGGTGACATTTCTGAGGGTTTCAAAGCTTCTCTAAGTGGTTTCACTGGAATGTGGAACGCCGTTCGGACTCGGCTATAAAAAGGAGGTCCCTTGTCATTGAGCTTAACATGGAATCGGGCAGCACTCAGTGATAAGAGAGAAGTTCACCACTGTGGTATCACAATGGACTGAATAGTCTAAGTGAGCTTGATACATCGGGCTGTCACATAACCTAACCTAACCATACACCCAACCATCTTGCAGTCTGTAGGGCTTTGCCCAAATAAATTTGACAAGCATACTTTTCCTCTGTTGGTCAAGCTACACTTGTAGTTTAGTCAATGCATGATTTTAAGCTGAAATCAAAAACAACAATAATTTTAAAATTTTCGAAAAATTTATCGGAAAAAAACTTTATATAAGAGAAATGCGTCTTCTAAAATAAAATTCGCTTTCGTTTTTTAAGGACATGAAATCTTTGGCCTCCGACAACATTTTTTGCTGTGAAATTAGCACTCAACAATGTTGAGATTGGATACCTTGCTCTTTTTGTTTTGTTGTTTTTTTCATTGTAGCTTGGTCAATGGACTGTATAAAATAAATTTGCTATTAATTTTTATTTGGAATTTATTTCAAAGTTTTTGTTTTCATATAGACTACATTAAATTCATTTGGCTTTATGCAAATCTTACCCAAATAACATTCGAAGAACTTTTTAAACGGCATTAGTAAACATTTAAAAGGATGAAAAATATATTTCTAGGGATTCATTTAAAGATTCAATTTATTTAACGTTTATCTGTACAACATGACAAAGTCTAATAGTTAAAATGCAGGATTCTCAGCATATACAATTTGCCAACATTGCATAGGTTACTTCAATAGATACACAGAAAAAAATCCATAGTTAAACTAACGCTAAATTTAACCTTTAAATGCACATACGCAAAAAAATAATTCTTTCCTCCCAAACGAAATTTTAGACAAACAAAGTTCGTTTCTCATTTGCTTTTCGTTGTAAGGAAGTGTATTTGGAAGAAAAGTATATACTTTTTGTGATAAACGTTTATTCTTTTCCAGGACGTAAAAACAATTTCATAAAGACAAACTCAAAAAAAAAAACATTGTTTTCTTGCTAATTGCATTTTCCCTCACATCTTTCTCACATCCACGAGGTTTTTTAGTTCTTAACACCTTTTCCTGTAATACCAACAATGTAGAAGAAATTATACGATTTTATAAATTTTTAAAATTTTTTTTTACCTTTTGTCTGGACGGAGAATCGAACCGCGGACCATGCACTTTGTAAGCCAACACACTAACCACTGAGCTATGTACCTGTTATGGTCATCAAGAGATAAATATCCATATAAGTTATATTTATATAGCATAGCTTGCGGCGCCCACGAACCGAATAAACAAAGTTTATTTAACAGAAACAAACATTTAGTTTGGCACCGTGGAGCAGTGGTTGCTACGTCCGACTTGCATGCCAAGGGTCGTGGGTTCGATCCCTGCTTCGACCAAAGTTTTTTTTTTTTTATTTTTTTACATATATTTCAGATATGCCCGGAAGATTCCAAAAAATGTTCAACATTACATTGTTGTATATTACATTTTGAACTATAAAATGTGTCTTATTAAATACCTAAAGTCAGAAAAGAACAGTGTTTGATATAAACGAAATGGACTGTGTTGTTATTTCAAAAATAACTTTGTTTATTGAAAAAATAAAAATTTTGTAACAAACGAATTTTTTTGGTGATAAAAGTTTAAAATTTTCGAAGCAATTCAAAAAACTCTAACAAAAGAAAAACGTTTTCGGTACACATTTTCCAAACGTTTTTTTCTTTGCGTGCAAGATCACCGATGCTTTCGAAAAAAATGTATAATATGTCAAATGGTAAAAGAAAGAACATCTGCATACCACTTTTTTTTAAAGATTTATGTGTTTTTTGAAAAACAAATAGTGATTGTATCTTAAAAAAATCAGTGCGCATTAAACAAAGTTTTTTTATTTACAAATAAACAATTTTACTTTAGTAAAGAATAGAGATATTTTTACACTACACATGTTTTTTCTACCACCATTCTTTTCATCTCTGGTAAATATTATTTAACTTCCAATTTGTAGTTTTTTAAATTTTTGGTCAAAATTTGATTATTAATTTTAACTGCAGATTCCTCAGAAGTACAACCAGAAAAGCATATTTTTATAAATAGCGTTAATTCGGTCAATATATTAAGACTTAAGATTTTTTCTGGTTGTATCTTAATAGATACAGTGTGCATTTAAGGGTTAACTTATCTTTACTGAAAAAAAATTTGTTGGTAGTTAAATTTTATTTTGATTTTTATGCTATTTTGGTCCGTTTTTTAGTTTCTAAATTTTATTATTTTTTCGAAATTTTCCACAACTTAATGAAATCGTACTTTTTTAAGTATGTCTCAAACATTTTATGAACTAAATGTGAGTATAAATTTCAATGACCATACACATAAGTTCAATATTAACTAAAGAAGATTTTCGTACGGTTCCCAAAAATAGTAAGAATGAACTACTGTGTGGTTAAAATGATCAGGATTTGGCGCCAATGATTTTCATCTTTTTTCTCTATGTGAGGGTGTAATTTCGTGAACCGCAGTTAAAAACTACAACAGGGCATTAAATTTTCCTGGTTTTTCCAAGGCTTTGTGGAAATCTCATAATGTGGAGTACAATTCAATAGTTCAATTTTCGCACGAGTTAGTTCATTCTTCCTTTCAAACAGTTTACATTTTTCGACCAATTGTGTTTATTTAATTGTCTTGTATATTAACAATCAAAACAAATATATGCGGCCGTAAATTCAGCTAGGCCGAATCTTATGTACTCTTCACCATGGATTACGTAGAAACTTCTACGAAAGACTGTCATCCACAATTGAATTACTTGGGTTGTGGTATCTTAAAACTTCTTAACATCGTTTTCTCAATTGTGAGTTAGTCCATGCGTGGTATATATTAGACAAAAAAGTTATGTATAGGTAAGTCTGCAAATAAATACGAATCGCCATGGACTTTTGCACGGTACGTAGAGAGCCAGAATTGAAATATGGGGGTCGCTTATATGGGGGCTATATAGAATTATGAACTTGATATGGACCAATTTGTGTGTGATTGGGGATCGATTTATCTGAGGGCTATATATAACTATAGACCGATATGGACCTAGTTAGTCATGGTTGTTAACGGCTATATACTAGCACAATGTACCAAATTTCAACTGACTCGGATGAAATTTGCTCCTCCAAGAGGCTCCAAAACCAAATCTAGGGATCGGTTTATATGGGGTCTATATATGATTATGGACTGATATGGACCACTTTTGGTATGGTTGTTAAATATCATATACTACCACCACGTACCAAATTTCAACCGAATCGGATGAATTTTGCTCTTCCAAGGGGCTCCGGAGGTCAAATCTCGTGATCGGTTTATATGGGGACTATATATAATTATAGACCGATGTGGGCCAATTTTTGCATGGTCATTAGAGACCATATACTAACATCATCTAGCAAATTTCAGCCAGATCGGATGAAATTTGCTTCTCTTAGAGGCTGCGCAAGCCAAATCGTGGGATCGGTTTATATGGGGGCTATACATAATTATGGACCGATGTGGACCAATTTTTGCACGGTTGTTAGAGACCATATACTAACACCATGTACCAAATTTCAGCCGGATCGGATGAAATTTGCTTCTCTTAGAGCAATCGCAAGCCAAATTTGGGAGTCCGTTTATATGGGGGCTGTACGTAAAAGTGGACCGATATGGCCCATTTGCAATACCATCTGACCTACATCAATAACAACTACTTGTGCCAAGTTTCAAGTCGATAGCTTGTTTCGTTCGGAAGTTAGCGTGATTTCAACAGACGGACGGACGGACGGACATGCTCAGATCGACTCAGAATTTCACCACGACTTAGAATATATATACTTTATGGGGTCTTAGAGCAATATTTCGATGTGTTACAAACGGAATGACAAAGTTAGTATACCCCCATCCTATGGTGGAGAGTATAAAAAGCGAACTCTATATGGCACTATATTGAATTTTATTCTATTTTAGTTCACGGAATTATTAAATTTTTATAAATTTTCCTTGACTTTAATAATTTGTTTTGTACATTAGTTACATGAAATAAAACAAATTGAGCATAAATATTTACTAAATCCGTGTCTCCCACAAAATAGTTCAGAATTTCTTAAAATTTGTACATTTTACCAATAATGCGTCCATCTTGTACTTTGTTTGGCACTAAAGACAGGTTTGCAATTTTGATATCCAATTATTTCCTTCAAACTACGCAATTTTCTTTAGCAAGTGAAAAAAAACAAAATAATTAAGTTTAATAAATTTTCGACAAATATTTACTTAATTTTGTAAAAGCGGCTTTTCTAAAAATAACCAAAGTTTAGTGGGTTCACTGTTTCTTGAGTGTATTCTATTTTGTTTTTGTGAAGATGAATTTTGGCCATGAAAATCCTATTGTTGTAGTAAGCGTTTAAATTGCCTTCGAACTCTGTTCTGTGTTCTATCTTATAATGTTAAGAAGTTTTAAGATACGGCAAGTGCTACCACAACCACATCATCGATTGCGAATGACAGCCTTTATTAGAACATTCTACGCAATCCATGGTGGGTGGTATATTAAATTCGGCTCTCTTGAACCTTATATACCATATATACTTGTTTGAAACTCAAATACTATTACCTGTTATCCTTTTAGTTATTGTATATTTTAATTGGCCCACTGTTCTATGAACCAACCTCAAATGTCAAGTATATGTCGCATTTCGTTTAAAGTTTTGAGGACATTTTACATCCCCCACTGCAGCAGCACACATTTCAAGCCTTTGAATTTCCAAGAAAAAAATTCCTGGAGATATCTTCTTAACTTTCTATTTTCGTAAATACTCTCATTCATTTAAGCTCTAACACCTGTCAAACTTTATTAGTAATTTATCACAAAATTTTATATCTTATTATGATGCATTACCAGACCAAGGTGACGAGTACTTCATATTTAGCAGGCGTTAATCATACGCATGGTAGCACACATAACCCCATACATCATCGTCATCATAAGAAATTGAGTATAACTTAAAATGCTATATGAACTTGAGTTAATTATGTCTTTTCTTCGTCGGGAAAGTTTTCCAACTAATATTCATAGCAAAGTAATTTAATTTACACCAAAGTTTATTATTTTCTATTTCGAACAATAAAGAAAAAAAAAATGAAACAAAGAAAACAACAAAAAAAATTTGTGGAACAGTTTGCACACTTCACTTCCACACTTCTCCTAGATTCACAAAAGGTGATGTACTCATGGGAGACATAAAAATAAGTGAGACAACTAAAAATATTAAAATAAAGTGAGATGCTGCAGTTAATTTCTGTATACACACAGAAAACATATTGGTTGGAAAGCAACAAAATTAATTAAATTAAATACTAATGGCGATTTCGATTGAGAAAAAAGGTGCAATATTCTGATTTCAAAATATGAAGGACACTGTCATAGATTTTGGATCCTGTGTCCCTCTCAGTATTATGAATTAACAATAACTTTGGAATGACACTATCATTTGGGCGATAATACATTGAGGGAAAAATCAGTGTAACACATATTTTTGCGAAACGAAAACGCTGTAAATAATTAAATATCAATTGTGCTAATCAAATTGCTTCAATTACAAACATTTTTTCTCCCCATTACCATTTAGCTATAATTTCAATGATATTCGTTTGTAATTGCAAACAAATGGTTGTACACTGAAAAAAAGCATACCTGGTTCCAAAGATTTTGCCTTTACACTATTGATTTTGGTATTGATACCGAGCCAAAGAATCCGAGAAATGAAATAAGGATATTTTTAAGACTCAATTGTCTTTTAAACTTGATTCTACCAAACAAATTTTAATTTATTTTAGATCGGTAAAAAATATGGAAAATATTTAAATCTAAAGCCCTTGCATAAAATTTCGCAAATCTGCATTTATAATTTATCGGTCGATGCATTCGAATTAGAGTATAGCTAAATTTGAATCATTTTTACGAGTTTTCGATTCAGCAGTGACGATTTTACAAGGAAAATGTTGATATTTTGGCCATATTTGCTTAAATCGGAAGAACTTATATAAGGGGGCCTTGTCTAATTGGGAGCTGATTTTGACCATATATGGCACACATTGCTAAAAATTTTATTGCACTCTCTGTGAAAAATTTCAAAATTTTCGGAGTGAAACTTAGGCCTCGGTGCTATAACGGGTCACTGCCTGATAGGCGATTTTGCAAAAACTATTGGCGCGAAGTATAATGACTATTGTATGAGCTGTCATGATGCGGAGGAAAAAGAATCAATTAAACACCTCTTGTGTGAGTGTCCTGCATTTTGTGTAAAGCGCAAGCAACTTTTAGGAGCATATAGCTTCAGATTACTGGCGGATCTGGAAAACGTTAACTTAAGCAGTCTGCTAATGTTTTTGGAACAATCTGGTTGGTTCAACAAAGAAAAATAATCAAGAAGGTTCAGCGGTTAAAACTAGAAGTGCCCATATGTAATAGGTACTTTTAGTTAATGTGGTATCACAATGGACTGAATAGTCTAAATGAACCTGAATCTTAATTGGGCTGCCACTTTAACCTAACCTAACCTAACCTTGGCATCGGTGCACTGAAAAAAAAAAACAGTGAACCCACCAGAAAGAAAAATGTTGGTTAATTTTGGAAAATTTAGATTATTTTTAGAAAATGTTAACTAAACATCCAGCAAAAAAAATTGGAAGCTGTTCCACAAACATTTCTTTTAAAGCCCATCCCAGAATCCCCCATCGAGTTTTTTCAACTTCAGATACTGAAAAAACAGTAAACCCACCAGGAAGAAAAATTTCGGTTAATTTCAGAATATTTTGAATATTTTTAGAAAATTTTAACTAAACAGTATTACAAACGCTGGCATCACGCCGATGTCATTAAAATAAGTAAATATTTTTCGACAAATTCAAGGAAATTTATTTGACGTAATTAAGTTTTTTCACTTATTAAAGAAAAATTTGTAGTTTCAAGGAAAAATTTTGAGTTCAAAATTGCAAGAATGTCTTTAGTGACATACGAAGTTCATGATGAACGCATTTGTAGTAAAATTTGCAAATTTAAAGAAATACTGAACTATTTTGTGGGAGACACGAATTTAGTTAATCTTTATGGTTCATTTGTGTATATTTTATCCTCGGTTTTAGTTAATTTGACTAACGTACGCAAAAAATTATTAGAGTAAAGGAAACTTTCTCCAAACATAATAATTCCATGAATTAAATTAAAGTTAAATTGGCTTTAGTGAAATAGAGAGTTCACTTTTCTTTGAGTGGATGCAGTCCTTTTGGACAAGTCCACAAACATTTCTTCCAAAGCGCATCGTGGGATCCCCCAATGATTTTGTCCACTTCCGATGCAGTCCTTTCGGACAAGTGCCCAAACATTTCTTCTAAAGCGCATCTTCGGATTTTTTTTTCTACTTCCGATGCAGTCCTTGTGAACAAGTATTAGAAAGAACGCAATCAGAATATGTTATTTTAAGTGCATATTTTGGACAATTAAATTAAAAAAAAATAGAAAACTAATAAAAAAATAAAAAAAATTAAGATTAATAAAGGTGTAAAAAAATAATAATATAAAATATAAATTTCATCCCGCTGAGATTTGAACCTGTGCCATTTGACTTTTTCGCTTCCATGGAAGTTCTTTTGAGAAGGTTTTGCAAATTACAAGAATTTTTAATTTTTTGTTGATTTTTAATGGAAAAAATATATTTACTCGTATACGAAAATATATGCCGAAAATAATAAATAAAAACGATGCGTAACATAAAAATAATTTTTTAGAAAAATATTTAATAAAAAAAATTGCCGCTGGTGAGATTTGAACCTGTGTTTCTTATTTTTTCATTCATTAGTATGAACGTACACAGTCTTACACAAGTTTACATACCCTTGAATTTTTTACCTTTTAACTAAACATGTTTCTGGTTGTTGTATATAAACCAGACTAAAAAAATCTTCTTGAAAATTAACAAATACTTTGTTTTTCAACTTAATTTACTAAAACTAAAGCATATATATGCATTTTTTTTATTATATTTTGTTATTCAAAGAAAACACAAATTCTTAAATCGTACACTGAAAAAAATATTGTCGTGAGATCAAAGATTCCATGTCTTTAAAATACGAATACAAATTATGCTTAGCATAGAAGATGCATTTCTCTAAAATAAAGTTATTTTCCTTGTCCAAAAGTCGATAAACTTTTCAATGAAGTCGTATTGTCCTTATAATTAAGTGATTTGACTTAAAAATGGGTATCTTAACATGAAAGAAAAATTTTTTAGGCAAAGGTCAACTTGACTTTAATAATTCAGAAAAATTCTTTAAATTTAATGAAATTGTCTTTAAATTTGTTGTCTTTTTGCATCTTGACTACAAAGCAAAAAATCGTTCAAATATAGGACATGTTTTCACAACTTTATTTTAAAGAAGTTTTTTACTTCAAACATAGCATAATTTCTACTGGAAGTCGAGTCTAAAATTGGAAAATAAAGTTTGCCGTTAACTCGTTTTAAAGGACCTTGATAGCATATGAAGAAAAAAGCTGAGAAAGCGAAAAATTAAAATTTGCTTCCTAGAAGCAAGTGCACAAAACCTAAATTTAAAAGAGAATTGTGTCTTAAAAGTGTCCTTACTTGTATTCTCCGCTTCTTTGGCTCGGAATCAATACCAAATTTTTTAAAGTAAAGACAAAATCTTTGGAACCGAGTATGCTTTTTTTCAGTGTATGTAAACTTGTGTAAGACATCTCGAGAAGCATTAGAATGTTATTCCTTGGTGTCCTATTACGATCATATGTTATCATAAACATTGGAATTGACCCCTCGACGCTTTATGTGTGCTAAGGCATTCTGTTTTGATGCCAGCAAACCCAGGTTCAACCCCCTGGTCGGAGCGAAAAAGTTTTTCAAATTGTAAAAATCAGATAATAGGAAAATAATAGTGTAATAAAATATACGGATGAAAAACAAGTAAGTAAAGTCTAAAGTCGGGCGGAGCCGACTATATTATACCCTTCACCACCATGTAGACCAACATTTGTGTTACCATCTCAACTACTTCAAATTTGCTGGGAGCTATATAAAGGTTTGCATTTCCAGATACAAATACTTTTAATGGAGACAATTTTTTGTACTTTTACAAAAACTCTAGAATTACAATTTAAATCGGCTAACGCCCTGGGATGAAACAAAATGTTAACATAGTAAAAAATATGGGAAATATGAAGAGAGAGAAATTTTAATGCAATTATACAAAAGAGCATTTATGATTTATCAGGTGATACATATGTATTCTAGATATAGGGCAATTTTAGTAAAATTTACAATTTTTGATACTTAGCAGTGGCGACTTTACAGGGATATTGGTTAGATCCCGCCAAGATATATGGTCAAGTGTGGGTTGGAGCCTTATTTAAAACTAAACCGTTCTGTGGAAATTCTGGCATTACAGTGTTTAGCATATGACTAAGATATGTGGAAATCATCACAGAATTTTGTGTCAAGTGTGGGAATTTTGGCCTTATTTGTATAAACCGGAAAAACGAATATATGGAGGCTTTATCTAAACGTGAACCAAATTAGATCAAACTTGACACACTTAAATATCATATTGAATATATTCTCTGTGGAAAGTATCCAGTCAATTGGAGGAAAATCTCATTGAAAATGGGTCTAAAATATGAAACAGTCTACCATATTTCCCCAACTCTGGTGTACGTATATATGGGAGCTATATATAAATTGAACCGATTGTGACTAAATTTGACATGCATAGTTAGAATAATAATTCTGCAATTTCTGCAAAATTTCACGTAAATGGAGTATAACTATAGCCTCCGTGATGATATGAGTGTAAATCGGGCGAAAGATATAAATGGGAGCTATATCTAAATCTGAACCGATTTCAACTAAATTTGGCACACTTACCGATACTATTAAACGTACTCCTTGTGCCAAATTTGAAGCAATCGGTCGAAAGATATATATCGGAGCTATATCTAAATCTGAACCGATTTTAACCAAATTTGGCACACATAACGACACCGTTAAACGTACCTCTCGTGCAAAATTTGAAGCAAGTCAGGGCCAAACTCTAGCTTTTGAGGCCATATAAGTGCAAATCGGACGAAAGCTATATATGTGAGCTATATCTAAATCTGAACCGATTTCAATCAAATTTAGCAAGCATTGGTAGAATGTCAATTCTACTCTCTGCGCAAAATTTCACGAAAATCGGTAGTAAACTTTGGCCTCTGTTGCCATATGAGTTTAAATCGGACGAAAGATATATATGGGAGCTATATCTAAATCTGAACCGATTTGGCTGATATTTTGCAAGTTTTTCGAGACTCATAAAATATTCGGATGTACGGAATTTGAAGAACATCGGTTGATAAACACGCCAATTATGACCAGATCGGGGATAAATATATATGACAGCTATATCTAAATCTGAACCGATTTTTTCCAAAATCAATAGCGATCGTCTTTGTTCCCCAAAACGATTCTGTGCCAAATTTGAGGATGATCGGACTTAAACTGCGACCTGTACTTTGGGCGCAAAAATACATGAACAGACATACAGACAGATGGACGGACAGACAGACAGGCAGACAGACAGACGGACATCGCTAAATCGACTCAGAATTTAATTCTAAGACGATCGGTATACTAAACGATGGGTCTCAGACTTTTGCTTCTTGGCGTTACATACAAATGCACAAACTTATTATACCCTGTACCACAGTAGTGGTGAAGGGTATAAAAATTGGAATTGGTATTTTTTTCCTTTTTTAAATTTCTTAATTCATATTAACTTCCAGGGCACAACTACTAAAGCAATGCAAAGGATCCAAAAATGGAGTACTTCCGTCCTATGACAAGCCCATTTAAAATTCATTGGAGATGATCCAAGTTTGCACTACTTCCGGTTCACAGATTGGGGATCCAAACTCATCTACCACCTCAATTTTGGCATGCACAGTAAGAATATTAGTTCTACTCCCTGTACCACATTTAAAGCAAACCAGTGTAAAACTCTGGCTTCTGGGGTCATATAAGTACATATCGGCAGTTTTTCCTTATTTTTTTAATAAAGTCCGAAATCCTGAAATAGCATCACATCTGAACAACTAATGCGAAGTTAATGTAGCGAATGCTGAAAAAGATGACTTACGCTCTATGAGAAGCCCACATAAAATCTATTTTATATCTAAATCTTTTCTACACTACAATAAAAAGTTTACTTGGATCCAAAGATTTTGGCCTTCCTTTAAGAAACTTGGTATTTATTCCGAGACAAAGATGCAGGTTCTTTAAAATAAGGAAATTTTGTTTGCGACCTATCTGTTTTTAATCTAGGATCTATAAAATTAAAATTAGGATACAGATCTCATTTATTGAATTTTCATTCTATTTTTCCGGTATATTAATAAAGCTATTCACGAATGCCAGTTTAAAAATCCAAATAATGACGGATACTTCGAAGTAAAAAATATTTTCTTAATTCCAAAAAAACTTTAAACCAAAGATACGAAATCCTCACAATAAGTCTTAGCCTATATTTGAAGCGTTTTTATCTTAAATCTAAAGATTCAATATTTCAGTTATGTTAAAGACTATTTCTTTACATCAAAAATGTGTTTCTTTACATTAAGGAAAATATGCCTTAGTTTTGAAGACATGCAACTTTAACGAAGGGACGCACATTTTCAAAATGTGTGTCCTAAATTTAATGAAAAAAATGTTTGAAGCAAAGATTATAAACTTTCTTTTAATTAAAATTTCATTTTTTTAGAGAAATTTGTCCTTAATAGTGTGTAAATTGCGCAACCTAAACGTGAGGTTGGGTAATCTTTAATATCACGTAAATATTTTTTTAAGTGTACCTTTGTTATTTTTTAGTGGGTATGTATGCAAGTATTTGCGTACACTCAAAAAAAGTGAACTCTCTATTTCACTAAATCCAATTTAACTATATTATAGTTCGTGAAATAATTATGTTTGGATAAAGTTTCCTTTACTCTAATAATTTTTTGCGTACGTTAGGTAAATGAACTAAAAACCGGAAAAATTATGCACAAATTAAACATAAAGATTTACTAAATTCGTATTTCTCACAAAATAGTTTATTATTTTTTAAGTTTTTAAATTTCACTACTAAAGCGTGAACTAAAGACATTCTTGCAATTTTTAACTCCAACTTTTTCCTCCAAACTACAAAACTCTATTTAACAAGTGAAAAAAATTAATTTTAAATTTTCTTGAATTTGTCGAAAAATATTTACTTATTTTTGTGATATCGACGTCAGCGCTTGTAATACTGTTTAGTTAAAATTTTTTTAAAACATTCAAAATTTTCCAAAATTATTAAAAAGTTTTCTTCCTGGTAGGATCCCTGTTTTTTCAGCGTATAATCCCCGTCTAAATAATGTAAATGTACTGTTTGTAGCTTTTTCTTTTAAGATTAATGTTCCCTTTAATTTTATTTTTATTTACAGTTTTTTACATATTTTTTAATAGTACAATGATAATGGACAATGAAATGCTCTCAAATGATTGTGACGGTTTTTTGTTTCCTTAAACAAGTTTTCTTATTTGTTATTATAACCTTTGTAATTTTCATTGTGAATACTTTTTACGTTTTTTGTAATTTGTTTATAGCAACGACCTTGAATTTTACGCTGAATCAATGATATTGAATAACTTCTTCCTAAAATTGACATTCATTATACGTGTAACTATGAAAACGAAACCTTTATAATTTGAGATGGCGCTACTTCCATGAATTGCAATGAAGTAACAAATCAATTACACAGGATGAAATTAATTGACTCTATAAATGGAATAAAATCCTTGTCTTAATAACACCAATTAGCTCGAGCAATATTTATATTCTACAGCATATGAGACTTGTTTAATGGAACATAAGATTTAGTTTAACGGCGCAAAGAATTTGTCTATATCAAAGGATTCTAAGAAGTGAAACATGTACACCCTCAAAAAAATCGCTTTTCTAACATATGTTCCAAACATATTTTGCAGGAAACACATATATTATTGGATACTGCCGAAACATTAATATGTTTGTTTTATGTGAACATATTATATGTTTGGAAGCAGTTTGAGCCCAAAAATATTATATGCTTGGAAGAATTTTCCCCAAAGAAGATTGTGTTCATTCCCACACATAATTTTCACTTCCACGAAATTTGTTAGTTCTTGGCACCTTTTTCTGTAATACAAATAATGTTGAATAAATTATTCAATTTTATAAATTTTTAAAATTTTACCTTTCGCCTGGACGGAGAATCGAACCGAGGACCATACAGTTTGTAAGCTAATACACTATCCACTGGGCTACGTAGCTGTTATAGTCACCAGTAGACAATTATCGTTATAAGTTACATTTATATAGCATAGTCGCAGCGCCCACGAGCCCATGCAAACATAACATTATTTAACAGAAACATACATTTGTTGGCCACGTGGATCAGTGGTTAGCATGTCTGCCTTGCATGCAAAGGGTCGTAGGTTCAATCCCTGTTCCGACCGAACATCATTTTTTTTTTTTTGTTTAATTTACACATTTATATTTATACTATATTAAATTTTTATAATGAAACTTCGAAATGTGGGTTATTAAAGATTTACAGTCAGAAAAGAATTGTGCTTGATATAAACGAAATGGACTGAGCTTTTGGATAATATATTATTAACACCATTTTAAATGCATTTAAAACTTATCGTGGTTTGTACTTAAATTCATTTTTACCTTTAAGGCCGGTATTAAGTTGACATTATCGCTATAAAATAACCCTGTTTTGTGTTTTACTTTTCTTTAATAATTCTTTTTCAATTGTTTTATCTGCAAAACTCGACCTTAATGCCTGCTTTTATATTTGAAGGTGCCCGTCAACTCCTCTTGGACTACTTATTAATAAAGAGGAACTAAGCTTTGTTTTTATACATTTTACTGTTTAATTTTTCACTATTTCCTCCTTTTTTCATTTTACTGTCCCAACTCTAAAAAGAGTATAGTGCCCTTTCGTTATTATTATGAATATCCCTTTGTAATTTTTGTAAGCTTTGTAAGCTTATGTACCCTCCACCATGGATTGCGTAGAAACTTCTACTGAAGACTGTCATGCACAATCGAATTACTTGGGTTGCGGTAACACTTGCCGATAGCAAGGTATCTTAAAACTTCCTAACACCATAATATATACCACATAGTCCATACGTGGTATATATTAAACTAAAAAGGCCGATTAAATACTTATATAATTAAGTTTAAAGTTTCTATAGAAATAAAATTTTGACAAAATAAAATGTTGACAACATTTTCTATAGAAGTAAAATTTGGAAAAAATTTTCTATAGGAATAAAATTTGGAAAAAATTTTCAATAGAAATAAAATTCGGAAAAAAATTTCTATAGAAATAAAATTTTGACAAAATTGTCTATAGAAATAAAATTTTGACAAAATTTTCTATAGAAATAACATTTTGACAATGTTTTCTATAAAAATAAAAGTTTGGTAAATTATTTTTGGCTCGAGTGGCAACCATGATTATGAACCGATATGGACCAATTTTTGTGTGATTGGAGATCGGCTATATTTAACTATAGACCGATACGGACCAATTTTGGCATGGTTATTAGCGGCCTTATACTAACACCCCGTTGCAAATTTCAAACGGATCGGATGAATTTTGCTCCTCCAAGAGGCTCCGGAGATCAAATCTGGGGAACGGTTTATATGGGAGCTATATGTAATTATGGACCGATATGGACCAATTCTTGCGTGTTTCTTAGAGACCACATTCTAACACCATGTTCCAAACTTCAACCGGATCGGATGAAGGTTGCTCCTCCAAGAGGCTCAGGAGGACAAATCAGGGGATAGATTTATATGGGGGCTATATATAATTATGGACCGAAATGGACCAATTTTTACATGGTTGTTAGAGACCATATACTAACACCACGTACCAAATTTCAACCGGATTGGATGAATTTTGCTCCTCTAAGAGGCTCCGGAGGTCAAATCTAGGTATCGGCTTATATGGGGGCTATATATAATTATGGACCGATATGGACCAATTTTGGCATGGTTGTTAGAGACAATATACTAACACCACGTACCAAATTTCAATCGGATCGGATGACTTTTGCTCCTCTAAGAGGCTCCGGAGGTCAAATCTGGGGATCTAGGGTGTTAGATACCATATACTAACACCATGTACCAAATTTCAGCCGGATCGGATGAAATTTAGTTCTCTTAGAGCAATCGCTAGCCAAATTTGGGCGTCCGTTCATATGGGGGCTATACGTAAAAGTGGACCGATATGGCCCATTTGCAATACCATCCGACCTACATCAATAACAACTACTTATAAATTTATTTATTTGCCAAAATATCACAAAAATTCTTAATTCACATCCAAAACACTGAATTCACCTCACACCTTAAGAAGTGATGCCAATTCAGTGCAGCGGCTGTTGAAATGGTGGACATCCGTCCTATGACAAGCCCATGTTAAATTCATCGCTTCTGCGTCAATTTGGCTCCACTTCCGGATCCAAAAAGAACATTTTCACTACTTTTTTGGCGACGCTTTTTTTGCTGTGAATTTAAAAATCAAAATTATAAAACTTATTTCAAAGTAAAAAGTTTTCATAGCTCCAAAACATAATTCCATACAAACAATTTTTTTATCCGCTCTTTAAATACTAAAAATGATAAGAAAAACAAGTATATACGGCCGTAAGTTCGGCCAGGCCGAATCTTATGTACCCTCCACCATGGATTGCGTAGAAACTTCTACGAAAGACTGTCATCCACAAATTTCAACTCACTCGGATGAAATTTGCTTCTCCAAGAGGCTCCAAAACCAAATCTCAGGATTGGTTTATATGGGGGCTATAAATGATTATGGACTGATATGGACCACTTTTGGTATGGTTGTGAAATATCATATACTACCACCACGTACCAGATCGGATGAATTTTGCTTCTCCAAACGGCACCGGAGGTCAAATCTGGCGATCGGTTTATATGGGAGCTATATATAATTATGAACTGATAGGAACCAATTCCTGCATGGTTGTTGGATACCATATACTAACATCACGTACCAAATTTCAACCGATTGGGAAGAATTTTGCTCTTCCAAGGTGCTCCGGAGGTCAAATCTGGGGATCGGTTTATATGGGGCCTATATATAGTTATGGACCGATATCGACCAATTTTGCATGGGTGTTTGAGGCCATATATTAACATCACGTACCAAATTTCAACTGAATCAGATGAATTTTGGTCTTCCAAGAAGCTCCGGAGGTCAAATCTGGTGATCGGATTATATGGGGGCTATATATAATTATGGACCGATATGGACCAATTTTTACATGGCCATTAGAGACCATATACTAACATCATGTACCAAATTTCAGATGGATCGGATGAAATTTGTTTCTCTTAGAGGCTTTGCATAGCCCCCAAATCGGGGGATCGGTTTATATGGGGGCTATATATAATTATGGACCGATGTGGACCAATTTGGTTGCATGGTTGTTAGAGACCATATACTAACACCATGTACCGAATTTCAGCCGGATCGGATGAAATTTGCTTCTCTTAGAGGCCTCGCAAGCCAAATTTGGGGGTCCGTTTATATGGGGGCTATACGTAAAAGTGGACCGATATGGCCCATTTGCAATACCATCCGACCTACATCAATAACAACTACTTGTGCCAAGTTTCAAGTCGATAGCTTGTTTCGTTCGGAAGTTAGCGTGATTTCAACAGACGGACGGACGGACGGACATGCTCAGATCGACTCAGAATTTCACCACGACCCTGAATATATACTTTATGGAGCAATATTTTGATGTGTTACAAACGGAATGACAAAGTTAATATACCCCCATCCTATGATGGAGGGTATAATAAATTTATATACACCGAAAAAACAGTGAACCCACCAGGAAGAAAACTTATTGTTAATTTTAGAAAATTTTAAAAATTTTTAGAAAATTTTAACTAAACAGTATTACAAACACTGGCATCACACCGATATCACAAAATTAAGTAAATATTTATACCCTGCGCCACACTGTGTAACAGGGTATTATAAGTTAGTGCATATGTTTGAAACACCCAGAAGGAGACGAGATAGACACATGGTGTCTTTGGCAAAAATGCTCAGGGTGGGCTCCTGAGTCGATATAGCCATGTCCGTCTGTCCGTGAACACATTTTTGTAATCAAAGTCTAGGTCGCAGTTTTAGTTCAATCGACTTCAAATTTGGCACAAGTGTGTGTTTTGGCTCAGAATAGAACCCTATTGATTTTTGAAGAAATCGGTTCAGATTTAGATATAGCTACCATATATATATTTCGCCCGATATGGACTTATATGGCCCCAGAAGCCAGAGTTTTACCCTAATTTGCTTAAAATTTTGCACAAGAAGAACAATTAGTACTATAGTCAAATTTGTTAAATTTTATTGAAATCGGTTCAGATTTTTATATAGCTCCCATATATATCTTTCGCCCGATATGGACTAATACCGTCCCAGTAGCCAGAGTTTTACCCCAATTTGGTTGAAATTTTGCACTAGGAGTACAATTATTAGTGTAGTCAAGTGTGCCAAATTTTATTGAAATCGGTTCAGATTTAGATATAGCTCCCATATATATCGTTGGTGTCTTTGGCAAAAATGCTCAGGGTGGGCTCCTGAGTTGATATAGCCATGTCCGTCTGTCCGTGAACACATTTTTTCTAGGTCGCAGTTTTAGTCCAATCAACTTCATATTTGGCACAAGTATGTGTTTTGGCTCAGAATCATTGGCGGAGCTAGAAATTTTCTCTGGGGGGGGCTATGCCCCCCCCCCCAGACATCCTTCAAAATTTTGTCGAAATTTCCGAAGCGATAAATTACCCCTATTGATAAAACTATACATCCTCAATTTTATTGCGGTGTTAAAGGCAATATGCAGCAAAATCAATCAAAAACAAAAAAAAAACTCAATCACAAAAATTAGTTGTATCAATTAATTTTTTAATTGGCTTTGATGATTGATACTATCATTTTTTTTTTTTTTGATTGAATACATTTTAATTAAAAACAAGTAAGTAAAATCTAAAGTCGGGCGGAGCCGACTATATTATACCCTTCACCACTATGTAGACAAACATTTGTGTTACCATCTCAACTACTTAAAATTTGCTGGGAGCTATATAAAGGTTTGCATTTCCAGATACAAATACTTTTAATGGAAACAATTTTTTGTACTTCTACAAAAACTCTAGAATTAAAATTTAAATCGGCTAACGCCCTGGGATGATACACAATGTTAGTAAAAAATATGGGAAATATGAAGCGAGAGAAATTTTAATGCAATTGTACAAAAGAGATTTTTAATTTATCAGGCGATACATATGTATTCGAGATATAGGACAATTAGAGTAATATTTACAATTTTTGCTACTCAGCAGTGGCGATTTTACAAGGATATTGGTTACACCCAGAGAAGGAATATGATCACCTCAAACATGTTTTAAGAGCAAAATGTTATTTTTGGGTGGTGACCATGTAACATGGTTTTCGCAACCATGTTATTTCCTCGGAAATCATGTATCTGATTTCGGCAAGCAGGTTATATTTGACGAAAAAATAACATTTTAGTGACAAACATGTTACATGGTCACCATACAAAAATAACATTTTGCTCTTGAAACATGTGTAAGGTGATCATATTCCTTCTCTGCGTGTAGATCTCGCGAAGATATGTGTAGGGCGACTTGGAGCCTTATTTAAATCTCATCCGTTCTGTGGAAATTTTGGCATTGCAGTGTGTAGGATATGGGGAAATCATCACAGAATTTTGTGTAAACATTGAGAATTTTGGCCATATTTGTATTCTCTGTGGAAACTATCCAGTCAATTTGAGGAAAATCCCATTGAAAATGGGTCTAAAATATGAAACAGTCGACCATATTTCCCCAACTCTGGTGTACGTATATATGGCAGCTATATACAATCTGAACCGATTTTGAATAAATTTGACATGTATAGTTAGAATAATAATTCTGCTATCTATGCGAAATTTCACGTAAATGGGAGTATAACTTTGGCCCCCCTGGTCATATGAGTGCAAATCGGACGGGAGATATATATGGGAGCCATATCTAAATCTGAATCGATTTCAACCAAATTTGCCACAATTACCTATACTACTAAACGTACTCCTTGTGCGAAATTTGAAGCAAATCACGGCAAAACCCTGGATTTTGAGGCCATATAAGTCCAATCGGACGAAAGATATATATGGGAGCTATATCTAAATCTGAACCGATTTTAACAAAATTTGACACACTTAACGATACAATTAAACGTACCCCTTGTGCAAAATTTGAAGCAAATCACGGCAAATCTCTGGCTTTTGTGGCCATATAAGTTCAAATCGGACGAAAGATATATATGGGAGCTATATCTAAATTTGAACCGATTTCAATCAAGTGTACCAAGCATTGGTAGAATGCCAATTCTACCCTCTGTGCAAAATTTCATGAAGATCGGTAGTAAATTTTGGGCTCTGTGGTCATATGAGTCTAAATCGGACGAAAGATATATATGGGAGCTATATCTAAATCTGAACCGATTTGGCTGATATTTTGCAAGATTTGCGAGATTCATTAAATATTTGGATGTACGGTATTTCAAGAAAATTGGTTGATAAACACGCTAACTATGACCACATCGTAGATAATTATATATGGCAGCTATATCTAAATCTGAACCGATTTTTTCCAAAACCAATAGCAATTGTCTCTGTCTCAAGAAACGGCCCTATGCCAAATTTGAGGACGATCGGACTTAAACTGCGAGCTGTACTTTGTGCACAAAATTACATATACAGACAGACGGACGCACAGACAGACAGACAGACGGACATCGCTAAATCGACTCAGATTTTAATTCTTACCCGATCGGTATACTAAAAGATGGGTCTATGACCACTATTTCTTGGCGTTATATACAAATGCACAAACTTTTTATACCCTGTACCACAGTAGTGGTGAAGGGTATAATTAATTAGATCAATTAATTTCATGGTTGAAGACAAAAAATATTTTATTGTGTGTGGGAGCCGGTTCCACGACACCGCTATAAATAATCAAATAGCAACTTACCATTATTTAATATAACAAAAAATAAAAGCATTGCTTTAAGTATGTGTTTGAAAAATATTGTTTGTAATTTATTTTTAATTCAAGACAACAAACATATGATTTTTAAATTTTATTTAAAATGTGTGTTTTAAAACAGGACTAGAAATCATAAAGCAAAACATAAACTTAATATATTCATCGTGTATAAAAAATACTAAGAATAAAAAATTAAATAAAAGGCAAAAAATAAATTGAATATTATAAAACGTCTATCTTCGATTAGTTTTTAAAAATTCTCTGAGAACAGAATACAACGAAGCAACTGTCGAGAGCAGCGGTGCCAACTCTGTGGATTTTTCGTGATTTTGACGATTTTAGATGGTAAATTGGGCATGTGACGATTTATGATTTTAATCAACGTAGTTATAAATTGACTATTTTTGAAAATGTGCGTCTCAAGTTTCCTTTTAGTGTTTTTATTACGTGTTTTTAGTTGTAATGTAAATATCAATACTAAAAAATATGCTTAACATACTCTCTCTGCCACAATCTTAATTGGATTAAACACATCGCAAAGCTTGAATTAAAATATAAATCAACTGTAGCTTTGATTATTCTGGGGGGCAAGAACTATTCTGGGGGGGGGGGGGGGCATAGCCCCCCCCAGCACCCCCCTAGCTACGCCAATGCTCAGAATAGAACCCTATTGATTTTGGTAGAAATCGGTTCAGATTTAGATATAGCTCCCATATATATCGTTCGCCCGATTTACACTCATATGACCACAGTGGCCAATCTTTTACTCCGATTTAATTGAAATTTTGCACAGGGAGTAGAACTAGCATTGTAGCTATGCGTGCCAAATTTGGTTGAAATCGGTTCAGATTAGATATATCTCCCATATATATCGTTCGCCCGATTTACACTCATATGACCACAGTGGCCAATCTTTTACTCCGATTTAATTGAAATTTTGCACAGGGAGTAGAACCAGCATTGTAGCTATGCGTGCCAAGTTAGCTTGAAATCGGTTCAGATTTAGATATAGCTCCCATATATAGCTTTCGCCCGATTTACACTCATATGACCACAGAGGCCAATTTTTGCTCCGATTTAATTGAAATTTTGCACAGGGAGTAGAACCAGCATTGTAGCTATGCGTGCCAAGTTAGCTTGAAATCGGTTCAGATTTAGATATAGCTCCCATATATAGCTTTCGCCCGATTTACACTCATATGACCACAGAGGCCAATTTTTTGCTCCGATTTAGTTGAAATTTTGCACAGGGAGTAGAAATAGCATTGTAGCTATGAAATTGGTTCATATTTAGATATAGCTCCCATATATATGTTTTTCTGATTTCGACAAAAATGGTCAAAATACCAACATTTTCCTTATTAAATCGCCACTGCTTAGTCGAAAAGTTGTAAAAATGACTCCAATTTTCTTAAACTTCTAATACATATATATCGAGTGATAAATCATAAATAAACTTTTGCGAAGTTCCCTTAAAATTGCTTCAGATTTAAATGTTTCCTATAGGTTTTTTACAAAAATTGTGTTCCACCCTAGTGCATTAGCCAACTTAAATTTTGAGTCTATAGATTTTGTAAAAGTCTATCAAATTCTGTCCCAATCGAGTTATATTTAAATTTATGTATTTGGGACAAACCTTCATATATAGCACCCAACACATATGACAGATGTGATATGGTATCGAAAATTTAGATCTACAAAGTGGTGCAGGGTATAATATAGTCGGCCCCGCCCGACTTTAGACTTTCCTTACTTGTTTTTCATTCGTTTTGTTTTGTTATTATTGGTTTTTTTCTTTTAATCATTGTTGTTTTTTTTATTTCAGCTTAAAACCATGCATTGACTAAACCAAAAGAGGAAAATAATGTTTTTCAAATTTATTTGGCCAAAGCCCTATAGACTGCAAGATGGTTGGATGGACGCACGATTCGGAATTACATTCCTCATCAGCATCCTCTACTTGCAGCAAAACTATCAACCAATTATCAGAATAAATTCAGGCAGTTCACCAAACCCCAAAAGTAAGCCACAATTGAACCTTCCGAAGAAAGGTTTTACATGATAGCCGAAATAAATTCGTACAAATATATATATAAATATTTTTCGACAAATTCAAGAAAATTTATTATACATAATTAATTTTTTTCACCTGTTAAAGAAAACTTTGTAGTTTGAAGGAAAACATTGGAGTTAAAAATTGCAAGAATGTCTTTAGTGACATCCGAAGTTCATGATGGACGCATTTGTAATAAAATTTACAAATTTAAAGAAATAACGAACTAAAGGGTGATACGGTCAAAATTTGGTCAAGGGAAAACGCGTGTAAATCGGTGAAATCGTTTATTTAAAAAATCAAATTAAATTTCTTTTTCAAGTTCAATTAGTATAAAATTCAGGAAAAATATTCAGTTAGGCTTTCGCTTTTCCAAATCCGAATTGCCGGGCCTCACGCTTGACACCTGCCATCAGATTTTGTACAGCCACCTTCTTCGCCGCAAAAAGCCAGTTTGCCTTGAACTGCTGCTCGTCCTTAGCAGTTTTTTGGTCTTCTTTAGGTTCCGCTTGACAATAGCCCAATATTTCTTAATTGGGCGGAGCTCTGGCGTGTTGGGAGGGTTCTTGTCCTTGGGAACCACCTGCACGTTGTTGGCGGCGTACCACTCCATGGCCTTTTTACCGTAATGGCAAGATGCCAAATCCGGCCAAAACAGTACGGAACAACCGTGTTTCTTCAGGAAAGGCAGCAGGCGTTTATTCAAACACTTTTATGTGCTTGAAAATATCTGCTACCTTTCCCCTTCTTTTTGCCGTATAAAACTCCTGTCCCGGAAGCTGCTTGTAGTCGGCTTTGACGTAGGTTTCGTCGTCCATTACCACACAGTCAAACTTCGTCAGCATCGTCGTGTACAGCCTCCGGGATCGCGCTTTGGCCGTCGTATTTTGTTTATCATCGCGATTTGGAGTCACTAACTTCTTGTATGTCGATAGTCCGGCTCGTTTTTTGGCTCGATGCTCGGTTGTAGACGATACACCCAGCTTATTTGCGGCATCTCGGAGAGAGAGGTTAGGGTTTCGCTTGAAACTACCGACAACTCTCTTTATCGTCTCAGCGGCTTCCGGTTTTCGATTTCCCCCCGATCCAGACTTCCTGGCTGTCGACAAACGTTCCCCAAACACTTTAATTACATTTGTAACGGTTGATTTGGCAACTTTTAGCGATTTAGCCAGCTTTGCGTGCGAGTAGCTCGGATTTTCGCGATGCGCGAGCAAAAATTTAGAATTCCAAAATCAAAATAGGAGCAACATTCTACACACACACACCTTCAAAATGAGGGGTGTTCAGATTTTTTAAATGCAAAATTGAAAGAAATACGTCAAATTTATATTGACCAAATTTTGACCGTATCACCCTTTATTTAATTTCCCTTTTCGAAAACGAAAAGGGAACGGGGTTCATGAAATCGTGATCTCCGAAGATGTAATTTTTAGTGAAGGTTTCTGTTTCGTTTCATTAAATTACGTTACATCTGTTTACTATTTTTGAAATGTTTAATTGATTTAGTTGCTAAGGCCAACTAAAATTATAATTGAGAAAAATCTGGTTGTTTTTGTTTTGTGTACCACTCAGGTTCCGGGAACTTAAAGGCTTCAAAGCTACTTAAAGCCCACCTTGATCAGACTCATAAAATTTCCTCGACAATATATGGTCATTGAGTTATGTTATTTATTATAAATGATTTATCAGTCCGATTTACAGGAACATTTTTTTCATCTGTGTTATTCAACCCAAGAGTTATGTTGAACCCTTCTCAGATTGTTCTTGTCCTCCCAGTTCTCCAGAGCTCTAATTTACATTACCCTGTTAAAGTTATTATCATAAAATATCTTTATAGCCATGAACCCATGTTTTTGTCTGGGAAAATGACCATAAATACAATGAAACGGAATTTAATCATTCAACTTACACGCATTTGCGAAAAGTCTGCCAGAAATCCAATAATAATATTTCTTTTATCCTTTTCTATGGTTTTAATATTCCCGCGGCGATTATGGTTATGATGACCTATGTTCAGATTACCATTGCGGTTCATAATTGCTTTGGCAGTTTTGACGGGTTTGCTTTGAAAAATTGCTTCAGATGCTACAGCAGTCACAGGGTTGGCTAAAGGTTCACCAGATGTATTTGATAAAGATAAAGAATCATCGGGAAACTTCTCAGACATAGCTGGCTCTAAGAAAGTTAATGAACACTTGGCACAGGGTAATGACAAGGTTGAGTTTTTAAATAATGCCCAAGTATTTAATTGACCACTACTGCAAAAGATTACACACACTAAAAGTACACGATTCATGTTGTTGAGGACAATAGGTGTGATCATTTTGGTTTTTATTATTTATTATTATATTTATTATTATTTATTATTAACTTCACATAGAGGAGAATGCAAGTGAGTATTTATTTTTTCATAAATTCTACAAATTTTTTAAATTTTTTTTTTTTTTAATTTTTTTAATAAAAATATTAATTCATTTAATTACGCTGCTATATCCTTGTACATTCTTCAAAAAATGCACTTCTTTATTATAAAACAACATATACAACAAACTGCACTATGCTTATTTACACTTTTGTAGATTAATTCAATTAAAAAAGTTTTTTTCGGTTGTTCTTCACTTTCAGGGAAATGTTACTGTTATTGACATTGGATAAAACCAATAAAAATTCAATTCAAGTAAATCCACTCAAACCTCCCAAACAAATAAAATTAATGACACAGTGTTCCTGTCTGTTTTTTTGGTTTTCTTTTCTAATATCCTTTGTATCTTTGGCTTTCCACGACATTTACTTCGGCCAATATCCTGTTGCAGACTGTTTTGAATCATCTCAAGTAGCAGCCTTTTATTGGCTTACACAAATACCGAATAGACAGACATTCGGCAAATTGTCATCGTTGATATGTTTCAACTTCGTCCAAGCACTCGTTGCCTTTTTGTCTTTTCGAAAAAAAAAACTCGTATTCAAGTTTGCCGCCTAAAATATTTCTGTCACTAAAGCAGCATCTCTGTAAGTGAATGAATTTCTGGGAACCTAGAGTTTAGCAATTGTGCAAATATTGATAGGATTGACATAATGTTATTCGCAATTATTATGCGAAAGCATGTGAACTTAACCAACTCAATCAACAGGCATAACTATTTATGGATTTTATTTTTAACAACAACCACCTGAAGGAGTACAGTGGGTGAAAATATTTTATAATGAAACTAAAGTTTACTTCCAAACTGAAAAAAAAATTTAAATTGCAAAATTAGCGCATTTGTACAATTTTGAAAGTGGATATCATACACTCAAAAAAAAAAATAATAAACCCTCTAGGGTACTACGAGGGCGGTTCGGAAACTTCTTAAATCAAAGAGAATAGTTAGTTTTTCAAAAATATTTTTATTTTTCAATATAATCTCCTGAAACTTCAATGGTTTTCTAGCAATTCTATCCCTTGATTAAAATATTTTTCCTCAGGGTCTTCAAAATAGTGGTTTACAACTGTAATTGCATCTTCATTTGAGGTAAAACGCTTGTCAGCAAGGATTTTTTTTAGATTTGCGAACAAGTAAAAGTCACTGGGAGCTAAATCAGGAGAATAAGGTGGGTGGTAAAGCAACTCGTACTTTAATTCGTTGATTTTAGCCATTGTTAAAACACTCTTGTGCGCTGGTGCGTGGTCTTGATGAAAAATTATTTTTTTGTTTTGTAAGCCAGGACGTTTTTCTCGAATTTGTACATTTAATTGATCCAAAAGTTTGCAATAGTACTCTGAATTTATTGTTTTACCCTTTTGCAGATAGTCAATCAATAAAATACCTTTGAAGTCCCAAAAAACCGTTGCCATAACCTTACCAGCCAATTGAATTGTTTTTGCCTTCTTTGGGGTACTTCCTCCAGCTTCAGTCCATTGCTTGGATTGTTCTTTTGTCTCTGGAGTATAGTGGTGGATCCATGTCTCATCCATAGTTATGAAACGATGCTTAAAATCCATTTTATTTCGCTAAAATCGATCCAAACAAGCTTGAGAAATGTTCATTCTTATGCGTTTTTGATCGACTGTTAACCAATGCGGCACCCATCTTGCAAAAAGCTTTTTCATCTGTAGTTCTTCATGCAAAATTAAATGGACTCGATCATTTGAGATGCCCATGATATTAGCAATTTCACGCACTTTTATTCGTCGATCATTTAATACCATATCATGCACTTTGGCTACAATTTCTGTTGTTGTTGCTGTTTTTGAACGTCCACTACGTGGTTCATCTTAACGATTGTACGACCACGTTTAAATTCACCAACCCAATTTTTTACCGTTGCATATGAAGGAGCACTTTCGTTGTGAATTTCTTGTCCCGATAAACCTTTTTTATGTATATATTTAATGACAGCAAGCATTTCTAATTTTTCCATTGTAAAAAAATTGCGGATGCGTCTTTTTTGAACAGCTGTTTCTATATGAAGGAGTTGCCAGATACAAACAAAATTTAACATGTGTTCATAACGGAGATGGAAGTTTCCAAAACACTTAACTTGTTTCTGTTTATACCGCGCTTTTTGTGCTAGGCTAAGAAGTTTCCGAACTGCCCTCGTATAGCCAATTTAAGTATATTTTAGTTCATGTCCACCAGATTGACACATGGACACTTGATAAAGGTCGAAGAGACCCCGATATGGGAGTGTGATATATCGTATTCATTGTTATTGGAACATCTTTTATGTTATTGCCCTAAATTTGATCTCATTAGAAAAACAATTTTTCACAATTGCGATCCACACGAATTAATTTCCATTCCTAGACAACTTTATTGTATGATTATCTATAAAACAAATAATATTATATATAAATACAAAGATACCAAAAAAACCTGTCATCGATGTAATCGATATGTTTGGGCGTGGGTTGTTTATACCCTGCGCCACACTGTGGAACAGGGTATTATAAGTTAGTGCATATGTTTGTAACACCCAGAAGGAGACGAGATAGACACATGGTGTCTTTGGCAATAATGCTCAGGGTGGGTCCCTGAGTCGATATAAGCATGTCCGTCTGTCCGTCCGTCCGTCCGTCTGTGAACACATTTTTGTGATCAAAGTCTAGGTCGCAATTTAAGTCCAATCGCCTTCAAATTTGGCACATGTTCCTAATTTGGGTCAGAATAGAGCCCTATTGATTTTGGAAGAAATCGGTTCAGATTTAGATATATCTCCCATATATATCTTTCGCCCGATATGGACTTATATGGCCCCAGAAGCCAGATTTTTGGCCGAATTTGGTTGAAATTTTGCCCTAGGAGTACAATTGGTAATATAGTCATGTGTGCCAAATATGATTGAAATCGGTTCAGATTTAGATATAGCTCCCATATATATCTTTCGCCCGATATGGACTAACGTGGTCCTAAAAGCCAGAATTTTTGCCCAATTTGGTTGAAATTATGCACAGGGAGTAGATTTAGCATTGTAGCTATGCGTGCCAAATTTGGTTGAAATCGATTCAGATTTAGATATAGCTCCCATATATATCTTTCGCCCAATATGCACTTATATGGACCCAGAAGCCAGAGTTTTGGCCCAATTTGGTTGCAATTTTGCACAAGGAGTACAATTGGTAGTATAGTCATGTGTGCCAAATTTGATTGAAATCGGTTCAGATTTAGATATAGCTTCCATATATATTTTTCGCCCGATATGGACTTATATGGCCCCAGAAGCCAGAGTTTTGGCCCAATTTGGTTGCAATTTTGCACTAGGTGTACAATTAGTAATATAGTCATGTGTGCCAAATTTGATTAAAATCGGTTCAGATTTAGATATAGCTCCCATATATATGTTTTTCTGATTTCGACAAAAATGGTCAAAATACTAACATTTTCCTTGTAAAATCGCCACTGCTTAGTCGAAAAATTGTAAAAATGACTCTAATTTTCCTAAACTTCTAATACATATATATCGAGCGATAAATCATAAATAAACTTTTGCGAAGTTTCCTTAAAATTTCTTCAGATTTAAATGTTTCCCATATTTTTGTTACTAACATTGTGTTCCACCTTAGTGCATTAGCCGACTTAAATTTTGAGTCTATAGATTTTGTATAAGTCTATCAAATTCTGTCCAGATCGAGTGATATTTAAATGTATATATTTGGGACAAACCTTTATATAGCCCCCAACACATTTGACGGATGTGATATGGTATCGAAAATTTAGATCTACAAAGTGGTGCAGGGTATAATATAGTCGGCACCGCCCGACTTTAGACTTTCCTTACTTGTTTTTAGTTGGAAACGCGTTGTTATGGTATGCGGAGGGATTGTTAAAAAATAATATAATAAATTTCAAATAAAATATATAAAATATTCGTTATTTTAAATTAGTGAAAAAAATTATATTCGTGATGGTGTATAAAGAAAGAAAACAGAATAACAACCACTTCATTCGTCTTCATTTTGGAATCTTCAATTAACTGGTAAAATTCAGTGACGCTAACCTTTTGGGAAAAAATTGGTTTATGATTTTTTATATTTGTAGGTATTGGAATTGTAAAAGGAGGACAAAATCGTTACGCAGCAACTTATTAAAAGTGAAAGGTACAAGAAGAAAAAAATGCGTTTTACAGTTGATGACATTACATGGAAATTGGAAATAGTGGAATAATAAACTAATATTTCAAGGCCAGTCGATGCTGTTGATTCTTAATAAATATATTAAATATATTAATAAAACGTGTATTTTATTGAAGAAAAAATTGCCTATATAAATAAATAAAATTGTATTTAAAAACGAAGGTAAGCAGTTCTAAGTTTAAAGTAAAAAGGTTTACCACAAATAAGTAAGATTTGTCTCAATGCATGAAAAAAGTTCAATAAAATCATTCCATACATGAATTCAATTCAGTTAAATTTTTTCATTATGTAGTATAAGGGTACATAAATAACAGGTTGGCTGATAAGTACGCGGTCTGACACATAGATGACGTCGCTACACACAAAAAATTTTTTTTCTGATTCAATCACGAAATTAATTGATCCAATTAATTTTTTAATTGAAATGTCTTCAATCACAGAATTGATAGTATCAATTAAAAAATTAATTGACAGTCAATTAAAAAATTAATTGATCCAATTAAATATTTAATTGATACTATTAATTTGTGTGATTGATTTTTATTTCAATTAAAAAATTTGTTGAATCAATTAAATTTTTAATTGAATATTTTTTAAAACTCAATTAAGATTTTAATTGGAAAAATTTTCGTGAAATTTTTTTCTGTGTAGTATTAAATGCATATTATTTTTATATAGTATCAACCTTCAAATGATTCGTGTCAAAATTTTGCGACTGTAAGTCAATTAGTTTGTGAGATAGAGCATCTTTTGTGAAGCAACTTTTGTTATTGTGGAAAAAATGAAAAAAAGGAATTTTGTGTTTTGATAAAATACTGTTTTCTGAAGGGGAAAACCGGTGGAAGCAAAAACTTGGCTTGATAATGAGTTTCCGGACTCTGGCCCAGGGAAATCAACAATAATTGATTGGTATGCAAAATTCAAGCGTGGTGAAATGAGCACGGAGGACGGTGAACGCAGTGGACGCCCGAAAGAGGTGGTTACCGACGAAAACATCAAAAAAAATCCACAAAATGATTTTGAATGACCGTAAAATGAAGTTGATCGAGATAGCAGAGGCCTTAAAGATATCAAAGGAACGTGTTGGTCATATTGGCCGAAATCGGTCCATAATTATATATAGCCCCCATATAAACCGATCCCGAGATTTGGTTTTGGAGCCTCTTGGAGTTGCAAATTTCATCCGAGTCAGTTAAAAATTGGTACATTGTGCTAGTATATGGCCGTCAACAGCCATACCTAACTAGGTTTATATCGGTCTATAGTTATATATAGCCCTCAGATAAATCGATCCCCAATCACACAAAAATTGGTCCATATCAAGTTCATAATTGTATATAGCCATGGGGGCTACCACCATATTTCAATTCTGGCTCTCTACGTGCCGTGCAAAAGTCCATATCGATTCGTATTTATTTGTAGACTTACCTATACATAACTTTTTTGTCTAATATATACCACGTAAGGACTAACTCTCAATTTAGAAAACCGTGTTAAGAAGTTTTAAGATACCACAACCCAAGTAATTCAATTGTGGATGACAGTCTTTCGTAGAAGTTTCTACGGAATCCATGGTGGAGGGTACATAAGATTCGGCCTGGCCGAACTTACGGCCGTATATACTTGTTTCTTGTTCAAATGTCTATAAATTCTTTAAAATTAATGAAATCGTCTTTAAATTTGTTGACTTTTTGTATCTTCACTACAAAGTAAATAAGCGCTCAAAAATAGGAGATGTCGTTCAACTCTTTATTTAAAGACTGTTTTTATTTGAAACATAGCATGATTTCTAGTTGAAGTCGAGTCTGTGTAATCATTTTGGCCAATGTTGGCTTATCGATTATAATAAAGAGAATTAAATTTGAAATTTGAATTTGGAAATTTAAGTTGTCTTAATACGTTTTTAAAGGAATTTAAACGCAAATGAAATAAAAGCAGAAAAACAAATAAATCGAAATTCTCTCCTAGTGTTAAGTACGCCCAACTCGAATTTAAATTGAATTGTGTTTTAAAGGTATTACACCTATTCTCCGCTTCTTTGCCTCGGAATCCATACCAAAATTATTAGTGTAAAAACAAAATCTTTGGAGCTGGACAAGTACAATATTTTTTTCAATGCAAAAAAAAATGTTTCGCGAACTCTCCAAAACATTTTTGGAAACCACTTTGTATGAGCAATACATCATACAAAACATTTTTTTAGTATTGTTTTAAAGATTTTTTTCATATTATCTTTGAACTTAATTATAAAGTATGATGAGAAAAATCTTTTAACTTACCCGCATTTGTGAGAAGTCAGCAAGAAATCCAATTATAATATCCTTATTATCCTTTTCATTTGTTCTACTATTCCAGTTGCGATTGTGGCCGTTATTCTGAGTGCGGTTAAATCGCATAACAGTGTTGGCAACTTTGACAGATTTACTTTGGAAAATTGCTGGCACAGCAGCTATTGGTGCGGCCTGAGGTTCACCATGCATAATTGAATGTGAAAAGGACGATGATAAAGGTGACGTTGTTAATTTTTCAGCTTGAGGCTTGACAGTTAATACTTGATCTCTCAAAGAAGACGATAGTGGTGTGGAGGACAATGGCAAAGATGAATTTTTCACTAATGCATACGAAATTAATTGACCATTAATGCAAATGATTGCATATAATAAAAACACTTTATTCATGTTGAGATCTTTGGAATTTTATCGTTTTAAGTGAAAATAATAATGATAATTTGTCATTTCTTCACTTTGGAAAATCACTTTTTGTGGATATTCATTAAAAAGATTTTTTTGTCGGAGAACTACAGGTATAGCATAGGTTCACTAGATTTATTACATTTTCATTGACACTCCGGTAATTAAATATTATTTTAATTCACACCAGATTTTTTTTTTTATTTTATTACTTTTATATTGGTAAGTATAAAATTTCACAAAAATATGTATCTGTACTTCCAAGTTTTTTAATAAAAGGTTTGCATTGTTTAACCAAAAATTATTATTTTCTTATGTGTTTTTTTTATTTATTTACAGATTAAATATATTTTAACCACACTAAATTTTTTGTATTATTTTTAACATATCTGATTTTCACGATTTTTTTATATTCCAATTTAATAATTTTTTTTATACACAGATTAAATATCTTTTTATTCTTACTTTCTTTGTTTGGTATTGTTATTCACTTTTCTGTGAATACTTCACTTATTTGCGCTTCAGAATTGAATCACAAATTCAATTGAAAGCACTCAAACATGACACACACTCTTACTGTCTCACGGTTATATTTCACTTTTTTAATAAAAAAAATGTCTAACACTTTAAAGATTTCTAGTTTGATGTATTTCCACCGATATCCTGTTGCAGACTGTTTCAAATCATCTGAAGTAGCTGTCTTTTATCTGCTTGCATAGATGCCGAACCTAGCATTGACAATTTTTCATCGTTAATATCAACAGCTTCGTGAATTCATCGGATTCTCTTTTCACTCTTTATGCAGAGTTTGCGTTGTGTTAACTTCAATAAATGTTGGCGCCAAAAATGTTTATCTCATTGAAACAGCATCTCTCTATTTATCAATGAACACTTCAAACCATGCAATACCACTCATTATTTGCAAAATTTTGTGAATGAAAGGACATCGTTGGTAATAATTATGTTGAAGTGTGTGTGTGTGTGTGTTCAATCTATACTTAGAACAATACAATGTATGCTATATTTTAGTATCCTTAACCAATATAGAAGCATAAAGCGTTTAGAAACAAAAATATATATTCTTAATATAATTTAGAATAAATTGAATTAAATTTTATAGAAATAGGTTAAATTTAATAAAAAAAAATTATATTTAAAACAAATTAAGTTAAATAAAATTAAATTATAAATCATCGTTACTAAAAATCTATTGCATGCCCTTCGTTAAAGAAGGGATTCAATACAATAATCGCGAAATATTAGGAAAATTAAAGACAATTATTATGTATAGACCTCAAACTACGAGAAAACGTTAATTTATTATTTAAAACAAAAAGGTGGATAAAATATCCCAGAAAAAAAACGAGAAAAGTTGAATTGCATACTACATTTACGGCCATTTTCATGAAGCTCCGTTAGGCTTTAACTGCCAGTTAACAGAAAGTAAATTCCAAATATCTTCCCTCCGGTTAACTTTTACTGAAAAAATTTTTTGACAGTTAAGATCCTAACTGGCATATGGAGTATATACGCTAGATGGCAGCTATGCCCATAATACGATTTAAAAATTCGTTAATTAATGGAGCACTAACGGAGCTTCATGAAAATGGGCGTTAATTATTTCAAATTAGAAAGATCGAATAAAACAAGAAAATTTAAAGTAATTATTTAAATCTCTAATTTAATTTAGTATTTCTTACTGAAATTGAATTACTTGAACTAAATTAATTAAATTGAGATCAATCAAAATAACAGTTATAAACCTATAAGATTTAATAAACAATATTTTTATACACTTAAAACAATGGGGCACTGAGGCCAATTTAATTTTAATCTAGCTCATGAAAATTATTATGTTTTAGTTAAAATTTCACTGATATGAGAAATCACATTACAAAAAAATTGCATGCACACTTGATGAGAGGCAACTTTTCTTATGTATTTTGATCTGCTGAAATCGAAAAAAAAAACAAGTGAGTAAAGTAGAAAGTCGGGCGGGACCGACTATATCATACCCTAAACCACCCCTACTGAATTAGTAAACATAATCATTTGTGGGGTATCGTTGGTATAGGTTTTGGGGAATATAAAGGGGGGTACATGTTAATGGGTGTCTTGTCACAATCTGAGCAGAAATGTCTAATATTAGGAGCTATAGTTTATTTTGCACCAAAAGAGTTAGTATGCCACTAATATTGAGTACATTATTAAAAAAGAGGAAATCGGTCAATTAGTTGTGGGTAATAAATCCAAATTTCTACAAATAGGGCAATAGATTTATGTAAGAACTACATGTAAGTCTAAATACGATCAGCTAGTACATCAAAATTTGAAATTTGAGGTTAATAAATAAGAGTATTATGGCCAAATATGAGAAAACCGAGCGATGCATATATATGGGACCTATACCTAAATCTGAACCAATTTATATAATATTTTGCAGGTATGATTGATACCACAGAAGGTCACTTTGTGTAAAATGTGAGTACGATCAGCTAATAAATGAGGCCCCTATGGTCAAAAATAAGGTTATTAGTGGCAAATTTTTCAAAATCGGGTGATAAATATATATGGGAGATATATCTAAATTTGAACCGATTTCGATGAAATTGCGCACATACAGTTAGAGGTATAGAAGATTATATTTAGCCAACTTTGAGCACTATCGGTTGATAAATAAGGGTTTTACGGCCAAATTTGGGAAAATCGGGCGATACATATATATGGGAGCTATATCTAAATCTGAACCGATTTCGATTATTTTTGAAACATATTGTCAGTACCATAAAAGATTAGAGTAATCCGAGTTTTAGTAAGATCGCTTAATAAATAAGGTTTTTATGACGAAATTTGGGAAAATCGGGCGATACATATATATGGGAACTATATCTAAATCGGAGATGAAATTCTGCAGACTTGAAGGACGATAAAAAATATTACCTTTTGCCAAATTTTGTGACGATCCGTTTGAAAACAAACGCAACGTGACCCCATTTGTCGAAATCGGGCGATACATAGATATGGGAGCTATATCTAAATTTGATCCGATTTCTTCCAAATTCAATAGCGTTCGTCCTTGTTCCCAAAAAACTCCCTGTACCAAATTTCATCAAAATCGGTTAATAATTGCGACCGGAATCCTGTGAACAACAAATACATGGACAGACGGACGGACGGACACCAAGCGCTAGATCGACTCAGGAGGTGATTCTGAGTCGATCGGTATATATTTTATAGAGTCTAAAATCAATATTTCTGGTAGGAACATTTTTTGGCCGATTAAAGTTATTATACCCTGACCAATATGTGGTTTAGGGTATAAAAATATAAAAATATGGCGGAAAAGGTCCATTGTAAAATACGATTTTTTGAAAATTTGGCCTTTTCGCATCGATATTTTTTGAACCACTTAACTTATCACAGATCCAATTACAAACGATTATTCGTCATCTTAATACCGTTAATTTAAGTACAAAAAAACGATATAATCGGACATTTCTAACTCGAGATATAATTTGTTTAGTGAAAAAAGAGCGAAAAACTAAAAATAAAAAATTTTTAAACATTTTTTTCGAATTCAGCAGATCAAAATATATAAAATATATAAAAAAGTCGACTCTCATCAAGTGTACATTTCAAGTGTAAACTAGTGTAATTTGCCTTTTACTTTAGCTAAATGAACATACAAATGAATCTTTACATTTCACCGCACTGAAAAAATATTGACCTAATATGGAAGATTATGCAACTTAAATTTTAGGACTCGAAATTTACGCAATGCTAAGGACAAAATTCTTTAAAATAATTACATTTTAATTAAAAGAAAGTTTATAATCCTTACCTCAAATTTTTTTTTCATTAAATTTAGGACACAAATTTTGAAATTTTGCGTCCCTCTATTGAAGTTGTAGATCTTTGAAGTAAGGCAAATTTTCCTTAAAATAAAGAAACACATTTTTAATTTAAAGAAATCGCCTTTAACTCAACTGACATAATGCATTTTTAAATTTAAGATAAAAACGCTTCAAATGTAGGCCAAGACTTATTTTAAGGATTTGCATCTTTGGTTTTAATTTTTCTTAGCATTAAGAAAACTATTTTTACTTTGAAGTATTTGGCATAATTTGGATTTTGAAACTGGAATTTGTTTGTACATGAATACCTTTATTAATATATCGCAAACAGAGAATAAAAATTCGATGAATGAGATCTGTATCCAATTTTAATTTTATCGATCCTAGATTTAATGCCAGGGAGGTCCGTAAAAAATGACTTTATTTTAAAGAAGCCGCATCTTTGGCTCGGAATCAATACCAAAATCCTAAAAGGAAGGTCAAAATCTTTGGATCCAAGTAATTTTGCCAATTTGAATTTCCCACAAAATAGTTTAGAAAGTCACCATCTTGAAGTACACTGAAAAAAAGCATGCCCGGTTCCAAAGATTTTGTCTTTACTTTAACAATATTGGTATTGATTCCGAGCCAAAGAAGCGGAGAATTCAAGTAAGGATACATTTAGGACACAATTCTCTTTTAAATTTTGTTTTTGTGTATTTGACTCTAGGAAGAAAATTTTAAATTTTCAGCTTTTTTTTCTCCATATGCTATCAAAGTCCTTTAAAAACGAGTTAACGATAACTTCATTTTCCAAATTCAGACACGACTTCCAGTAGAAATTATGCTATGTTTCAAGTAAAAACGTCTTTAAAATAAAGTGTTGAAAAACATGTTCTATTTTTTAACAATTTTTTGCTTTGTAGTCAAGATGCAAAAAGACAACAAATTTAAAGACAATTTCATTACTTTTAAAGAATTTTTCTGAATTATTAAAGTCAAGTTGACTTTGGCCCAAAAAAAAAACTTTATTTCATGTTATGATACCCATTTTTAAGTCCAATCGCTTAATTATAAGGACAACACGACTTCATTGAAAAGTTTATCGACTTTTGAACAAGGAAAAAAACTTTATATTAGAGAAATTCGTCTTCTACGCTAAGCAAAATGTGAATTCGTATTTTAAAGACATGAAATCTTTGGCCTCACGACAATATTTTTTTCAGTGTACGTATTTCACTAAAGATATTTTTGCAATTTCCAACGTCATTTTTCCAATCAAAATAAAAATGTGCGTTAATAACTGAAAAAAATAATTATGTCAAATAACACAAAAAAATATTGTCGTGAGGCCAAAGATTTCTTGTCTTTTTTATCTCTATTACTAAACCATAATCATTTACAATGCATCTTATTAATTTTATTTCTATATACAAACTAAAATACGAATGCGAATTTTACTTACCATAAAAGATGCATTTCTCTCTCTCCAAAAATTGATAAAATTTCTCGTTTTGTCCTTATATTTAAGTGATTCGACTTTAAAATGGTTTTCTTAACATGAATTTTGCTTGACTAAGGTCAATATGTCTTTAATAATTTAAAAAAAATCTTTAAATTTATAGATATTGTCTTTAAATTCGTAGACTTCACTACAAAACAAAAACGCCTCCAAAATAGTAGATGTTTTTCAACACTTTATTTTAAAGTTGTTATTTACTTGGAACGTAGCATAATTTCTACTTGAGAATGAATCTGGAGTTGAAAATTACAAAAAAAAATTTCACGAAAATTTTTCCAATTAAAATTTTAGTTGGGGTTTAAAACGTATTCAATTAAAAATTTAATTGATTCAACAAATTTTTTAATTGAAACAAAAATCAATCACACAAATTAATAGTATCAATTAATTTTTTAATTGGATCAATTAATTTTTTAATTGACTGTCAATTAATTTTTGTAATTGATACTATCATTTCTGTGATTGAAGACATTTCAATTAAAAAATTAATTGGATCAATTAATTTCGTGATTGAATCAGAAAAAAAGTTTTTTGTGTGTAATGTTAACGTTGAAACGTTAAAGAACTTTAATAGCGCAAGAAGAAAAAAGCAGAAAAAATTACTAAATTCAAATTTGTCTCCTACAACCAAATATGTGAAACTCAAATTTATAAGAGAATTGTGTCTTAAATGTATCCTTATCCGCTTCTTTAGCTGGGAATCAAACCACAATCATTAGGGAAAAGATAAAAACTTTGGAACCAACCATGCTTTTTTTTTCAGTGCATCATCTCATTTCTTTCTTACTTCCACGTGATTTATTTAGTTCTCAGCACTTTTTTGATGTAATACAAACAATATAGAAGAAATTATTCGATTTTATAAATTTTTTGAAATTTCACATTTCATCGACACACAATCAATTTATTCGTTTTTTTAACTTTATTTTCAATTATTAAATTTTATTGTAGATGTCTGATAATTCGATCTTAAATCAATAATGAAAACAAATATTCATACATTTTTTATAGCCCTGAATGTTGCCATTTCTACCTATCTTCACACACTAAAAAACAGGTAGAAACATTTTGGTTAATTTTAGAAAATTTTAACAAAACTGTATTACAAAATTCGTTTTTATTATTCAAAATAGTTCCCTTCAAGAGCGATACAACGATTATAACGACCTTCCAATTTTTGTATACCATTTTGGTAATACTCCTTCGGTTTTGCCTCAAAATAGGCCTCAGTTTCGGCGATCAACTCTTCATTGCAGCCAAATGTTTTCCCTGCGAGCATCCTTTTGAGTTCTGAGAACAAGAAAAAGTCGCTGGGGGCCAGATCTGGAAAATACGGTGGGTGGGAAAGCAATTCGAAGCCCAATTCATGAATTTTTGCCATCGTTCTCAATGACTTGTGGCACGGTGCGTTGTCTTGGTGGAACAACACTTTTTTCTTCTTCATATGGGGCCGTTTTGCCGCGATTTCGACCTTCAAACGCTGCAATAACGCCATATAATAGTCACTGTTGATGGGTTTTCCCTTCTCAAGATAATCGATAAAAATTATTCCATGCGCATCCCAAAAACAGAGGCCATTACTTCACCAGCGGACTTTTGAGTCTTTCCACGCTTCGGAGACGGTTCACCGGTCGCAGTCCACTCAGCCGACTGTCGTATTACGAGTTAACAGCTGCAAACACCGCTCAGAATCATCAACATGTTATTGTTTTTGGTCAAATGTGAGCTCGCGCGGCACCCATTTTGCACAGAGCTTCCGCATATCCAAATATTGATGAATGATATGACCAACACGTTCCTTTGATATCTCTAAGGCCTCTGCTATCTCGATCAACTTCATTTTACGGTCATTAAAAATCATTTTGTGGATTTTTTTGATGTTTTCGTCGGTAGCCACCTCTTTCGGGCGTCCACTGCGTTCACCGTCCTCCGTGCTCATTTCACCACGCTTGAATTTTGCGTGGTGAAATCAACCAATCAATAATTGTTGATTTCCCTGGGCACAAATGTCTTCAGTGCTATACGAAGTTCAAGATGAGCGCATTATTGGTAAAATTTACAAATTTTAAGAAATTAAGAACTATTTTGTGGGAGACACGAATTTAGTAAATGAAAATTTATATAATTTTGTTCCCTTTCTAGTAAATTTAACTAACGTTTGCAAAAAAATTATTAAAGTCAAGAAAACTTTCTCAAAACATAATAATACAATGAACTAAATTTAACTGTAAAATTGGATTTAAGGAAATATAAGGTTCACTTTTTTTGAGTGCATATGAGCACAGAAGAATAAGTTTAACCAGTTCCAAAGATTTTGTCTTTATTTAAATTATTTTGATATTGATTTCGAGCCAAAAAATGAGGAATTACACTAACGCTACATTTAACCCTCTAATGGCCAATGCCGCCTTTAGGCGGGCTTCATTAAATCAGGAAGCTTTTAGTAAAACACACCTTAAGACATCAAAAATGGGTAAAATAAAAAGAAAACTTAGTTAAAACTGTTCAAGAGGCTTTGCCGCACATACTGAATTTTACCGTATACATTTTTCTTGTTTAGGTTTCTTGCTTTTGTGTCGTTAACATTGAATATTTAATCAGCTGGCAAAAAAATGGGGCATTAGAGGGTTAAAACGGAATTCACTTCTACATTAGGTTTTGCGTAACATAACCTATCACAATGGACTGAATAGTCTAAGCGAGGCTGACAATAAATCGGGCTGCCACTATAACCCAACATATCTTAAAATTCGAAAGTTTTTAAATAAAGCTTTGAAACACGTCTCCTATTTTTTAAAGCTTTTTAGTTGTATAGTCAACGAATGTAAAGACAATTTTCTTGATTTTGCAGAATTTCAGAATTATAAAAGCCAAGTGGGCCTTATGCCAAGAACATCTTGTTCAAGTTAAGATACCTATTATATAGTCGATTCACCTAACTGTAAGAACAGAACGCTTACAATGAAAAATTTATCAACTTTTGGTCTGGTAAAAAATTTTACGGTTTCTACGGTACGCAAAAATGGCATTGACATGGAATTTTTGTACTTACTACAATATTTGTTGCAGTATAGCAAATTTTACCTTAATATACTAACGTATCTTCTTCAATTCTTTGAATTTATATCACAAAGGTCAATATCATTTTTCAAATGGTTAAGCTAAAAAATCTTAAATATGACATAAAATATTCTTCAGCAAATTTTGTGTAGGATTTCTGATCCAATATACCACAGTAGATTTACTTGTCTTTATTTATTATTTTCTGAATTTTCTATGGCATAAAAATAAACAGATCAGATTTCGATGAGCTTCCGATTCTAGTTGTTGATATTCCGAGAAATACTTCAATTGTTGAAAATGCTAATCGACCGAAAAGATTCAAACATCGCGTACTTCATAATTTACCCATACATTTCATTGTTATTTACAATCCATTAAAGTTTACGTTTTTTGTCGAACTTCCGTATCCGTCTATTCTAGGCGATGTCCTTTTGCACACTGTTACAAAGATTTTTATTTTGTAGATTTCAAACACAGCTTCGGCAATTTTTTGTCATTGTCTCTTTAATTATCTACAAAGTTTTCTTTCTCTTAAAATAAATGGTAGCGTTTAAGATATTTCTCTTTTAGTAACAATATATTTTATGAATGAATTTCAAATAAATCTTCTGAAGGTAATGGGAAATTTGCTTCTGCCAATGACTTTCACGATACCGAAGTATATGTTACGGTGAAAATAAACATGGTAATTTTTATATCCAGTCTGCAATACCCAGATGGCAACAAGATAATTCCTTGCTTTCATTACAAAAACTACTGAGGGCTCAGTCCGACTGCCTGTTTGTGGATACTATGTGCCCCTACACTCAAAAACTAATTATTTCCTTCCAAACGATATTAAAAAAAAAAAACAAGTAAGGAAAGTCTAAAGTCGGGCGGGGCCGACTATATTATACTCTGCACCACTTTGTAGATCTAAATTTTCGATACCATATCACATCCGTCAAATGTGTTAGGTGCTATATATAAAGGTTTGTCCCAAATACATACATTTAAATATCACTCGATTTGGACAGAATTTGATAGACTTTTACAAAATCTATAGACTCAAAATTTAAGTTGGCTAATGCACTAGGGTGGAACACAATTTTAGTAAAAAATATGGGAAACATTTAAATCTGAAGCAATTTTAAGGGAACTTCGCAAAAGTTTATTTATGATTTATCACTCGATATATATGTATTAGAAGTTTAAGAAAATTAGAGTCATTTTTACAACTTTTCGACTAAGCAGTGGCGATTTAATAAGGAAAATGTTGGTATTTTGACCATTTTTGTCGAAATCAGAAAAACATATATATGGGAGCTATATCTAAATCTGAACCGATTTCCAAATTTGGCACGCATAGCAACAATGCTAATTCTACACGGATGAAAAAGACTGTTTTTCATATGTTTGGCTATAAACATTATATGTTTGGAACACAAATTTTTAAACACAATATTTTTGAGTGCAAGCATATAATGTTCATAAACTAGCATAACATGTTTGGGACATATATGTTAATATGTTAGAACATATTATGTTTGGGACATAAAATGTTTGTAAATATAATATGCTTGGATGCAAACATATATTAATTTAGAAATAGCCTATAAACATATATGTGTTTAGTAGCTTGGAGCGCTATTTAACAGGGAGCGATATTGAACTAAGTTGGTGGTTGTTGCTTGTTATTACAAAATTAACATTTTATTTTTCCTTGGGCAATTGATCAGCTACTTCTTTGATCCTTACAAACTGTGTGGTCCGCTGTTCGAATCCCCGCCCGGCAAAAGGTAAATTTAAAATAAAAAAAAACAAAATTGAATAATTTCTTCTACAATGTTTGTATTACAGAAAAAGGTGCTAAGAACTAAAAAATCTCGTGGAAGTGAGAAAGATATGGGGGAATATACAATTAGGCAGAAACAAAATTTTGAGCATTCAGGTCGAAAACCTATGTTGTTAGCACCTATATTACCTGTTTATTTTCATAATTCATTATGATTGTAAATATATAAATAAATAAATAAAATTTTGAGCACAATATTGTTTGGGAGAATTTTTTTTAAGCATATAATATTTTTGGGTGCAAAATGCTTCCAAACATATTATATGTTCACATAATAACATTGTTTTTTGGAAGACAACATTATTGAATTTGGATGCAAAAATACAAAATGTTTGGAACTTAGACTACCCAAACATATATTGTTTAGACCAATATGCTTTCAAACATATTATATATTGGTAGAGATCAAACATATAAATGTTTGGGCAATACCCCAAAATATATATGCTTGAAGCAAAATATGTTTGGGAGTATATGTTACAGAAGCGATTTTTTGTGAGCGTGTACTCTCTGTGCAAAATTTCAACTAAATCGGAGTTAAAAATTGGCCTCTGTGGTCATATGAGTGTAAATCGGGCGAAGGCTGTATATGGGAGATATATCTAAATCTGAACCGATTTCAACCAAATTTGGCACGCATAGCTACAATGCTAATTCTACTCCCTGTGCAAAATTTCAACTAAATCGGTGCAAAAAATTGGCCTCTGTGGTCATATGAGTGTAAATCGGGCGAAAGCTATATATGGGAGATATATCCAAATCTGAACCGATTTCAACCAAATTTGGCACGCATAGTTTCAATGCTAATTCTACTCCCTGTGCAAAATTTCAACTAAATCGGAGCAAAAAATTGGCCTCTGTGGTCATATGAGTGTAAATCGGGCGAAAGCTATATATGGGAGATATATCCAAATCTGAACCGATTTCAACCAAATTTGGCACGCATAGTCACAATGCTAATTCTACTCCCTGTGCAAAATTTCAACCAAATCGGAGTTAAAAATTGGCCTCTTTGGGCAAATGAGTGTAAATCGGGCGAAAGCTATATATGAGAGCTATATCTAAATCTGAACCGATTTGGCTGGTATTTTGCAAGTTTTTCGAGACCCATAAAATATTCGGATGTACGGAATTTGAGGAAGATCGGTTGATATACACGCCAATTATGACCAGATCGGCGAAAAATATATATGGCAGCTATATCTAAATCTGAACCGATTTTTTCCAAAATCAATAGGGATCGTCTTTGAGCCGAAACAGGACCCTATACCAAATTTTAGGACAATCGGACTAAAACTGCGAGCTGTACTTTGCACACAAAAATACATCAACAGACAGGCAGACGGACAGACAGACGGACAGACAGACGGACAGACAGACGGACAGACAGACGGACAGACAGACGGACAGACAGACGGACAGACAGACAGACGGACATCGCTAAATCGACTCAGAATTTAATTCTAAGCCGATCCGTATACTAAAAGGTTGGTCTATGATTACTCCTTCTTGGCGTTACATACAAATGCACAAACTTATTATACCCTGTACCACAGTAGTGGTGAAGGGTATAAATATGGGAAACATTTAAATCTGAAGCAATTTTAAGGGAACTTCGCAAAAGTTTATTTATGATTTATCACTCGGTATATATGTATTAGAAGTTTAAGAAAATTAGAGTCATTTTTACAACTTTTCGACTAAGCAGTGGCGATTTAATAAGGAAAATGTTGGTATTTTGACCATTTTTGTCGAAATCAGAAAAACATATATATGGGAGCTATATCTAAATCTGAACCGATTTCAATAAAATTTGGCACACTTGACTACACTACTAATTGTACTCCTAGTGCAAAATTTCAACCAAATTGGGGTAAAACTCTGGCTTCTGGGACAGTATTAGTCCATATCGGGCGAAAGATATATATGGGAGCTATATCAAAATCTGAACCGATTTCAATAAAATTTAACAAACTTGACTATAGTACTAATTGCTCTTCTTGTGCAAAATTTTAAGCAAATTAGGGTAAAACTCTGGCTTCTGGGGCCATATAAGTCCATATCGGGCGAAATATATATGGGAGCTATATCTAAATCTGAACCGATTTCTTCAAAAATCAATAGGGTTCTATTCTGAGCCAAAACACATACTTGTGCCAAATTTGAAGTCGATTGGACTAAAACTGCGACCTAGACTTTGATTACCAAAATGTGTTCACGGACAGACGGACATGGCTATATCGACTCAGGAGCCCACCCTGAGCATGAGCACCATGTGTCTATCTCGTCTCCTTCTGGGTTTTGCAAACATATGCACTAGCTTATAATACCCTGTTCCACAGTGTGGCGCAGGGTATAAAAATTGAGTTAGTCTTTAGTTAGGTTAGGTTAGGTTATGTGGCAGCCCGATGTATCAGGCTCACTTAGACTATTCAGTCCATTGTGATACCACATTGGTGAACTTCTCTCTTATCACTGAGTGCTGCCCGATTCCATGTTAAGCTCAATGATAAGGGACCTCCTTTTTATAGCCGAGTCCGAACGGCGCTCCACATTGCAGTGAAACCACTTAGAGAAGCTTTGAAACCCTCAGAAATGTCACTAGCATTACTGAGGTGGGATAATCCACCGCTGAAAAACCTTTTTGGTGTTCGGTCGTAGCAGGAATCGATCCCACGACCTTGTGTATGCAAGGCGGGCATGCTAACCATTGCACGGTGGCTCCCGTGGTGCAAAAAGTATATAAGCAATTGGGAAACGATGTTTGTTTGTCTAAAACTTCGCTTGGGAGGAAAGAATTATTTTGTTGCGTGTAGATGATGCATTTATTTGATATAAAGTTTATTTCCTTGTACAAAATTCGATCAACTTTTTAATGAAGGTGTTTTTGTCTTTATAATTAAGTGATTTGACTTAAAAACATTAGCGTAGCTAGACAATTTTCCTAGGGGGGGCTATAGCCCCCCTAGCTAAAAATTTATAGCCTGAACTTATAGGTTCAATTAATGTTTTATTTCATAAAATTGAATAAAAAATTAGACATCAAAATAACTCGACAATTAATTTATAATAAAGCAACTAAAAGTAGTTCCACACTTTTCCCAGCAAAAAAATTGTGAGTTGTTCTAAAGGCACAACTTTAAAAGTACTTCCAAAAATGTCCTCAATTATTTTAACTACACAGGAAGTTTTTTTACTTCATTTTTTTCATATTTTAATGTGTAATTTATTGTTTTCTTTTTTTTCAAATAGTTTAAAAAAAAAGAGTAAGAATAAATAAATTGGTACAAATTATTCAAATTTTGCCACAAAACTGCTAAATCCATTATAGAAAAATCGATAATTTTGGAAATTATTCGGGGAAAAACGTTTCAAACAATGCATTAAAAAAATAAAAACAATATAAAAATTATTTATTTGGGAAAATATCACAAAAATTTTTAGTTCACATTCAAAACACTGAATTCGGATCTCACCTTAAGAAGTGATGCAAATTCATTGCAACGGCTGTTGAAACGGTGGACATTTGTCCTATGACAAGCTCATATTACATTCATTGCTTCTCCGCCAATTTTGCACCACTTCTAGACCCAAAAAGAACATTTTTACTACTTTTTTGGCAACGCTTTTTCGCAGCATTATTAGGATATTAATTTAAGAAAGAATAGTTTTAATATCAATTACTATTTTTGTAATTAAATTGACTAAACTAAATCAATCATAAGTTCAACCAAAGCTTTATTTCATAAATATCTGACTTCAAACATTGCCATCGGTAACTGCTACCACAACCGAAGTAATTCGATTGTTCATGAAAGTCTTTAGCGGAACTTTGTGCGATTGTATATACTTGTTTAATTTTTATAAAAATTAAAAAAAAACTATTGACATTTATTGAAAAATGGAAAATCATAAATAGAGTTTCAAATTCTGGGGGGGGCTAAAATTTTTCTGGGGGGTCTAAGCCCCCTCCCCAGAGGCCTTCCTACGCTTATGCTTAAAAATGTGGTTCTTTATATGAAAGAAAATTTCATTGGACCAAGGTCAACTTTAATTTCAAAATTCCTCAAAATTAATGAAATCGTTTTCATTATTGACATTAAGTATCTTGACTACAACGCTAAAGAGCTGACAAGTACTTTATAATTCATAACATAATTTCTACTTGAAGTAGAGTCTGAATTTGGAAATTTAATGGACTCTGATAGTAAGACAAAAGAAACAACAAAAAACGAAAAAATCAATATACAAAACTCAAATTTAAAATTGTGTCTTTAATTTATTCTTACTTCAATTAGCCGCTTTTCTGGGCCCAGAATCAATGCCAAAATCATTAGTGAAAAGACAAAGTTTGTGGATTACAGATTTTATTTATTGATTCAATAAAAATATTAAGTACACACAAAATTATAATTTGCTTCTGAACGAATGTTTAGATAAACAAAATCATTTTTAAAAAAATAAAAATTTTACGTTTGGAGCATATAAACCAAATGTATTTCAAATCTGTTTTATTTTCTTTTAAAGATGTTTTGTTAAAGAAAAAACTAAATTTTTTTTCAGTGCACACATCATTTAGGGAGTGTGATAGAATATTTATTTTTTGTTTTGTGCAGTGAGAAAGCACATAAAAATAATTAAAATTTTTCTAAAAAATCCATTTTTCTAAAAAATCCATCCTTTACAAAATAGCAAAGGAATCGAAGAAATCTAGGATACTATATGAGTGACACTAAAAAGTATTTGAAAATCAATAAATAGAAAGCAAATCTCTGTAAAAAACTTTTTCGTTTATATTTGTTTTTTTTTTTTAATTAATGTGCTCACTCATTTGAACATAGCAAAGTAAAGTAAAACACTTATTCTTCTTATCACATCGGCGAACGAATTTCCTGACACTGTTTTCTGCTGCAGTATGGTTTTTAAATAACACAACACAGCAGTTTAAAAATTACAACACTTTTGTGCTAATATACATACATCAGAAAAAAATCTTCCTCACATACAATAAAAGATTTAGTAGTTGTAATTTTTTTTTGTGGAAGTAGTTAATCCCAGTTAGCCTGTTACTATTACCCTTAACAAGAATGTTCATGCGAACCATGTTTATTGATGAAAATTGCGAAAACCACATCAATTGGCTCGACTTCCATTATTGGATGTAAAAACGAGGACGACAATGTTGCCCCATCTAAGCCATCAACTTTTGTAAGAGGATACAAGCAAGACAATAACGAAACCAGACTAACTCCCTGTAAATCACATGGGTATAAACCCCCCCCTACCCCCCCCTTAATCGTAATTGGTATTACACGAACTTCAGTATACTCTACACCAGTTTGAGAGATGAGGTATGCAAATTAGAACAACGAAAAGAATGGTGCAAATAGAACACATACAAAACTTGTTTAAACTTCCAAACTCAAATTCGACTTCAAGTACAAAAGCCATGTTTCAAGTAAACTACTTCTTTAAAATGAACTCATGAAGATATCTCTTATTTCTGAATAAAAAAAATCTTCACATTTAAAGACGATTTCAAAAATGTTGAGTATTTGCTTCCAATTTTGAAGGTCAAATTGATTTCAGTTCTATAGAATTTTCGTTTTTGTAAAGATACACAATTTTAATCAAATCTCCTAACTTTAAGGGTAGAACGGCTTCATGGAAACTTTATGGACTTTTGGTGCAGGAGAAAAACTTTTCATTAGAGAATTGTGCCTTCATCAAAACACGCTTTCGAGGCCAAGAAATCTTTGTATTCACAACAATATTTTTTCAGTATAGAAATCAATTACCATTTAATTTAATTTTTGATTAAATAAAATAAAATTCATTTTAAATTAAGTTAAATTGAATTAAAGCAAGTATATACAGCCGTACGTTCGGACAGGCCGCATCTTATGTACCCTCCACCATGGATTGCGTAGAAACTTCTACGAAAGAATGTCATCCACAATCGAATTACTTGGGTTGTGGTATCTTAAAACTTCTTAACATCGTTTTCTAAATTGTGAGTTAGTCCATAGGTGGTATATATTAGACAAAAAAGTTATGCATAGGTAAGCCAAGAAATAATTGCGAATCGATATGGACTTTTTGCACGATACGTAGAGAGCCAAAATTGATATATGGGGGTTGCTTATATGGGGGCTATATACAATTATGAACTTGATATGGACCAATTTTTGTGTGATTGGGGATCGATTTATCTGAGGGCTATATATAACTATAGACCGATATGGACCTAGTAGGCATGGTTGTTAACGGCCATATACTACCACAATGTACCAAATTTCAACTGACTCTGATGAAATTTGCTCCTCCAAGAGGCTCCAAAACCAAATCTCGGGATCGGTTTATATGGGGGCTATATATGATTATAGACTGCTATGGACACTTTTGGCATGGTTGTTAAATATCATATACTACCACCACGTACCGAATTTCAACCAGATCGGATGAATTTTGTTTCTCCATAAGGCACCGGAGGTCAAATCTGGGGATTGGTTTATATGGGAGCTATATATAATTATGGACTGATATGAACCAATTCCTGCATGGTTGTTGGATACAATATACTAACATCACGTACCAAATTTCAACCGAATCGGATGAATTTTGCTCTTCCAAGGGGCTCCGGAGGTCAAATCTGGGGATCGCTTTATATGGGGCCTATATATAATTATGGACCAATTTCGACCAATTTTTGCATGGGTGTTTGAGGCCATATATTAACACCACGTACCAAATTTGAACTGAATCAGATGAATTTTGGTCTTCCACAAGGCTCCGGAGGTCAAATCTGGTGATCGGTTTATATGGGGGCTATATAATTATGGACCAATGTTGACCAATTTTTGCATGGTCATTAGAGAACATATACTTACAACATGTACCAAATTTCAGCCGGATCGGATGAAATTTGCTTCTCTTAGAGGCTCCGCAAGCCAAATCGGGGGATCGGTTTATATGGTGGCTATATATAATTATGGACCGATGTCGACCAATTTTTGCATGGTTGTTAGAGACCATATACTCACACGCGATGTACCAAATTTCAGCCGGATCGGATGAAATTTGCTTCTCTTAGAGCAATCGCAAGCCAAATTTGGGGGTCCGTTTATATGGGGGCTATACGTAAAAGTGGACCGATATGGCCCATTTGCAATACCATCCGACCTACATCAATAACAACTACTTGTGCCAAGTTTCAAGTCGATAGCTTGTTTCGTTCGGAAGTTAGCGTGATTTCAACAGACGGACGGACGGACATGCTCAGATCGACACAGAATTTCACCACGACCCAGAATATATATACTTTATGGGGTCTTAGAGCAATATTTCGATGTGTTACAAACGGAATGACAAAGAATGACAATCCTATGGTGGAGGGTGTAAAAAAATAATAAATAAATTTCGGTATTAATTTATATGTGAACATATATAAAAAAAATGAGATGAGATCATTGATAAAAGAAAGGCTCACCACCTGTCACAATTGAAAATAGTATAAATGCCCAGCAAACAAATTTGAAGTTTTTCTACCAACATTTCTTTTTAAGAGCATCCCGGGATCCTCCATCAATTTTTTTCACTTCCCACGAAGTCATTTTGGACCAGTCACAGAATGTTCGCTATTTGACTGTTTAAAGTCAAATGTCCCAAAAACGAATAGAAAATCTTAAAAAAAAGAAAAAAGGAAAAAAGCAATAGAAAGAAAACTAAAATGTTATTTCGGCGGGTATTTGAACCTGTGCCAGTTGACTTTTTCACTTCTATGGAAGTTCTTTCGAAAAGGTTTTGCAATTTACGAGAATTTTTAATTTTTTTATTGAGTTTATATGAAAAACAAGTGAGTAAAGTAGAAAGTCGGGCGGGGCCGCCTATATCATACCCTAAACCACCCCTACTGAATTAGTAAACATTTCCATATTTAAGAACATTAATGGGTGCATGGTTGTGGGAGTTTTATCACAATCTGAACAGAAATGTCTGATATTAGGAGCTATAGTTGATTCTCAACCTACAGAGTTAGTATACCACTGATATTGAGTCCATTATTAGAAAAGAGGAAATCGCTCAATTATGTTAGTGTGGTAATAAATCCAAATTTCCGATATATAGCGCAATAGATTTATGTAAGATCTACATGTAAGTCTAAATATATCGGCTAATACATGTACATTTGAAATTTGAGCAACATTGGTTAATAAATAAGAGTATTATGGCCAAATTTGGGAAAATCGATCGATGCATATATATGGGAGCTACATCTAAATCTGAACCGATTTTGATGATATTTTCCAGATTTGGTTTGTACCACAGAAGGTTAACTTGTGCTAAATTAGAGTAAGATCCGGCACTAAATAAGATTATTATGGTCAGAAATAAAGTTATAAGGAGTACATTTTTCAAAAACGGGCGACACATATATATGGAAGCTATATCTAAATTTGAACCGATTTGGATTATATTTTGCTGGTTTTCTTGATATTACAGGAGATTACCTTGTGCTAAATTTGAGTAAGATAGGTTAATAATGAGACCACTATGGTCAAAAATATGGTTATATGTTAAGAGGCAAATTTTTTAAAATCGGGCTATATCTAAATCTGAACCGATTTGGATGATATTTCGCACATATAGTCAGTACTGTAGAACATTAGGTTAAGCCAAATTTGAGTAAGATCGGTTAATAAATAAGGATTTTAAGGCAAAATTTGTGAGAAACGGCGATACATATATATGGGAGCTATAGGAAAATCTGAACCGATTTCGATGATTTTGTGCACATATAGTGAGTGCTATAGAAAATTAAATTTGGCCAACTTTGAGTCAGATCGGTTTATAACTAAGAGGCTTATGGCCAAATTTTGGAGAATAGAGCGATACATATATATGGGAGCTGTATCTAAATCTGAACCGATTTGATTAAAATTTGGCACACTTAAAGGGTGGTTCATCGGATTACTTTGTGGCAATTTTGACGCCGATCGGTTAATAAATGGACGAAATCTGACCCCATTTGTTGAAATGGGGCGATACATATATATGGGAGCTATATCTAAATTTGATCCGATTTCTTCCAAATTCAATAGCGTTCGTCCTTGTGCCCAAAAAAACACTGTATACCAAATTTCATCAAAATCGGTTAATAATTGCGACCGGAATTCTGCGAACAACAAATACATGGACAGACGGACGGACACCAAGCGCTAGATCGACTCAGGTGGTGATTCTGAGTCGATCGGTATATATTTTATGGGGTCTAAAATCAATATTTCTGGTAGGCACATTTTTTGGCAGATCAAAGTTATTATACCCTAACCACTATGTGATTTAGGGTATAAAAAACTATTTAAACAAATATGTACTTCAAAACTAACAGACTGAAAACAATGTACTACAACAACATTAGGGAGCCACCGTGGTGCAATGGTTAGCATGCCCGCCTTGCATACACAAGGTCGTGGGTTCGATTCCTACTTCGACCGAACACCAACAAGTTTTTCAGCGGTGGATTATCCCACCTCAGTAATGCTGGTGACATTTCTGAGGGTTTCAAATCTTCTCTAAGTGGTTTCACTGCAATGTGGAACGCCGTTCGGACTCGGCTATAAAAATGAGGTCCCTTGTCATTGAGCTTAACATGGAATCGGGCAGCACTCAGTGATAAGAGAGAAGTTCACCAATGTGGTATCACAATGGACTGAATAGTCTAAGTGAGCCTGATACATCGGGCTGTCACCTAACCTAACCTAACCTATGTACTACAACATAAAAAAAAAACAATCTTTTGAGAAAAGTTAAACAATTTGCCGCTGGTGAGATTTGAACCTGTGTTATTTATTTTTCCAAATTCATTATAGATGATTCAAGTTTGCACTACTTTCGGATCACAAAATGGGGATCCAAACTATTTTTTGGAAGCTCTTTTTTGCTGGGTGGGCTTAAAATAACCTAACCTAAATGTTAAAAAGTCGAAAAGTCGTAATTTCCTTATTAAATATACCAGGTTAAATAAAAATCTGATATCTTTATCAATGGCAATGTGAGTACAAAATTGTGTTTTAAACTCCTAGATGTAAAGGCTAAATATTACTTGCAGTAGATTACATCCAATATGCATTAAGGACGATATTAGAATTGTAGTTGTTCTCGTTTTTTGCTATTGTAGCTTTGTTCACTAGGGTTCGGGTTGTGTCAATTGTCCTTAAAAAGCTTGTCCTTATCAGTTGTATGGGGGAAAACTACAAAAGCCATAGCAACAGTATCCATTGGCCGTTATTGATTGCAACTGTGAGAACATTAATACTGCCTCACTGAGATTTTCGTAAATCTTTTTGTACATTCAGGTGTCCACATAATCACAAATCGTAAAATATTACAATTTATGTTTAGTCTTATTAATTCTTACTGATTTGAAAATTGAAATGTATCAAAAATATGTAAGTAAGATGTATTGTAAGATTCGCTCGTTCGTTCCAACTTAACATTCCTTGCATTGTATTACCTATATCGAAAGTATCAAAGGATATATTATGTTCTATGACTAATTGTAGACCCCAAAAATAGTATATACAGCGAATCCTTTCAAAATACGAAAAGATCAATTTTCCAAAATGTCAAAAGACAACTTTAGAAAAAATCAAAAAGTGAACTTTTTGATTTTGATTACAATCCTTGAATCCGGTTTAATAGTTGAAGAATAATATAGAATCCAAATTTGTTCCTTCTATTGAACGAAATTCCGATTGCAAAGCCTTTGCCTCTCGCTTCCTACGTACTGGTCAAATTGTCAGGTAAAGTCTAACATCCCGGACGCCTACGAGATCAATCATATTATTGGCGTCCGACCATAGCAACGGGGGAAAGAGATCTCATATGGTAGACAATTCTTGCTCAACTTAGTTCAGGCAAGTTCAGCAGCCTTAATTCTGCCTTATCCAGAATTGAAAATAGCACTCCATTCCCGCTTGTGGTTATGGCGTGGTTAGCATGTTCAACTCTCATGCAAAACGTCATGGATTCAAACCCAGTTTCGGCCAAACACCAACATTTCAGCTGTGGTTCATGTCTTCTCAGTAATGCTGGTTACATTTCTGAGGATTTCAATGAGATTTCACACACAGTGGGACACTCTTTTCCAATGAGGCAGCCAAAAATTGGGTCCATTTGCGAATTTTCGAATATAGAAATAAAGAAACGACTGATCGCGATAAAGCTGAGAAAAAGTAGTGGTTAGCGATGAATAATACTTCGATTTGTATGTTAAAAATTTTTTACAGAGTTTCTTGATGCGAATTAGGGCTGTCATTCGGGATCCATTTTTATAAATCCAGGGATTTGGGATTTCGAAATATTGAATTTTTTGAATTCTTTAAATATTTTGAGTAATAACAATCTAACGCATCAAAAAATTGTAATACATTAAGCTAATTTGGTTTAATTCAATTTTATTAACAAAAAGCGTAGTAAATTAAAAAAACAATTTCATATTGCTACTTAACAAAAAAAATTAACACAAAAATAAATTAAAAAGCTATTTCATATTGCTTTCTTACTCAACAAAACATTTTAACCATTAAATGCACAAGATCATCGATTCCTCAGAAAAAATATATATAATGCAAAATGGTAAAAGACAATATCTGTATACCACATTTTTCGGAAAAAATGTTATGTGTCTCTTATTTTTTTATTTTTGAGTACACTGGTTGTATCTTAAAAAATACAGTGCTCAGTTAAAGTTTTTATTTACAAACAAACAACTTAATTTAAATAGAGAATATTTTTACACTACCAACCAACATTACATTCAAATCTGGTAAATATAATTCAACTTAAAATTTGTAGTTTTTAGAATTTTCAAAATTTGATTTTCAATTTTGACTGCAGTTTACTCAGAAGTAATAAAAAATTTCCGAAAAAGCATATTTTTAGAAATAGCGTTATGATGTTTTAAGTGCAATTAACTTGATTTCACAGAATTTAGTCAAAATTTGAAGATGGAAAGTTTTTTTCTGGTTGTATCTTAAAAGATACAGTGCACATTTAAGGGCTAAGGTTATGTAACCTCTCAAATATCAAGACATCCAAAGTTTCTACTGATATACCCGATCTTACCGTATTGCAGATGAGAAATATATTTCACATTCAACACGGGTCGTTTATACAGAATTTAACATTTTTTTTAGTTTTTTTTAGTTTTCGGTATAAAATAAAAAATCCCGGGAGCGAGACAGAAATTGTTTCTTTGGCTCAGTTTTAATGAGACTTTTCGTAAAGGTTACGAAATTTTTTCTCCCAATAACTCTTTATTGATTAAAGTGCAAATATTTTCCTTTATTCAATTACAATTTTTCCACTACTTATATAGTTCTTTTTTGCCGTAATCGGTTTTGTTTTTGTTCAGTGTATAACTTTTTTCATGTTCTTGATGTTTTCACATCACAACACTTTGTAAAGTCTTTCTTAACCAAAGAAAAGTTTCTTTCGCACAAAACTTTAAATATTTCCATCATAACTGTTCCCATAGATAACTGTCGAAGAAATAATTCTGAGAACTTCGAGCTGCAAAGTAATTTGATAACAATAGAAATATGCATTTACGGGAAAAACATCAATGAATGATTGCTTCATCTAAAGATAATTTGACATTTAATCCTAAACAGACGAAGAAATTGATGAAGTCTTGACGACTATGTAATGTTCTCTCCTAGTCACGCACTTGAAATATCCTTTACTTCCCCGTACTCTCACTTAGATGACAACATCACTCACAGAAAAACAACATAAAATCGGGGAGTAAAGTACTACATGAATTCACCAACACACACACACACCATTGTCAATTTATTTCATTCATTCATGTAATAATCGTACTATTCTACTAATATTCAATTGCGCTTAAATGGTCCTAAAATGTTTAATATCCGTTTCCGCTTATATGTAGCGATGTGGGTTTAATATCAATTGTAATTCTATCGAATTTATTTACTTCATACCCATACAACGAAAATAAGTATATGATTTAATATTTCTAGGATAAAACTAAATTATTTTAGGCGCTGTATAGAAAATTAGTTTAGAATTTAAATATTTACGTAATCCACATATGGAAAAAGTGAGTGACTTCACGCAAAGAAAAAAATGTTTGTTCATGCACAGAAAAAAGGTGAATTGTTTTATAGGAAGAATGAACAACATTGGGCAAAATTGAACTAAATTGTACTCCACATTTTGAGATTTCCACAAAACGTTGTTAAAACCAGGAACAGGAACTAAAAGTAAAGAACAAAATCAATGGCGCCAAATCATGGTCATTTTAACCACACAGTAGTTCATTCTTACTATTTTTGAGAATCAAATTTTTTTACACCTTTTAAATGGAATAATTCTCAACCAACTTCGAAAACATACTGGCATAAATTTTGAGAAAAACGATAGGGAATGTCAACCCAAGCTCCTGAAAATAAGCAAGTATGCTTCTGTTGAGATGTTCCACACAATTAAAACAAGCGAAATTATTATATTATTTACTTCCAACAATTTGTACACTGCTATTGCAGAAGATTTAGAAATTCTGGACTTTTTTTGGGAAAAATGAATTTTACTTTTCTACTTTATAAACCGAATTTTCATTTATATATTTTTTAATAAATTTGAATTAAAACATTTAAAATATATTGAATTATTTCATTTTTACCTGCTTTTTAAATTGATATACATATTATGTTATTATACTTTTTTAATTGCATTTTTTACGTGTATCAGTATAGGACTTTTACACAAAAATTGGAAAACCATTTCGCACCTTCATGCAGAGAAGAAATATGATCACCCCAAACATTTTTCAAGAGCAAAGTGTTATTTTTGCATACGGAACATGGAACATATTTGTCCTAAAAATTTGTTTTTTTTTTCCTAGGCAAATATATACATGGTTGCCAAAACGCATATATGCTGATACCATAAAACGTACTAAAATGGTGCCTTCATTATATTATGGAGTGATCTAAAACAGTGAAATTTGGATTTTAATCGATCCGATTCGATTTCGTAGAGTAGGGATGTTATTTTTGGAAGGGGAAAATGTAAAATAATTTTCGCAAAATATTGTATTCTCGCTAACGTAAATATACTTAACGAGATCAGATACATAATTTCTGAGAAAATAACATGTTCCCCGCCATTAAACGTATAATAATTTCTTTGGAAATATGGATTTCATGATACTAAATGTATAGAATTTAAGATAGATTTAATGAAACACACTACCTCAAAAAGAGACAGTTCCCGAATATAAATTTAAAATTTTCACGTATGGAGACTACATTTAAATTCTAGAGAAATCACACGTTCAAATGAATCGATAACCAAATTGTATATTTAGATTTTTATACATATTGGATCCTTTGCTTAATTGCACACGAAAATTAAAGTCCGTTATAAGATTGATGTTAAAATTAGCTTAACAAATTCGATTCGACGATAAAGGGTTACACTTACGGTTGCCACAGTTGGTAGAATTCTACCAAACATGGTAGATATTTTACTGTTTTGTAGATTGGTACAATTCTTGATGTTTTGATGGACTTTGCAAAATATTCCTCTACTACATAAATTAAAAAAAAAAAAATAAATTGTTACCCAATTTTCTATAGAAATAAAATTTTGACAAAATTTTCTATATAAATAAAATGTTCTATAGAAATACAATTTTGACAAAATTTTCTATAGAAATAAAATGTTTTATTTTCTATTGAAATAAAATTTTTAAAAAAAATTCTATGGAAATAAAATTTTGACACAATTTTCAATAGAAATAAAATTTTGACAAAATTTTCCACAGAAATAAAATTTTGACAAAATTTTCTAAAGAAATAAAGATTTGACAACATTTTCTAAGGAAATAAGATTTTGACAAAAACTTTATTTTTTACAAACAATTTCGTACCTATATGTTACAATTTTAGTGCAATCGAATTCGCATGATGTTAATGCCAAAAATTTATTTTGTTTTAGATGATTAAAAAAATAAAAAAAATTCCCAGACCAATGAAATACATTTAATCCAAGTATGTCTCGGAGCCTCTTGGAGGTCTAAATTTCATTCCATCCGAATGAAATTTGGTACCTGAAATTAGTTAAAGCACTCTAACAACCATATGTTACATACATAATTATTGTCCATACCGGTCCATAATTATATATAGACCTCATATAAACCGATAACCAGATTTAACTTCCGGAGTCTCTTGGAGGGGCAGATTCCATCGGACTCAGTTGAAATTTGGGACGCGGTATTGTTATACATCCTTTAACCACCATTCAAAAAATGGTCCATATCTGCCCATGATTGCCCAGATTTGAATTCCCGAGCCTATCGGAGGGGAGACTCCTGGAAGACTAAATTTCATTCCATCCGGATGAAGTTTGGTACCTGAACAAACTAAAATGTTGTCCTCTAATCATCAAAAATTGGTTCGTATCGAGTTCATAATTATTTATAAAAATTTCAATTACATTTTAAATTGGCCTAAATAAAAAATAAGTTGAAAGTGCCGAAAAAATCTATTAATTTTATAATCAAGAATATTTAAAATTTCCAATTAATTTTGTGATTGATACTATAATTTTCGTGATTGAAGTAATTTCAATTAATTGGATCCATTTTCTGTGTTATAATTTTTAATCGTTGTATTTATGTCTTTATGAGGGATTTACCGAGACATGATAAAAAGTGCTGTATGTATAAGCCGAAGAAGTCAAATCGAGAGGTATACCAAAAAGTTAACCGATACACACCACGGTAGATGGCACACCTATTTGTGCACCTCGAATAAGTCTAGATTTATAATTTCAGACAAATCCGTTACAAATTATAGTAATTTATGAACATTGTATACATATTGTGTAAAAAAATTTTTGCCTGAAGCAGATATTTGTTTACACTGAAACAGATAATATGAAAAACTCAGGTTTGTGTCCGTGTATGACCTATAAGATTAAAACAATTTAAAATATTGTTTCATGTGAGTTTTATGCAAATCAATTTAAAATAATTAGCAACCATCATAAATTCACAATCATTTTTAAATGTCCAACACATGAAGCCTATCGATCCAGCATTTCATTTAACTGACCATATCCGATTAGTAGCTTTGGTGACAAAATAATGGACTCCATGTAAATATTACATAAACATCAGTTACATGTCATAATCCACCATGGAGTGAATGCATTTATATGGCATATGTCCATTTGTAAGAATTTAAACCATTTTCAGAACTCATGTTTGTAGACAATTTCCCATTCAGAGGGATATATTTCAAAAAAGCAAATACATACTGCAGTTTTCATAGAATTGTATAAGTTCATATAAGTTTTTTCCTATCGGTTCTGGCGTTTCTGGGTCATGAGTCAAATTACAATGGTCACTAAGCGACAATGATGATATGATAAATGGTTGACGAATGCAAGATAATAGCATGTACCCCAAGGATTTTGCAATTTCTAAAAAAAACTGATAAACCAAATATTTTGGACATATTTCAATGCAATTTTCTTCTATTATGTGGAATAACAAATTAATGAAGGAAATGCATGTTCCATGTGGGTATCCTATTCATCAAAAAGCTTTTCGATAGTTTGTTTGATTTTCACATAAAAACTGAAAATTCAAATGTAAATGACTGCAATTTTATATATGTATGTACACCCTAAAAAAATCGCTTCTGTAACATATACCCCAAACACATTTTGCTTCAAGCATATATATTTTAAGGATTGGTCCAAACAAAATATTGTGGATTTGTTAACACATATTATGTTTCACCTCAGACCTACACTGGTAGAAAAAAAATTAATGAAATTTTCTTTGCGTATATATATATATTTAAGTCCCCAATTGGTTAGTTCCATTATTTGGCTGATAAGTCCCCGGTCTGACACATAGATGGCGTCGCTAGTATTAAATGCATATTATTTTTATATAGTACCAACCTTGAAATGATTCGTGTCAAAATTTAACGTCTGTAAGTCAATTAGTTTGTGACATAAAGGGTGATAGGTCAAAATTTGGTCAATATAAACTTGACGTAATTCTTTCAATTTTGCATTTAAAAAACCTGAACACCCCTCATTTTGAAGGTGTGTGTGTGTAGAATGTTGCTCCTATTTTGATTTTGGAATTCACTCTTCAGTTGTCAAAATGCCGTCCAAGCAAGAAGAGCAGCGTATCACAATTATGCTCGCGCATCGCGAAAATCCGAGCTACTCGCACGCAAAGCTGACAAAATCGCTAAAAGTTGCCAAATCAACCGTTACAAATGTAATTAAAGTGTTTGGGGAACGTTTGTCGACAGCCAGGAAGTCTGCCAAAGACGGCCAAAGCGCGATCCCGGAGGCTGTACACGACGATGCTGACGAAGTTTGACTGCGTGGTAATGGACGACGAAACCTACGTCAAAGCCGACTACAAGCAGCTTCCGGGACAGGAGTTTTATACGGCAAAAGGAAGGTGAAAGGTAGCAGATATTTTCAAGCACATAAAACTGTCAAAGTTCCCAAAGAAATATCTGGTTTGGCAAGCCATCTGTACCTGTGGCTTGAAAAGCAGCATTTTCATAGCTTCAGGGACTGTCAACCAAGAAATTTACGTGAAAGAATGTTTGAATTTGTCTGCTGCCTTTCCTGAAGAAACACGGTTGTTCCGTACTGTTTTGGCCGGATTTGGCATCTTGCCATTACGGTAAAAAGGCCATGGAGTGGTACGCCGCCAACAACGTGCAGGTGGTTCCCAAGGACAAGAACCCTCCCAACACGCCAATTGAGAAATACTGGGCTATTGTCAAGCGGAACCTAAAGAAGACCAAAAAACTGCTAAGGACGAGCAGCAGTTCAAGGCAAAATGGCTTTCTGCGGCGAAGAAGGTAGACAAGGTGGCTGTACAAAATCTGATGGCAGGTGTCAAGCGTGAGGCCCGGCAATTCGGATTTGGAAAAGCGAAAGCCTAACTGAATATTTTTCCTGAATTTTATACTAATTGAACTTGAAAAAGAAATTTAATTTGATTTTTTAAATAAACGATTTCACCGATTTACACGCGTTTTCCCTTGACCAAATTTTGACCGTATCACCCTTTAGAGCGTCTTTTTTGAAGCAACTTTTGTTATTGTGAAAAAAAGGAATTTCGTGTTTTGATAAAATACTGTTTTCTGAAGGGAAAAAATACGGTGGTAGCAAAAACTTGGCTTGATAATGTGTTTCCGGGCTCTGCCCCAGGGAAATCGACAATAATTGATTGGTATGCAAAATTCAAGGGTGGTGAAATGAGCTCGGAGGACGGTGAACGCAGTGGACGCCCGAAAGAGGTGGTTATCGACGAAAATATCAAGAAAATCCACAAAATGATTTTGAATGACCGTAAAATGAAGTTGATCGAGATAGCAGAGGCCTTAAAGATATCAAAGGAACGTGTTGGTCATATCATTCATCAATATTTGGATATGCGGAAGCTCTGTGCACAATGGGTGCCGCGCGAGCTCACATTTGACCAAAAACAACAACGTGTTGATGATTCTGAGCGGTGTTTGCAGCTGTTAACTCGTAATACACCCAAGTTTTTCCGTCCATATGTGACAATGGATGAAACATGGCTCCATCACTACACTCCTGAGTTCAATCGACAGTCGGCTGAGTGGACAGCGACCGGTGAACCGTCTCCGAAGCGTGGAAAGACTCAAAAGTCCGCTGGCAAAGTAATGGCCTCTGTTTTTTGGGATGCGCCTGGAATAATTTTTATCGATTATCTTGAGAAGGGAAAAACCATCAACAGTGACTATTATATGGCGTTATTGGAGCGTTTGAAGGTCGAAATCGCGGCAAAACGGCCCCATATGAAGAAGTAAAAAGTGTTGTTCCACCAAGACAACGCACCGTGCCACAAGTCATTGAGAACGATGGCAAAAATTCATGAATTGGGCTTCGAATTGCTTCCCCACCCACCGTATTCTCCAGATCTGGCCCCAGCGACTTTTTTTGTTCTCAGACCTCAAAAGGATGCTCACAGTGAAAAAAATTGGCTGCAATGAAGAGGTGATCGCCGAAACTGAGACCTATTTTGAGGCAAAACCGAAGGAGTACTACCAAAATGGTATCAAAAAATTGGAAGGTCGTTATAATCGTTGTATCGCTCTTGAAGAGAACTATGTTGAATAACAAAAATTTTGACAAAAAAATGTGTTTTTCTTTGTTAGACCGGGAACTTATCAGCCAACCTGTTATTTGGCAAAATATCACAAATTTTTTAATCCACATCTAAAACACTGAATTCGTATCACACCTTAAGAAGTGATACAAATTCCATCCGTCCTGTGACAAGCCTATGTTAAATTCATCGCTTCTTCGCTAATTTTGCACCACTTCCAGATTCAAAAAGAACATTTTCACTCTTTTTGCTGGGATTCTACAAAGTAGAGCAGTTTCATTTTGCCCTGTCACAATCAACAACAAATTTTACTTTTATTGTAGTTTTCTGTATTTCATATTTTCACGGTCGTATATATCACTTTGCCCTTTGGAAATGGAACAATGCATTCACTGCGGTTAGAAAAACCATAGTTTTCAGAATTTTCCAAATCATTATAATATTATTGCGATTTATCACAGACGCAATATCTGCAATTGTTTCACCATCAAAGTTCATTCTGATCATTCTTCCACGTTCTTCATTTCAGAGTCTAGTTCCTCGAGGAATTTTTCACTAAATATTAAAAATTTACAGAAAATTTCTTCGGTAAAGTAAACAAGTATTCGCCTGCCGATAGTAACTATCGTTGTGTTGACACACTTAACTAGATACTTATTGTAGACTGAAGCAGCTTGAATTTTAGAACACATTTCTTTACAATAAATCTTTAAAATATATTGTAAGTATTTTTCTAAAGTTTAGGACACAAATCCCTAAAATTTGAGTTCGTTCGTTAAATTCGTACGTCTTCACCCCAAAAAAAATATACTTCTATCCAAATTTATTGACCTTTCCTTAAGGATTTTGGTATTACTTCCGAGCCATTGATGCGGCTTCCTTGAAATGACGACATTTTTAGCTTTAAATCGAGGCTTAATAAAATTTAAATTGGGATACGCATCTCATCTATCAAATTTTCATTCTCTGTTTGCAATATATCGCAATAAAGCTATTCATGAACAAACAAATGCCAGTTTAAAAATCAAAGTAATAACATATACATCAAGGTAAAAAAATATTTTCTTAATTGCAAAGAACTTTAAACTAAAGATTGAAAATTCTCAAAATAAATCTTAACCTGTATTTGAAGCGCTTTTATTTAAAATGTAAATATTCAATATTTGAGCTAGTTTAGACACGATTTTTTAATCAAAAAGGGTTTTCTGTACTTTAAGGAAAATTTGCCTTAGTTCAAAGACATACGACTTGCAAATTTCCAAGATTCGAGTCCTAAATGTAATAAAAAAAAATTTTTTTGAAACTAAGATTATAAACATTCTTTTAATTAAAATTTCATTATTTTAAAGAAAATTGTGTAAATTGGGTGTCCTAAAATGTATCTTTCATATTGAGGCAATATTTTGTTCAGTGTATAGAGAGCGTAGAATTAAAGCTAGATAGTTCCTTAAAAGTGTCTTTTTTTGTGTGTTTTTGAGCGAAGTATAAACTTGTCTTCATGCTTGTATGATTTAACTTTTTAATAGAATTTGTAATAGAATTTTCCCCGTCACTAGTATTTTGCATACAAGAAGCAAATCAGGCAAAATACAAGTAACTGAATTTAATGGGGGGAATAAGTATACAGGACTGTACATATAATGGAATTTATTTTTGTTTTATTATTTCTTTCTTACAACAGGTGAACCCTAAAAAAGCGGGGAAATAGTAGTAGAGCACAGAATAAACTTTCCGTCGACATAGGACAGAGAAGATGTGACTCCTCATTTCAACCTCATCTACATCTTCTTCACATAAACCTTAAAATTTCTGTATGTTACCTCCATTCACTAAAAAAAATAAATCTACACTAAAAAACATATTGTCGTGAGGCCAAAGATTACATGTCCTTACAATACAAAAGTCTATAAACTTTTCAATGAAATCGTTTTGTTCTCATAATTAAGTGATTCGACATTTAATAATTTTGAAAAAATAATTAATTCGTATTTGAGTTTGTTGACGTTTTGTATCTTGACCACAAAGTACAAAAGCGTTCAAAAATATGAGATGTTTTTCAATACTTTTTTTGAAGACGTTTTTTATTTGAAAAAAGCAGCATAGTTTCTACTTGAAGTCGTGTCTGAATTTGGAAATTTACGTTATCCTTAACACTTTTTATAGTAAAGAACTTCAATAGCTGAAAAAACGAATGAATTCAAATTTGTTTCCTATCAAATACGCAAAACTCAAATTTAAGAGAGAATTGTGCCTTAGAGGTATGATTACTTGAATTCCGGGCTTGTTTTTTAGTGTACCAGTAATGAAAAAGGATGCTATGTTTAATTTTTTTAAACTAAACTGTACTAAAACAAGTAAGGAAAGTCTAAAGTCGGGCGGGGCCGACTATTTTATACCCTTCACCCCTACTCGTATGTATACCAAAATTTTTGATACCAGCTTAACACCTTCAAATTTGTTGGGAGCTATATAAATGTTTATATTCCCATATATAAATATTTAAATATGAAGCGATTTGGACACTTTTTTTAAACTTTTACAAAATCTCAAAATTTAAATTTTATAAAAATTTCAATTTGATGCAAATTGGATAAACACTACGGTTTCTATAAGCCCAAGAAGTAAAATTGGGAGATCGGTCTATATGGGGGCTATACCACAACATGGACCGGTACTCACCATTTGTGGCACATCTCTTTGTGGTCCTAAAATACCTCAAGATTTCCATTTTCAGGAAAATTGGATGAAAACTACGGATTCTAGAAGACCAAGAAGGAAAATCTGGAGATCGGTCTAAATGGGGGCTATACCAAAACATGGACCGATAATCACCATTTTCGGCACACCTTCTTATGGTCCTCAAATACCTCTAAATTTTCAATTTCAGACAATTTGGATAAAAACTACGGTGTTTATAAGCCCAAGACCCCAAATCGGGAAGTCGGTTTATATGGGGACTACACCTAGACCTCGCTTTGCGGCGTTTCGTTTTGCGTTGTTTCGAAGTTGCGTCGCTGCTGAATTAGTACTAGTTTTCACTTTGCGTCGTTAGATTTTCGAAGTTGCGCTGTTATGTGTCTCCAATCTTTGCATGGTTTGCCATAGAAACTCATAATTCACTTTGCGTCGTGTTTGTTTTGGAACGTATCTGCGACGAAAAGCGAGGTCTAGGTGTATATCAAAACTTGGACCGATATAGCCCATCTTCGAACTTGACCTGCCTGCAAACAAAAAACGAATCTGTGCCAAATTTCAGGACGATAGCGCCATTATTGAAGGCTGTAGCGTGATTACAACAGACAGGCAGACGAACATGCTTATATCGTCTTAGAATTTCTCCCTGATCAAGAAAATATATACTTTATATAGTCTATGGTGATGGATATAACAAAATTATCTTTCATTTTAGGATACCCAAAGTAAAAAGTTTACTAGTTTTTTTGCTCATAAATTAAATATTAAAGTAGAGAAACCTTCTAATATTGGGGGAATTTTAACCAAACCGTAAAATAAGATTAATTTGGCTTTAGGGTAGGCTTGTCAGATTCAATTTGTCAAAAATCTTGACATTGAAAAAAAAAACCGATTTTGAAAAAAAAAAATGACAAATTAAAACACTCATACTATTAGGTTTATTTCAATTTATTTTTTTTTTTTTATAAAAATTATTAGAATAAAAGCAAAAATATCAAAAAAAGTAGAAATAACAGAAACATTGTAAAAAGTAGAAATAACAGAAACATTGTAAACGAAAGTTCGCACAGGCCGAATCTTATGTACCCTCCACCATAGACTGCGTATAAACTTCTACTAAATCTGTCATCCACAATCGAATTACTTGGGTTGTGGTAATACTTACCGATGGTAAGGTATTAAATTAGTAGATTTCATACGTATAAAATTCAGTTCTTGACCTCTATATATAAGGAAGTCTACAAATATTTACGTACCGATATGAACTTTTACGCGGTAATTAGATATCCAGAAATGAAATATGGGGGTCGCTTTATATGGGGGCTATATACAATTATGAACCGATATGGACCGATTTTTGTGTGATTGGGGATCGGTTTATCTGGGGCTATATATAACTATAGACCGATATCGATCAAGTTTGTCATGGTTGTTAGCGGCCATATAATAGCACAATGTACCAACCGGATCGGATGAAATTTGCTGCTCCAAGAGGCTCCGGAGGTTAAATCTGGGGATCAGTTTATATGGGGTCTATATATAATTATGGACCGATATGGTCCAATTTTTGCATTGCTGTTAGAGGCCATATAATAACACCACGTACCAAATTTCAACCGGATCGGATGAATTTTTCTACTCCAAGAGGCTTCGGGAGTCAAACCTGGGGATCGATTTATGTAGGGGCCATATATTATTATGGACCGGTATATACCAATTGTTGAATGGTTGTTAGAGACCATATATTTACACCATGTACTAAATTTCAACCGGATCGGGCATCAGTTTATATGAGGGACGGACGTGGCTTGATCGACTCCGAATATATATATATATATATATATATATATATATATATATATATATATATATATATATATATATATATATATATATATATATATATATATATATATATATATATATATATATATATATATATATATATATATATATATATATATATATATATATATATATATATATATATATATATATATATATATATATATATGTTACTTTATGGGGCCTTACAGCAATATTCCGTATTCTTAGATACAGATTTAATTAAAATTGCGCAGAAAAAAATAATTATCACATTAGTCCTTATAAATACAACTGTAGTTTGTTGATAGTAAAAATATGGTCTTTCGTGTTTTTTAGTAACATAAACTTGCTTTTTTAAGTATTATTACATATGTATATAGCTAGAATAAATTATAGAGAAAACTGAACTTTCAAAAAACTTGACAAATCACTTTTTCACTTGACACGCATTAAAAAACTTGACAATCAAGCCTGTCTGGCAACCCTACTTTAGAGTCTCCTTTCTTTGAGTGTACAATATAAACGTTGGGAAACATACTTCGCACTAACTTCTGAACGACAATGCCAATGTCGTAATGATGGTATGTTTTCTCGATAAGCAAATAACAATAACAAACAATCTATGACTTCGCAATATTTAAATGAAAACATACCCTTGTTAGCATTAATTAACCATTAATTGATTTTAATTAGCCTGGCATTTTGACATTGACATTTAATTCAAGGATTTCAGTTAAAGCGTGACCCACGAAATACATTAACAGGACAATTATTTGCATTTTAAACAAATGGCAAATAAACTCCAGTGTTGTCAATCTGGGAATATTAAAACAAGTAAAGATTATATTGATTTTTATGAAGTAAAAGATTAATTTGTATATATGCAATGCATTTAATATACACAATTACTTTGGATGAAAAAATATCACTTCGAAGAAAATAAAAATATAAGTAGGTATACTTTTACACTTCATGAAATAGAAGATTAATTCTTAATAGTTGGTACAATGTTCGTTGTAACATTTCATCTTTTGAATTTGATTGTTTCCAAGAGGTAATCACAAAAATTAATTCTTTCCTGCTAACCGAAAATTTAAAAAGAACGTCTTGGTTTTTCGCTGGGAAAAAATATGAAATTATAGTGATATTTTTTTTTTTAAATTTTCTGGCTACTTAAGTCTTCCCCCCTATTATCTAATACAAAAAAACGTAGAAGTAAATATTCAATGATGTTCTTTATTTCAACTACCAAGGAAGTTCTTCTAATTCAATTTTTTATTTTCATACTTTTAATGGGTAATTTTAACTTTTTTGTTTCAAATAGGTTAAAAACAGAGTAGGAATTCATAAAATGGTAAAAATTATTTAAATTTTGTCGAAAAAAATGCTAAATCCAATTTGAAAATATTTGAGGTCAAACGTTTCCGACTGGCGTTAGAATCCATTAAAAATTATAAAAAATTATGAAAATTATTTATTTGACAAAATATCACAGAATTTTTTAATTTACATCCAAAACATTGAATTCGGATCACACCTAAAGAAGTGATACAAATTCAGTGCAACGGCTGTTGGAATGGAGGACTTCCGTCCTATGACAAGCCCATGTTAAATTCATCGTTTCTGCGTCAATTTTGCACCACTTCCGGATACAAAAAGAACATTTTCATTACTTTTTTGGCGACGCTTTTTTTGCTGGGATACAAACAGATTTAAAGGAACTTTATTTACAGAAAATAAACCACTTTAGTTCCAAACGTCAGATCATTCCCTTTCGTACAAACGATGTACCAAATACATTAGATTAATAGTTAAGCTATTTTAATTTTACATATACAGTAATCCCTCGATTTACGTGGCCTCGGTTTACGTTGTTTCGATTTACGTCGTCAAATTTTTTTCTTCGTTTCCCGTTGCCTTTTAATTTACGCCGCCTCAGTTGTTTACAATTTATAAGTTAAAGCAGGGGAATCCCAGTTTTTAACTTCGTACAAGTTTAGCATTTGATTTATTTCTATGTGTGTGTAGCTTTTCAATCTTTTAAAGAACTGTTTTAGTAACTAAAGGTTGATCCCATCGAAGAAATTCAAAAAATTATCGTTTGCGATATGGGGTTTCCAGACGTTTTATTATTTTGGGTTTACCTATTGCTCGCTATTGACCAATACAACAACTAAAATTATCTGCCTAAAAGTATGTTTGAAAAGGGCAACTTAACAGTATATACAAAACAAAGCTAAATTGATAAGTTAGCCTAAGAGTATGCTTCAATAAAAAAGAAAGAATCCACAACAAGTTTTCCCTTTGTGTACACACACCCTTTCTATTTTAATTTTCTGTTATCATATACCCTGCGCCACTGTATAAGTTAGTGCATATTTTCGCAACACCCACAAAATAGACACATGGTGTCTTTGGCAATAGTGCGTAGGGTCGGCCCCTGTTGCGCCGTCCAGACTATAAGTTTATCCGGACGGAATGTCTGTGTTTATAAAGAATCTTACAGTGTGGCCAATCGATACGAATTGTCGGCGATGACTAAATAATCGATTCAAGGCATATTAATTAAAGTTAAAGTCACGAGCAAGCGTGTGTACCCCCCCCCCCATGATATTAATAATGTCAAACTAAAATGGCAGATCACTCAAGTTTTGTTTGTATGTGTAGTGCTGTTGTGTTTGTGTATTTGTAGTGCTGTTGTATTGTTGAATGCATATATAAAACATCAACATTGTTGAATACTAAACGTAAACAAAGCCTTTGACAAGATGAATGTCGATATTAGTCACCTGATTGCATGACTTTACCTCTTTAATATGCCTTGTAATCGATTAAGGTGTTATCAATCACATTAACAAGGAGCAGTGTCGATTATGCCGTCGGACATAACTTATAGTGTGGCCAACATCTGGAATATGATTGACACGAGCACTATCGTCCGGATAAACTTATAATCTGAACGGCACATGAGTCGATCTAACCATTTCCATCTGTCTCTGAACACCTTTTTACCCCCATATTCATAAAAGTTCACGTACACTTTAAACCTACTATTACCATACAAATTCATTCGATAAACTATCAGTAAATTATTATGAATATGGGTATTATAATCTAGGTCGCAGTGTTGGTCCAATCAACTTCAAACATAGTACTAGTATCCAATTTGGGTCAGAATAGAACCCTATTTATTTTTAGATCCCATATATATCTTTCACCCGATATTTACTTATACGGCTCCAGAAGCAAGATTTTTACCCTGATGTCCTTTAATATTTAAACGAGGGGTACAATTGATAGTTTCGTAAATTTGGTTGCAATCAGTTCAGATTTAGATATATCTCCCATTATCGCCACTGCTAAGTCGAAAACTTATAAAAAAAGACTCAAATTCTTCTATACCACTAATACATATCTATCGACCGATAAATCATTAATGCACTTTTGAGAAGTTGCCTAAAAATTGTTTAGATTTAATTATTTCCCATTTTTTACTAAAGGTGGGTATTAAGTTCGAGTTTAGCCGCTAAAATCACCATTTTTTCACGATTACTTTTCTTAATTAACCCACTTTAAGGAATACAAACTTTGTGAATGTTTACTTTGGGCTATTCCCCATCGAGTTATAATAACAAAATTGAACTTTAGTCTTGATACTGAGGTCATGTTGAAACTTCTGGCATATCATGGAGATCTCCTGAGTGAAAAGCGGTTTTCACTCAATTAATAAGACGAATATTTCCAATATTGAGTGCCTTACTACCAGTTTAAGGTAGGTATTAAGTTCGAAGTTAGCCGCGAAAATCGTCATTTTTTCACGATTACTTTTCTTTAATAATCCATTTTAAGGAATACAAACTTTGTGAAAATTTGCTTTGGGCTATCAAGTTATAATAAAATTTGCAACAAATGTGTATAATTTTAGGCCTTTTTTTACTGATTTAATTTTCACTTTAGCGGAAAAACTCGAACTTAGTACTCACCTTAAACTCGAACTTAATATCCACTTTTATGCGTCAAAATTGCAAGTATTGTGATATTTCAAGAATCGCTAGGTTGATAAATAATTTTTATTTTTATCGTTTACTATATTCCGACATTTATTATTCAAATTTTACCATTTGAAGTACAAAAATTGTATATTTTATTCTCCTTGGCACAATTTAAAAATTTTATTTTTCTCCCCTGCTTTGTACAGTACTTTGTTTGCAGTACTGTCTATTTGAACTAGATATATCATCAGCCTAAGGGTATGCTGTGATTCCGATTGCTTTCAAGCCTTGAAACTACAAACTGTGCTGTCAACCGAAATGGTTTCACTCGCCATTTACGTTTCTATACCCAGTAGAACAGGGCGTTATTAGGTTAGGTTAGGTTAGGTTAAAGTGGCAGCCCGATTAAATTTCAGGCTCACTTAGACTATTCAGTCTATTGTGATACCACATTTAACTAAAAGTACCTATTACATATGGGCACTTCTAGTCTTAACCACTGAACCTTCTCTATTATTTACTTTTGTGGAACCAACCAGATTGCTCCAAAAACATTAACAAACTACTTAAGTTAACGTTTTCCAGGTCAGCCAGTAATCTAAAGCTATATGCTCCTAAAATTCGTCGATGGCCGTTTTTGAGTTAAGGAACACAGAGTCCAAGGATTTTATTGCAGGTTGACTGTCTGAGTATATATTAATGCCAATATTTGTTGGAACATTACTTCTCAGCCAATTGACCACCTCTCTTATTGCCAATATTTCAGCCTGAAAAACACTACAGTGATTAGGTAATCTTTTCGCTATTCGAATTTCCAGATCTTTAGAATATACTCCGAACCTCACTTGTCCATTCAATTTGGAGCCATCAGTATAGAAATCTATATATCTTTTATTCCCCGGGGTCTGTGTACACCACGCCTCACTGTTGGGAATTAGAGTTTCAAACTTTTTGTCGAAAAGTGGTTTTGCCAGGGTGTAATCCACTACGTTAGGCACATCTGGCATTACTTTGAGGACCGAACTATGACCGTACGTTTTTTCCGACCACAGCGATAGCTCGCGCAACCGCACAGCCGTTGTTGCAGCTGACTGTTTGGCCAAAATGTCTAAAGGCAATAGATGTAGCATGACATTAAGGGAGTCTGTTCCTGTCTTACTAAATGCGCCTGAGATACATAAGCTCGCCATACGCTGAACTTTATCTAAACAAGTCGGTTTCTGAAGTGCCGGCCACCAGACTACAACACCATATAGCATTATAGGTCTAACCACTGCCGTGTATAGCCAATGCACAATTTTTGGTCTTAGTCCCCACTTTTTCCCTATTGCCTTTTTGCATGAGTACAAAGCTACCGTGGCTTTTCTCGCCCTCTCTTCAATGTTAAGCCTAAAATTCAGCTTCCTGTCCAAAATAACGCCAAGGTATTTTGCACACTCACCAAACGGAATTTCAGTACCCCCTAAGGAAATGGGCCTAACCTTGGGAGTTTTGCGATCTTTGCAGTACATGACTATTTCTGTCTTTGCTGGATTTACACCAAGACCATTATCTTTCGCCCATTTCTCAGTCATCCGGAGAGCTCTCTGTATAATATCTCTGATTGTGGATGGGAATTTTCCCCTGACTGCTAGCGCCACATCATCTGCGTATGCCACCACTTTTATCCTTTCTTTTTCTAGAGAAACCAGAAGGTTGTTTATAGCAACATTCCAAAGAAGAGGTGATAGAACTCCTCCTTGGGGAGTGCCTCTGTTCACATACCTTTGTATGTTTGCTTGCCCTAGTGTGGCTGAAATACGTCTCTTCATTAGAAGTTCGTCTAACAGCCTAAGTATACCTGGATCAACATTCAGAGTTGTCAGTCCCTTTAATATCGAGCTCGGATGGACATTATTGAACGCCCCTTCGATGTCTAGAAACGCCACGATTGTGTATTCTTTGACAGATAGTGAGCTTTCAATAAAGCTGACCAGTTCATGCAATGCGGTCTCAGTAGACCTGCCCTTCGAGTATGCATGCGCTGTCGTTTCGAGAGCAAACCTGAATCCACGCTAGTTCTAAGATACATGTCTATCATCCTCTCCAGGGTCTTAAGTAGGAATGAGGATAAGCTGATTGGTCGGAAATCCTTCGCACTCGAGTGAGAGGCTTTTCCTGCTTTAGGTATGAAGACGACTTTTGTTTCCCTCCACTTTTCTGGAATATATGCTAAGTTTACACATTGTTTATATATCACCGTCAACCAGGGGATAATTCTTTCAGCCACTGCCTGTAACTCCGCCGGAGTAATTCCATCAGGTCCGGGGGCGTTATTAGTGCATATGTTTGCAACACCCAGTAGGAGACGAGATAGACACATGATGTCTTTGGCAATATTTCTCAGGATCGGTCCCTGAGTCTATAATCATAATATTTTTGTAAAAATGAATCAAAATCAAATTTTCCTACACCTCTAATACATATATATAGAGTGATAAATCTTAAATGCACTTTTGCGAAATTCCATAAAAATGTTTGTAGATTTTAACATTTTCCATATTTTTTTATCATCAGTACGGTGTTCGTGTTTTAAAAGGGAAAATCAACCATAAAACATTATTATTATTTAATTCAATATTAGCTTGATTTGGAGGTAATTGATATTTCATTTAATTCAACGTTTAGGATTTGTCGAATAATATTCTACACGTGATAGTGCTGCCTGATTCAATATTTAGCTCAATGATAAGGAATCTGGCAATGAAGACCACGTCAACAAGAGCCTTGGTGACGATGATCGTATAGCTAAGGTTGTCATGGCTGTCGAGTGTGACATACTGGCGCCAGATGATTCTGGCCGAATGGGAGCCCAGAATAGATACCGGAGGAAATAACTGCTATACCGATGATTGGAAGATTGATGAGAGTGAGAGTAAATGAGGAGGACTCAGGCACTGAGATCCACATAAAGCGATGTTGACCAATTTAACGGCCGGAAGGGAGATCTGGTTTGACCCCGATAAGAAATAGACGGGAGAATTACTCAAGAATAATGATCGGAATTGAGCACATATCTGCCTAATAGTTAGTGCATATAGGGCGTGTTTTGAGAATGATGAGACATTGGAACATGACCTTTGTCACTGCTCTGTCTTTACTAGACAAAGAGTTAACCATAACGTTGAAGAGGTCATTCGGGACCTGGCCTAGCTGGTAAACAGAGACTGGAAACAAATTATGAAATTCGTTAGAGTTCCTGGAATAAAAGAATGGCACAATGGAAAGAAGTTAGATTAGATTAGCTTAGGTGTATGTCTGCCGACATGAGACAGGACACCCTGAATCCTAACCGTTTGCCTATTTTATTTCTAGGTCTCTTGATAACCGAGTATTTTGCTTTTGTTAATCCGCCACTGAAAGAAAACAAGCCGTGTATTCGAAAAAATCATATCCAAAATTATTTTTTTTAAGCAAAGTTCTTATTGGACCACCTTCAAATTTTACACAAAAAAAATTTTGTCGTTTGATAACTGGAGCTAAATTAAAAAAAAAAAAACATTTTTATTTTTATGAAACTATAAAAATACTTCCGCATTTATTAAATATGATTTACTTACACTGATTATACATTTATTTGAAATAATTTACACCTATTGTTAAATTTTTATTTTTCTTTTTTTATTATTTTTTAATTGCTATACAAAAATACTTGTAATTCAATTATTATAGAATTCAAAATAAAAATTGCATAAACAACTTTTGTGTTGATAAGGAATGGAAAAATAATCAAAAAAACATATAATAAAATTAAAAATTGAATAACATTGATGCAAAATTCACATCCATGCTGCTGATGACAACAGTAAATGGACTGATTGCCATAATGGGATGGTAATATAAATATATACTAGATTTTGTATTGACGTATCATGGCAACAACACCTATGGCTGAGGATGGACGGACCCCCCATCGGATGATAATAGGGGTGACGACGTCACACCACTTAATTACTGATAATGAGCCAATACATCGCGATTAATAACACCAGGGTAGGAGGTATAAGTCTTTGATTTGCCCGTCAATGCTATGAATTGCTCAGCAACTTCAACAGCCACACGAACCTGTGCCTCAGATGTACTGGCACCCAAATGGGGTGTAGCCACAACTTTGGGATGTTGAATCAATTTCTTTGTTACCTCAGATTTGGGAGGTTCCTCGGGGAAGACATCAAATGCGGCACCACCGCATTGCCCCGATTCAAGAGCATTTAATACGGCTTGTTCGTCGACAATGCCACCGCGTGCCACATTGACAACTTTAACGCCTTTTTTACATTTGCCCAGAGTATCGGCCGAAATCAAATCTATAATGATAGAGATAAGAAATTCACATGTTTTAGAATTTTTGTATTGGGCATTTATAAAAATTATTGCGAGAAATTGATGAACATGAATAGTTAAACTTACAAAACAAACAACAAAAACATTTAGTTAAAAATACCCAAAAGAAATTGTCCATTGATGTAACTAACATTTCATTAAGGCAATGGAGACATTAAAAAAATCTATCGCTAATATTACGAATCGTTTTCTACCAGTATAGAATTTTATTCTCATCAATAATATAAACTAATTTTATGGTCGCATATTTGGCATATTTAAATTTAATTTAATTATTATTAATTTAACTCCTTGACCAAGGGTCGGCCAATTATCACTCCCCGCTCGTAGATAGTTGGTTCACAATAAAGGCCAAATATTATCGGTAAATATCCTAATGGCAATATTAGACCCTTTGGTAGACATACCCACTTTTTAAGTCAAATCACTTAACTACACGCAAAGAAAAAAAACGTTTGGAAAATGTGTACCGAAAACGTTTTTCTTTTGTTAGAGTTTTTTGAATTGCTTCGAAAATTTTAAACTTTTATCACCAAAAAATCCGTTTGTTACAAAATTTTTATTTTTTCAATAAAAAAAGTTATTTTTGAAACAACAACACAGTCCATTTCGTTTATATCAAACACTGTTCTTTTCTGACTTTAGGTCTTTAATAAGACACATCTTACAGTTCAAAATTTAATATACTACAATGTAATGTTGAACATTTTTTCGGAATCTTCCGAACATATCTGGAATACGAGTATATGTAAAAAAAAAAACTTTGGTCGAAGCAGGGATCGAACCCACGACCCTTGGCATGCAAGTCGGACGTAGCAACTACTGCTCCACGGTGCCAAACTAAATATTTGTTTCTGTTAAATAAACTTTGTTTATTCGGTTCGTGGGCGCCGCAAGCTACGCTTTATAAATATAACTTATATGGATATTTATCTATTGATAACCATAACAGGTACATAGCTAAGTGGTTAGTGTGTTGGCTTACAAAGTGCATGGTCCGCGGTTCGATTCTCCGTCCAGGCGAAAGGTAAACAAATTTTAAAAATTTATAAAATCGTATAATTTCTTCTACATTGGTGGTATTACAGGAAAAGGTGTTAAGAACTAAAAACCCTCGTGGAATTGAGAAAGATGTGAGGGAAAATGCAATTAGCAAGAAAACAATGTTTTTTTTTGTGAGTTTGTCTTTATGAAATTGTTTTTACATTCTGGAAAAGAATAAACGTTTATCACAAAAAGTATATACTTTTCTTCCAAATACACTTCCTTACAGCGAAAAGCAAATGAGAAACGAACTTTGTTTGTCTAAAATTTCGTTTGGGAGGAAAGAATTATTTTTTTGCGTGTATTAACTCATTGAAAAGTGTATTGGAGAGAGAAATGCGTGTTAAGGACAATATGGTTTTCAGTGACGAATGGCTTAAAAATGATTGCAGATTAAGGTTGGTACTAAAAAATACCAAAGAATCGATCCTCTCAAGGCAATGGGCCGAAAGAATCTAAACTGATTCGAAATTGTTTTTTTTTTTTTGTTTTTTAACAATAAAATTAAAAAACAAGTAAGGAAAGTCTATGTTATTATCGGGTGGGACCGACTATATTATACCCTGCACCACTAAAGACTTAAAATTTAAGTCTGCAAATCAGGCTGAAATTCTGGATTCTGGGGCCATATTAGTAGATACATGCAAAAAACTAATTCTTTCCTCCCAAACGAAATTGTAGACAAACAAAGTTTGTTTCTCATTTGCTTTTCGCTGTAAGGTAGTTTATTTGAAAGATAAGTGTAAGGTAGTTTATTTGAAAGGTAAGTATAAACTTTTTGTGATAAACGTTCCAGGATGTAAAACAATTTCATAAAGACTAACTCAAAAAAAAAAACAAGTATATACAGCAGTAAGTTCGGCCGGGCCGAATCATAAATACCCACCACCATGAATCAAATATTATAGTTTCCTTTAAAATTTCAGGGGGGTTTGATGATATTCTCCCGAACAGAGCCGTTCAACTAGTACACTTCCCGAAGATAAATTTAAAGATTTTACCTATGAAGACTATATCAGATTTTGGATTTATAAGAGCCATTTTTGTTTGAGTTTTAGAGGAATCACTAACATCTCATGTAAGTGTGCAAGAATATGATGAAATAACATCTTGATTGGAAATCTAAAATCTGTAGATTTTCACCCCCATTATTTAAATGATTACGAGATCTAAAATATGGAAATTTTACATTCAGTTTCAAGCAATTTTCATGATCAGTGCGCCTTCTATACACTCAAGAAGTGAAATCGGTCTATATGGAGGCCTTACCATATGGACCGATAAAAACTAAATCCGATACACGTTTTTGTGAGTCTAAAATACAATTTCAGACAAATCGGATAAAAACTACGGTTTCTTGAAACCCAAGGAGAACGAGAGATTGATCTTAAGGGGCTATACTAAAACTTGGGCCGATACTCACCGTTTTCGGCACACCTCTTTATGGTCCTAAAATACTTTTAGATTTCAAATATCAGGACATTTGGATAAAAACTACGGTTTCTAAAATCCCAAACAATAAAATCATTTCTATTTATAGTTCTAAAAACCTAAAGATTTTCAATTTCAGACAAATTGGACAACAACTACGGTTTCTACAAGCCCAAAAAGTACAATTGGGAGATCGGTATATATGGGGGCTATACTAAAACTTTGACCGAAACTCACCATTTTCGGCGCATCTCTTTATGGTCGTAAAATAATTCTAGATTTTGAATTTTGTGCAAATTGGATAAAAACTACGATTTCTAAAAGCTCACGAAATAAAATCTGGAGATCGGTATATATGGGGGATATACAAAAGCATGGACCAATACACGCCATTTTCGGCACACGTATTTGTGGTACTACAATACCTCTAGATTTTCAATTTCAGACAAATTGGATAAAAACTACGGTTTCTATAAGCCCAAGAAGTAAAAGCGGGAGATCGGTCTATATGGGGGCTATATCAAATCATTGACCGATCCTCATCATTTTTGGCATACCTTTTTATGGTCCTAAAATACCTCTTAATTTTCAATTTGAGGCAAATTGGATAAAAACTACGGAGTCTAGAAGCCCAAGAAGTAAAATCGGGAGATCGGTCTATATGGGGGCTCTACCAAAAGTTGACCGATACTCACCATTTTTGACATACCTCTTTATGGTCCTGAAATACTTCTAGATTTCAAATTTCAGGCAAATTGGATAAAAACTACGGTTTTTAAAAGCCCAAGACACCAAATCGAGTGGTCGGTTTATATGGGGACTATATCAAAACCTGGACCGATATAGCCCATCTTCGAACTTGATCTGCCTGCAGACAAAAGACGAGTGTGTGCCAAATTTCAGCACGATTGCTTCATTATTGAAGACTGTAGCGTGATTACAACAGATAGACAGACAGACGGGCAGACGGACATCGTTATATCGTCTTAGAATTTCTCCCTGATCAAGAATATATATACTTTATATAGTCGGAAATCGATATTTCGATGTGTTACAAACGGAATGACAAACTTATTATACCCCCGTCACTATTCTATGGTGGTGGGTATAAAAAAAAACAATAAGACACCATATGTCTATCTCATCTCCTTCTGGGTGTTGCAAACATATGCACTAACTTATAATACCCTGTTCCACCGTGTGGCGCAGGGTATAAATATAGTGATTTAGTTTGTTGCAATACATATCAGCCACCCAGTATCTTCAAATCATTATTAAATCTAAAAAATAGTTATATGATGCACCCCCAATGGAAATTTCGTTATTAGGCCGATAATACGGTTTTGTCATGTATTTCTTTGGGTACACCAAACAAATAACATAACATATTGTCAAGAGTACAAAGACTTATTGTCCTTAATATACGAATGCGAGTTGTTCATGGCATAGTATAGGCATTTCTCTGGAAATTGTATTCTAGTCTATATATGACGCCTGTATATATATTTGACAGCTGTCAGCAACTTCAGATGCTCTTCATTCTTTATTTTTCCCCAGGGAGCATTTTGTTCATAGAATGGATAATGATAAAGCAATTGGAAGTTAAGTGACTTCAAACATGATGCATAGCCGTTGAGACGTAGTCACCTCCCTTTCTTCGAAATGTCCTCCTTAACTAAAAGTCGATAAACTTTTCAATGAAGCCATTTCGTAGTAAATACGACATAAAAAATAAGGAACTGATGTCAATTTGTCCTCAAAAATGGAATTTGAAAATTTGATTATTTTTTTGGTAACTGGACTATGAAGCTAAATCGTATTCAGAAGTAGGAAATGTCTTTCAAGTTTTTGTTTTAAAGACTCTTGGCATATTTTTTACTTGAAATTAATTTTGCGTTTAAACTATTAATTTGTGGTTAACACGTTTATGAAAAAATATATATCCTATCAAGCTTTTTTTTTACTGTACAAACATTAAGAAGGCCACAGATTTCATGTCCTTAAAATACGAATGCGAATAGAAGACGTATTTCTCTGATACAAAGTTGTTTCTTTGTCCAAAAGTCGATAAACTTTTCACTGAAGTCACTTTGACCTTATTGTTAAGTGATTCAACTTAAAAATGGGTATCTTTACATGAAGGAAAATTTTGTTTGACTAAGGTCAACTTGACTTTAATAGTTATTAAAAATTCTTAAAAATTGAAAATGAAATTGTCTTAAAATTTGTTGACTTTTTGCATCTTGACTACAAAGCAAAAAAGTGTTTAAAAATGGGAGATGCTTTTTAATACACACAAAAAAAAAATCAGATTCAATCACGAAATGAATTTATCCAATTAATTTTTTAATTGAAATGTCTTCAATCACGAAAATGATAGTAGTAATCACAGTTTTAATTGGACATAAACAATATTTGATTAAAAAATTAATTGATTTGATTTGAAAATTTCAATTAATTTTTTAATTGATTCAATTAAAAATTTAATTGGTGTTGATTGCAAAACTCAATTAATTTCTTGAATTAAAAACGTGAGTATTTTCAATTACTTTCTAGTTTGATTAAAAAAATTTCTTGTTTTAATTAAATTTTTATTTAAAAATTAAAAAAATGTCCCTCACTTTTTTAAGTGACTTAGTCTTCCGAGATTGATTAAAAAGTTAATTGTATCAATTAATTTATTTAATTGAAACTGTAAAAATTGTTAATCATTGAATTTATTAATTTAATGCTTCTATGGTTGTCGTCAACACGTTTTTAAAGGACTTTGATAGCAATGAAATTTTCTTTATTCCAAGATTGTCTCAAAGATATACATTTCAATGACCATACAAAGAAGTTTAATGCTAACTAACATAGAAGAAATTTATTGTTCACTTCTCAAAAATAGTACCAATGAACTACAGCGTGGGTAATATGATTTGGCGCAAATGATTTTTTTTTTTTTTTTTTTTGTTGTAAGTGGTACACATAAAAATTTTTTTTTCTGATTCAATCACGAAATTAATTGATCCAATGGGAGCCACCGTGGTGCAATGGTTAGCATGCCCGCCTTGCATACACAAGGTCGTGGGTTCGATTCCTGCTACGACCGAACACCAAAAAGTTTTTCAGCGGTGGATTATCCCACCTCAGTAATGCTGGTGACATTTCTGAGGGTTTCAAAGCTTCTCTAAGTGGTTTCACTAGAATGTGGAACGCCGTTCGGACTCGGCTATAAAAAGGAGGTCCCTTGTCATTGAGTTTAACATGGAATCGGGCAGCACTCAGTGATAAGAGAGAAGTTCACCACTGTGGTATCACAATGGACTGAATAGTCTAAGTGAGCCTGATACATCGGGCTGCCACATAACCTAACCTAACCTAACCTAATTGATCCAATTAATTTTTTAATTGAAATGTCTTCAATCACAGAAATGATACTATCAATTAAAAAATTAATTGACAGCCAATTAAAAAATTAATTGATACTATTAATTTGTGTGATTGATTTTTGTTTCAATTAAAAAATTTGTTGAATCAATTAAATTTTTAATTGAATATTTTTTAAAATTCAATTAAGATTTTAATTGGAAAAATGTTCGTGAAATTTTTTTCTGTGTAGTAAAAATTCTACAATGTTAAAAATTCATATCTAAAAAAATTGAATTAATTTAGTATTTCATTTCCCCATAAAATAGTTAACTTTTTTCTGTTTACTTTCTTTTTGAGACATTTTTCTCAAATTTTTTAAACATTTTTTACTCACTTCGTGTAGCTGGTATCAATGGTGTGTGCACAGTGATATAATCAGCCAAAGGCCAAATTTGCTCCAGTGTCATCTTTTCGATACCCACAGCAGCAGCTTCTTCATGTGTCGTAATGGGGTCATAGCCAATGACCTATTTCAATTACGTAAACAAATAAAAAATTGAAGAAAAAAATCAAAGATACAAAATTACTTAACTTGTAGCTGACAGACACCATAATGCCTATTTAAATACAAAAAAAAAATAAAATCCCAAAAACTTACTCTCATGCCCCAGGCCTTCATGCGTATGCCAACCTCACGGCCTATACGGCCCAGACCCAAAACAGCCAAAGTTTTGCCATACAACTCACATCCACTGTAGAGCTTACGATCCCAACGACCCTCTTTCATGCTCTGGGCAGCGGGTGTAACTGGACGTGCCAAAGTGCCAATAAGGATGCAAGTAAGTTCACAGGCTGAAATTGAATTGCCTCCCGGAGTGCTAACAGAGGAAAAACAAAATGGTCACCAGAATATGAGTTAAAACGTGGGTAAATACCAAAGTACCAATAACTATTGACATTTTTTTGTGGAAAGGGTCAATGAGGATAGGAATGATGATTTGACTTTCGCCCACTAGCTATGTATTTTCATTTCTCCATGTTTGTTTTTTTTTTTTTGACGATGAGCTTTAATTTTAGGAATATTTTGACTAGACAAAATTTATGTAAATTCCTTTTTGAACAAATAAACAGTTTTATGTTAATTAATGGCTGGCTGTCTGCGCTTACTTTCGCACGTACAAAATGATCTCCTGGGTTATGTTATCTCATTATCGAAAAGCATCGCAGACAGGACTCATGTGGAATCTAAGGATATTGGTCTTCACCTTAGATAGAGCATATGGCAATTTCATATCATAATGGGTTGAATAGAAAGGTAAACCTAAAATCAATAAAATGTTTTTTGTTTTTTTCTTTTCACGCTACACTCAAATAAATGTTTAATCCGTTCACTAACGATTTAAACTTAACCCTCTAATGCCCCAATTTTTTGCCAGCTGATCAAAATTGAACAGTTTCAACTAAGTTTTCTTTTTATTTTACACATTTTTGTTGTCTTAAGGAGTGTTTTACTAAAAGCTTCATTATTAAATGAAGCCCGCCTAAAGGCGGGATTGGGCATTAGAGGGTTAATGTTAAAAACTTTAACTTTTTTTGTACTAACAGCATGTAGAAAAATTTTAATTTTGAAGTCTTAAAGCTTATGGGTTTATTCTGAAAACTTGGTTATTGAATTATGACCAGATAGCCTTAGGAAAATAAGCGCGATTTGGCCTATAATATCTTTCGAAATATGATAAAAAATACAAAAACGAATATGAAATAATTTCAGCTTTAGTTTTTGTAAAAATAAAATACAAAAACTAAAATAATATACACTATAGTTTTTGTTTGAATGTCCATTTACTAACAGTCTAAAAAGTAGGCTTTTTCGTTGATTGTTAAAGAAGTTTATAAAAATGCATTTTAGTTCCTATTTCATTTTCTAACACAAAAAAATTTTGAATTCACAAGGAATGAAAATTTAGGTTAATTTTTGAAAATTTTAACAAAATTATAATACACACGCCGATATGACAAAAATTAATTTTTCACGTGTTATTTGAAGGACAAAATTGGAGTTAAAACAGAAATTGCAAAAATGTCTTTAGCGCCAAGGAAGTTCAGGATGGATACATTTTTTGTAAAATTTACAAAGTAAAGGAAGTATTTACTATAGTACATGGGTGTCCAAAACTGACACCGGTTAACCGGATTCCATTACATAACCCGAAACCTGGTAGTGAAAAAATCACGAATTTCAATGAAATTTTTATCTACTTTGTGATATTTTTCTTTCGAAAGTGGAACTTTTTGTAAATGCACAACAGCACCACTTTCTGTACGACGATTTCGCATTCTTCGATAAAACTAAAGAGATATATTATGGTCTTGCACCCAAAGAAAATATTTCTCCCAGGTCGAAATTTTAGTCAAACAAAATTTCGCTTTGTTGTAAAGCCCAATTTATTAGAAGCGTTTAGAGGAGTACTTCAAATCTTTGTTATTAGCTTTCAAAGAACTTTCTTAGAGGCGAAAGAAAATGTAATATAAAATGTAACTCTTCAGAAAAATAAATCTTTCAGTTTATACAATGCATTGACATCCAACATCTATTATCACTAAACTGCTATTTTTTAGCGTCAAGTTTCATAAAAATAAGTGAAAATACTGCTTGCAAAATTTTAACTGCGTTAAATTTTTTCTATCACACTGGTAAAATTGGGATTTTCGAATAAACCGAAAACCAACTTCTCATTTTGAAGGTTTCCAATGTTTTTTTCCAATATTTTTTTATTGCTTTTGCTCTTGTGAAATCTTGTTCGATTTATAATAAATATTTTATTAATATAATCACTTACTTCAATACAATGACTTTGTTCTTTGTTGCAGCTGGCACATCAATATTATCCACACCGGCACCTGCGCGACCTACAGCTTTCAGACTTCCAGCTCCAGCATCTAACACTTGTTGTGTTATTTTTGTATCTGATCTTACTATGGCGGCATCATATTTCTGTAAATAAAACAGTTATAAATAATCAATACATATATTGAATTGATAATATGTTGTTTCTCGCTACAATTGCAAAAACAATATCAGGACTGTTTTAATATAAGTTTACGAAGCATAACCAAACCATACGCACTATATTTATCCAGATCAATTATAATTGCGTTTATCTAAGCGTAGAATATATACAATGACTCAAATACACATAGAAATACTCTGTAAAAAACAGCAATTGATGAATGCTGTTATATGCTTGTAATCCATCGTCTAGCGAACCTGTTAACCCAAGGGATTTTTAAGAATCCAAAATTGTTTTTTTTTTTTTTTGTATATTCCAAACCACTAATATTCTTAAAAGTCAATAAACGCAAACAAATATTTTCTTTGTTGTTATGCCTTAATTTGAGAAAACTTTCGAGTTTTGAGCAAATACAAGACATTTCAATTATGATCTACATGGTTGCCTAAATCAGATATATAATTTTCGAGATTAACAGGTTGACTGATAAGTCCCCGGTGTGACACATATATGGCATCGCTAGTATTAAATGCATATTATTTTTATATAGTACCAACCTTCAAATGATTCGTGTCAAAATTTGACGTCTGTAAGTCAATTAGATTGTGAGATAGAGCGTCTTTTATGAAGCAACTTTTGTTATTGTGAAAAAAATGGAAAAAAGGATTTACGTGTTTTGATAAAATACTGTTTTCTGAAGGGAAAAAATACGGTGGAAGCAAAAACTTGGCTTGGTAATGAGTTTCCGGACTCTGCCCCAGGAAAATCAACAATAATTGATTGGTATGCAAAATTCAAGCGTGGTGGAATAAGCACGGAGGACGGTGAACGCAGTGGACACCCGAAAGAGGTGGTTACCGACGAAAACATTAAAAACAAGTAAGTAAAGTAGAAAGTCGGGCGGGGCCGACTATATCATACCCTAAACCACCATTACAGAATTAGTAATCATAAGCATTTGTGGGGTAACATATAGGTCTGGGAGATAAACCGCAGTTGCATATTTAAGAAAATTAAGTGTGTAAATATAACCATAGCGATAGGCGGTAGGCGAACACTTATTTACGTGTATTTCTTATGGGAAGCCCAAAATCCGCGACGGAATACCGTGACGGCTAGCGGCGTGTCGCTAAATTAAAACTTATTCTAACTTCTTGGCGAAAACTGGTATAGTGTTGCCATCGCTTATCATTTTTTTAACTCACCATTAGGAATTGCTGTTGCCTGGACATGTGTAGATTATTTTTTCTTGAAATAACTCAACAAATAACAAGCCATTGTATTATTGTATTTGCCGTTGCGATATTCTTATGTAAGAGCTACAAGTACGTATAAGTACGATCAGCTAGTACATCAAAATTTGAAATTTGAGTAACATTGGTTAATAAATAAGAGTACTATGGCCAAATTTGGGAAAATCGAGCGATACATATATATGGAAGCTATATCTAAATCTGAACCAATTTGCATAATATTTTGCGGGTTTGGTTAATACCACAAAAGGTTTCCTTGTGCAAGATTTGAGTAAGATCAGTTAAGAAATGAGGCCTGTATGGTCAAACATAAGCTTATTAGGGGCGAATTTTTCAAAATCGGGTGATACATATATGGAGCTATATCTACATCTGAACCGATTTCGATGAAATTTTGCACATATAGTTAGTACTATAGAGGACTGGAGATTTTTAGTAAGATCGGTTAATAAATAAGGGTTCTATGGCCAAATTTGGGAAAATCGGGCTATACATATATATGGGAGCTATATCTAAATCTGAACCGATTTGCACATATAGTTAGTGCTATAGAAGACTACATTTAGCCAAATTTGGGTAAGATCGGTTGATAAATAAGGGTTTTATTGCCAAATTTAGAAAAATCGGGCGGTACATATATATGGGAGTTATAGCTAAATCTGAACCGATTTCGATGATTTTTTGCACATATAGTTAGTGCTATAGAAGACTACATTTAGCCAAATTTGAGTAAGATCGGTTGATAAATAAGGGTTTTATGGCCAAATTAGAAAAATCGGGCGATACATATATATGAGAGCTATATCTAAATCTGAACCGATTTGGATGAAATTTTGCAGACTTGAAGGGCGATGGAAAAGATTACCTTTTGCCAAATTTGGTGACGATCCCATATATATGGGAGCTATATCTAAATTTGATCCGATTTCTTCCAAATTCAATAGCGTTCGTCCTTGTGCCCAAAAACCTCCCTGTACCAAATTTCATCAAAATCGGTTAATAATTGCAAGCGGAATCCTGTGAACAACAAATACATGGACAGACGGATGGACGGACACCTCGACTCAGGAGGTGATTCTGAGTCGATCGGTATATATTTTATGGGGTCTAAAATCAATATTTCTGGTAGGCACATTTTTTGGCCGATCAAACTTATTATACCCTGACCACTATGTGGTTTAGGGTATAAAAATCCACAAAATGATTTTGAATGACCGTAAAATGAAGTTGATCGAGATAGCAGAGGCCTTAAAGATATCAAAGGAATGTGTTGGTCATTTAATTCATCAATATTTGGATATGCGGAAGCTCTGGGCAAAATGGGTGCCGCGCGAGCTCACATTTGACCAAAAACAACAACGTGTTGATGATTCTGAGCGGTGTTTGCAGCTGTTAACTCGTAATACACCCGAGTTTTTCCGTCGATATGTGACAATGGATAAAACATGGCTCCATCACTACACTCCTGAGTCCAATCGACGATCGGCTGAGTGGACAGCGAGCGGTGAACCGTCTCCGAAGCCTGGAAAGACTCAAAACTCCGCTGGCAAAGTAATGGCCTCTGTTTTTTGGGATGAGCATGGAATACTTTTTTTTTATCGATTATCTTGAGAAGGGAAAAACCATCAACAGTGACTATTATATGGCGTTATTGGAGCGTTTGAAGGTCGAAATCGCGGCAAAATGGCCCCATATGAAGAAGAAAAAAGTGTTGTTCCACCAAGACAACGCACCGTACCACAAGTCATTGAGAACGATTGCAAAAATTCATGAATTGGGCTTCGAATTGCTTCCCCACCCACCGTATTCTCCAGATCTGGCCCCCAGCGACTTTTTCTTGTTCTCAGACCTCAAAATGATGCTCGCAGGCTGCAATGAAGAGGTGATCGCCGAAACTGAAGCCTATTTTGAGGCAAAACCGAAGGAGTACTACCAAAATGGTATCACAAAATTGGAAGGTCGTTATAATCGTTGTATCGCTCTTGAAGGGAACTATGTTGATAATAAAAACGAGTTTTGTCAAAAAAAAAGTGTTTTTCTTTGTTAGACCGAGGACTTATCAGCCAACCTGTTAGATACTTATTTTATTTTTGTTTGTATTTTCCATGAAACCAAAGAAATATTGTTTTCAAAAAGGAAAATTTTGTATAATTGCATGGTTACTTGTTTATGTAAATATTCATGAAGACAAATTGCAAAGCAATATACACTGTTTTATCGACCATGAAACAAATTGTTCGTTATGGGACCAGATATTGTCGTGAATCAAGTAAAATTTCGTGAGTCGAGAGTCACGCTGATGGCAACGTCTTGAGTGTGCGTAAGCGTGACTAACAAACTAAAAGTGAGCGTGAGTCACGAAAATAATTTCTTCGTGAGTGTGCGTGAGTAATGCGCTCTAGAGACTATCAGTTATTCCGGACGACAGTGCTCGTGTCGAACATATCCCATATATTGTGCACATTATAAGTTAAGTCCGAAGGCATAATCGATACTGCTGCATGTTTATGGGATCGATAACACATTTACCGATTATTTAGTCATCGCCGACAAGTCGTATCGATCCGACACACTGTAAGATTCTTTACAAACACCGACATTACGTCCGGAATAACTGGTAGTCTGTCAAGCGCATAACGAATTTAGGAAAAATGCGCTCACGAAAAAAATCCCGCCCACGGACACGGTTACGACATGAATTCATTTACAATTTTAGTGACACGAGGGATGTTAAGAGTTTAACTACGCTCTCGATTTTAATCATGCTCAAACACGCCCCTAAGGTAAATTAGTCATAAAATTATTCGTGAGTCACGACATTTTTCGTGAGTCACGATATTTTTCGTGAGTCACGACATTTTGCGCGTGAGTACATATTTTCTTTCCGTGAGTGTTCGTGAGCCCTACCAAAAATATCGTGCGCGAGTGTGCGTGAGTTAAAATTTTCCGTCGTGAGTTTGCCTGAGCGTGAGTAAACTATTACTCATGTGTACACCTCTAATCCGCATACCGGGCTTTATGGTGGAACAAAAGTTAGCATGGCGGCCTTTCATTCAAACGATCATGGGTCAAATCCCAGTTCCAAAAGGGTTTTCTCAGCAATACTGGGGACATTTCCGATTGTTGTAAAGTTTGTCTAAGTGGTTTCGTCGTAATTTGAAATGTGCACACACAGAAAAACCATGTTTGGACATGGTTGCCGCATCCATTTAATGCTTATCTAGAGCATGTAATTGCCGCGAAAACCATGTGTTTTGTCTTTGTAAAAATAGTTTTCGGGCGGAGAAAAGTGTATGGTGGCAATAAGCATTTGAATGGTTCTCAAATACCGCAAACATGTTCTATCATTTAAATGATAGAATTTGAGACCATTAAATGGTCGGGAAAATCATGTACCTGACCATTCAATTTTTTTTACTTTTTTACAGGGAAAAAAGTATTTTTATAGGTTAAGTATAGATATGTCTAGAACCATTACATGGCCATAAAGACCATTTTCATTTTTTTCGTGACCATTTAATTTTTTAACTTTCTTGCAGCGAAAAGAATTTTATAAAAACATTGAGCAGGTACACACGATTTTCATTTTGCGCGTCAGTCGTGTGTTGATTGTTTCTTGGAATGGACGGAGAATAAGGATTTACTGTGTTTTGTGTTAATTTATTTATTCATAAGTGGCACGTGGTTTTATGTGAACACAAAAAAGGAAAGTGTAATTGAAAAATATACCTGTTTTTTGTTTTGCATTTTGCTATATGGATCATTTATTTTTATTTGCAGTTACATGATGTCTGCGGTTGTACATTTGATGGGCACACGATGTAAATATGGAATGATTACTTGAAATTGAAATAAAATAGTGTGTGTAAAAATATGTGATGTTTGCTTGCACGACATTATAAATACAAACAAACAATGAATTAGTTTATAAATAAATAAAAACAAATAAATAGAGTTAATTTTGTGTTTTCTTTTCTCCAGTGGCGTCCTTTTTTCCACGATGAAAAAAGGTTTTTCATAAAGATCAAAAAATTTTAGGTTGTGACCATGTTCTTCATTCAATACCATAACATTTTAAATCGTGACCATTGTCTTTTCATTCAAACAAAATTGTTTTTATCAATATAATAACATTTTAGATGAGGACAATTTTATTTTTCTTAGAACCATGTTCAACATGGTTGCAGGTTAAAATGTTACATGGTCGCCGCAAAAATAGCTCCTATATTATTTTGCTCTTCGAATATGATTGTGACAATCATGGTTCTTCTCTGTGTGGGCAGTACTACTGTGTGTGGACAATGGACCGAAATAACGCTAACAAAAATAAAAGAATAATATCCTACAAACTTTGGTACGTGAAATTTATCCTTTTATAGAAAGATTAGATAAGTTTTTGATACAATTAGTTTAATCTTTTTTTAGAAATAATTCACAATAAAACCCTATTGAGCATGTCTTGTTAGAATATCAAACAAGAACCCAGCAAAAAAGATCTCGGATCCCCAAATTGTGATCCAGAATGTGTGCAAATTTGGATCACCATAACAGAATATTTTACCATATTCAGCCCGTCAATTAAAATGTTTGCCCTATGAGGCCAAGGCATAATAAACCCGATTAATTCAATATCAAATATTTTTCTAAAATTTTATTTTTATGTTATACCTTGGTTTTATTTTGTGATATATTTTATATTTTTTGCATTTAAACGCAACAAAAAATTTAAAATTCTCATAATTTGCAAAACCATCTCAAAAGAACTTCCATGAAAGTGAAAAAGTCTACTGGAATAGTTGCAAATCCCAGCAAGGATAAAATTTTTAATTTTATTTTGTAATTGTATATATATATATCAAATTGTTTTTGTAACGTAGTCTACATATAGTTTTAATTATATGCAGTCCTTGATTGTAGTCCTAATTATTTTTATAATTTTTTTTAAAGTAAATTTAATGTAATTCTTTATTTTGAGTATCCCTGTAACCGTATATGGCCATTTCGGCTTGGTTGTAAAATGAGTTAAATAAAAAAATAAATGTTAACAGTCAAATAGCATATTTTCTAAAGAACTACATTGAAAGAGGAATGAAATTGGTGGAACATCCCAGGATGCGCTTAAAAGGAGATGTTTGTGGATCAAATGTTCATGTTTTTACTGGGAATGCTTTCGGTCTGTCATTCAAAATGTGTGTTTCTAACTGAAAAAGTCTGAATACGATAAAAGTATAAAAGTCTGGATACGATAAAAGTAGAGGTAAATGACCAGATGAATAGGTTGTCTCTAATATATAAATTTATAATTTTCGGCTATTCGAACAGAAGATCCACCCTAATAACAACACAATTGTTTAAGAACACATATTTATCAATAAGAATGGAAAGCAAGTTGCCCACTCAGCTTTTCGTTAATAATGGGAAATGTTTTTGACGACAAGTATTGAGAACAAAATAAAGCAACAAAAACAACAACCAAAAGAAAAGAAGAGAAAAAAACAGGCAATGCACTTACTTTGACTTCTTTGCAGAGTTCATCCACCGGTAATTTCAGTTTATAAGAGACCTGATAACGAGAAATATTTTTGTTTGTTTCTTAAATTTTTTTCTGTAGATCAAAATGCATTTTAAAAACAACAATGAACAGCAATTTTGCAAATTAATTAATTAATAAATAACAAGAGTAACAACAACAACAATGAATTACATTAATGCCATTCTTTTGCAAAAGATCTACACAGGCACTGTCAACTGCATCGCACACCAACACATTTTTAATATCAACCGGCATTTTTTAATTTATTCTTTTTTTTGCAATGCTTTTGCGTTTTATAAAATTTTCTTTAACACAATAACGACCACGGACTGTAAAGATTTATTTTTGTTTCTGATCGAATTTAAACGGACAACCGACTCGGACGCAATGTAAAATACAAGTGATTGTGGATTGTTGTCGAGAACGATCTCCAGACCACGAATGCAATGCAAAATGCATTCGAAACAGTTCGCAACAATCAAGTCAGTGGAAAGACGGACCGGACGAACGGACACACAGACCATCAATGTCAGTGACAGACAACACAGGTTATTGCAATAATAAAAAACAAACGGCTCGCTTTAAACTGGTCGTATTTCATATCGATCGTCATCACAGTATTCCAGAAGTAAAAATAAAAAAATTAAATTTCTAAAATAATTAATATTTTTTTTTCGTAACATTTAACCAATGGGAAAAAACTTGTCTATCATGTAAAATATTGTGATGCTATCTACAATGAGATATTATTCCCGATTTTATTTACATTTTCAATTAATTACATACCCACTTTTGCTAAAGTGAATTATTATTATCCACTGCATAATTTTTGCTCCAATAAGAAGCACATGGCAGACTGTATTAACGACACGAAACGAAATATGCTGTATATGTTAGGTGCTTGTTTTCTTTTAGTACTGGATATCCTGAAAATAATTATTTTCTCATGAACCAAAGTCTAGAACAATTAGTTTTATGCGTTTGAAAATTTTCCATAGAAACCGGTATGCACTTCTTACGAAATTTCCTGTTGCAAGGTAATAAGACAGTTTTGCCACGTAATCAATCAATAACATCGTCTTAACAGCTTAATTTAACCAGCCATTTCGAAAGAGTTCTATTCCGGAACTAAAACTACAGGGACGAAAAATATTGTTTTTCATATGTTTAGGTGTAAAAATTATATGTTCCAAACAAATTTTTAGCACATTAATTTTAAGTGCAAGAACACATTATTTTTAAATGTTAGAACATACTGTGCTTGGTACATTACATTTTCTTAAATATAATATCTCTGGATGCAAACATTTATTAATTTGCAAATTTCGCATAAACACATATATGTTTGGAAACGACAGAGAGAGCGCGAGAGAATAAAAAAAATATCGAACAAGAGAGTATAAAAGAAAGATCAATTTCTTCGTTGATAATTGAAAGATTAAAACATGATACAATTAAAAAAAATTTGCAGTGATTACATTAGTCCACAGGATGACGCTTTTTCAATTTATGGAACACTTCTCACTTCCGCTATTCAACAGCTATAAAGTCTAAATTTTCAGCAACCTGCATAATGAAGGTTGTATAGGTTGATAAAATATGTAGGAACGAACTATTTAGGGGCATTAAACATTTTATTGTTTGTACAAATTGTTTGAACAAATTATGAAAATATATATGCTTGAAGCTTCAGCAAAGCTTCGCTAGCATTTTGACAAAATTTTATATGGAAATAGAATTTTGATAAAACTTCCTATCCACGGAAGGAAAACATTGTTGTTTAGATGTTTCCGTGTAAAATTTATATGCTTGGAACTCAAATTTTTAGCACATTATTTTTATGTGCAAGTATATAATGTTCATAAACTAGTACAGTCGACTCCGCTTTAGCGCAATGCGCTTTACTGAAAAACCTCGGATAACTGAAATCGATCGCATTCCCCAGTTGTTTTTTCTGTCCATTTCATTTAAATTTCTCCGCTTTAGTGAAACTCCGCTTAACTGAAAAAATCGGATTACTGAAAAGTTTTTTGTGTTCAAATGAGTTTCGTCACATTAGTATGACTTCGCTTTACTGAAAATGCCACATTCTCGCTATTGAGAGAGAGTACATTTTCTTCTCCGTATTGAGAACGCTTTATTTCAAGTGAAGATGGCACTTTCAAAACAGTTTAAATCACTCTGTAAATAAAATCAACTGAAAGGTAAAATTGTAGATGGCACACACACGGAATCAAACACCTTGTTTTTATTATTTTATGTACATAGCATTGGTCATAAGTTCGGTTAACTGAAATTGAGTGGATTTTTTTCCAGTTATACGGAGTCCGCTTTACTGAAACTTTTTCAGTTATCCGAAGTTCGCATTACTGGAAGTTTTTTTCAGTTATCCGTAGTCCGCTTTAGCAAAAACTTCGGATAACTGAAATTAAATGGCTGCATTTTTAACGTTTCAGTAAAGCGGAGTCGACTGTATAACATGTTGGGACATATATGTTAATATGTTAGAACATATTATATTCGGGACATTACATTTTGTAAAAATATAACGTTTCTGGATGCAATCATATATTAATTTAGAAATTTCGTATAAACACATATAATCGTTTAGAGACGTAAAAGAGAGAGAGAGAGAGCGAGATAGAATAGAGCGGAAAATACAGATGCTACAACCAAACAACTGAGTAGAAACTGCAATTAACTATTTGGGACCTTAAAAAATATATGCTTAAGGTGAAACATAATATGTTTTTTCAGTGCAAACAATTTTATGTTTGAACATATTCTGAAAAAAATATATGTTTGAAGCAGAATATGTTTGGGAGTATGTGTTACAGAGGCGATATTTTTTGAAGGGGTAGAAATAAAATTTTGACAAAATTTTCTATAGAAATAAAATTTTTACAAAATTTTCTACAGAAATAAAATTTTTAGAAATTTTTCAATAGAAATAATATTTTGACAAAATTTTCTACAAAAATAAAATGTTGACAATATTTTCTATAGAAACAACATTTTTACAAAATTTTCTATAGAAATAAAATTTTGACAAAATTTTATAGAATAGAAATAAAATTTTGACAAAATTGTCTATAGAAATAAAAATTTGACAATAATTTATATAGCAATATAATTTTGACAAAATTTTCTATAGAAATAAAAATTTGACAAAATTTTCTATAGAAATAAAATTTTGGCAAAAATTTTTATAGCAATACAATTTTTACAATTTTTTTTTTTTTTTTTTTGAAATACAAATTTGACGAAATAAAATTTTGACAAAAGTTTTCATAGAAATAAAATGATGACAAAATTTTCTAATCAAAATTCAAAATTTTCTATAGAAATAATATTTTGACAAAATTTTCTATAGAAATAAAAATTTGACAAAATGTTCTATAGAAATAAAATTTTGACAAAATTTTCTATAGAAATAAAATGTTGATAAAATTTTCTATAGAAATAAAATATTGATAAAATTTTCTATAGAAATAAAATTTTTACAAAATTTTCTATAGAAATAAAAATTTGCAAAATTTTTCTATAGAAATAAAATTTTCTATAGAACAAAATTTTCTATTGAAATAAAATGTTTACAAAATTTTCTATAGAAATACAATTTTGACAAAATTTTCCTGGAAATATATATTCTTGAAGCAGAATGTGTTTAAGAGTATATGTTACATTTTAGGGTGCGATCAATTGGCACAGCACTTCATTATACCCTAAACCACATAGTATCTGCAAAGAATGTGCCTACCAGAAATATTGATTTTTGGCCCCATAAAATATATTCCGATCGACTAAGAATCATCTTCCGAGTCGGTTTAACCCCTGGTGTCCGTCCGTATATTCATATATTTGTTGTTTGTAGTATTCGGATCACTATTATTAACCGATTTTGATGAAATTTGCTATAATGTTGATGGAAGAATGGGGGAATACAGTTACAAATAACATAAAAAATTAGTCCATTCAATGTCTAGATGGCTTGATGTCCACCAAGTACTAAATGTACCAAAACACAAAAATTTGCCTATTTTAATGCTTAATGCAGTTTATTAAAATATTTTTTAATTTAAAATGGCTTCATATCGCTTTTAACATGTGGTTATTATCAAAATTGTTTGGTGTGTCAATACTTATGTTTGCCACTGTATATGTATTCATTTTTTTTCAGCCATAAAAGTTGGTCTATATCGATTCTTAATTATTAGACACTACCAAGGCTGCGGAGTCGGAGTCTTGGAGTCGGAATCTGAAGATTTTGCTGGGGTCGGAGCCGGAGTCGTAGAAATTTTGCACTTCCCATCTTTGTAACTAAAGAAATATTTCGACAAATTAGATTCCATTAGGGGTTTTAAACGAAAAACGAAGTAATGGATTTCAGGCCATTCAAAGTGTATTTATATGGGTGAAATTTCACGGTGATATAAAATGTAGGTTTTACTAGAATATGGGCTGAATTGATCAATTGTATTATCAATTTTTAACATACTAAAATATAGATTTTTGACCCAATGTGTATTCTTGATAAAGGTAATTTTTAAGGCAATATAGCAGTAGAACCTAACGTTCTAAATTTTTTTGCAGGCATGTCGAGTTCGAAGATTGGTCATACCGGACAATTTTGTGATATAGCACCTACATATAAACCCATCTTCCGGTTCGTTTTAAGAAGTTTTTCCCAGTCTAAAATTTTCATAAGATTTGTCAGAAATTTTGAATTTAGAGTTATTTGAGATCCATAAATAAATGCGGAAATTTCCCGTCGGCCCAGATTTTGTATATGGAGATAATTACGTGAGAAATCTCCATATACACCCGATGTCCTTGGAAGCTGTACTTTTAAATTAAACCTCTGCCAACGTGTCATCTGAGCCGGTCTTTTGGGAGAATATTTGTTTCATCAAAGCCACTCGAAATTATTTACATTAAATTAATGGCCTCTAATCTCCATAACTGATAGACCATTTATAAGTCGATGTTTCACCATTTTATTTCTATAGAAACAATATTCGTAACTGTCCAGCTATTCCCGTCATCTCTTGTATGGTAGTGGTTGTTTAAAATTCCGCCCGTCCTAATTTTTGGCAGTTTATGTTTGTTTTCTATATCCGCACTGAAAAAAAGCATACTCGGTTCGAAAGATTTTGTCTTTACTTTAAAAAATTTGGTATTGATTCCGAGCCAAAGAAGCGGAGAATACAAGTAAGGATAGGATAAGGATTTTAAGACACAATTCTCTTTTAAATTTAGGTTTTGTGTACTTGCTTCTAGGAAGCAAATTTTAATTTTTCGCTTTCTCAGCTTTTTTTCTTCATATGCTATCAAAGTCCTTTAAAAACGAGTTAACGGCAACTTTACTTTCCAAATTAGGACTCGACTTCCAGTAGAAATTATGCTATGTTTGAAGTAAAAAACTTCTTTAAACTTTTGAAAAACATGTCCTATATTTGAACGATTTGTTGCTTTGTAGTCAAGATGCAAAAAGACAACAAATTTAAAGACAATTTCATTAAATTTAAAGAATGTTTCTGAATTATTAAAGTCAAGTTGACCTTAGCCTATAAATTTTTTCTTTCATGTTAAGATACCCATTTTTAAGTCAAATCACTTAATTATAAGGACAATATGACTTCATTGAAAAGTTTATCGACTTTTGGACAAGGAAAATAACTTTATTTTAGAGAAATGCGTCTTCTATGCTAAGCAAAATTTGTATTCGTATTTTAAAGACATGAAATCTTTGACCACACGACAATATTTTTTTCAGTGCGACACATCACATTTTTTAACATCTAAACTTTCTATCTGATTAGCCCTACATTTTAATTTTTGTGTATTTTTCTTTTTTATATAGATTTATTTTTTATAAAATGCCTATATAGATTAATACCAGGATTTTAATTCTTAAACTTCTGGAAGCCTAATTATTTTTTGAAATTTTTTGTTTTTACAAATACATATTCTGGAGATGTTTGTTATCTACCCATATTTTGATGTGGTCTCTGTACCTGATGATGAGATTTGTCGTCGAGTCGTATCAAAATTTAAAATTAGGGTTCTTTAGGCAAAATAGAATACTTATATCGGTCTATTTTTGGAGCAACCTTAAAATTACAAGTGGAATACTGTTAAAATGAGAGTCGAGGCTAATAAGAAATGCTGGAGTCGGAGTCGAGCAAAATTGACTCGACTCCACAGCCCTGGACACTACATAAACAAATTTCCTCCGATTCGATTGACATTTGGTGGACGATGTATATTTCTTCTAATTACCATGTATAAAGGGGTCCATATTCGTTCACTACTACCCTACGGAAATGGATCAACCACAGGACCAGTACAGGACTAGTCCCTGGTGTGTATGGACCAGTCCCAATTCAGGTCAAAACGTATGGAAGAGACCGGTCACTTTAACATGGGTACACGCAAAAAAATAATTCTTTCCTCCCAAACGAAATTTTAGACAAACAAAGTTCGTTTCTCATTTGCTTTTCGTTGAAAGGAAGTGTATTTGGTAGAAAAGTATATACTTTTTGTGATAAACGTTTATTCTTTTCCAGGATGTAAAAGCAATTTCATAAAGACTAACTCAAAAAAAAATTTTTCTGGCTAATTGCATGTTCCCTCACATCTTTCTCACTTCCACGAAGTTTTTTAATTCTTAGCACCTTTTTCTGTAATACAAACAATGTAGAAGAAATTATACGATTTTATAAATTTTTAATTTTTTTTTACCTTTCGCCTAGACTGAGAATCGAACCGCGGACCATGCAATTTGTAAGGCAGCACACTATCCACTGAGCTACGTAGCTGTTATTGTCATCAATAGCTAATTATCCATAAAAGTTATATTAATATAGCATAGCTTGCAGCGCCCACGAGTTGATTAAACAAAGTTTATTTAACAGAAAAATACATTTAGTTTGGGACCGTGGAGCAGTGGTTGCTACGTCGGACTTGCATGCCAAGGGTCGTGGGTTCGATCCCTGCTTCGACCAAAGTTTTTTTTTTACAGATATTCCAGATATGGTCGGAAGATTCCGAAAAAAATTTCAACATTACATTCTACTATATTACATTTTTACTATGAACTGTAAAATATGTCTTATTAAAGACCTAAAGTCAGAAAAGAACAGTGTTTGATATAAACGAAATGGACTGTGTTGCTGGTTCAAAAATAACTCTTTTTATTGAAAAAATAAAAATTGTGTAACAAACGAATTTTTTTGGTGATAAAAGTGTATACTTTTCGAAGCAATTCAAAAAACTCTAACAAAAGAAAAACGTTTTCGGTACACGTTTTCCATACGTTTTTTTTCTTTGCGTGTAAATGTACACTTTATGGCACGTCTTAAACTCATTCCAATTTTATAAATTTTTGATAATTTTATTTCACTAGAAGTGTATATCTAATAAGATTTAATATCAAGTTAGTATGAAAATCAATAAATTATGTCTATTCAAAAATCGCGACAAACTGGAGCGCAGCTACTACACAAAAAAAAAAAGTTTTCTTTTCTGAGCAACGAAATTTTAGACAATCAAAATTTTCTTTTGACGCTAACAAATTTTCTTTTAAAGCAAAAAAAAGAGATAATCGCTGAATCGCTTATCACAAATTCGGGGTTTTTGCTCTAAAAGAAAATACATTATTAGAAAGGTGAATTTCTTTTGTCTAAAATTTCATTCCGGAGGAAAGTATTTTTTCTTTGGGTGTATGATAAGTCCGTCAGTGGCAATTTGCACCAATTTCCCGTAGGGTATATATACACACACAAATCACGATTCAATCACGAAATTAATTGATCCAATTAATTTTTTAATTGAAATGTCTTCAATCACGATAGTATCAATCACAATTTGAATTGGACATTAAAAAATACTTGATTAAACAATTAATTGATTTTTGTTTATTTTTATGGGCTGTTTTGGTCAATATATATAAATGCAAATAAAACAATTTTATTTCATCTTTTTTCTCGACGTTTCGTCGGCTTTTTTCCGACCTTTTCCATTGCAATAGTTTAAAGAGTAAACATTCTGTGATATAGATTTTAAGTTTTGCTGCAATATTTACATTTTATTTATTTATTTAGTTATTATTATTGTTTGTGATGTCCAGTTTTAATAATTTATAAATGAACCAAAGGTAAAACAATTATATTTCAAATAATAAAAATCTCTGGAAAAGGTCGGAAAAAATCCGACGAAACGTCGAGAAAAAAGATGAAATAAACTTGTTTTATTCGCATTTGTATATATTGACCTAAACAGCCCATTAAAATAAACAAAAATCTATTAAAACTAAGTGGTCATAAAAAGAACTAAAAAATTAATTGATTTCATTAAAAAATATCAATTAATTTTTAATTGATTCAATGATGTTGATTTTTTATTAAAAACGTAACTATTTTAATTTACTTTCTTAACTAACTTAGTGTTTTTAACTTTATTTAAAAATTGTATCAAATAATTTTTTAATTAAAATTTTAAATGTTTCAATCATTGACTTAATTAACTTAATTTTTCTATCTTGATTAAAAAGTTAATTGTATCAATTAATTTATTAATCGAAAAAATTTTCAACTTCAATCAACTTTTTAATTGGAAATATTTTGGCGATATTTTTTCTGTGTAGACTCCTCCATACAACTGGTAAGAACGAGATTGGCTTATATAGACTCCATATGGACTAACTGATTAATGTATATATACTAAACTTGTAATAATTAATATTTATTTCCAATAAAAACATTATGCGATTTCGTAACACTGTGTCTTTTAATCATAAATGTTATTGTAAATTGAGAGAATTATTGCAGTGGTCGGTAACAATAAACTACATAACACAATAAAAGGTACATATACCATAGGAAATAAATTGTTTTCATGCAGATAAGACACTTTTCTACTATAGAATATTTTCCTATATACTCTCTAAATCGGTTCATAAATTTAAACCAGCTTTCTCAGGTAATACGTAATTCTATCTTCTTGATATTTGAGACACGATGTAAAACGCGTAGAGATAGTAGCAAAGCGAATAGTTATGGTTAGCTATATACTATTGTACCATAAAGAATAAAAACAAAAAACACTCTATATACGTCACAGAAAACTGCCATGCCCTCTGGATACTATAACAAATATATGTAAATCATTATGGAGCCGCATCCACATACTTGTTATTTGCATTTTCAGTACCTTTTAGTCCTATCGATAAATACGTTATCAATTCACTTATATCCCATCCGCATTCCCTCTAAGCAATCAGGCCGTCTTCAATAACATATCGAAGCCAAAAACGCCAATCGATATCAGTCGCCGGGTGTCATTTTCTGTGGTTTTCATACATTCAAAAACCAACGCCATATTTATTCGCGTCTCTCAACCACGCCAACGCCATAAACCACCTTCTAATTTAAAATTAAACAAACTTTTTATTCAAATTCAAAAAAAAAAAAAATCAAAATCAAAAACAGCATTACTCAAAAACCTCAAAGGGCACATCCACTGAATCCTTAGTGGGTCTGGATGACCCAGAATCTGATCACGGGGATGAACCTTTAACCCCTCAAACCTTTGGCCACAAAAGAAGAGGAACCGGAGAGCTTCCTCATGCTTAATTCATGGTCAATCAGCTAGTCAATCAGCTCTGGTCCACATTCAGGGCACCAGATACACCCTCGAACTGGATACCTTACAGTGCGACTTATCATCCAGGGTCCGAGTCCCCCCTATAGTGTCACCTACAAAAAATTTTTCGGTAGTAGCTCGCTATCCTTTAATAGTGTCCTAACCAATAATCACCCATCTAACATCAGCCATGGGTCAATTCGTGCTTAATTCCATTCAACGGACCAGTAGAGTATACTACTTAATATATACCTCGACTAATATACTGTTAAGTAAAATCTCTATGAATTATATTTTTATTCAAATTAATAAACAATCGTGTTTTACTTGACCACAATGATTCTTTTACAACTATATTAAAATTAACCTTTTCTAGCAGTTTGAAGGGGCTCTTATTAGCGTCGTCTTTGTCGAAAAGCCATTAATAAATTATACAAATTCCCTAGAAATTTTGTATTGATTTTCAGTTAGAATTGTAGTGGTATTCAGTATTTCTTCACGATAATCGCATTGTTAATGTTGTCTACCAAAAAAGTTGTTTGCACTAACGATCGTGTCATTCTGTAACTAATCTGTAGCAATTGTTGTTTAAGCTGCGTTGCGCTTGGCAACCCTGCGGTGGATTGGAAACGGAATGGAAGAATAGCACAAAAACAGTTTGCAAAATTGGAAATTGTTAGCTAATTTAAAAGAAATACACATAGCCGGAAGAGAAAAATGGGCGATATTCTCCATCTATATGAAATTATTATTGTTGTTTTTTTGTTTTTTGATCTCAGCTTAAAGCCATGCATTGACTAAACTACAAGAGTAGCTTAACCAACAGAGGAAAAGTATGCTTGTCAAATTTATTTGGGCAAAGCCCTATAGACTGCAAGATGGTTGGATGTACAGCTGTTTCGGAATTACCACATTCCTCATCAGCATCCTCTACTTGCAGCAAAACTATCAACCAATTATCAGAATAAATTCGGGTAATTCACTCAACCCAACGTGAACTACACTTGAACCTCCCGAAAAAGGGTTTGATAGTCGGCTACTGCCTAAACAAATTTGCCAGCATATCTCTTTTCCTTTGCCAAACTCAAATCATCGATTTGTATGTATTTGGCTGGGTTTGTTTTTGAGCGTGCTTCCTCTATCTTCATTCGTTTTGTTTGTTATTGTTGGCTTCTCTTCAATCGTTATTGTTGTTTTTTTGTTTTTTGATCTCAGCTTAAAGCCATGCATTGACTAAACTACAAGAGTAGCTTAACCAACAGAGGAAAAGTATGCTTGTCAAATTTATTTGGGCAAAGCCCTATAGACTGCAAGATGGTTGGATGTACAGCTGTTTCGGAATTACCACATTCCTCATCAGCATCCTCTACTTGCAGCAAAACTATCAACCAATTATCAGAATAAATTCGGGTAATTCACTCAACCCAACGTGAACTACACTTGAACCTCCCGAAAAAGGGTTTGATAGTCGGCTACTGCCTAAACAAATTTGCCAGCATATCTCTTTTCCTCTGCCAAACTCAAATCATCGATTTGTATGTATTTGGCTGGGTTTGTTTTTGAGCGTGCTTCCTCTATCTTCATTCGTTTTGTTTGTTATTGTTGGCTTCTCTTCAATCGTTATTGTTGTTTTTTTGTTTTTTGATCTCAGCTTAAAGCCATGCATTGACTAAACTACAAGAGTAGCTTAACCAACAGAGGAAAAGTATGCTTGTCAAATTTATTTGGGCAAAGCCCTATAGACTGCAAGATGGTTGGATGTACAGCTGTTTCGGAATTACCACATTCCTCATCAGCATCCTCTACTTGCAGCAAAACTATCAACCAATTATCAGAATAAATTCGGGTAATTCACTCAACCCAACGTGAACTACACTTGAACCTCCCGAAAAAGGGTTTGATAGTCGGCTACTGCCTAAACAAATTTGCCAGCATATCTCTTTTCCTTTGCCAAACTCAAATCATCGATTTGTATGTATTTGGCTGGGTTTGTTTTTGAGCGTGCTTCCTCTATCTTCATTCGTTTTGTTTGTTATTGTTGGCTTCTCTTCAATCGTTATTGTTGTTTTTTTGTTTTTTGATCTCAGCTTAAAGCCATGCATTGACTAAACTACAAGAGTAGCTTAACCAACAGAGGAAAAGTATGCTTGTCAAATTTATTTGGGCAAAGCCCTATAGACTGCAAGATGGTTGGATGTACAGCTGTTTCGGAATTACCACATTCCTCATCAGCATCCTCTACTTGCAGCAAAACTATCAACCAATTATCAGAATAAATTCGGGTAATTCACTCAACCCAACGTGAACTACACTTGAACCTCCCGAAAAAGGGTTTGATAGTCGGCTACTGCCTAAACAAATTTGCCAGCATATCTCTTTTCCTTTGCCAAACTCAAATCATCGATTTGTATGTATTTGGCTGGGTTTGTTTTTGAGCGTGCTTCCTCTATCTTCATTCGTTTTGTTTGTTATTGTTGGCTTCTCTTCAATCGTTATTGTTGTTTTTTTGTTTTTTGATCTCAGCTTAAAGCCATGCATTGACTAAACTACAAGAGTAGCTTAACCAACAGAGGAAAAGTATGCTTGTCAAATTTATTTGGGCAAAGCCCTATAGACTGCAAGATGGTTGGATGAAATTCCCTTTAACTTAAGACTGTTTAATGCACTTTAAGGTTGAATTACATACCATGCGTTAATGCGTCCGTTGATTGAAGAGTTGAACTTTCTCCTTCAAGGCAACAGCTCAGTTAGAGTGTTTCAAATCGAAAAAATCAACCTTTCCATCAACGCACAGATTAACGCATGGTATGTAATTCAACCTTTACAGACTATCAGTTATTCCGGACGGATTGTCGGTGTTTGTAAAGAATCTTACAGTGTGTCGGATCGATACGACTTGTCGGCGATGACTAAATAATCGGTAAATGTGTTATCGATCCCATAAACATGCAGCAGTATCGATTATGCCTTCGGACTTAACTTATAATGTGCAGAATATATGGGATATGTTCGACACGAGCACTGTCGTCCGGAATAACTGATAGTCTGTAAAGCGCATAAGGCAGTTCCGCCCGACTAAATTCTTAGAACGGCTTTTCACCATTTGACTTTTAAAATATTGCAGAAAACTCTTTTATAATAGATTAGGGATCCATTTTTTCCTATTAAAAGTAACCTACATAATTAAATACAATATTTTGCATGAATAAAAATTTCTGCTGATAACGGCAATGCATTGGAGAAAATAAGCAACCAACAAATTTTCGTTGTTTACTTAACGATTTATTGATTATTATCTGCATAGAAAACAACACAGCTGATTTTAAACGATTGAAAATGTAGTTTAAAACGGCTACCGAATAGTTTGGTTGTTATTGTTATCCCTTCTTAACGATGCGATTCATCGTTAAAGATGGGTATTACATTCGAGTTTAAGGTGGGTACTATGTTCGGTTTTCGAGTTGAAAATCACTTTATTTTCGCGATTACTTTTCCTGAAATAATCAAAATTATAAATTAAAACCAAAATATTCCTGTAAAGTCTTGCCGAAATAGGGGAACAAGAAACTGCGCATCAATTGAATTAATTTATCTTCTTCATAACATTCACTGTTTTAATAAAGTAACCGCGAAAATTTAAACTCGAACAGCGAACATAGTATTTACCTTTAGCCGCTAAAATTGTCATTTTTCACGATTACTTTTCTTTAATAATCCTTTTTAAGGAATACAACTTTGTGAAAATTTGCTTTGGACTATTCCCCATCAAATTATTATAAAATTTACAACAAATATGTATAATTTTATGCCTTTTTACTGATTTAGTTTTCACTTTAGCGGCTAAACTCGAACTTAGTACTCACCTTAAACTTGAATACAAAATCCCACTACTGGGATTGACTTTTATACAAATGGTGGTTAGAAAATATTCGCAACAATGTTAATTTTTAATTTGTCTTCATTGAAAACGGTTTGAGAAATTATTGAGTAGCGATGCATTTCAATTTGAGAATTACAGTTGATTATTGCTGATTTGTTGAATTCCACTGATTTTCTCAACAATTTCTCAATTTGAATATTACCCTTATCCTTTGAAAAATCATTGAATTTTAGCATTTTTCAAACGTTTGTTGCATGTGACAATGCCATACCTTAGGTTAGGTTAGGTTAGGTTATGTGGCAGCCCGATATCAGGCTCACTTAGACTATTCAGTCCATTGTGATACCACAGTGGTGAACTTCTCTCTTATCACTGAGTGTTGCCCGATTCCATGTTAAGCTCAATGACCATACCCAATAAACACAGGATGAGCGTTTTTCAAATGCAACACCTCTTCAGTTTGAGGGTAAATATCATTTTCAACATAAATTCAACTTGACTTGAAAAAGCTCATCTTCAATTCATCTTCAAATTGTTTGCGAATTACAACCAATTTGGCAAAATGTTGACGAAAACTTTGAAAATGTGTTGAAGATAATTGGAGAAAACTTTGACAAAACACTACCCTGAAATGCAACGAAAAAACCACATGGTTTTCAATACTACTTTGGACAACAAAGTTCGTGGAAGAAATACAAAAATGTGGAAATTTTTTAATAATCAATTGAAATTGCTTATAATAATTGGTAAGTAAAACTAAAACACGAAATGAAAACTTTAAGGAAGTCACTAAACTCAAATCTCTTTGCAGACAACTAAAATATTTGGATGCTGATTTTTGGACACATTAAGAGGCTGGCCGATGAAAAATGGTAGTGGCTTATCGAGAAGAGAAAGTTTCCATAAATCAAAGTGCAACCAAAAAAACTTGGTATTTATGCTTTTCCATATCAACAACTACTGGATGATAATTCGCATCACATCGATAGTTTAATTTATATCGCATCATCGGTTTAATTTGTTATTTTGTGAATTGAAATTGCTGGAAATTTATTCCAATTATCTGGCCATCAAGTTCCTGAAAATTGCCAGTATTTTAATAACAACAATTTTGTAATACCAACGTTCTTGAGGAAATCACGAAGTACCTGGTCAGTTGGAAGAAATACAAATTGGTAAGTCAAAATAAAAAGTGAAATGAAAACATAATGGAAATCACAAAACTCGATTGTTTTGCAGAAAACTAAAATCATTGAATGGTATATTCTTGGAAGATGTTGGCCGATGAAAAACCGATGAAGGAAACAACAAAGAAAAGTTTTCAGAAAACTTACAAAGTGCAACCAACTAAAACAAAGTGCAACAATTCCTATATCGAGAACTTCTGGATGAAAATGTGCATCATCGGTTTAATTTGTTATTTTGTGAATTGAAATTGCTGGAAATTTATTCCAATTATCTGGTCATCAAGTTCCTGAAAATTGCCAGTATTTTAATAACAACAATTTTGTAACACCAACGTTCTTGAGGAAATCACGAAGTACGTGGTCAGTTGGAAGAAATACAAATTGGTAAGTCAAAATAAAAAGTGAAATGAAAACATAATGGAAATCACAAAACTCGATTGTTTTGCAGAAAACTAAAATCATTGAATGGTATATTCTTGGAAGATGTTGGCCGATGAAAAACCGATGAAGGAAACAACAAAGAAAAGTTTTCAGAAAACTTACAAAGTGCAACCAATTAAAACAAAGTGCAACAATTCCTATATCAAGAACTTCTGGATGAAAATGTGCATTACATCAATTTACATCCCGTCATCAGTTTGATATTTTGTGATTTCCTCTTGCTGGAATCTATTCTAACACACAAGCCAGCAAGTTCCTCGATAGTAATTATTTCAAATTGCCAGCATATTAATGACACCAACATTATGGAGGAAATGGAATTATACATGTAAAAATGTTTAAGATATTTAAAGTTGTATTCATAGTTTTATTTATTAATACGTTTAATAAGATAATTACATTTTGATTGGTATAATATTATTATTTTCATATATTATTAATGTTATTTTTAAGATTATTATATTTGTTAACGAAAAAATAATAAAATAAAACAAAATCCCTAGAAAATAGTATTGACTTTCAGTTAGAACTAGGATTGACTTTCATACAAATTGTGGTTTGAAAGTATTCGCAACAATGCTAGTTTTTTATTTTTCTCACATTGAAAACTGTTTGAGAAATTATTGAGTAGCGATGCATTTCAATTTGAGGATTACAATTGAGAAATTATTGCTATTGTGTTGAATTTTACTATTGAGGGTAATGTCTGTTTTTTGTTGAGAACGCGATTTTCTCAACAATTTCTCAACTTGAATATTACCCTAATCCTTTGAAAAAATGTTTGAAAAATTATTGAATTTTAGTATTTTTCAAACGTTTGTGTTTATTGGGTACCTTAAATATAGCGACGCTTTAATTACTCCGTTGAAATAAAATCCCGTTGGCCATGGAATCTGCTTTGCAAAACCATGATAAAAATACTAAAGGTACTACATCACAGTTTTCGACGTGGTGGGGATTCTCAGATGTGCCGTCAAATTCAAGAAATGTTGGCAGGGAAGTTAAATGTTGCAGAGTCTATCAGCCAGTGTGGTTATTCTCGATGGAGGCAGCGTGTCTGAAAAAATATCTAAAAAATTATCACTTTACTCCATTTGGAAAGTCAAAAATTGTTCACCAATATATGTATCTTTCACAAATTTAAGCGAATTGACTATGTTTTCAGCACTTCATTTTCGTTTTTATTTAAATAAATTATAATAAGCTAGTTGAGTTGGGTTGGTGTTTCACAAAATATAAATTAGCTCTTCCCTGCCAATATTGTTTGAATTTGGGGGCGCTTCTGAGAATCCCCACTACGTCAAAAACAATCATATACGACATCAAAAACTCGTCGGAAAAGCGCCGTCACTATTGAGAAGTTGTACTACGCCAAGTTACTACGAAAAAGTTTCTCATCAGTGCAATTATTAGGTGCCTATTTAGATCAATTTCGAAGGACGCCAATAAGAACCCCTGCAAACTAGCAGAAAAAGTGCATTTTAAGGTAATTGTAGAAGAATCATTGTGGTCAAGTAAAACACGATTGTGTAGATGTTTATTGATTTGACATTTATAATTTCTTATAAATATAACATTTTTCGGTTTATCTCATCACATTTAACATAATTTTTTGCATTAATAAAAGAATGATGTTGAGTTTTAAGTAGCAAGTTACATATTGCAGCATCTATCAGCCAGTTTGTTTATTTTCGATGGAGACAGCGTGCCTGGAAATATATTTGAAAAACGATCACTTTATTCTATTTGGAAAGTCGAAAATTGTTCACCATATACCTTTCACAATTTTAAGCGCAATATCTATGTTTTCAGAACTTTACTTTCGTTTTTATTTAAATAAAATATAACAAGCTGGTTGCGCTTGGCGTTTCACAAAAAATAAAATGGCTCTTCTAACAGTAGTGATGGCAAAATACTTTCATGTACATTTTGTACTTTTAGATATGCTTCCCCCTTCACAGCTCGCGATGGTTGTGGTGACATTTATGAGTCTGTGGTAGCGATGAGGATGAAATGGAACTTTGAAATGCTGGCAGGGTTGTAACAATAGTGATGGCAAAATACCTTCACGTACATTTCGTACTTTTACGCTTCCCCCATCACAGTTGGTGATTGTTCTGGTATCGCTTACGAGTCTGTGGTAGCTTTGAGGATGAAATGGAACTTTGAAATGCTGGCAGGGAACGATTCTTGTATAGCAGCTATCAGTTGTCAATTGCGGTTTGCCCGCTCGCAAATGTATTTGAAAAGCGAAACCAATTCAAATTAATAATTTAACGGGTGAAAATTTAAGTTTCCGTCGTGGTTACCAACCCTGCCAGCATTTCAAAGTTCCATTTCATCCTCATCGCTACCACAGACTCGTAAATGTCACCACAACCATCGCGAACTGTGATGGGGGAAGCATATCAAAAAGTACAAAATGTACATGAAAGTATTTTGCCATCACTACTGTTAGAGGAGCCATTTCATTTTTTGTGAAACGCCAAGGGCAACCAGCTTGTTATATTTTATTTAAATAAAAACGAAAATAAAGTTCTGAAAACATAGATATTACGCTTAAAATTGTGGAAGGTATATGGTGAACAATTTTCAACTTTCCAAATAGAATAAAGTGATCGTTTTTCAAATATTTTTCCAGGCACGCTGTCTCCATCGAAAATAAACAAACTGGCTGATAGGCGCTGCAATATGTAACTTGTTACTTAAAACTCAACATCATTCTTTTATTAATGCAAAAAATTATGTTAAATGTGATGAGATAAACCGAAAAATGTTATATTTATAAGAAATTATAAATGTTTAATCAAATCAATAAACATCTACACAATCGTGTACAACTTCTCAATAGTGACGGCGCTTTTCCGACGAGTTTTTGATGTCGTATATGATTGTTTTCAACGTAGTGGGGATTCTCAGAAGCGCCCCCAAATTCAAAAAATGTTGGCAGGGAAGATTTTCACAATTTTAAAATGTGTAGTGTAACTACGACTTCGTGTCAATGATGTATGGCAATTCTCTTGACACACAGCGACAGAGTTGCATGTGACGTTGTCATACCTCAAATATAGCGACGCTTTAGTAAAGCCGTTTTAATTCAAACTCATTGGCCATGGAATCTGCTTTGCAAAACAAGCTATCAGCTGTCAATTGCGGTTGCCAGTGTTGCCAATTTGGTGCTTTTAGCACCAAATTTAGTGCTTTTTGATTTCTAAAAAGCACCAAATTGCCTTTTTGGTGCCTTTTCCAAAAAAGCACAAACTTGGTGCTTTCTGGCATTTTCATTTAGTGCTTTTGGTGTTTTTTTTTTTTTATTTTGAACAGTATTAAGTTTAATTGATACAAAAATTTTGATTAGACTTTCAAGAGCACAAGAAACTCAAATTTATTGCCAAATATAGAATTTGATTGTTATGAAGTTGGTATTGATTATTTTGTAATTAATATTGTTATTTAGGGTATTCTGTAGCAAAGTCGAGCGATGAGTGCCGAATTTTTGAATTTGGTAAAGATGTCATTAAAAACGTTTGTATTAAATTCACAAAAGCACGCACAACTGAAATAAGCAATAGACTCCTTCCATATATTAATATTTTCAAAGTTGAAAAACATCACTGATCAAAATGAATTGAACGAAAGCAATAAAACTGATCAAAGTGTATACTTGAATAGCGGTTCATAATGGTGAGTACTAAGTTCGAGTTTTGCCGCTAAAGTGAAAACTATATCAGTAAAAAAGGCATACAATTATGCATATTTGCTGCAAATTTTATTATAACTTGATGGGGGAATAGCCAAAAGCAAATTTTCACAAAGTTTGTATTCCTTAAAATTAATTATTAAAGAAAAGTAATTGTAAAAAAATGACTATTTTAGCAGCTAAACTCGATCTTAATACCCACCTTAACTTCTTAAAATTCAATTCACAAAAGTTCTATAATACATCTTCAGAAGTTTTTTTTTTTTTTTTTAGAGAGCATTTAATTTTCGATTTTGTGGTGGAAGGTGGTATGTTAGAATTTATAATATATTTTGGTGCTTTTTGGCCTATGGGAGTTGGCAACACTGGCGGTTGCTGCCATTGCCTGTTTGCGCGCTTGTAAAATTTGTTTGAAAAGTCGCAACGTTCGTTTCGGTTCTTTTGATCTATGAAGTATTTGTGAAGCTGTGTTTTTGTGCATAAAAAATTTTACCTAGTGATAATACTACGTTTATGTGTAATATTGATGTGTATATGTGCCAAGCATTTTGTGTCAACAAACAATTTTCATATAACCTAAAAAAAGGACAATGTCGGGAAAAAATTCAATACAGGTGGCTATTAAGGTGAGGCCACTCCTCAAAAAAGAAAAGGATCAACAGTCGCTGTGGCGTGTGATAAACAATTCAATACAACAATCGGATTCGCAAACTGATCCTTATTATTTTGGTATGTATGATCTATGTCCAGACATTATGACCCCTTTGTTGTATTTTTCTCTGCTGGGTGCAGAGAAACATAGATGATACATGTTGTGTGATTGTAATGTGTTACTATTGATGTTTTTTTTTAGTTTATTTATAAATCACCACAAAATGCACATTGTCATCATTTTAAGAAACAACCATAGTGGTGCGTTCAAAATGGTGAACTTTGCATAATGCATAACGGTTTATGGTGCTTAGTCAGACAAATCACAGTGGTTCTAAAAACAAAATATAAATATATGTATAAATAAATCTGGATGTTATGAGTCGACAGAGTCACAACCATATTTGCAAACTCTTCGTTTAGGCTAAGTGGGTGTACATATGGTTGTAAATGATAAAACGAAGATTTTTTCTTCTTGTGGTTTAAGATCATACGTTTCCATTGATATTAAAATCGTGTGTAATGTGCATCGAATTTCAACTGGATCGGAGAAACAAGGAATCCTTAAGAATGTTGTGAAGTTAATTCTATGGCTACATATACAAGAAGCTACATATGATTAGAGATCTATATGAATCATTTTGTTGTTATTAAAGGACTGGACATATTTCAAGCAGATAAGATAGAATATGAGTTTCAGCAGAAGTCAAATCTGGTCCGGAATAATCTTGTGTTGACAATATATATAATGTGGCCCTCGATTTCTGATTTCTGACACCAAAGCTGCTGTCAATTTGGGTCATGTATGAGTGGTTTACATTTATTACAAAAACAATTGTCCTGTGTGATTTCGCAAAAGCGAACTTCTTTCCAAGGATATGATCAGGGATGCCTATAAAATTTTAAGAAAAATCGCCATAATCGGCACTTGCATTTTAAAAATCGTAAAAAAATCGGGAATTTCAATTATACTAAAATATTACCAATTCTGAGTAAGCATATCCGAAAAGTACGCGAACGCCATCCAGTAACTATTTGCATATTCTAAATTCCAGCGAAATACATCCAGATTTTATATCCCAACCCACATAGTAGTTAGGGTATAATAACTTTGATCCGATCAAAAATGTGCCTACCAAAAATATTGATTTTAGACTCCATAAAACATACTGATCGACTTAGAATCATCTTCTGAGTCGATCTATTCGTATTCGTCCGTTCATCGGTCCATGTATTGTTCGCAGGATTCCGGTCCAATTCTTTTGATGAAACTTACTTCAGTGCTTTTTTGGCACAAGGACGAGCGCTATTGAATTTTGAGAAAAATCGGATAAAATTTAGATAAGGCCCCCATATATACACAGTCTTACACAAGTTTACATACGGTTTAAGAAATTGTATTTTCTTTAATTATTAAAATATAATAAAATATGCATATATATGCTTTAGATTTTGTAAATTAATTTGAAAAACAAAGTATTTGTTTATTTTCAAGAAGATGTTTTTAGTCTGGATTATAAACAACAACAAGAAACATGTTTAGTTATAAGGTAAAAACCTCAAGGGTATGTAAACTTATGTGAGACTGTGTATGTATCGCCCGATTTCAACCAATGGGGTCGTGTTGAGCCTATTTACTAAACGGTCGACTTTAAATTTAATGCAAGGTAATTAGGAACCCTTAAAGTAAGCAACATCTAATCATAATCGGTTCAGATTTCAAATTCGCTCCATTTTCCCACATTTTTGAACGGAGTAAATATTGCCATTTTCGAGGCAAAAAATCGGAAACTGTTTTTTTTTTTTTGAGTCAAAAATCGTCAAAATGCCGTTAAATCGGCAAAATTGTCAGCACTGGACATGATGGTCCTCTTGTCCTGTGTTATATCCCAAGAGTGAACGTCTTTCTATATGGACAGTACTGTCCTCTCCCAAGACATGATGGTCCTCCTGTCCTGTGTGATATTTTTAGTTTTGTATTTATTTGGTCCTGTTTCCACATACGTCAATATTTTAAATCTAATAATTTAGCATGTGGATATTAGTGGTAGAAATTAGAGGTGTGCACGTGGGTAATATTTTACTCACGCACACTCGCGACGGAAAAATCTTAGTCACGCACGATATTGTTTGGTAGGACTCGCGCTCCCACACACTCGCGCAAAGAACATTTTTATTCACTCGCACTCGCACTCACCCACAAAATGTCCTGATTCACGACAATTTCGTGTCACGTGCACACTTCTAGCAGAAATATGAGTGCATAAAAATTATTTAGTATACAATTAATTATAAATAAAAAAGTATTAACTAATTGAAAAAATAATAAATAAAAAGTATTAAAATGATTAACAGAATTTAAATTTAAACATACACCGTGAAATTTAAAATTTAAATGTAATAAAAAACAAGTAATGAAAGTCTAAAGTCGGGCGGGGCCGACTATATTATACCCTGAACCACTTTGTAGATCTAAATTTTCGATACCATATCACATCCGTCAAATGTGTTGGGGGCTATATATAAAGGTTTGTCCCAAATACATACATTTAAATATCACTCGATCTGTATAGAATTTGATAGACTTCTATAGACTCAAAATTTAAGTCGGCTAATGCACTAAGGTGAAACGCAATGTTAGTAAAAAATATGGGAAAGATTTAAATGTGAAGCAATTTTAAGGAAACTTCACAAAAGTTTATTTATGATTTATCGCTCGATATATATGTATTAGAAGTTTAGAAAAATTAGAGCCATTTTTACAACTTTTCGACAAAGCAGTGGCGATTTTACAAGGAACATGTTGGTATTTTGACCATTTTTGTTGAAATCAGAAAAACATATATATGGGAGCTATATCTAAATCTGAACCGATTTCAACCAAATTTGGCACGAAAAACCACAATTATATCGGAGTAAAAGATTGGCGACTGTGGTCATATGAGTGTAAATCGGGCGGACGATATATATGGGAGATATATCTAAATCTGAACCGATTTCAATAAAATTTGGCACACTTGACTACACTACTAATTTTACTCCTAGTGCAAAATTTCAACCAAATTGGGTTAAAACTCTGGCTTCTGGGACCGTATCAGTCCATATCGGGCGAAAGATATATATGGGAGCTATATCTAAATCTGAACCGATTTCAATAAAATTTGGGACACTTGACTATAGTACTAATTGTTCTTCTTGTGCAAAATTTTAAGCAAATTGGTGTAAAACTCTGGCTTCTGGGGCCAAATAAGTCTATATCGGGCGAAATATATATATGGGAGCTATATCTAAATCTGAACCGATTTCTTCCAAAATCAATAGGGATCTAATTTGAGGTCGATTGGACTAAAACTGCGACCTAGACTTTGATTACAAAAATGTGTTCACGGACAGACGGAAATCGCCATATCGACTCAAGAGCCCACTCTGAGCATTTTTGCCACAGGCACCATGTGACTATCTTGTCTCCTTCTGGGTGTTGTTCCCTGTTCCACAGTGTGGCACAGGGTATAAAAATGTTTGTATAAGGCCCTCTTAAAAGCATTTGTGTTGTCAATGTATTGAACACAAGGTTGAGCTTTATCTAAAACTCAAAAGTCTGTCATTAAAATCCCTGAATTTTATGTAAAATGTGACAATTTTGGCCATATTTGCCCATATCGGAAGAAGATATATTTAGAGGCTTTATCTAAACCCAAACCGATATTTTATAATGTTAAAATTAATCTCTGTTGAAAATAGCAAGACAATTTGAGTAAAATCCCGTTGTAAAATGGGTGTAAAATATGAAATATTCTATCATATTTCCCAAAACCAATAGGGTTTGTCTTTGAACCATCGGACTTGCGGAATAATAATTGGACTACCAGTTGTTTGCGAGAAACGAAACGATTGTGCCATAATGAAATTCTTATTACAATCAGATAACCACGTAGTTTGATTTCAAAATGGGTTAAAGTCGAAAATTTGACTTTTTGATTCTCATTACAATCACTACCTGCTAGAGTCCTAGAACATGTAAATTTGCTTCGCAATTGGGGTGTTGACCATCGTTGCCACAGTTGGTAGAATTCTACCAAAAATGGGAGATTTTTTACTGTTTGGTAGATTGGTAGAAATCTTAATGTTTTGGCAGATTTTACAGATTATTCCTCCCAAACTTAGAGGTTCTTCACAAATTGCCTCTAGAAATAAAATTTAGACAGAATTTTTTATAGAAATAAATTTTTGACAAAATTTTTTATAGAAATAAAATTTTGTCAAAATTTTCTATGGAAACAAAATGTTAGCACGTTTTCTATGGAAACAAAATGTTGGCAAGTTTTCTATAAAAATTAAATGATCAAAAATAATTAATAATAAACTGGCCAAAAATTGGACCAATCGGACCACTTGTACTAAAGTAGATTTAAGCCAATACTAAACACATATCAAATATATAAAAGGTACGCTTTGTTTTGCCTAATTTGTTATTAGACGTTCTGGGAATTACCTCTAGGCAGTAATAAATGTGAGACAATAAAAATAACAATGTTTTACTTTAGGACCACTGTGCATTGTCTTATGTTTGTTCGTGTTGTGTGTTTCTTATATGTCTGCTTTGCTTTTAGTTTTTTTTTAACACAGTATAAAATCCCCAAACTTCATTGTGCCCCCAGACTATGTAAATTTGCTGGACAGACAAAGGGAGCACCATCAACTATATGTAAAAATAGTTTTTCAGTTTTTCTTAATAAAAACATATTTTTAGAAGTTGTTCCTCATATTTACCCTATATTATAATCAATTTTGTCGTCTTTAGGTCACTTGTTTATTGCTCCCCATATTGGCCCTTAGATTTTGTTGTCTAACAATGATTTGTATTCAATAATGTTTTCTTTTTTTGTTATTTTAGATCATATATTTGATCAAAATGCAACAAATCAACAAATTTTTGACAAAATGGCAAAACACATTGTTCATTCGGCTATCCAGGGTTTCAATGGAACCATATTCGCATATGGTCAAACCTCATCTGGTATGTGTTTTTTTCTATAAACTTTCAACTTAATAATAGATAGTATTGCTAAATTAACTTTTTATTGCAGGTAAAACATATACCATGATGGGTGACGAAGATAATCCAGGGGTAATGGTATTGGCTGCAAAACATATATTTCGAGAAATTGAATTGGCAACAGATCGTCAGTTTCTCATCAGGTAAATAGCACAATTAAAATGGATATGCGCTTTTACATTTCGAAAGAATAATTTTTTATTTATATTTAAATGAATTTTGACATTCCTTGTAATAGACATAGAGCATCGATCTTCTCCCAAATGAATATTTATGTACGACAGATGCCCAGCAAAAACAATAGGTAACCACAACTCATTACAATTTGTATCCCCAGAAGTAGAACTCTCATTACACATTGCATTACATTGAGATGAGTTATAATGACTAACGTATAATGATAATGTGCTGATTACACAGTGCAACATAAAAAATCCAAACAGAAAATGACTTATCCCAGCCGAAAGTACTCAATGAGAGGAGAAAAAAATATTTCTGGATTTTGCTAGATAAGTTGCCGTTCGTCTATTATGAACCTCTATAGTTTTGTCGCCAAATTTGATTTTGAGCACTTTTTGCAATTTTCGTATGTTCAAAGCCCGAAAAATGCTGGGAATTTATTTTTGAGGTATTCAGCAAAGTTCTGGCATTTGACTTGGTCAACAAAAATGATGAATACATTAAGTAGTTTTCATATTCATGCTCAAAACCGCATAAATGTTGAAAAAATTACCACTTTCATCACCGTTTTTTTCGTTTTTCAACTACAGCTCATGAACTATTGAAAATTTCACCAAATAGTCGATGGAATAAATGTATCCGATGGTAAAAACGGCCTCTTTTTTCCAGGCCATATATTGAGACTCCCAAACACATTTAGCTATGTCCGTTTTTACCATCGGATAGAGCACTAAAAGATCTATATTTTACATATAAATCTGAACCCCCATCTTCTCCATTTGACCACAATGGATTTTCTCTCTGTTTCGTATATGCATCATTACTGCGATTCGGAAGATTTCAGGCAATGGGTTTTACTTCCAATCGAAAGCTGTCGTTTCAGTTTATCTTTGGTTAAAATTCTATCTCTTCCCGTTTGGCCAATTTATGCCAATTTCTATGGAGGATAGATACTTATTTATTTATTTATTTTTATTTATTTATTTATACATTTCGTCTATGGAATAGTACATCCTTTCAGACTACTGGCTAAAAATAAATAACATCTAAAATATTTTTAAATCTTTGTAAATTATAACTAAAATCGAGATCACAGATCAAATTAATTCTATTAAATTCTCTTAAGGCCTTTAAAATTGGTTCATTCATACAATAATTGTTTCTATGCATCGGTATGATGTTAAACATTTCAACTCTTCTTAAACGTCGCAAAAATGTTTTTTGTATTCGTATATAACTCATTTTTTCACATGTAGGTGGCGTTAAAACGAATTTTTATATACGGATTTATTTTCTCTTACATTTAAAGAACCCACATTTATTTCTATTTTAATGTTCGGTTTTAAAGTTGAAAACCACTTTATTTTCGCGATTACTTTCCCTTAAATAATCAAAATTATAAATGAAAACATATTCTTGAAAATTATAAATGAAAACATATAAAATTATAAATGAATACATATTCGGAATCTAGAGGAACAAGAAACTGCGCATCAATTGAGTTAATTTATCTGCTTTATATTGAACTGTTTTAACAAAGTAACCGCGAAAATATCAACGCGAAAAGCGAACATAGTACTGATCTTTAAACGTGAAATCAATTTGCGTTTAATCTTATTTACTTGAATGTATTATTTTCTATTATTTATACACTATCCGTACCTATTCAAGTAGTATTCATATTACAGCATTACTCGCCATATTTTGATCCATTGTAATAGACGAGAAAATTGATTTTTTTCAAACTTTGGTATATCTACAAATAAGTTATTACATATTAGGTGATTATATTCTTTAAAAGCACTACTTATTTCATGGCCGAAGGTATGCCCGGGGGTGAAGTATTTTCCTCCTAGGAGATGTGTATGTAATTTATAATTTATAAGTGGTTATTACTTTTTTTTCGAACGGTCCCATCGCCCACTTTCCCGCCCCTTCCGACCGTGAGGTCCTCGTCCCCATGACGTAGGGACAGCGTACACACCATGATCCGGACCATGGATCATGGTGTGTAGGATTATGTACAAGATTGCCGGGTAATGACAGTTTTTGCTATGATTCGTTCTAAATATTCAAATTATGTTAATTATATGTAAATTTTCTACAAATTATCAAAAATTCGAGCTAAAACTAATATACTTTTATTGGCGAAAATGATGTAAAAAACAAGGGAAAATGTTTTACGATAGCAAATTACGAATCGAAAAAAATTTTCAATGAATAAAACTCGATATCGATAGGTTTCGATCAAAAATTTCGATATCGAATGTCGAAAATGAAGCCATCTATTGGAAAACTTATAGATGTATTTTTATTACACCTAATACTACTACCGCTCTAAAATTAACCTCTCATAAGTGGTCACCACCATGGACACCATTTAGGCAACCATAGATGTCCACTTCGAAGAGGTTTTGCTAATACTATATGGGCTATCGATATATGACGAAATTTGCCAGAGATCGTTTTTGAACAGGATTTTTATTTGTTTAATTTTTCGAATTAAATTTAAATTTTACATGAAACTCGGATGTCAATATATACCTATCACTTTGTTGAATTTTCAAATGATGAAAATGTATACTATAGTGCTAACACATACATATATTCATTTCAAATAATTTTCAGAGTTGGATATATCGAAATATACAATGAAAAAATCTACGATTTGCTTAATAAAAAAAATCAAGATTTAAAAATTCACGAGACTGGATCCGGCATCATAACGGTCAATTGTGAAGAGTGCTTTATTACAACAGAGGAAGAATTATTGCAATATCTCACTCAAGGCAGTAAGGAGCGTACGGTGGGAGAAACAAATATGAACGAGCGTTCAAGCAGATCTCATGCCATATTTCGAATCGTAAGTTCTATGCAAACTAGCCTGTATTTTGCAAATAATTGTATATTATCGTCTTTAATAGATTGTTGAATCACGAAAAATCGATCGCGGCGAAGATGATTCCATTATACAAAGTGTTTTAAATCTTGTAGATTTAGCTGGTTCTGAAAGAGCTGATCAGACGGGTGCTCGTGGTACCCGCCTTAAAGAGGGAGGTCACATAAATAAAAGTCTTTTATTTTTAAGCAATGTCATAAAACGGTTATCGGAAAATGAAGATGATAAGTTTATAAGCTTCCGAGATTCTAAGCTAACGCGTATTTTACAAGCTTCATTGGGTGGTAATGCTTTAACAGCAATAATCTGCACCATAAAACCTACGTCCATTGAGGAAACACAATCTACTTTGAGGTAAACGATAGACACATATATTGTTTTTTGTTTTCTATATTAAATCCCAAATATTTATTCTTATTTTAGTTTTGCTATGCGTGCTAAGAGTATTAAGAACAAACCTCAAGTTAATGAAACTGTTTCCGATGCCACCATGATGAAGCGTCTGGAACGTGAAGTTAAAATATTGCGAACACGCTTGGAAGAAGAGCAGCGCAAAAACGAAAGTCAATTAAAGGTCCGGCAACTAGAACAGCGTATACGTGATGAAGATCTAAAAATTATATCGTGCGTTTCTTTGCACTCGAATCGCAATCGTGAAAAACGTCGTCGCACCTGGTGTCCATCGACAAATTTGGATACAAGTACCACAAATTTGCCATCTGCTTTACCAATACCAACATTCGCAAACGCCCCAGTGAGTTCTGCAGGTAATCTGCCCCCTTCACGTCTTCAACCTCCAAAGACTACTTATTATCATACTCCTTTGATAACAATGAGGCCAACAGAACCACCATCAGCACCAAAGTCTGCATTGTCGGAGCCCATTTCAGAAATTGATGAAGAATTCGCTCCAGCAGAAACTGTAAATTTCGATAGATTATCTCCACTACTTACGCCCAAAACAAATATGATACCAAGATGTAGCGTGACTCCGAGAATTATGTCTAATCCAAAATTGGCGTAAGTTAGTTTTCTTTATCTAAGTTTTGTTGTTGTTTTGTAACATCTGGAAATGTAATAGCTTCTCAATATCACCACATAATTCCTAATCAATGCACATTCTTTTAATTTTGTTTTTTTTTGTTTGGTTTTTTCATGCATTTCATATGTTACTTAACTTTCTATTTATTAACCTTCATTTGCTATTAACCCCATTTTTATATGGCTTTCATTATGTTAACATTAACTTTTAGTATGGAAAAACTTGAAAATGATTTCATGGAATTGCAAAGTTTTACTAATTTGGAAAAACAATTGGAAGTTCAACACGAACCGGATTTGTCTCTAAAGCAAACAGTTGATTTGCTAATGGACCGTATATCAATTCTTGAAAATGAACGCATTGAATATATTGAACTCAAAGATGAAATGGCCATTAATCGCGAACAATTATCCGAGTTTGAAACAAGGTAAGAGAGCGACTAAACTGCTTTACTGTAGAGTAGAAGTTATCCTGGATTTATGCATGCTTTCTTCATTTTTACTTCATTTTGTATGTACTATAATTTCGACCCACAATTGTATTTAATTTATAAAGCCATCATTGAGCACCAATGATCATTTGATTTACATATTTCCCCTTGTATAGCACGTTATTAAAAAACAAACACTTGATTGTAGTAAAAACTCGGATGTAAATTAAAATTTTATTTCATATTCATTTACTGTAATACAAAGTAAACGTCTGATCAACGCATATTAAGTAAGGTAATTTCAGTATCACAGGAACTACAATGTCAGCTGCTAACATACAAGAGTAAGTCTGGAAATGACTCCTTGTTTGCTTCGAAATATGAATAAATATAATTGAAGTTATTCATACCATCAATTATGAGGACCATTCGTACTAAAAAGAAATTTGATTCCATTTCGATGGAAAAGTGACTTAATATTTTCTTCTCGAGTAGGAAACGAACGTTTGCAATAGGTTTCAAGTAAAAAGTAAAAAAAAAACATTGTTAAGCCCTTTTAAGAATTCTCAAGCTAAAAATTTGAAAATGCTAATTTTTGGTAATCAATATATTCTCATACTAACGGAACGAAAGTTCAAAAATAGAAAAACCCTAATCGGTTCGAATACGACTGTCTGTTGTTCTTTCACAGAAAAAATTTCACGAAAATTTAATGAAAACATTAAAGTCTTAATTGAAACATTAAAGTCTTAATTGACTTTTAAAAAATATTCAATAAACATTTTAATTGATTAAACAAATTTTTAAATTGAAACAAAAATCAATCACAAATATTAATAACATCAATTAATGTTTTAATTGTATCAATTTAATTTTTAATTGACTTTCAATTAATTTTTTAATTGATACTATCATCTCTGTGATTAAAGACATTTCAATTAAAAAATTAATTGGATCAATTTAATTTCATTTATTATTCTCCAAAGTAATATATACAAAGCCCAACCTGGCCCAATTAACAATATATATAAACTAACTACAATAACAGGATTATTAAGAAAAAATTATTAAAAAATTTCGTGATTGAATCAAAAAAAAGTTTTGTGTGATTCATATTGGTTTTCGTTCGATATATAGTGGAGCAAATTAATTGGACCAAACTATATAGTCAAAGTGACTAGCAAGAAGAGCTAACGAGCGTTAGTTTAATCAAAACAAATTGATTTAGTTAGCACCAGAGATGATCGTCATTCAACCGTCAAACGAAACGGTCGTGTTTTTTTAATAGCGGACTAACTCATCGTAATAAGTACCTACTGCGAATTTCAAGTGTGGTGGGATATTAAGCCACCATGCAGCGAAATTCAAAGTGATCCACTAGGTTGCTAACTTCAGGGCCCAGTGGACGGGTATCGACTAGAGTTATAAATTTGGGCAATGACCAAGAGTTAGTCGATCTGTAGATGGGTCGACAGGTGGGACACTTTGACAATTCGAACCTTTTTGAAGGTAACGACATTAAAAGGAGGTAATCCCTCACGAAAAAGGTTCAAGGAACGCAGAAATGCTTTGTTTATCCTGAAGAAATTAGGATCAGTCGACTCAAGCACGTTGTCGGCTAAAAAAAAAGCAATTCCTTAAAATGGGCGCAAGGAATTCTTGAAGCTGGAAAGAGGGAAAGATTGCCGGATGAACTTCCATCTTACAAAATGGATCAAAGATCGTTTGCCTCAGTGGCAAAAAACAGCCTCGTGATGGCGATTGTTAATAGGGGAGCAGTGGACGGTATTGTTCCAAAGCACAAGTGGGGGAAAATTGAGAATGCTTTGTCTGGCGTCTACGCACAGGTGCTGGAAAAGTTTCCCGGCCAAGATCCTCGACACCAAGAGGCTGGTTGGTATCAAGGACGATTTAAGCTAGTCGCATTTGATGACCAGAGGTCTATAGACTGTTTTAAAGCTGCGTTGATACTAATTGGTGAAGTTTGGGAAGGAGCTGCTCTAGAGTTAGTCGAGAAGAAAGACATACCGGCTAGACCTAGATCACATGTGTGGATACCTTCAAACCCTCCTGACCCTGAATTTATTTTAAATATACTGAAACAATGCAATCCAGATCTTCCGTCGTTTGCATGAAGTGGATGGACCAAGACGGCATGCAGTGTTTATATTGAACACTCAGTCTTTGCCACATCTAGCAAAGTCCCGGGGCCGTGTATGTTATGGCTTTCATTATATCCAAATGAAGGTATATAAAAACGATCAGCTAAAAGATTCGGAAATGGACAAGCCTCTGTCTGAATCAGAAATAATCGGATCCTGTTGCGAAGTCGTGGGAGATACCAAAGATGCAGACATGGATAGACACCGTATGCGAGAAGAGGTTTCTAATGCCTCAAAACTCACCATAGTTTAACCTATGGTTATTGCGAGAGTCACCGAGATCTCTGAAGAGGACATTCTTGATGACTCGGTTGAAACGGCTGATGTGACGGTTGTTGAAAATCTCGATGGTCCTGCCTTAAAAGTTCTCCTGATGAAAGGGGGCATAGATATAGTTCTTATTCAAGAACCATATGTTTATAGAAACAAAATATGTGAATTAAGTACTCCGGGGTTCAAATTATTGCAGTATACTGGTAAAGATGTAAATTGAGCCTGTATAATTGCTAAAAATGCGCTTAACTTGTTTCTGCTTCCTTCAATGTACAATGCAGATACTGTCGTAGCCAGTTTAGAAATAGCTAAATAAAAATATTGGGTATCTTCGGTGTACATGGGACATGATAGGGAGATGCCTCCATGTGCAGTTGAGGAGTCATTGAAAACAAAGACAAAACTCATTATGGGATGGGACGCAAATGCACTTCATAGTATATGGGGAAGCGGTGACATTAATACAAGGAAAGAAAGTCACTCCTAGAGTTTATTTTGCGTACTAATTTGATAGTTTGCAATAAAGGAGGTGCCCCAACCTTCGTCACTAAACACAGGCAAGAGGTTTTGGACGTCACCTTGGCCTCTCCGGAACTGAATGAAATGATATTTGAGTGGCAGGTTTTAAATGAACATAGCTTCTCAGATCATCGCTACATCAGTTTCAAATTTGATGTTCATCCCACCAAGACCATATTTCCGCTGATTGGATTATGTATAGTGAATCGTTCAATATGATGATACCGGAAATACCAAACAAACATCAGCACTGTGCAAGATATCGAACACGCAGTGGAGCGGATTACTAAGGCCTTCAACATCTCACTGAAAACTGCATGCCCTAGAGGGAAGCCAAGGGGGGGGAAACCGACCACCAGATAGTCTACGGAGTTAAGTATTATGAGGAAATCCTGCAGGAAGCTCTTTAACAAAGCAAAGTCCACCAGAGCTCCTGAGGACGCTTACAAGAAGAATCTGAGAGGATACAAGCGAGAACTGAGAAAGGCACAGTATAACTCTTGGAATGATTACTGCAGCAGTATTGAGAATACGTTCGAGGCTTCCAGACTACGGAAGGCAATTGGACAACGTCCAGTGAGGAGACGTTGGAGGTACAATTGGACACACATTTTCCTGGGAATCAGACAGTTGAACCATGTTCAAATGACCGCTGAGCCACTGTATCGGAATCGAGGAAATTGTATCGGAATCTAGAATAAAATGGATCATTCAAATCCCCCGGACCTGATGGAATTACTCCGGCGGAGTTACAAGCAGTGACGGACAGAATTATCCCCTGTTTGTCGGCGATATATACAGGATGTATCAAATTAGCATATATTCAAGGAAAGTGGAGGGGAAACAAACGTCGTATTCATACCTAAAGCGTGAAAAGCCTCCTACTCGGGTGCGAAGGATTTCCGACCAATCAGCTTATCCTCATTCCCACTTAAGACTCTGGAGAGGATGATAGATATTTATCTTAGAACTAGCGTCGATTCACGTTTGCTCTCGAAACGACAGCATGCATACTCGAAGGGAAGGTCTACTGAGACCGCATTGCAGCTTTATTGAAAGCTCACTATCTGTCACTGAATACGTAATCGTTGCGTTTCTAGACATCGAAGGGGCATTCAATAACGTCCATCCGAGCTCGATATTAAATGGACTGACAACTTCTAACAAAGAGACGTATTTCAGCCACACTAGGACAAGCAAACGTACAAAGGTATGTGAACAGAGGCACTCCCCAAGGAGGGGTTCTATCACCTCTTCTTTGGAATGTTGCTATAAACAACCTTCTGGTTTCCCCAAATTCCTACGGTTAAGCTCATATCCTTAGATTTCTACACTGATGGCTCCAAATTGGATGGACAAGTGGGTTTCGAAGTATATTCTAAAGATCTGTAACTACGAATTGCAAAAATATTACCTAATCACTGTAGTGTTTTTCAGGCTGAAATATTAGCAATAAGACAAGTGGCGAATTGGCTGAGAAGTAATGTTCCAAAAAATGTTGGCATTAATATATACTCAGACAGTCAACCTGCAATAAAATCCTTGGACTCTGTGTTCCTTAACTCGAAAACGGCCATCGACTGCCGCAAATCTCTCAACGAGATAGCTCAGCAGTACCATATTCACCTAATATGGGTGCCTGGCCATAGGAACATACCGGGGAACTGCGAAGCGGATGAGTCAGCAAGGCTAGGGACTACCTTACATATTCCAGGGGAACTAGAATCTGTTGGTATGCCTCTGGCTACCTGCAAGCTCTTACTGCGTGAGTAGGCTGTTATGATGGCAATTGTTCGATGGGAGAATTGCAAGGGTTGTAACGACACCAAGCAAATATGGTCCCATTTAAACTTAAACCGCACACTAGATATGCTAGTGTTCTCAAGGCATCAGATATCACTCCTGATATCTGCTATAACGGGTCGCTGCCTGATGGGCGATTTTGCAAACTATTGGCGCGAAGTATAATGACTATTATATGGGCTGTCATGATGCGGAGGAAAAGGAATCCATTAAACACCTATTGTGTGAGTGTCCTGCATTTTGTGTAAGGCGTAAGCAAATTTTAAGGGCATATAGCTTTAGATTACTGGCGGACCTGGAAAACGTTAAATTAAGCAGTCTGCTAATGTTTTTGGAACAATCTGGTTGGTTTAACAGAAGAAAATAATCGTGAAGGTTCAGCGGTCAAAACTAGAGGTGCCAATATGTAATAGGTACTTTTAGTTAATGTGGTATCACAATGAACTGAATAGTCTGAGTGGGCCTGAAACTTAACCGGGCTGCCACTTTAACCTAACCTAACCTAACCTAACCTAACCTGGTCAAACTTATCAATATCGACTTTTTCAACGATAGGTCGACCAGAGCGAGGAGCATATTTCACATCGTAATTTCGTCTCTGCAATATTTACAAATTTCTTATGATGCTTGAGTAGTATTCCTCCCTTTTTTATAAATATAAAAATATATCCAATTTCTCAATCACATTTCCATACGACCTAATGTGATAGGTAGCGCTGGTGATAGGCAATCCCAAAGACATCTTTTGAGTATCCAATATAGGAGTGCGCGTGAGTAAAATGTCACTAACGCACATTTACGAAGCAAAATGTTTATTCACGCACGATATGAAAACCAGTGCTCACGCACGATACACGACAAATCACGTGACTTACGACAAATTCACAAGACTCACGACATTTTCCAACCGGGAATGAGCAAAGGTAACAAAATTCATGAATAGAATATAGTTCGACAACTAAATTAATTTCAGTTAACATACGAGTAACGGCCATTTTCAAGTATCTCCGTTAAGCTTTAACTACCAGGTAAAATAAATTGCAAATACCTTCTCTCCGGTTAACTTTAACTGAAAAATGTTCAGCAGTTCAGTTCTTAACTGGCACATGGAATATATAGACAAGATGACAAGATGTTAGCTAACGTAACACTAACGGAGCTTCATGAAAATGATGGTAAGAATTAAATATGGATGTTTTCTTGAGCGTATTTTGCAGAAATTTTATTCACACTTTCATGAAACGATATTATTTCTCACGCACGAATTATTTGTTTCAGTCCCATTCACGACTCACGTGATACACATCTAATATCCAATATTACCTCAAACAAACTGAAAATTGCGGATAATTATACAATATCATTTTAGGATTCCGATTATAACTAATATCATAGAAAAACTTTAATTTTTTCTTGGATTTGTTTTATATTCATAAGACGAGAAAATTCAATGCATGTAAAGTACAAAACCAAAAAGGATTCCATTTGTTTGACCAATTCGACTGAACAAGTTTTATAGTCAATGGTTTCGATTTGACATTCTTATTCTCTTTTTGGAAAGTCCGTTAAATTTAAATAAGTAATTTGGCTAGCGCCACAACCATTCATTTGGTAGATTTTACTTCAACTACCATTACTGGTACCATTCCACCACAACAACATAGCATGGTGTGACTTCACAAACAAAACTGTTCCCACGTTGCTATCTTTGCACATTGAAGTGGGTATTAAGTTCATGTTTCAAAAAGAAAATTATGTTTCTTTATTTCATTTTAAAGCAAAGATATTTCTTTGGGTCCATAATTTACAATTTAAAATTAAAGGGAATATTTGCATTATATCTGTGCACTTTCTTATTTCACTGAGAAATCCGAATTTGGTACCCACTTTAATAGGAAAAAATAAAAAACAAACATTTCACACCGTGTATTCACCTTCTGTCCCATCTCACCTCTAGCGTCATAGTAATCTATTTACACATATGCATTTGGCAATGAAGGTAACAGTCAGAAGAAAAGGCAAACAGAGAATGTGAAAATAAAGATAAAAACAGAAATTGTACGAAATTAAGAATGTAAACAACGCCACTTCCACGAAGACTAAACGAACGTTGCACAGTGTTTCGCCATTTGGATAAAATTCAACAAAAGTCAATGTAATGATGTCCAATGTTATCTATTCAGTTACTTTCAGTGGTACACTCAAAAACGGGGACTCTAAAGCCAAATTAAATTTATTATAGTTCATGGAAATTATTATTATGTTTTCTCTAATATAAGAAAGTTCACTTCACCTTATTTATATGAACTAAAACAGAGCAAATATTTATACACAAATGACGCATAATAAAAATTCGTAAAAAAAAACAATTAGACGAATTAATTATGGTTAATAAATTTTCTTGAATTTGTCGAAAAATATATTCTTGTTTTTGTCATGTAAAGGGTGGTTAAAATTTCAAGGGCCGATGTTGATTTTGAATAAAACACAAACTATTTAGGAAACTATTATAATTTTATTTTATTATGATATATTGGTATTACTCAATTATGTATGGAACAAGATATCGGCCAAATGGGCGCCGCGACCTCTGTGGCACACCTTCATCCGATGGTCCAAATTTTCGATGACGCTGAGGCATAATGAGGTTCTATGCCGGTAATGTGCCGAATTATTTCATCCTTTAGCTCTTGAATTGTTGCTGGCTTATCGACGTACACCTTTTCTTTCAAATAACCCCAAAGAAAAAAGTCCAACGGTGTCAAATCACATGATCTTGGCGGCCAATTGACATCGCCATTACGTGAGATAACACGGCCATTGAACTTGTTGCGCAAAAGGGCCATTGTTTCGTTAGCTGTGTGGCAAGTGGCACCGTCCTGCTGAAACCACATATCGTCCATATCCATATCTTCCAATACGGGCCATAAAAAGTTCGTTATCATCTCACGATAGCGAACACCATTCACAGTAACTGCCTGACCGGCCTCATTTTGGAAAAAATACGTCCCCATGATGCCGCCAGCCCATAAACCGCACCAAACAGTCACTTTTTGTGGATGCATTGGTTTTTCGACAATCACTCTTGGATTCTCATTCGCCCAAATGCGGCAATTCTGTTTATTGACGAATCCACTGAGGTGAAAATGTGCCTCATCACTGAAGATGATTTTCTTCGAAAATTGATCATCCACTGTTGCCATTTCTTGGAACCATTTAACAGGTTGTTGGATTGTGTATCTCTCCATCGTTCAAATTGAGTACGTCTAAAATAGAGAAATGTCAAATAAAATTCGGAAAAAAACTTGGCGTTTAGGTGTGGTTCACATTCAACATCGGCCCTTACAATTTAACCACCCTTTAATTTAGTTAAAAAATTTAAAAAATTAAACTAAATTTTCCTTTCTAGTAAGTTCACTATTTTTGAGTGTAATAAAAGTCGAATTATCGATTCTTCAAAATTCAAAATGTTGTCTTACTCAAAGGGTTTTCCCAAAATTTGGATACACGAAAGGTCCGAGTTGACTTTTCTCAAAAGTATGTAATTAAATTAAAAGGTCAAGTAACTAAAGTCGACTGTGATCTGAAACGCTGGATTGTGGGATATACTAAAATTTGGATTAACTTACTTTCTCAAACGGTGCGAAAAGTAAATTATTCTAAATTTGTTGAAAGTTAAAGTGTTAAGGAGTCTTTTTTAATGTTGTCTGAATTTTCTTAACCCTTTCTTTTAATTGATGTTCACGTTATGCTCGAAATCTACTAAAAGTGCATTTGAAATCCATTTTTATAAGGCTAATGACAAATGATATCTAGTTAAAATGGATTTTGGAAGTGTAATGTGCATGAGGTATAAAACTATTTTGCCGTTTCTTTCATTTTTATCAAATCGAAGAATCGTGGTTAAGGCCGATGGTCACCATTCCCAAGCATTCGAACTTGACAATGGGATTCCACAGTGGTCTCCCTTATCCGTTGTACTTTACAATATCTATGCCAATAGCCTCGCCGATTCCATGGTAACTCACCAAACTGTCGATTATGTCGGGATTTATGCCGATAACATATTCGCTATCTTTTCTGGAAACCATGATGACATAGATTTTAATATGAATAGTTTTAATAATCATGTTCGTCAATATTCGGGAGCAATCATTCCTGACTCAAAGACAGAACTTCACGTATGCAGGAAGAGAAATTGTCGCATCGCCAATCTTCGTCTGGGTATGAAAATGGTTGAAAAAATGACACAGACCGTATTGTATACAGACGGTTCCTTTGATGGAATTCATACTGGGGTTTCAGTCATAGGGATATCTGATCAGGACTTCTGTATTATAAAGGAATGTCGTCTACCAGACAGGGTGCTGTAGCATATGCTCCAGGGCAACTTGGCACTAATCTGTACCGACAGCCTTAGTGTGTTAAAAGCTCTTCAATCCAACAAGGCTCAAGTTTTCGACCACTTAATTTTCCACGCCTCTCGATCTGACATTGTAATAATTTGGATAGCTTCCCACGTCGATATAAGCGGTAGTGAATACGCGGACGAGATTGCAAAGAGATCCTTGAATTCGAAACAAATTGTCAATCCACCTTGCTTCCACAAGATATAACAAAACACCTTTTTTGTCCAAAAAGGCCTTCATTAACACTCGGAACTGGTGCGATTCCAGTGTGTTTCTTAGCTTGATAGACCCTACTGTAAATAGATCTATGTACAACTCCCGTCTAAGCATATTTCTTGCTCGTCTTAGGCTATGGTCACACTAGGCAAATATTTGACCAAATTGAGTGTCAAACATTTTTCCAGAACCATTTTCCAAATACCTGGATACGGTTTTTGGAAAATAACCCTACCATGATGTTATATATCCAATATGAGCTCAAAGCGTTGGCTGGTTTGGCTGTGGCGACGGATTCTTTTTCGATTTCTGTCAAATATTTGCCCAGTGTGACCATAGCATTAGGGCGAATAAAGCGCTTTTCAATACACAACACTATTATGATCAAACTTAACCCGACAAATGTAGTTTTTCACCCATGTTCCGATATCCACTTCAATTCCACTTCCACTATTCACGCCACGTTCTTTTTTGAACATTTCTGTAACCAGCTGTGTTGCACAAATCACCCAAAAATTCACTAAGGCGGAAATCAAAATAAGTGGAATCAATAGATTTATTATAATTTATTATTTTTTATTTAAAAATGACGCAGTTTTAATATAACTCATGTATTAAATATAAAAAATTTCAAATTTTTTATGCGAGTACTTTTTTAACCGGAAATACACCCATCTTGGACATAATTCAACTTTCACCAAGACTTTTGCAAGTGAATTGATTTCACGAAAATTCGGGTGAAAGTGGATTGTAGGACACGAAAATCGTGGAATTGATTCACATTCACCTGGAAGTGGATTTGGGAACATGGGCATTTGTGACGATTACCTCTCTGTGAAACATATTCCTTCCGATCGTCCATCATCCAAAATAAATAAACCTATTAAGAGCATCCTTGGGAGCCACCGTGGTGCAATGGTTAGCATGCCCGCCTTGCATACACAAGGTCGTGGGTTCGATTCCTGCTTCGACCGAACACCAAAAAGTTTTTCAGCAGTGGATTGTCCCACCTCAGTAATGCTGGTGACATTTTCTGAGGGTTTCAAAGCTTCTCTAAGTGGTTTCACTGCAATGTGGAACGCCTCGGCTATAAAAAGGAGGTCCCTTGTCATTGAGCTTAACATGGAATGGGGCAGCACTCAGTGATAAGAGAGAAGTTCACCAATGTGGTATCACAATGGACTGAATAGTCTAAATGAGCCTGATACATCGGGCTGCCACCTAACCTTGACTGTTCTTTAAAAGCAATGATCCCGAAAATACGAGAATCCCTTAGAATTCATGGAATCTCAAACATCTAAACTTGTTTTTCGTATTAATATCGTTATCAATTAAAACTTGTTCATATTTATTTACATAAGTAAAATTTATACCATTAACCCCCATTTTCATAAAGCTCCGTTAGTGTTCCGTTAACTAACCAACTTTTGAACCGTACTATAGACAAAGCTGTCATCCTTCCTTTATATTCCATAGGCCAGTTAGGAACTTTACTGTCGAAAAAATTTCAGTTAAAGTTAACCGGAGAGAAGATATTTGTAATTTACTTTCTGTTAACTGGCAGTTAAAGCCTAACGGAGCTACATGAAAATGGCTGTAATTCAACTACACAACCGGCACATATGATCTGTGTTAATTATATTTTATAAATTTATTTTATGAAATATATTTTGTAAATAAATATAAATACAATTGTACAAGGGACGTTCTTTCGACAGACGAACGGCGTTTCACATTCCGTGTTAAACCACTCAGAGAGCTTTGAAACACTTAAATATTTCACCAGCGTAAAGAGTCAATAAGTCAATGCAAATTTTTGGTGTTCGGCCAAAACTGGCATTGAACCCATGTTCCCTAACTCCTCTAAAGTGAGAAATATGTGTTGCATCGTAAATCGTTATAATGATACTGGTAGCACAGAACCAACTTAAATGGCTCGGCAAGTGAAGTCAATCAAGGATGCAAAATATGCATCTTTGCAAAAATAATCTCAAGACAAAGTATTACAGGTTCTAAATCAAACCGGTATCACAATGGACTGAATAGTCTAAGTGAGCCTGATACATAGGGCTGCCACCTAACCTAACTTAACCTAACCTAAATCAAACCGAAAGGAAAGCCAAGGAATTACTGCTTGCTCGAACTTGAGAAATTTAGGACCATCGTATTCTCTGAGGTTTCATATATTGAACGATTCAGAACAATAGTCAAGGGAAAATGTGGCCATATTGAGAAAAAGTGCATGGATTCTCAAATTTATATTAGATTTACACAAATAGTATAGTATAGTATTTTTCAATTACAATCTCAAATATTATTATGAAATTTACAAAACTTTCGAAAATAAAATTTATATTTAATTAATATCACAATTCAGTGAAGCGAAGTACGGTGCGGCGTCGTAGTTTCTCCCATGTCTGTTGTTCCATGTGCAATGTAGGTACGAATGCACGAAGTACAAGTTTCTTTGGCTGCTGTTGGACGTTGTTTTGGCCGATTATGTCTGTCCGGTGGCCAACAAAGCACAACGGCAAAGAGACAACGGCAAGCAAAACACTCTTGTTATTTGATTTCCAACCGTTCGCAAGTTCACATTCTATTCGATTTGTTGTTATTGTGTTCCGCCTGCCATTTATTGGGTTCTCTATTCCAAACGAAACATTAGCAATACAATTTAAACAAATTAAAGCTCTACGATTACGAGTATTTTGCAAAATTAAAAAAAATAAAAAAAAAACAAATTGTTAATACCTTGTGCTTTTTTCGGGCTTCAATGATTTTTGATAGTAACTCCACCTCCCTCTACCTTTGCCATTGTTGAGTGTTTTGGTGAAAATTGAATGATAGAAGCGTTTAATTTGATATGGATAATGGCTAATGATAATATTGATGAGGAGGAAATCGAAGATGTGAGGGGTAGGCGTTGTTGTACCCACTCAGTGTGATTTGTTTTCAGTTCAGTGCTTGTGTGTGTCGCTTTTTTCATAAACCTCTTGAAACCTTAAATTACGTCAACATATTCGCGTCGATAGCAATTTGGGTTTGTTGCTACTGCAAACTTTAGGCTAAATGTTCAAAATTTTAAAATAAAAAAAGAAAGAGAACAGCCCAATACTACCAACCCAAATAAAAGTGGTTCATCTTATCGAAAACGAGTGTGACGATACTATCTCTACTACCATTCACCACTATCGCATTAGCGATACTCTACCTGAGCTTGCTCAAAAAGAAGGCGGAAGACCATAACGCAAAAAGAGGTAAAAACAAAACAACAAAATCCAAACATGCCGATTGCCGACAACTGGCCCCCAAACCTTATACTCTTTTTCTTTCGGCCTATAAGTCATTGTAATTTCTGCTTCATTAAAACAGTTCAATATAAGCATTGCCCGTTTAAATATCCGCTTCTCATCACCATCATCATCGTCAGTATCGCTGTTCGTCATCATTGTTAACGTATAGCAAACTGCGGAACGTGTAACAAATATACGGTTTCTTTGAAAAACAATAGTACGTCTTTGGTGAAACGGCGGGTGTTGCACATTATGGGTGCATGAAATATTTAAGTTTTTTTTCTTGTCGTCTAACCCAATGTAAATGTTTGAAAAGAATTTGTCCATAAAATGTTGTTGTTAATTTTAAATATACCATCATATTTTAGTTGTGACAAAAAAAAAAAAAAAGAAAAGAAAACAATAATAAAAAGAATCTCGTCTGTAGAAAATGTTAAGAAGTGTTGCATGTTGCATGTACGCAATGCAGTCGCAATCGTGTGTGTTCCATTAGTTATGGATGATTGATCAGTCATCGTCCACTTCTTACAGAATGTAATATAAAATAAAAATCTCTGGCATTTAGGTCAAAAGTTCATTTGAGATCACCATTTGAAAAAGTGAGAATGGAGAGAGGTTTGCCTAAAGCCGGTATCCCTCACCAGCATTAGATTCACTTATTTTTATTATATACCATAAATGCTAAGATCATATGACGAAATAATCAAGAGTATTTGTGTATGTTTCTAATGAATGGAAATCATTTGTGTGCGCCTAATATACCAATGAGATTTTTCAACAATTTGATGATGTATGGATTTCCTCAAATCCAAATGACAAAAGAATTAATTGGGTCACCTTCGGTGAAAAAAAGATCCAATGTCATCTTAATATATTACAAGTGAAGTCGTCCAAGTTGGAACGCCAAGTTGATTTTAATTTTCTGAGCATTTTCAAATACAACAATTGAGATGTTGTGATTGGAATAATAATGAAATTCCATATTAATGGCATATTCAACATACTGAATATTTTGACTTAATACACAACAAAATAAAGTTGTTTATATGAGTGGTGATTTATTTGGAAAATAAGTGTAATCTATTTTTCTCTGCCAAAGGAAAGATTTAAATAAATTATTTTTTGTGTTTGAATCATAATCTTCTCATCTGGAATTTGGGGTATTTTTTTTTAATTTTGGTATTGGACAAAGAGATAATTTATAACAGTAATAACATTTAGAAGAGCAATGCATCTTGAAATGCACAGAAAAACGGAATATGTTTTGTGGGGGGAAAAGAACTACCTCGTGAGAAAATTACATTTTACGCAATTGTTTGAGATTTCAATAATTCAACGACAATTTAGTTAGTGACGTTTTTGGATATTTATCTACCATTTACGATTTTTTTTTCATCAAAAAACATTGGCCGTATTACACAGAAATTTTATTCTTATTCATTATAATCAGCAATAAATTGATGCAATTAAATTTTTTATTGAAACTGTTTCAATTACGAAAATTATAGTATCAATAACAAGTAAATACGGTCGAAAGACCATATTTACCAGACCGAATCTTATGTACCCTACGCCATGAATTACATACAAAGTTCTACTAAAAAGACCGTCATCTACAATAGAATTAACTTCCTAACATTGTCTTCTAGATTGTATATATGGAGTCTTATGTTAAATTTAAACAAGTAAGTAAAGTAGAAAGTCGGACGGGACCGACTATATCATACCCTAAACCACCTCCACTGAATTAGAAAACATAAGCATTTGTGGTTTATCATTGGTATAGGTTTGGGAGATAAATCTGAACCGATTTGGATGATATTTTGCAGATTTGGTTGATACTACAGAAGGTTACCTTTTGCTAAATGTGCGTACGATCGGTTAATAAATAAGGCTATTTTGTTCAAAAATAGTGTTATTAGGGTAATATTTGAAAATCGGGCGATACATGTATATGGGAGCTATATCTAAATCTGAACCGATTTGGATAATATTTGTCAGGTTTGGTTGATACCACATAAGGTTACCTTTTGATTAATTTTAGTAAGATTGGGTAATAAATAAGGGGTTTTATGGCAAAATGTGGCAAAATCGGGCGATACATATATATGGGAGCTATATCTAAATCTGATCCGATTTCGATTAAATTTTGCAGACTTAATGCGTGATGACAAAAATTAATTTGTGCCAACTTTGACGATGATCGGTTTGTAAAGAAACGCAACGTGACCCCATTTGTCGAAATCGGGCGATACATATATACGGAAGCTATATCTAAATTTGATCCGATTTCTTCAAAATTCAATAGCGTTTGTCCTTGTACCCTAAAAACACCCTGTACCAAATTTCATAAAAATCGGTTAATAATTGCGACTGGAATCCTGCGAACAACAGAGCCATCGGTTTTTATGGTGCCTGTATATAATTATGGACTGATATGGACCAATTTTTGCATGGTTATTAGAAGACAGCCGAATAAGGTGCTCCAAGAGGCTCCGGATGTCAAATCTGGGTTTGGCTTATATGGGGGCAATATATAATTACGAACTAATATGGACCAATTTGCATATATTGACATCACGTACCAAATTTCGATCTGACGAAATTCGCTTTTTCAGGAGGCTCTGTAAGGCAAGCTTGAGAACGGCTATATATAATTGTGAACTGATATGGACCAATTTTTGCATGGTTATTAGAGGGCACATATTAACATCACGTAAAAAGAATCAACCGGATCGAATAAAATTAGCTCTTCCAAGAGTCTCCGCAAGACAAATTTAGAGGTGGTATCACAATGGACTGAATAGTCTAAGTGAGCCTGAAACTTAATCGGGCTGCCACTTCAACCTAACCTAACCTAGGGGTCGGTTTATATGGGGTCTATATCTAAAATTGGTCCTATATGGCCCATTTGCATTATTCCGAGTTAAAAAGTTAATTATGTCAATTAATTTTTTAATTGAAAATTTAAAAGATTTCATTCATTGACTTAATGTTTATAGTTTGATTAAAAAATTAATAGTATCAATTAATTTTTAATTGAAAAAGTTTTCAACTTCTATCAACTTTTTAATTGGCAATGTTTTGGTGATATTTTTTTCTGTGTTTCATTCAGGACGAGTGGACACTGTATATTATGAAGTATTCAGTTTGGATCTTGCTGGGGGAGATGACTTAATTTGGATCTTATATGTTACCTTCTATTGTATATCCATAAAGTTCGAATAGTAACTTAATAATTAAAAATTTTAAATTCCAATATATATGTATATGTATAGATCTGGCGGGGTTATATAATTCATTTTGGATCTTAAATGCTAACTTCTTATGGAAATTATATACTCGAATTATTTTCTCCAAATTGAACTATTTTTCACAAAAACTGTGATTCATGTTTTCATATAACTACAAAAAATTGACAAATTTTATCATTATTTAAATTAAGTATAATTTCAAATTTCCAAAGATATTTTTTACCGACATAGCATGAAATTGACTATCAAAACAACTATGAAATAAGTTATTTTTTGGTGGGAAGAATGAAGACTTAGCGAAACAAAATAGTACGAGTGTTAAATTGAAAGGTTAGTCAATTTGTTTTTTAACAACATTGTCCTAGTTGCGCATTTTTCAATATTCCATGGAGCATTGGCATCATTATACATTTATTATGAGTAGAAAGTGGGTTTTTTAATTATTCTCTGTAAGGGAAATTTTGTCATAGATTACTTCAAAAGAAGGTGATGATGAAACGTAGACAAATCGTTTGTTGTATTTTCAATTGGAAATTTCTATGAGAACTTTGTTCTTGACTATTTGTTGGGGTCAAATTCTTGTTTTGGGAACAGGTTTTAATGGTTTTTAGGAATTTAGACATCATTTGACCGAGTGCTGTTATCAATTGTAAGTACGGGACTATTAAATAAAAAATGTGAACTTTTAAATAAGTATTCAACCAACAGAAGAGATCTTTCACATTAAACAATATGTTTATGAAATTTATTTTAAGTTATAGCTTTTGCTAACTTTCAAATATTAACCCCCATTTTCATGAAGCCCCGTTAGTGCTACGTTAGCTAACGAACTTCTCAACATTACTATGGACATATCCGTCATCTTGCCAATGCTGAAAATTTTTCAGTGAAAGTTAACCTGAGAGAAGATATTTCCATTTTATTTTCAGTTAACTGGCAGTTAAAGCCTAACGGAGCTTTATGAAAATGGCCGTAAGTCAATGGGAAAAATGGGATTTTTTGTTCAACCCTTAAATGCGCACTGTATCTTTTAAAATACAACCAGAAAAAAATCATACGTCTTAAAATTTTGATATTGAAGGAACGAAATTCATCCGATCCGGTTGAAATTTGGTACATGGTGTTAGTATATGGTCTCTAACTACCATACAAAAATTGGTCCATATCGGGCCATAAATATATGTAGCCCCATATAAACCGATCCCCAGATTAGAACTCCGGAGGCTATTGGAGGAGCAAATTTTATCCGATACGATGGAAATTTGCTACGTGGTAGCAACTATGAAAAAATTTTTCCATATCGGTCCATAGTTATATATAGCCCCCACACCAACCGATCCCCAGATTTGACCTCCGGAGCCTCTTGGAGGAGCAACTTTCATCCGATTCGGTTGAAATTTGGTAAATTCTGCTAGTATATGGCCGCTAACAACCATGCCAAACTTGGTCCAAATCGGTCCATAGTTTTATATAGGGGGCTATAAATAAACCGATCCCCAAACACACAAAAATTGATCCATATCGGTTCATTAGTGTATATAGCCCCCGTATAAAGCCACCCCATATTTCAATTCTGGCTCTCTAATTACCGTGCAAAAGTTCATATCGGATTGTAATTATTTCTAGACTTCCCTATATATACCGGTCAGGAATTGAATTGTATACCGTTACCTTAATATAGAAAGGCCCCAACTCATAATTTTTTGAAATCGTGTTTTTGTCGATTCTGACAGAGCACCATCAGATACACCTTCCATAAAAAAAATTTACGGAGATGCGTTGAAAAATAGCGAAGTTATAAGTTAATAATGTAAAGCTCTAACTCATATCCACACAATATGTACAAAAAAAAACCCTAACTCATACCCACACAACATGTACAAAAAAGCCTAACTCAATTATTACTGCAAAAACACATAGTAGGCATAGATTTTCTGATTTTGTTTATATTGCTTTTGTGTTATGTATGTCTGTGAGCGGTTATTGCTGTTGGTGTTGTAACAGTTTTTAATGTGGTCTCATCCATTTTGTTCTATGCTTGTGTAGTTCAACTTGTAGCCAGATCAAGGAACTCTGCGACAAGGATGTCCCGAGTGATCTGGTGGTGAGACGGGTAGGCTTAGCTGGGCAAGCAAAAAGGTGACGAGGGTCATGTGGCCCTTGATTGCAGATGTGACACACGTCAGCTACGCTGCTATCAATCACTGCTAAGCATGAATTGAGGCGGCTGCACTTGCCTGATCTTAGTTGGGCCAAAACTACCTTGGTCTGCCGTGGGAGGTCTCTCTCCTCCGGTGCTATTGGCGACGGTCGGACTCTGAGAACTGGATTAACCTTGTAGCTTCTCACCGCTTCAGCTACAGTATCCTCATGAATCCTGTTCAGACCTGTCTGGTATGCTGCCTGATCTAGAGGCTGTCTTTTGTAACGATGGATCTCGGGCTCTAGAAGGTGAAGATCAACCCTTACATTCCTGGGTGGAGGTTGTCTATCCACAAGATGGTGATTCGGATGACAACTTCGATGGCAACCCAAGAGGTACTGCTTTAACAACATGTACCTAATTGTGTCGACGCACTGGGATGATCTTGGCCTCCGCATAAAGGTGATCTAGGGGTGTACTGCGTAGACACAATCTCGACGCCGTCAGAAGTGAGTGGAATCGAGGACAGGTAGAGGTTAAACAGTGCCGGAGATATCACCCCGCCCTGGGGAACTCCTTGTTTAACTCTACGGGGTTTTGACTTCTTGTCCCTGAATTCCACGTACGACTGGCGTTCATACATATAATTCACAACCCAACGCTTCGTTCCTGCCGGTAGGGACGTATTCTCGATGTCCTCAAATAGTGTGACATGGTTGACCGTATCGAATTCTTTCGATAGGTCAAGCGCCACCAGGACCGTCCTATGACACGGCTTGGGCTGATTAAGTCCCCTATTGATATGTGTCGAAATGGCATGTAAGGCTGTCGTCGTACTGTGTACCTTACGGAATCCATGTTGATGGTGGGCAGCTAGAAAATTCTCCACAAGGCTGGAGAGGAGTAGTGCCTCAAGTATCTTGGCTGCTGGCGAGAGAAGGGATATCGGTCTATACGATTCACTTTTATGAACAATAACCTTATAAAACCTAAGTTTATATTATCTTAAAATATAAACGGTTTTATCAATTCCAACATTTGCTTTACTTAAATATGAATTGATATGTTTTTTTGTTTTCTTTTAAGTTGTGCAAGAAAAAGCCCCAACTCATTTTTTTTCAAAAATTCAAACCCAAAAAGCCCTAAGTCATACAAATTAATTAAAAATGTAAATATTAAAAAAAATATTATAATTTTGAATTTGTCTGATGTTAATAATAAAAACTGCATTTTAAATATTTTTGTATCTGGTGTGTTTCTTATTTTATTAAGTTTTTTTCCTCCTCCTGTAAACTTCGTTTTTCATGAGTTAGGGCCTTTGTATATTAAGGTAACGATACGTATTTAATCTGCTTTTTATGGTCTAATATATACCACGTATGGACTTAAGATACCTTGCTATCGGAGATATTATCACAACCCAAGTAATTCGATATTTTATGACAGTCCTTATTAGAAGTTTTTACGCAATCCATAGTGGAAGGTACATAAGATTCGGCCTGGCCGAACTTACGGCCATATATACTTGTTTAAGATACAATTACTATTAAAAAAAAACATAATTTTTTTTGAGAAAAAAGTGGTATGCAGATGTTCTTTTTCAATCATTTTTTGTATATTATATATTTTTTTCGGAGGAATCGGTGATCTTGTGCATTTAAGGGTTAAAGAGAAAAAAGTCCAAGAACCTCCACTTTAACGGGAATACCTAAAACTCCAAAGATGGGGTGTTTATACAATAATACATTTTTTATTTCATTATATTCTGCGTACCAAAGGAGCTTGTTTTTTATTTTGTATAAACATTGTTTTATTTTCAATATCTTGAAATATTTGAATATTTTGTTTCTCACTTTTTCATTTTTGTTTATTCCATCTTTAAATCTCTTCCATCCTTTGTAAAACCACAATGAACATTCTATAGATCTTGCGACACGTTATTAATATCATTTATCTATGCATGCATATACAGCGATTTTAGTTATAGGGCTAAATGCCCTATTATTTGAATACTCACACAACGCAGCAAAAGTGCAATATCTATTTTCAGCATTTCTTTGGAGAATTTTGTGGTTCCACGTATTCCGTAATTTGCTGTGGGGCATTGGTTAATTTATGTTACATGTTAGCGAAAATAGAGAATGTGATTGTGCAAATGTTGCAGGCAGACTGTTGCGAGATACGATGTCGCCTGCATTTTACATAGAGACAAATGTGTATTCTTGCCCAAACTATAAACTTTTTATTCTGAAATCAAGAAAATATTATGTGGGTTTGAAATTTGTGATGTATTTAAATACTAGGAGAGAACAAGTAAGAATTACAAATATTACAAAATGACACGGAGTAAAAACAATTTTTCGTTGCAGGAAAATGTGCATTTTAAATATTAATAAATTTTAATGCATTTCTACACTTAAAAACTAAGTGAATTCAAATATATTGATTTTATGAGAATGTTGATAAAAAAGTAAAATCAATACCAAATTTTAATTCATTCGATTTTGTATATAGCGTAAATTTAAAATAAAGTTTTAATTAAAATCTGAATAAATTCTTTGAATAAATTAGTTTACACCATATTCTTCTCTGTGGTTTTAGAAATTAATTGTGTAAAATCGTTTACGACATAGAAAGGTTAGTAATAACTGCAAAAACAAAAATGTTGATTCAGCAGAAATTACAATGAGAATCAAAATGTGGACTTATCGTTTTTTTTTTTCAAATTTATATTTACAAAAGTACTCCTCTTTGAATGGAAAAGTTGATTTTTCAACTTTTTGAAATTTCGATGTTTTTATTTTATTTGCGTTATTTTTCTTCAATAATTATTAGTTTCGATTTCAGCTTAAAACCATGCGTTGACTAAACTACATGAGTAGATTAACCAACAGAGACAAATTATGTTTGTCAAATTTATTTGCGCAAATCCCTTTTTACTGCAAGTTGTTTGGATGGACTACCGTTTCGGAACTACCACATTCCTCATCAGCATAAATTCGGTTAATTCACCAAACCCAAAGTATATTATGTTACACTTGAACCTCCCGAAAAAAGGGTTTTTGATAGTCGACTTTGCCTTAATAAATTTGCACAAACATACTTTTGCTATTATTGAAATAAATATCTTTGACTTTGAGACTTTCGACTTTTTGATGAATTGGAATAAAAAAGAGCTATCTCAGATTCCTTTTTCAATTCAAATCTCGTTAAAGCCTATTAGTCAATTTTACACTAAAAAAAATATGTTGTGAGGCCAATGATTTCTTGTCTTTAAAATACGAATGTGCTTTTTGCATAGCATAGAATCCATAGGACAATATGACTTTAGTAATTCTGAAATATTCTTCAAAATAATGTAATTGTCTTTAAATTTATTATCTTTTTGAATCTTGACTACAAAGCAAAAAAGGGTTCACAAATAAATGTTTTCCAACGATATTTACGTCAAATAATGCATAATTATACCCTGCGCCACACTGTGAAACAGGGTATTATAGGTTAGTGCATATGTTTGCAACACCCATGAGAAGACGAGACAGACACATAGTGTCTTTGGCAATAATGCTCAGGGTGGGTCCCTGAGTCGATCTAGCCATGTCCGTCCGTCCGTCTGTCTGTGAACACATTTTTGTGATCAAAGTCTAGGTTGCAGTCCAAGTCCAATCGCCTTCAAATTTGGCAGAAGTTCCTGTTTTGCGTCAGAATAGAACCCTATTGATTTTGGAAGAAATCGGTTCAGTTTTAGATATAGCTCCCATATATATCTTACGTTCGATATGGCCCCAGAAGCCAGAGTTTTACCCTGATTTGCTTGAAATTTTGCACCAGGAGAACAATTAGCACTATAGTCAAGTGTGCCAAATTTGATTGAAATCGGTTCAGTTTTAGATAAAGCTCCCATATATATCTTAGGCCCGATATGGACTTATATGAACACAGAAGCGAGAGTTTTAGCCCAATTTGGTTGAAATTTTGCACTAGGAGTACAATTAGTAATGTAGTCAAGTGTGCTAAATTTTATTGAAATCGGTTCAGATTTATATATAGCTCCCATATATATCTTTCGCATGATTTTCCGTCATATGACCACAGAGGTCAACGTTGTAGTCCGATTTACGTGAAATTATGCACAGGGAGTAGAATTAAAATACTAAGTATGCATGTCAAATTTGGTTGAAATCGGTTCAGATTTCTATATAGCGTCCATATATATGTTTTTCCGATTTGGGCAAAAATGGCCAAAATACCCACATTTTCCTTATAAAATCGCCACTGCTAAGACGAAAACTTGTAAAAGTGACTCAAATTTTCCTTTATTTCTAATACATATTTATTGACTTATAAATCATAAATACGCTTTTTGCGAAGTTGCCTCAAAATTGGTTCAGATTTAAATGTTCCCCATATTTTTTACTAACAGTGTTCCATCCCAGGGCATTTGCCGACTTAAATTTTGAGTCTATATGTTAGATTTTGTAGAAGTCTATCAAATTCTGTCCAGATCGAGTGATATTTAAATGTATGTATTTGGGACAAACCTTTATAAAGGGTGATTCTTTTGAGGTTAGGATTTTCATGCATTAGTATTTGACAGATCACGTGGGATTTCAGACATGGTGTCAAAGAGAAAGATGCTCAGTATGCTTTGACATTTCATCATGAATAGACGAACGATCTGCCACAACGTCGAATTTTCAGTGAATGGGCCCTAGAAAAGTTGGCAGAAAATCCGCTTTTTTATCGACAAATTTTGTTCAGCGATGAGGCTCATTTCTGGTTGAATGGCTACGTAAATAAGCAAAATTGCCGCATTTGGAGTGAAGAGCAACCAGAAGCCGTTCAAGAACTGCCCATGCATCCCGAAAAATGCACTGTTTGGTGTGGTTTGTACGCTGGTGGAATCATTGGACCGTATTTTTTCAAAGATGCTGTTGGACGCAACGTAACGGTGAATGGCGATCGCTATCGTTCGATGCTAACAAACTTTTTGTTGCCAAAAATGGAAGAACTGAACTTGGTTGACATTTGGTTTCAACAAGATGGCGCTACATGCCACACAGCTCGCGATTCTATGGCCATTTTGAGGGAAAACTTCGGAGAACAATTCATCTCAAGAAATGGACCGGTAAGTTGGCCACCAAGATCATGCGATTTGACGCCTTTAGACTATTTTTTGTGGGGCTACGTCAAGTCTAAAGTCTACAGAAATAAGCCAGCAACTATTCCAGCTTTGGAAGACAACATTTCCGAAGAAATTCGGGCTATTCCGGCCGAAATGCTCGAAAAAGTTGCCCAAAATTGGACTTTCCGAATGGACCACCTAAGACGCAGCCGCGGTCAACATTTAAATGAAATTATCTTCAAAAAGTAAATGTCATGGACCAATCTAACGTTTCAAATAAAGAACCGATGAGATTTTGCAAATTTTATGCGTTTTTTTTTAAAAAAAAGTTATCAAGCTCTTAACAAATCACTCTTTATATAGCCCCCAACATATTTGACGGATGTGATATGGTATCGAAAATTTAGATCTACAAAGTGGTGCAGGGTATAATATAGTCGGCCCCGCCCGACTTTAGACTAAAGTTTATTTATGATTTATCGCTCGATATATATGTATAAGAAGTTTAGGAAAATTAGAGACACTTTTATAACTTTTCGACTAAGCAGTGGCGATTTTACAAGGAAAATGTTGGTATTTTGACCATTTTTGTCGAAATCAGAAAAACATATATATGGGAGCTATATCTAAATCTGAACCGATTTCAACCAAATTGGGCACGCATAGCTACAATGCTAATTCTATTCCCTGTGCAAAATTTCAACAAAATCGGAGTAAAAAATTTGCCTCTGTGGTCATATGAGTGTAAATCGGGCGAAAGCTATATATGGGATCTATATATAAATCTGAACCGATTTAAATCAAATTTTGCACACTTAACTGTACTACTAATTGTACTTCTAGTGCAAAACAAATTGGGCCAAAACTCTGGCTTCTAGGACCATATTAGTCCATATCGGGCGAAAGATATATATGGGAGCTATATCTAAATCTGAATCGATTTCAACCAAATTTGGCACGCATAGCTACAATGCTAAATCTACTCCCTGTGCAAAATTTCAACCAAAACTCTGGCTTTTAGGACCATATTAGTCCATATCGGGCGAAAGATATATATGGGAGCTATATCTAAATCTGAACCGATTTCAATAAAATTTTGCACACTTGACTATACTACTAATTGTACTCCTAGTGCAAAAGGTTAACCAAATTCGGCCAAAAATCTGGCTTCTGGGGCCATATAAGTCCATATCGGGCGAAAAATATATATTGTAGCTATATCTAAATCTGAACCGATTTCAATCAAATTTTGCGCACATGACTATACGACTAAGTGTTATGTTTGTACAAAATTTCAAGCAAATCGGTATAAAACTCTGGCTGCTGGGTCCATATTAGTCCATATCGGGCGAAAGATATATACGGGAGCTATATCTAACTCTGAACCGATTTCTTCCAAAATCAATAGGGTTCTATTCTGACCCAAATTAGGAACATGTGCCAAATTTGAAGGCGATTGGACTTGAATTGCGACCTAGACTTTGATCACAAAAATGTGTTCACAGACAGACGGACGGACGGACAGACGGACATGGTTATATCGACTCAGGGACCCACCCTGAGCATTATTGCCAAAGACACCATGTGTCTATCTCGTCTCCTTCTGGGTGTTAAAAACATATGCACTAACTTATAATACCCTGTTCCACAGTGTGGAGCAGGGTATAAAAATGTTACAACGGCTTACAAAAAAAAATGCATTTGATTTCAAGAAATCAAAAAAAAAAACGAATACTTTTGTCAGTCACTGTATATGTTATAATATGAATTTTTAAAATGACATTTACTTGTATATAAATACTCGATAAATGAGATCTGTATCCTAATTTTAAATTTATAGAGATTTAAGGCTAGAAAGCACCCTCAAAAGTTTTTCATAGGCTCGGAATCAATACCAAAATCCATAAGGCAAGGTCATCACAATGGACTGAATAAGCGAGCCAGAAAAATAAATCGGGCTGCCACTTTAATGTCAAAATCTTTGAATTCAAGTAAACTTTGTTTTGAGTGCAGGAAAAAACCGGCAAGTGAAATTTGCACATTATAATAAGAATTAAGTGTAGCTCTTAAGTATCTTCCACATTTCCACACCAATAGTTCGAATAAAAACAAGAAAACTGAAAGCGATAACATTAATTTGCACTGTTCTAGTTGACATATAAGTGAAAAACTACAATAACTCCCACGGCTAAGAGTTCGAATTAATGACAAATAATTTTATTAGGAAACTGTTACAAGTGCATCAGCAAGTGCTTATAAAATGTAATTATTTACTTTCTTTTTTGTGATTGCTTCTACAAGTAGGCTATAATTGTATATGTGGATAAACGGTGATAGCGTATCAGATAATTGTTTTATTCAAAATAATTATATTAGGTTAGGTTAGGTTAGGTTAGGTGGCAGCCCGATGTATCAGGCTCACTTAGACTATTCAGTCCATTGTGATACCACATTGGTGAACTTCTCTCTTATCACTGAGTGCTGCCCGATTCCATGTTAAGCTCAATGACAAGGGACCTCCTTTTTATCGCCGAGTCCGAACGGCGTTCCACATTGCAGTGAAACCACTTTGAGAAGTTTTGAAACCCTCAGAAATGTCACCAGCATTACTGAGGTGGGATAATCCACCGCTGAAAAATTTTTTGGTGTTCGGTCGAAGCAGGAATCGAACCCACGACCTTGTGTATGCAAGGCGGGCATGCTAACCATTGCACCACGGTGGCTCCCAAAAAAAAATAATTATATTAGTAATGTAAATTGTAACAACAATTTTATGGTGTTTTCTAAAGATTACGTAATGGGTAATATTGACCATGGTGATCGTAACATAGCGTGGTGTGCGCAATGCTTCCAGACATGGAAATTCATCGTCATTTAAGGCCAAAATGTATAAATTATCATTTGGCAAATTTTGCCTCTAAAATAATGTAAGGGTAGGTTATGTTTGAACGTCGTTTCTTCCATTTGATAATTTGTAACTGAGATAAAGAGGTTGACATGTTCAATACCCTCAGAAAAGAAGTCAGCGAAAATTTCTATAGTCGATTTAAATTGTTGACAGAAAATCCAAATGGTTAACTCTCCTGATGGAACTGAAAGCCCACACCAGCGAAACGTCGAGAAAAATAAAACAAAAAACAAAACGTTTTAAAAACTGTTTTAGTCAGTTAGCCCATGAAAAAACTTCAAAACGTAACATTTTATTTTAGTTCATGTCAATTCATTTGTCAAATGTTTTTAATATTTTTATACCCTGCGCCAAACTGTGGAACAGGGTATTATATATGTTTGTAACACCCAGAAGGAGACGAGATAGACACATGGTGTCTTTGGAAATAATGCTCAGGGTGGGTCCCTGAGTCGATATAACAATGTCCGTCCGTCCGTCTGTCTGTGAACACATTTTTGTGATCAAAGTCTAGGTCGCAATTTAAGTCCAATCGCCGTCAAATTTGGCACATGTTCCTAATTTGGGTCAGAATAGAACCCTATTGATGTTGGAAGAAATCGGTTGAGATTTAGATATAGCTCCCATATATATCTTTCGCCCGATATGCACTAATATGGACCCAGCAGCCAGAGTTTTATACCGATTTGCTTGAAATTTTGTACAAACATAACACTTAGTCCTATAGTCAAGTGTACAAAATTTGATTGAAATCGGTTCAGATTTATATATAGCTCCCATATATAGCTTTCGCTCGATTTACACTCATATGACCACAGAGGCCAATTTTTTACTCCGATTTAGTTGAAATTTTGCACAGGGTGTAGAATTAACATTGTAGCTATGCGTGCCCAATTTGGTTGAAATCGGTTCATATATATGTTTTTCTGATTTCGACAAAAATGGTCAACATACCAACATTTTCCCTTTTAAAATCGCCTCTGCTTAGTCGAAAACTTGTAAAAAGGACTGTAATTTTCCTTATCATCAAATACATATATATCGAGCGATAATCATAAAAAAAAACTTTTGCGAAGTTTCCTTAAAATTGCTTCAGATTTAAATGTTTCCCATATTTTTTTTTTACTAACATTGTGTTCCACCCTAGTGCATTAGCCGACTTAAATTTTGAGTCTATAGATTTTGTAGAAGTCTATCAAATTCTGTCCAGATCGAGTGATATTTAAATGTACGTAAAGGGTGATTTGTTAAGAGCTTGATAACTTTTTTTTTAAAAAAAACGCATAAAATTTGCAAAATCTCATCGGTTCTTTATTTGAAACGTTAGATTGGTCCAAGACATTTACTTTTTGAAGATAATTTCATTTAAATGTTGACCGCGGCTGCGTCTTAGGTGGTCCATTCGGAAAGTCCAATTTTGGGCAACTTTTTCGAGCATTTCGGCCGGAATAGCCCGAATTTCTTCGGAAATGTTGTCTTCCAAAGCTGGAATAGTTGCTGGCTTATTTCTGTAGACTTTAGACTTGACGTAGCCCCACAAAAAATAGTCTAAAGGCGTCAAATCGCATGATCTTGGTGGCCAACTTACCGGTCCATTTCTTGAGATGAATTGTTCTCCGAAGTTTTCCCTCAAAATGGCCATAGAATCGCGAGCTGTGTGGCATGTAGCGCCATCTTGTTGAAACCACATGTCAACCAAGTTCAGTTCTTCCATTTTTGGCAACAAAAAGTTTGTTAGCATCGAACGATAGCGATCGCCATTCACCGTAACGTTGCGTCCAACAGCATCTTTGAAAAAATACGGTCCAATGATTCCACCAGCGTACAAACCACACCAAACAGTGCATTTTTCGGGATGCATGGGCAGTTCTTGAACGGCTTCTGGTTGCTCTTCACTCCAAATGCGGCAATTTTGCTTATTTACGTAGCCATTCAACCAGAAATGAGCCTCATCGCTGAACAAAATTTGTCGATAAAAAAGCGGATTTTCTGCCAACTTTTCTAGGGCCCATTCACTGAAAATTCGACGTTGTGGCTCGTTAGTAAGTCTATTCATGATGAAATGTCAAAGCATACTGAGCATCTTTCTCTTTGACACCATGTCTGAAATCCCACGTGATCTGTCAAATACTAACGCATGAAAATCCTAACCTCAAAAGAATCACCCTTTATTTGGGACAAACCTTCATATATAGCTCCCAACACATTTGACGGATGTGATATGGTATGAAAAATTTAGATCTACAAAGTGGCGTAGGGTATAATATAGTCGGCCCCTCCCGACTTTAGACTTTCCTTAATTGTTTTTTTTTTCTTATTTTATGATATGCAATAGCCCAGTATTTCTCAATTGGACGGAGCTCTGGCGTGTTGGGAGGGTTCTTGTCCTTGGGAACCACCTGCACGTTGTTGGCGGCGTACCACTCCATGGCCTTTTTACCGTAATGGCAAGATGCCAAATCCGGCCAAAACAGTACGGAACAACCGTGTTTCTTCAGGAAAGGCAGCAGACGTTTATTCAAACACTCTTTCACGTAAATTTCTTGGTTGACAGTCCCGGAAGCTATGAAAATGGTGCTTTTCAAGCCACAGGTACAGATGGCTTGCCAAACCAGATATTTCTTAGCGAACTTTGACAGTTTTATGTGCTTGAAAATATCTGCTACCTTTCCCCTTCCTTTTGCCGTATAAAACTCCTGTCCCGGAAGCTGCTTGTAGTCGTCGTCCATTACCACGCAGTCAAACTTCGTCAGCATCGTCGTGTACAGTCTCCGGGATCGCGATTTGGCCGTCGTATTTTGTTTATCATCGCGATTTGGAGTCACTACCTTCTTGTAAGTCGATAGTCCGGCTCGTTTTTTGGCTCGATGCACGGTTGTAGACGATACACCCAGCTTATTTGCGGCATCTCGGAGAGAGAGGTTAGGGTTTCGCTTGAAACTACCGGCAACTCTCTTTGTCGTCTCAGCGGCTTCCGGTTTTCGAAGAAAGTTGATCTTCGTATGGTGCCAAAGATCCCAGCAAAAAATTTGGAAGTTCTTCTACAAGCACAACTTTAAAAGCAATTCCAAAAATGTTCTTTATTTTAACTGCACAAGAAGTTCTTTTGAGTCAATTTTTTTTTATAACTCGCTTTTTTCATATTTTTAATGGAAACTTTAAAATTGTATTATAGGTTAAAAACAGATTAAGAATTAATAAAAAGATACAAATTACTTAAATTTTTCCGAAAAATAAATGCTTAATCCATTCTAGAAAAATTGCGAATTTTTGAAAATATTTGATGTCAAGCGTTAGAATGCAATAAAAATCATAAAAAAGAGATAAAAATGATTTATTTGTCAAAATATCACAAAAATTCTTGATTCAAATCTAAATCACTGAATTCGCACCACAACTTAATAAGTGATGCAAATGCAGTGCAACGGCTGTTGAAATTGTGAACCTCCGTCCTATGACAAGCCCATGTTAAATTCATCTCTTCTGCGTCAATTTTGCACAACTTCCGGATCCAAAAGGAACATTTTCACTACTTTTTGGCGACGCTTTTTTTTGCTGGGATATTTTTAGTTGTTTGAAAGATCCCAGCAAAAAAATTTGGAAGTTCTACCAAAGGCACAACTTTAAAAGCACTTCCAAAAGATGCACTCCCAATGATGTCCATTACAAGTATGGTTTTTTTCATACTTGTAATGGGTAATTTTAATTTTGTTTCAAATAGGTTCAAAACCGAGTAAGAATTCATAAATCATTTAAATTTTGTCGAAAAAAATGCTAAATCCAATCTAAAAAGATTGCGAATTTTTGAAAATATTTGAGGTCAAACGTTTCAAACAAGCGTTACAATCCACTAAAAATTATAAAAAATTATACAAAATATTTATTTGACAAAATATCACAGAATTTTTTAATTTACATCCAAAACATTGAATTCGGATCACACCTAACGAAGCGATGCAAATTCAGTGCACCGGCTGTTGAAATGTAGGACTTCTGTCCTATAACAAGCCCATATTAAATTCATCGCTTCTGCGTCAATTTTGCACCACTTCCGGATCCAAAAAGAACATTTTTATTACTTTTTTGGCGACGCTTTTTTTGCTGGGATGTGATCTTCATAGGAAGAATTCAAACTATATTTTAGTTATTAGTGTAATAGTGATATATTGTAAAATTTTCTTTGCCCCATTTCCTTATAATTTCCGTTAGGCTTTAACTGTAATTAAAAAAATGCCAAAGATTACATGACCTTAAAATACCAATGCGAATTTTACTTAGCATAGAAGACGCATTTCTCTTATAAAGGGTGATTTGTTAAGAGCTTGATAACTTTTTTTTTTTAAAAAACGCATAAAATTTGCAAAATCTCATCGGTTCTTTATTTGAAACGTTAGATTGGTCCATGACATTTACTTTTTGAAGATAATTTCATTTAAATGTTGACCGCGGCTGCGTCTTAGGTGGTCCATTCGGAAAGTCCAATTTTGGGCAACTTTTTCGAGCATTTCGGCCGGAATAGCCCGAATTTCTTCGGAAATGTTGTCTTCCAAAGCTGGAATAGTTGCTGGCTTATTTCTGTAGACTTTAGACTTGACGTAGCCCCACAAAAAATAGTCTAAAGGCGTCAAATCGCATGATCTTGGTGGCCAACTTACCGGTCCATTTCTTGAGATGAATTGTTCTCCGAAGTTTTCCCTCAAAATGGCCATAGAATCGCGAGCTGTGTGGCATGTAGAGCCATCTTGTTGAAACCACATGTCAACCAAGTTCAGTTCTTCCATTTTTGGCAACAAAAAGTTTGTTAGCATCGAACGATAGCGATCGCCATTCACCGTAACGTTGCGTCCAACAGCATCTTTGAAAAAATACGGTCCAATGATTCCACCAGCGTACAAACCACACCAAACAGTGCATTTTTCGGGATGCATGGGCAGTTCTTGAACGGCTTCTGGTTGCTCTTCACTCCAAATGCGGCAATTTTGCTTATTTACGTAGCCATTCAACCAGAAATGAGCCTCATCGCTGAACAAAATTTGTCGATAAAAAAGCGGATTTTCTGCCAACTTTTCTAGGGCCCATTCACTGAAAATTCGACGTTGTGGCAGATCGTAAGTCTATTCATGATGAAATGTCAAAGCATACTGAGCATCTTTCTCTTTGACACCATGTCTGAAATCCCACGTGATCTGTCAAATACTAATGCATGAAAATCCTAACCTCAAAAGAATCACCCTTTATAAAGTTTTTTTCCTTGTCAAAAGTCAATAAACTTGTCAACGAAGTCGTTTTGTCCTTATAATTAAGTGATTCGACTGGGTATCATGGCTTTAAAATTTTTGGAAAATTCTTCAAAGATAATGAAATTGTCTTGAAATTTGTTGTATTTTTTTTTTTTGCATCTTGACTATAAAGCAAAGAAAACATGGGAGACATTTTCCAAAACTTTATTTTAACATAGCATAATTTCTACTTGAAGTCGAATCTGAATTTGGAAATTTAAGCTTTCGTTTAAAGGATAGTACATGAGAAAAGGAGAAAATTTAAAATAAAGGGTGGTTAAAATTTCAAGGGCCGATGTTGATTTTGAATAAAACACAAACTATTTAGGAAATTATTGTAATTTTATTATATTATGATATATTGGTATTACTCAATTATGTATGGAACAAAATATCGGCCAAATGGGCGCCGCGACCTCGGTGGCACACCTTCATCCGATGGTCCAAATTTTCGATGACGCTGAGGCATAATGGAGGTTCTATGCCGTTAATGTGTCGAATTATCTCATCCTTTAGCTCTTGAATTGTTGCTGGCTTATCGACGTACACCTTTTCTTTCAAATAACCCCAAAGAAAAAAGTCCAACGGTGTCAAATCACATGATCAAAAGAGCCATTGTTTCCTTAGCTGTGTGACAAGTGGCACCGTCCTGCTGAAACCACATATCGTCCACATCCATATCTTCCAATTCGGGCCATAAAAAGTTCGTTATAATCTTACGATAGCGAACACCATTCACAGTAACTGCCTGGCCGGCCTCATTTTGGAAAAAATACGGCCCGATGATGCCGCCAGCCCATAAACCGCACCAAACAGTCACTCTTTGTGGGTGCATTGGTTTTTCGACAATCACTCTTGGATTCTCATTCGCCCAAATGCGGCAATTCTGTTTATTGACGAATCCACTGATGTGAAAATGTGCCTCATCACTGAAGATGATTTTCTTCGAAAATTGATCTTCCACTGTTGCCATTTCTTGGAACCATTTAACACGTTGTTGGATTGTGTACCTCTCCATGGTTCAAATTGAGTTAGTCTGAAATAGAGAAATGTCAAAAAAAAAAAATCGGAAAAAAACTTGGGGTTTAGGCCCTTACAATTTAACCACCCTTTAGAATCATTTTTTAAAGGTATCCTTACTTCCATTCTCCTCTTCTTTGGCTCGGAATCAATACCAAAATCAATAATGTAAAGATAAAATCTTTGGAACTGGACACTCTGTTTTTAGTGTATCCAGCATGTGAATATATGCACAGCAAAAAATAACATCAACATATTTCCAATTAAAAAGTTGATTGAAGTTGAATTTTTTTAATTAATAAATTAATTGATACAAATAACTTTTTAATCAAGATAGAAATGTTACGCTAATTAAGTCAATGATTGAACATTTTTAATTTTTTAATTAAAAAAATAATTGATACAATTAACTTTTTAATCAAACTCGGAAGATTTTTTTATTTTTCATTAAATTTTTTTCAAGCAATTAATTTTTTAATCAAATTAAATCAAATCAGTTAACGAAGTAATAGAAAATAGTTTTGCAATCAACATCAATTAAATGTTTAATTGAATCAATTAAAAAATTAATTGAAATTTGATAATGCGATCAATTAATTTTTTAATCAAGTATATTTTAAATCCAATTAAAACTGTGATTGATATTATTATTTTTGTGGTGAAGACATTTCAATTAAAACATTAATTAGATCATTTAATTTTGTAATTGAATCATAAAAACAATTTTTTCTGTGTGGGCAGGATATGTGTGTATATCGGTTGTATGCTTTGCAAGTTGGTTAGATATCCTTTCTCTAACGAAGCTTCATGAAAGTGGGGGTTAGGAATACATATAATTGCCCATGTTCAAATTTTCGGAATCGCAAATTGCAAGAACGAAAAAATGGATATAGTATCTGTCTTAAACTCATGCTTAATTTGAACATCTCATTGAAGAGAACCCTGTTGTCAAATTAGCGCAATAAAATTAATCTCTCATACCTGGACACCTCTCAAATGTGGACAAAATTTAGGTTACCGTGGGTGTCCACCAGGTTTCAGAGGTTTCACTGTATATAATATTGAAAATTCTTATTCATATACTCTTTACAATTTGAAAATTCATAAAGTAGTCGAAACCAATAAATCATTTGAAAAAATCTTTTTATATATGTAACTCTATAATATTCCATGAGTACTGTGGCCGGTACTCATGTTATTTTCTTAAATTTCTAAATGTGGTAGCATTTAGCATGGCCATTGTTTCATCCAACACCTATCATGTCCCTATGAACTTTAGATTATAATGACTACTTATTACAACAAGACGTACTATGTACTTAAGACCTGGTATTTTGCTAACAATTATACATCATAATTTAACTATAATCGGCTATATGTGCGATCTCAGAGTTACAATACGAAAAATATTCAGAATATTACGACTATTTTCAATATTGAAATGTGCAATAATTGTAATTTTTCTCTTTTATTCTTTTCTTACAGATGTGATGCTCTACAAATACAAGTTAGTAAATTGACAGCAGCAAATAAAATTGCCAATGAGAAAATAGCCAAATATGAATTGGAGTTGGCTGAATTGAAGAAAACCAATGAAAAGTTGGAAATGGAAAATCGTGATGCTGTCAATATAGAATTTGAATTTGATAGACATAAAAATAAATCTAAACTTCGTGAAAACGAGCTAATTGAAGCTCTCAAAGACAAGGAACAAGAAATTATTAAACTGGAGAAATCCCTTAAAGCTATAACAAACGAGAAATTTGCCAACTCCAAAGAAGGTCTCCTACAATTATCTCTTACCGAATCGAGTATTGATGAAAACGGTAAAGTTTGTGTTAAATGTGAAGATTTGCAACGTCTATTGAGTGAGAACGAAAAGGTTACCCACGAATTCGATAAACTTACCTTGGAATATGAGCAGCTACGTCTCGATTTCAAAGAAATCGAAAAAGAGAACGAACAATCCAAACTGAAGGTTAGTGAATTGGAGGAATTGCAAAAGACCGACCGGGCCAATTGTGATCAATTGCAAGAAGAGTTACAGGCTCTGCGCGAGAAACTATTGGTTATACAAAGTGAATATCAGCAAGTGAATTTGGAAAATACAGCTAAAACCGAAGAATGTTCATTGCTGAATAAGGAGATTGAAGAGGCTAGACAAGAGATGCTTGTATTACAAGAGAAATACAACAAACTGGAATTGTCATGGCAAGAACAACAGCAAATTCTCAAGGATATCGAGTCTCAATATACTGATATTGAAAACAAATACAAACATTTGCAATCGGAATATGAACAACTGGAAAGTAGTAAGGGTCAGTCCATGACAGACTGTGAACGTTTGCAGAAGGAGAATGTAGAGCTACAAACTGAAATCGTAGAACTAAAACACAAAGTCCAAGAGGTACATCAGCAATTATTGGAAAATGCCGAAAAATCAGCAACTAACGAAAGTATTACACCAAGAGAAAATGGTCTTCCGGCGGCGGATACTTCCACAATTCACAAAGAAAATGACGAACTTAAGCAAAAACTATTGGAAATTCAAACACAATTTGATGATTTGCAAAGGGAATACGATGACCTCTCCAATCAATTAATTGATAATCTACAAGAGAGTGACACCTTGAAAGAGCAAAATATTAAATTGAAAGAGAAACTACATGAATTGGAGCAAAATAAACTTGAAGTCTCCAAGGCTGAAGCAGAATTGTCGGAACTAAAATCTCATCTCGAAAAGGTGATGGCTTCAGAACGTAAGTCACTACTAAATACACCTTCACCTGGTCGCAACTCATCAATGCTTAGCTCGGGTGTTTGCATAGAAGAGGAATATGGTTTGGATGAAAGTCCTTGTATGGGCGATGGAGATTTATTAAAGAAATTCCATAGCTTATCTGAGTCATTGACCCATATAGAATTGGAACATCAAAATGGCAAGAGAAAGGTATTCAAGACTCCAAACACATCTTCTCAGGTTCCCAATTACAAATTATGCTTGCGCAATATATCCGGCGTGAGTAGAATTCAAAAGGATCTCGCAGAAGAAATGGAGAACATACATCTTCAGGGATCCTTCAAACAACATTCATTCCACATTGTAGAATTAAGCCAAGAAAATGGGACAGGTGGTGAAACTAATGGTAATGGTAATGGTGATATTCAATGTCCCGATATCGATACAAATGGTTGTGAGATTTGTTCAGATATTATCAGTAAGTTTAAGGAGCAAATATCTCATTTACGTTTGGCCAATGAAGAAGAAAGAAAAAGCAACAAATCTTTGTTGGAAAATACCGAACGTACCCTGAGTGAGATGAGGGAACAAATAAATCAATTGTCAGCAGAACTCTTGGAAAAATCGATATTCGTTGAAAACTGTGCCTGTAAATCGTATCAAAAACAAATCGAAACATTGGAAAAAGAGAAGGCTAATATCACCCTGGTTTTCGAGGAATTACAAGAAAAAGTCAACAATTGCACCATTGATGGATCCCTAATAATGGATTATACCCTGAATAGTAGTCAACAGCCTAGAGTAGAAGCAAATGATACGAAACCAGATTTAGAAGTGATCAAAGCCAAAGAACGTGAAATGCAAGAAACCATAGATTCTCAAACAAGAATGCTTGAGGATTTGACACAACGTAATCTTGATATGGAATCAGATTTGAAATCTGCCCAAGGGCAACTCGAATCACAGGAAAAAGAATACAAAGAAAAGTGCCATCAATTGCAATTGGAAATATTGCAAAAACTTGAGATGAGTGCAAATGAGCATAGGGATAATATGAAAAAATACAATAAGGAATGGGAAGATCGCAAGGATACCTATGAGGCTACAATAAAAGAATTCGAAGAACAAATCATAGTTCTCAAAGCTCAGAATGAAGATCTCACCAAAAAATCTCAAGAGATGCAGGAACAAAATGATCGCCAAGCATTGCAAAGTCAAAAGAGCGATGAAGAATATTCAGAGAAACTTAAGCTTCAGCTGGAAGCACTTCAAGTACAAAACAAAGAATTACAAGAAGCTTTAGAAAACGGTGAAAATACTGCCAAACAATTGGAAAATCTACAAGAACAATATATGCAACTACAGACCCAGCTTGAGGCAAATAATAAAGCCCAAGAATGTTTAAATCAACTACAAGGGGAATACCAACAGCTACAGTCACAATTGGAGGAATGTTTACAAAATCTTAAGAATAGTGAGGAATCCTCTGAAAATATAAAAAAGGAATTGGAAATATCTGTAAAGGCCATGCAAAATATCCAGACAGAAAATGAGCAATTAAAACAAAAATTGCCCAAAGATGATGAGATTTCGAATAAAGCTGAGAGATCCCCAGGGAGTCAAAAACAGTTGGATCAAGTCAAAGAATTGCTTCGTAAAACTCTTCATGATCTGCAAGAGGAAAAAGAAAATTCAAATAATGTGAGTAAAGAACTTGAGTCATTGAAAACCCATCAGTCCACATTTGAATCGGACATAAAAGAGCTGTTGGACAAGAGCAATAGTCAAAAGGAGGAATTACTAAAAGAGATTCACATGTTAAAGGAGAAGGAGGATCAATTATCACAGGAGAAGCTTGAAATCGATAGAAATCTCTTGGAGTTAAGGGAAGATTTCAAACAACTTAATGAACGATATAACATAATTATTCAAGATAAGCAAAGCATCTTCGAAGAGAATGAGGACCTTCTCAAGAAAATTTCTATTCTAGAAAATAATCAAAGTTCGCAAATTGAATTGCAAGAACGTGCGAAATTATTAGAAGAGGAGAAAAATCTAATTGAGGAGAAAACAAAATATTTAGAAGATCAACTTGCCAACTTCGAATCCATAGTGGAAGAGAAAAATTCACTGGAAGTAAGACTTAGTGCTCTAGATGAAATGCAACAGCTCAATAAGGATCTTGAAGATCGCCTTAAAGCCGTTGAAAAATCTTTCGAAGAAAAATCAAATGAATTGGAATTGGTTCATGCCCAGAACGAGGCTGACAAAACAACCACAAATGATCTTCAACAAAAGATACACAAATTAGAAGAGCAATTACAGCAAGAGAGGCTAACGTTAGTTGAAAAATTACAAGAGCTGGACTTGATCACAGAAGCGAAAAATTCTCTAAAACAAGAGCTTGATGCAAGCGAAGAAAAATCAACATCTTTAGCGAATGAATTGCAAAAGCTGCAATCTCAGCTCGATGATGGCAAGGAAAAAGAGATTTCCTTACTTAAGGAAAATGAACAGCTACACCAAAGCCTTAAAACACTCACAAACTCAAGTTCAAACTTGGAATTGGAGAAGTGCCAATTGGCCGAAGAACTTCAACATTGTAATGCAGAGTTACAAAAGTTGAAGAACGAACATAGCGTTCTGGAAAATCAGTTAGCTCTTCTTAGCGTAGAGAGGAAAAGCCTATCTGATCAATGTTCTTTGCATGCCGAAGAGATTTCAACACTGAAAGATCAATTGAAATGTCTCAAAGAAAAAGAGAAAACCGAAGAAATGCTAGAACAAATGATAAGGGAAAAGTCAGAATTGTCACAAAATCTTCGTCTCACCAATGAAAAGTTTGAGGCCAAAAAGAAAGAGTACGACACCTTAAACGAGGCGAACGAAAAGTTGAAATTTGATCTTGTAAATCTACAATGTTCTCTAGTAACTGTCAATAGTGAAAAGGATAAACTTAATGCTCAGTTAGAACGTTATCAGAGTTTGGCCGAAGAAAAAGCTGAATTGGAAACTACTTTAGTTAAACTCAAACATAACCAGGCAATTGCTTTGGCCAATCTTAATCAAGAAATTTCTAGTCTAAAAGGGCAATTAGAAGGTCTCCAAGAGAAAGAAAAATTGCTTGAACAACTGATAAAGGAAAAATCCGAAATATCACAAAATCTTTGCATAGCCAATGCAAATTTGGAAACTAAAACGAAGGAATATGAAAGTATTCGTGAAGAAAACGAAACGGTGAAACACAACAGTGAACTCCTGAAATGTTCTCTTGTGAATGCCAATCGCGAAAAAGAAAAGCTGGAAGTCGAACTTGAACGTTATGAACAACTACGCGAAGAAAAAACCCAAATGGAAGCAACTTTATCTGACCTCAAACACAAACAAGCCATTGCATTGGCCAACCTGAAACAAGAAAATGATCAACTGAAACAAAGTGTACAGAAATATGAACAAGAAAATTCCTTGCACAAACAAAATGAGATTACCCTTGCCCTAAAGGAAGAGAAACTATCCCAGGAACTTCATGAGTTGAAAGGTAAACTGCAAACTTATGAAAATCTTATGAAAGAACAAGAGGAAACTGAGTGTTCACTTCAGTCTGCAATGAAAACTAATGCTCAACTCTCTAGTGAAATCGAAACACTAAAGTCATCGTTATCCTCCAATGCCAACAACTATAAAGAAGTTTGCGAAAAGCAAAATGACAAAATTAAAGAACTCGAATCGCAATTATTACAATCAAAAGAATTGGAACACAAACTGCTTGCCAAGATTCAACATTTAGAAAATGAATTGGAGGGTCAACAAAAATCTTTGCAAAAACATATACAAGATCTAAAGAGTTCGCTTTCGGAACTACAATTGAAATGTGATAACTTGCAAGCATCCAACGACCAGCTTGAATGTCTTAATCAACAACTGCAACAGCAGTTACAAGAATCCAAGCAAAAGCAGCAAGAAAGCGAAACAATTCGAGGTGAGCTTTTGGCTCTAAGATCCGAATATGCAGAAGTAAAGAAGAAAATGGAGGATACGATTGAAGAAGCTGGTCGCTGCAGTCGTGCTATGGGCAAAGACCTTGAAAATCATAAAAAATTACTGGAGCAAAACCTAGAGTCTTATAATGCTCTAAGGACGGAAATGGTAAGTGAAAAATGTATTTAAGGCTTATTTGGGAGATTTCCAGTTCTTACAGTCCGATTGTTCCAAAATCCTTAATAACTGTGAGATTTTTCCAAATCTCCCTACTCTAAAATGAAGAAATAATTCGTTGGCTTTTGCTCTACACATAGTAACAGCTCATAGTCACCCATTTTTATACCACATTTATTTCCCTACGGGAATTGGATCAACTCAAGGGCCGGTGCAAACCTAGTTCCTGGTGTGCACGGATCAGTCCCAATTCTGGTCCAAACATATGGAAGAGACCGATCACTTTATCATGGGTTTGTCGTTGACGTTGCGCTTTGGGATACGACTTCGGCTCATCATTGGAAGTGAACAAATTTGCGACAAACTCTTGGGAACATGTTTCATTTTGGGCATCCAAATCGCACCAAAAAGGATAAAATTTGGGAATATGTAGAACAATATATTGTTCTGATAATTGTATGGTATTTGTGATACAGAGACTATAGAAATCAACAAATTATATGAAGATTTAAATATTGAGAAAAACCTGTGCATTGTTAACAGTTGTGTGATAGTGGCAATTAGCTCCAATTTTAGGATTTTTATACATCTTTCACTAAAAAAATTTCTTTTTTCAGATTTAATCAGGGAATTAATTGATCCAATTAATTTTTTAATTGAAATATCTTCAATCATAAAAATAAAGATAGTATCAATCATAGTTTTAATTAGGCATAAAAAATGCTTTATTAAATAATTAATTGATTTCATGAGCAAATTTCAATTAATTATACCCTAAACCAAAAATGTGCCTACAAGAAATATTGATTTTAGACCCCATAAAATATATACCGATCGACTCGGAATCACCTCCTGACTCGATCTAGCGCTTGGGGTCCGTCCGTCTGTCCATGTATTTGTTGTTCGCAGGATTCCGGTCGCAATTATTAACCGATTTTGATGAAATTTGGTACAGGGTGGTTTTTGGGAACAAGGACGAAGAAATCGGATCAAATTTAGATATAGCTCCCATATATATGTATCGCCCGATTTCGACAAATGCGGTTACGTCAAATTTGGCACAAAGTAATATTTTTCATCACCCTTCAATTTAGGTTCAGATTTAGATATAGCTCCCATATATATGTATGTATCACCCGATATTCCCAAATTTGGCCATAAAATCCTTAATTATTACGCGATCTTATTCAAATTTAGCAAAAGGTAACCTTCTGTGGTATCAATTAAGATTGCCATAATATCATCTAAATCGGTTTAGATTTAGATATAGCTCCCATATAAAAATTTGCCCTAATAACCCTATTTTTGACCAAAATAGCCTTCTTTATTACCCGATCTTACTCAAATTTAGCACAAGATAACTTTCTGTTGCCACAATCAAACCCGCCAAATATTATCAAAATCGGTTCAGGTTTAGATATAGCTCCCACATATATGCATCGCTCGATTTTCATAAAGTTGGCCATAATACTCTTATTTATTGAATTTTGAAGAAAAAAAAAGTATCCTAATAATCATACTTTTGACCATAGAGGCCTCATTTATTATCAGATCTTACTCAAATTTAGCACAAGGTATCTTTCTATGGTATCAATCAAACTTGCAAAATATTATCAAAATCGGTTCAGATTTAGATATAGCTCCCATATATATGCATCGCTCGATTTTCACAAAGTTGGCCATAATACTCGTATTTATTAACCAAAGTTACTCAAATTTCAAATTTTGATTTATTAGACGATCGTATTTAGCCATACATGTAGCTCTTACATAAATATATTGGCCGATTTTCACAAATTTGGATTTATTACCCAAACTAATTGAGCTATTTCCTCTTTTTTTAATCAATATTAGTGGCATACAAACACTGTAAGTTCAGAATCAACTATAGCTCCTAATAGCAGACATTTCTGTTCAGATTGTGGTAAAACTCCCATTAACCATGTACCCCTTAATGTTCTTAAATATGGAAATGCGGGTTTTCCCCAAACCTATACCATTGATACCCCACAAACATTGTTTACTAATTCAGTAGGGGTAACTTCTTCTACTTCTACTTTACTCCCTTCTTTTTTAATTGATTTGATTAAATTTTTAATTGATGTTGATTGCAAAATTCAATTAATTTTTTAAAATTCAATTAATTTAAAAACGTAACAAATTTCAATTACTTTCTTAACTGATTTTGTGCTTTTAGTTTGATTAAAAGATTGATTGTTTGAAATAAATAAAAGTTAATTGTATCAATTAATTGTTTACTTTACACGACTTAATTAACTTACGACCATTTTCATGTAGCTCCGTTAGACTTCAACTGCCAGCTAACAGAACGTAAATTCCAAATATCTTCTCTTCGGTTAACTTTAACTGAAAAATTTTCGGCAGTTAAGTTCCTAACTGGCATATGGAATATATAGGCAAGATGGCAGCTATGTCCATAATACGGAGTTTCATGAAAATGGGCGTTATTGTTTCTATCTTGATTGAAAAGTTAATTGTATCAATTAATTTATTAAATGAACAATTACTTTTCTTAGTCAAAAAAGAACTTTATCAACTTTCGGGACTTCATCAACCTTGCTTAAAAAGACGTGGTCATACAATCTAAGCCCATCTATGTTCCAGGACACATTTTGGTTTACACCACAACCTAATTTGCCATAGTTTGAAATATTTTTCTTCCCGTATTTACCCACTAAAAAATGGAAGCTCTTCCTAGAGATAGACATAATCTTAACAAGAAATTCTTCTCAGGTGATATAAATCCTTTGTTTTACGCAATTTTCGCAGTAAATTAAAATTTTCGGTTTTTTCGGGTATTAAACACATTGAGTACAATTTAAATAACGAAAATTTGAAAAATGTTTGAAAATTGTTCCATGTCTTGGTTTACGTGGAATTCGATCTTCCACTTTTATTGGAGTGCGTGTAATGAATGTACCTGAGCTGCACAAAGACGTTATACGCGGAATTTTACATGTAAATATATCTCTGCTACTGAACCATACACCGGTCCTACATAATGGGTATCTGTTTGTCCAAGAACTTGAATCCTTAAAATCCAATATTTTGTACAAAATATAATTCTAATGTACAACGGGCAATCACCAAAGTGAATTTTAATGTCGCCTATGAATATTACTTTTTCTCCTTTGGGGATCTTACGTTCGTTCTCTTCACTCATAACTAGACTGAAACGGGACACTTCCGCCTAAATGATTTTCCAATCTTCCCAAATCTTAATAAATATATGTTATATTTTCAGAAAACCAAACAACAATCATACGAAGAGGAAAAACAACAATTAATCCATACTATTGAAACTCTGCAAAGTACTAAGACTTTATTGGAAGAGAAAATGCGGGAAATTACCATTAACAATCTTAAAATGGATATGGAACGTCAAGCCACAGAAACATCTGCCAATACATCTATTGAAGGCAATCAATCAGGCTCACCTAGACCTCGTAGAAGTCTCGAATCAATGAATACCAGCATTGATGATAAAATATCTGTTAGTCAACCACAAAAGAAATCACAGCAAATGAATGAAAGAAAAAATCGACGACTCAGCTCGTTCGATCAAAGGCGTAGAAATTCCGATTGGGCCACAACTACCGAAAAAGAAACAATGACTGATCCATTTGGTAAGATTTTTCCCCAACGGCCTTATTTTCAGTTTTCTCATAAAAATCATTGTTCTTTCACAGATACTAATTGCAAATGCGAGGAATTGGATTTGAAACTTCAGGAGTGTAAACGAAATCTCTACATAAGGGAAAGCCAAGTTACCGCCCTGAATATGGAACTGAAAAATCATCCATTGAAAGAAGAAAATGCTGTCTTATTGAAACGCTTGCAAGAGGAGCAAGAAATGAATCGTATGGAAATTAAGCGTTACAAACAAAAGATCTATGAACAGACGCATAAAGCCGAAAAGGCAATGGCAGCTCTAGCTCAGGCCGAAATGAAAACAATAACGGAAAATGTTACCACAGATGCAGCCCTACCAGTCAGTGCGGCACAGGTTACGAATGTTTCAACACAAACCGATTGTGAACTGAGCGATGCGCTAACCAAATTACAAGGAAAATATACAGATTTAATAAATATTTGTCGTCATCGTTATACCGTTATACAAAACCTGGAACAAAAAATAGCTCAAAAAGAGAATAACGATGGTAATTCTATGAATACCTTGGAATCAGGCCAAATTGAATCGCTAAAGGTAAGTAGAGCTGTAATAAGCCATAGAAAATTAAAGATAACCGGGAGAAAAAAGAGAGTAAATAGAGTTGATCTTAACTCTTTACAGCATAAAATCCATATATGAATATTTGTTTCAGTGTCATCTATATGTGAAAAAATTATTTATTTACGAATATACAAAACAAAATAGCCGTATATTCCTCCAGAGAAATTGGCATACATTTGCCAAACGGGAGAAGACACAAAATTTCAAAAATCTTCCGATTCGCAGTAATGCATCATATACGAAACAGAGAGAAATGTGACCCCCCATGTGCAAATGGAAAAAGATGGGCATACACATTTATATGTGAAAAATGGATCTATTAGGATTCTATCCGATGGTAAAAATGGATATTGCAAAATGTGTGTTGGGAGTCTTAAAATGTGGGCTAAAAAGTAACAATTGTAACAATTAATCTATTAATTGAAACACTTTTCAACTTCAATCAACTTTTTAATTGGAAATAGTTTGGTGATATTTTTTTGTGCTTATACTTCCAATTATCGTATATTTCTCGAGCGTACAAATTAAACCTGATACTCTAAGGTATTATCACAAAGATTTATGTAAACTGATTTAACCTCTAGACTACCGATGTCCATTAGACAGGACATTCGAAAACGGCACCAGACTCCATTTCCTCGCATCGTTTCGATTTATTTCTCGATGTTATTTTAAAGTAGAGGCTGTAATCTAATAATACGCTCTAAATATTTTCCACATTCATACAAAAACTATAGCTGGACCAGTGGTGGGATTCCTGGGATAATTCTGAAGTTTTGCTCCGAATGTCTCTCTGCTCCATTGCCGATGTTATTTAATAGTTCATTGAAGTTCGGTTATTTCCCTCTAGGTTAGGTTAGGTTATGTGGCAGCCCTATGTATCAGGCTCACTTAGACTATTCAGTCCATTGTGATACCACAGTGGTGAACTTTCTCCTCTAAGATGGAGGAGTTCTTTTGTCGTACCCTTCATAAGTCAGTAAGCCCCTTTGATGTGAGTAATTATAGGGGGATAGCAAAATTGAGTGATATTCCCAAGGTTTTTGAGAAGATGGTGACGGATGTTTTGTCGCATAGCATTTCTTCGATATTGGATCCTTGCCAGCATGGTTTTCGTAAGGGCCTATCGACTACTACGACCTTGGTGGAATTTACTTCTCATGTTATTAATCAGTTTGTTGTTGGGAATCAGACTCATGTTATTTATATGGATTTTGTAAGGCTTTTGACCGGGTGTATCATAAGCTGTTGTTATATAAGCTTTATAGGATTGGATTGGCCAGTACACTTTTGGCTTGGATTTCGTCGTATCTTGAGTGCCGTACGCAGATTATATCTTTTGGTGATTGCTATTCGAGGTGCTTTGATGTCCCATCAGGTGTGCCTCTATGATTTTGATGTATGCTGATGATGTTATGTTATTCTCCTCGTTCGATAATTCTAGTCGGGTGAATTTATTACAAGATGATTTGGATAGCTTTGGTGATTGGTGTAGGGTAAATCTAATGGATTTGAACTTGAAGAAATGCAAGTTTATGTGATTCTTCAGGTCTAGGTCTATTAATGTTCGGTATAGTATACAGGGCTCGTTATTGAAAGAGGTTGATTCTTTTGTTGATCTTGGCATTGTTATGGATCGTAGGCTTAATTTTAATGACCATATTAATTCGATGGTGAGTAAGGCATCTGGGGTTCTAGGATCCATAAAGCGTTGGGCGAAGGAGTTTTCGGTCCCTTATGTTATCAAGATGCCCTTGTTAGACCCATTCTGGAGTATGGTTCTATCGTGTGGGATCCTCTGTATGATGTTTACAATGATAGGATAGAATCCAGTGTTGCCAGGTTGGGGGTTCCCCCCCAAATTTAGGGGTTTTTTACACGTTTAGGGGGATTTTTAGGGGTAATATTTATTTGGGGGGATTTTTGGGGTAAAAAAATATCTTAGATCTTATTAAGTGGAACAATTCTCAACAAAATTTGGAACAATTCTGGCATGAATTTTGAGAAAAAAATAAGGGAAGTCAACCCATGTTCCTAAATACAAGCAAGTGTATTGTTGAAGTGGCATTTTTAATATTTGATACAATTAAAAGCAAGGTCAGGTTAGGTTAGGTGGCAGCCCGATGTATCAGGCTCACTTAGACTATTCAGTCCGTTGTGATACCACATTGGTGAACATCTCTCGTATCACTGCCCGATTCCATGTTAAGCTCAATGTAAAGGGATCTCCTTTTTATAGCCGAGTCCGAACGGCGTTCCACATTGCAGTGCAACCACTTAGAGAAGCTTTAAAACCCTCAGAAATATCACCAGCATTCAGAGGTGGGATAACCCTCCGCTGAAAAACTTTTTGGTGTTCGGTCGAAGCAGGAATCGAATCCGAATTTGTGACAAGTGGGGTAATGATTTTTATTTACTTCAAAAGATTTTTTAGCATTAAAAACAAACTTATTTTGTGTAAAATCTTGTTCCTCAGAAAAAATCTTGTTTCAGTTTATATATTTGTGTTAAATTTAATTTTTAAAGTATATCACTACAGGATTTTTAACGAAATTTTGGGCCTCTTTTTGTACTATTTACATACTTAAAATTTTTGGGGGTTTTTGAAAAAAGTCTAGAGCAATTTAGGGGTTTTTTTCTTAAGATTTGGGGGGAAGAATCAAAAATTACCTGGCAACACTGATAGAATCGGTTCAGAAGCAGTTCTTGTTGTTCGCTTTGAGACGTCTTTATTGGAACAGTGATTTTGTTCTTCCTCCTTACACTTCTAGATTGAGGCTGATTCATTAGCCTACTCTTAGGAGTCGACGGACTATGTTGAGCTCCATGATGATGTATAGGTTAGTTAGTGGGGATATTCCATGTTCGGAATTGATATCTAGGATTAGGATAAATATTCCTTTTAGGGCATCTAAGAATTACCAGTTTCATTGATTTTCAACGTTCGAATTATGCTTCTATGGAGCCTATTCGTAGGATGTGCATTAATTTTAATTCAATCTATCATCTAGTTGACACTAACTTAAGTATTGATAAGATGAAGTCCAGAATTTTAGTAAATTTTGGTGTGTATTATTATTATGGGACCGTTCGAATATATTATTTGTTTTTTCTTTTTTTGTATTTTTATTGTATGTCACGAATCAAGTTTTTCGAACAAACTCATATAATTTCTTCAAACATGCTGTTAGTACAAGTACTAACAGCATGTACAAGTTATGCTTTTATAATTGGGTTTAATTCGGTAGTGAAAGGGTTAATCATCCATACTAATTTCTCCCGCTCTCTCTCTCTCTCACTCACTCTTGGGTGCTCACACCCACCTTGCCCTTCGTCGACTGTATAACACGGATTTAGTACTACCTTTTCATGTTGGGAGAATGTTAGTCCACGCTTTGATCATGCTTCATTTTCTGTACTGCATTGAGGTGTTTTGTGGTACTTCAAGGGAGAATATGAAAGCTCTTGCGCTTGCATTTAACCGAGTAGTTCGTTATCAGTATTCTCTTACACGTTTCGATCATGTGTCTGCATCTGCTAAGCATTTTCTGGGATGTTCATTCTGGCGTTATATTGACATCCGTTCGATAATTCTATTCTATAATGTTTACAAGCGACAATCGCCTTCTTTTTTGGCGTATTTGTTTAATTTTACCCGATCTCGCAGAACGAATCAGCTTATAATTTCGAACGCTATGGGCTATATGGACAAATCATTTCAGACTCGCACAGCCAGACTTTTCAACTGTCTCCCTGATACATTAAGAACATTTTGTTTGAACACGAAAACTTATCGAAACAAATTAATTGAATACTTTTGTGAGATATAATCGAGTAGTTACTCCACTATAATTACTGTATGTTTACACTGGGAACTTTCATAAATATTTCATTTCATTTATTTAACAATACATTAATAGTAATTGTAAAGTTATCAATCCTAATCATTAATACTTAAATTACCCTACTATGCCTACCACTCCACCATCCTCACTTTGGCCAAAGTCACATAGAAACTAATATTAATAAAGGTAAACTAACACCTACCATTGGTAAATAACAGTCAACATTAAATATATTCATTCAAACTAGTCAGTAGCAAGTTCCTAAATTGATTCTCAGGAAACCCAAAATCCCTTACTGCTACAGGAAGATTGTTCCAAACCCTAGCAGTAGTAACAATAAACCCCCTCTCAAAAATATTTGTTAGTTTGTTTACATAATTTTTGAATACTGAAATATCGAAACAAATTTATTCAATACTTTTGTGAGTCATAATTAAGTAGTTACTCGACTTTCAAGACTGATTATTTACATTGTCATAAATAAATATATACATATTTTTAAGCTACTACTAAGAATTTTTGTTATATATATTTTTTTTCTTTCTTTTCTTTCCTTTTATATAAAGAAGTATTTCTATTAAAACATACAAAAGAGAATGATCTTTTCTTGTTTCTTGCTTAATTATACACTTCTCAGTTTTGTGTAAATGATTGTTTATTATAAGTATTCAACATCTTTTTTGTACACCTTATGTATTATTATGTATGCATATTGTATGAAACTCTAGAGAGTAGTCCATTGTAATTATTTTATTTTGGCCAAATAGGCTTAGAATTACATGCTCTGAATGAATAAATAAATAAATAAAATAATTATCATCACTTTTTTCTCATTTCTAGAGTCAATGTGAATCCCTTAAAAAGGAGCTAAAAATGATTAAAGGAAAATACGATTGTGCTAAAGTTGTTTTGCAAAAAAGGCGTGAAGAAATCCATAGACTGCGCTCTCAATTGGAGCCATCGTAATTGTTAAGTGTGGCATTATTAGTAATAGTACATAGTATTTATGAGATTCTGATATACCATATATGTTAAAATACAATTTATGGGTCTTCCGTGATGATCCCATTTCAATAAGGATGGTACTTACCACATGCATATATTTATGTTGATGTTTAATTAATAATAATTATTTCTACCGATAATACTGGAAGCAAGCAGACATTTTCTTAAAATGTATCACTTCCCAAAACAAAAATTTTTTGTATCTAAAATATATTGACTTGTTTTCTTTTTATGTATCATAGCATTAATCTAATTTCTTATATACACATAATATTGATTGTATTGATTAATTTAGTTGATTTCTTATAATGGAGAAGTCTTTTTCTGTTGCTGTGCACATTTATTATTTATTCTCTTAAAACATTAATTTTAATGGATATTTAATTTATATATTTTATATTATTAAAATAGAAATAATATACTCTAATTTCGAATGTTAAATCGATTTGTTTTATTGGGATAAATTTAACACGAATTCTTGGAACTAGATTTTGTGTTGGGAGCCACCGTGGTGCAATGGTTAGCATGCCCGTCGTAGGTTCGATTCCTGGGGCCAAATCACCGCATTCGTCATCGAGTTCTGCTGTTTCGTATAGAGAAACATTTCGATCGCAGTAAATTTTTGGATCACCGCATTCGATCGTGATTTATTTTGTCTACTACTTTTTTTACATTGTTGTAAACATATGGTAATAAGAAATTGGAAGCGAAAGAGAATTTTAAAATAAGTTTTTGTGATCAAAATACGTTATTTCTGAGAAATTTAATTGTTGTTGTGTGTTAAAATATATGTGTAAAAATATATTATGAATGGGATACAGAGGATGAGTACAAATTGGCATTAATAAGGAAAAATATTCGTCCTTTAGCATTGCCTGAAGTAGAGTGATTCTATTTTGAAGTGAGTGCTTTTAATTGATTGTGTTTTTAACATCCATAGATTTAAAAGACGTTTTCGTCTGCCAAAAGAAGCTTTAACATAAATATTTTCTTGAAAAAAAATAAGTTTTTTGAAGCGGCTACTGAACATTCCTTTATTTTATCCGTTTTCCTAAACGCAACTAATATTATATTTTCTAAAATGTATTTTGCCAAAATAGAATAATACTTACATTTTCACCCACTTCTTTTATTTTGTTTACCTTTTTCCGCTCAAAAATCACTACGTACTTCATTTTCGATAGCTGCAACCTGTCGTGTTCAACTTCGAGTAGAAACAATTCGATAACGACTGCGGTGATCCGCGTAAACTATATTACGATGACGAAGTACTCGATTTCGACTGCGGTGATTTGGCCCCTGCTTCGACCGAACACCAAAAAGTTTTTCAGCGGTGGATTATCCCACCTCAGTAATGTTGGTGACATTTCTGAGGGTTTCAAAGCTTCTCTAAGTGGTATCACTGCAATGTGAAACGCCGTTCGGACTCGGCTATAAAAAGGAGGTCCCTTGTCATTGACCTTAACATGGAATCGGGCAGCACTCAGTGATAAAAGAGAAGTTCACCAATGTGGTATCACAATGGACTGAATAGTCGTAAGTGAGCCTGATACATCGGGCTGTCACCTAACCTAACCCTTACATTCCTGGGCGGTGGTTGTGTATCCATAAGAAGGTGGTTTGGATGATGACTGCGATAACAACCCAGGAGATACTGCTTTGACAATATGTAGTTGTGTCTTCGCACAGGGATGATCTTTGTCTCTACATAAAGGTGATCCAGAGGTGTGCTGCGGAGACAGGTCTGTATGTTATTCCACTGCGTATCACTAGTCTGCGGTATCCACACTGGAGCTGCATAGTTTACCGGCCAATTGCCTTATAGGTAGTTAACAAGGTTTCTTTGTCCGCACCACAAGTACTGCCGGCAAGTGACTTGAGGACCTTGTTTCTACCACGAAGCTTATTACAAATTGCAGTGGCATGGGCAGACGACCTGAAAAGGCTGTCGAATGTGACCCCAAGTATCTTGGGGTAATTTGTGGTGGGAATTATTTCGCCATCGACACTAATATTCAACTGCCTGCGCACTTCTGCCGTCCATGTAGTGAATAGTGTGGCTGAGGATTTGGTGAAGGATATCGTCAAGTTTCTCGCAGTGAAATAACTCGTAAGATTAGCGATGTAGACGTTTAAACGATCGCAGATGTCATCAACATTGGGCCCAGATGCCAAGATTGTACAATCATCTGCGTATGATACAATCTCGACGCCGTCTGGAGAGTGTGGAATAGAGGGTAGGTATAGGTTAAACAGTGCAGGAGATATCGCCCCACCCTTGGGAACTCCTTGTTTCACTCTACGGGGTCTTCATTTCCTATCCCTAAATTCCACATACGACTGGTGTCCGCACAGATAATTAGTAACCCAACGTTTGGTTCCCGCCGGTAGGGACGTGTTCTCGATGTCCTCGAAAAGTCTGGCATGGTTGACCGTATCGAATGCCTTCGATAGGTCAAGCGCCACGAGGACCGTCCTGTGACACGGCTTGGGCTGATTTGAGTCCCCTATTTATAAATGCTGAAATTTTGTATAATGAAAAGCCGTTGTCATACTGTGTACTTTGTGGAATCCATGTTGATGATTAGCAGCTGGAAAATTCTCCACAAGGCTGGGGAGGAGTAGTGCCTCAATTGTCTTGGCTACTGGCGAGAGAACCAAATTTTATAGTTATGAGCGTTGCCAGTGCAAAACACCCTGTTTAAAGTTGTTCCATGTATTTTTAATTGCATGCAATTATACATGTGTGTGAGCAGTACTTCGTATCAGGTCAAATGTGGTTGTTCTTCGAAGGCGTATGTGACCCTCAAATGTTAACAAGCCTCTTGCAAGGACATTTGGATGGGTATTCAATTTATTGATATAGTGTAGGCAGTGACAATTAATTTCTTACGCAACGGGTTTTACATTTAAGTCTTTGTGGATATTTACATTTCTCACATACCAAGGGACACCGACTATTTTTCGTAAGATATTGGATTGTCTCCTCTGTAGTTTGCTGATGTTAGTGGCACATCTGTTCCTCAGAGCTGAATACCGTAGCTCCATATCGGTTTAATTATGCTTTTATATATTAGGAATTTGTAAATTTAACGCCACTAAATGGCGTTAAATTTACCAGCGTCGAGTTTAGTGATCAATTTTTTAAGAAGTTTTTTTAGACTTTAGTAATCGAACTATTGAAAAATAAATTTAAAAAATTGAAACTGATAAGAGGTAAAGTGACTAATTCTCAACTATTAAAAAAATAGTTAAAGAACTAGACATAAGCCATTAGAGGAGCATGATGACTGACTTCAACGATTTAAAAACAAATGGTTTGTGGCTCAAAGCTTTTGGACTTTCGATCACGGTTGCCACAGTTGGTAAATTTCTACCAAAAATAGTAGATTTTGGTATTTTCAATTTATTTTAGAATTATTATTTTGACAAAATTTTCTATAGAAATAAAATTTTGACAAAATCTTCTATAGAAATAAAATTGTGACAAAATTTTCTATAGAAATAAAATGTTTACAAAATTGTCTATATAAATAAAATTTTGACAAAAACTTTCTTTGAAATGTAAATTTTGTCGAAAATTTGATCAAAAACTTAATTTTTTAAATTTGGTAGATTTTTGGTAAATTTTTTTAAAATTTTGGTAGATTATTTTTGGCACGAGTAGCAAACGTACTTTCGAGACAAAGTGTAACAAATGGTAAGATAAGCTGTTAATTAGCTGTGTAATTATTAAAAAATCTATATTGTTCAAGTATTTATTCCAGATTCCAGTTATGCACTCTATTCGGAACTCATGCCGTATATCTGAGCTAACGCACGATCTATTGATATAAAAATGCGTTATTTATACTAACGCCCATGTTCGCAAATCCACTTCCAGGTGAATGTGAATCAATTCCACGATTTTGGTGTCTTACACACCCATGTTCGGATATACACTTCATATCCACTTCCACTATTAACGTCAAATCCACGAACGTGAAAATTTGGTGTTCTTAATTCCACGCTCTTTTTGAACTTTTCTGCAACCAGCTGGGTTGCACAAATCACCCAAAATTCACTAAGGCGGAAATCAAAATAAGTGGAATCAATAGACTTATGCCCATGTTCCCAAATCCACTTCCAGGTGAATGTGAATTAATTCCACGATTTTCGTGTCCGACAATCCACTTTCACCGGAATTTTCGTGAAATCAATTCACTTGCAAAAGTCTTGGTGAAAGTTGAATTATGTCCAAGATGGGTGTATTTCCGGTTAAAAAAAGTACTCGCGTAAAAAATTTGAAATGTTTTATATATAGTCCTCCATAGAAATTGACATAAATTGGCCAAACGGGAAGAGATAGAAAAGCCAAATTTTAACCAAAGATAAACTAAAACGATAGCTTTCGATTGGAATTAAAACCTTTTGCCGGAAATCTTCCGAATCGAAGTAATGTGGCATATACGAAACAGAGAGAAAAGTGACCACTGTGGCCAAATGGAAAAAGATGGGGTTCCAGATTTAAAGTGTGATACGGTGAAAATTTGGTCAATATAAACTTGACGTATTTCTTTCAATTTTGCATTTAAAAAACCTGAACCCCCCTCATTTTGAAGGTGTGTGTGTGTAGAATGTTGCTCCTATTTTGATTTTGGAATTCACTCTTCAGTTGTCAAAATGCCGTCCAAGCAAGAAGAGCAGCGTATCAACATTTTGCTCGCGCATCGCGAAAATCCGAGCTACTCGCACGCAAAGCTGGCAAAATCGCTAAAAGTTGCAAATCAACCGTTACAAATGTAATTAAAGTGTTTGGGGAACGTTTGTCGACAGCCAGGAAGTCTGGATCGGGGGGAAATCGAAAACCGGAAGCCGCTGAGACGACAAAATGAGTTGCCGGTAGTTTCAAGCGAAACCCTAACCTCTCTCTCCGAGATGCCGCAAATAAGCTGGGTGTATCGTCTACAACCGTGCATCGAGCCAAAAAACCTGCCGGACTATCGACTTACAAGAAGGTAGTGACTCCAAATCGCGATGATAAACAAAATACGACGGCCAAAGCGCGATCCCGCAGGCTGTACACGACGATGCTGACGAAGTTTGACTGCGTGGTAATGGACGACGAAACCTACGTCAAAGCCGACTACAAGCAGCTTCCGGGACAGGAGTTTTATACGGCAAAAGGAAGGGGAAAGGTAGCAGATATTTTCAAGCACATAAAACTGTCAAAGTTCGCAAAGAAATATCTGGTTTGGCAAGCCATCTGTACCTGTGGCTTGAAAAGCAGTATTTTCATAGCTTCCGGGACGGTCAACCAAGAAATTTACGTGAAAGAGTGTTTGAATAAACGTCTGCTGCCTTTCCTGAAGAAACACGGTTGTTCCGTACTGTTTTGGCCGGATTTGGCATCTTGCCATTACGGTAAAAAGGCCATGGAGTGGTACGCCGCCAACAACGTGCAGGTGGTTCCCAAGGACAAGAACCCTCTCAACACGCCAGAGCTCCGCCCAATTGAGAAATACTGGGCTATTGTCAAGCGGAACCTAAAGAAGACCAAAAAAACTGCTAAGGACGAGCAGCAGTTCAAGGCAAACTGACTTTCTGCGGCGAAGAAGGTGGACAAGGGGGCTTTACAAAATCTGATGGCAGGTGTCAAGCGTGAGGCCCGGCAATTCGGATTTGGAAAAGCGAAAGCCTAACTGAATATTTTTCCTGAATTTTATTCTAATTGAACTTGAAAAAGAAATTTAATTTGATTTTTTAAATAAACGATTTCACCGATTTACACGCGTTTTCCCTTGACCAAATTTTGACCGTATCACCCTTTATATGTGAAAGATAGATCTTTTAGTGATCTATCCATTGGTAAAAACGGATACAGCTAAATGTGTTTGGGAGTCTCAATATATGGCTTGGAAAAAAGTGGAGGCACCGCTCCTGGAAAGAAAAGTGACCACTGTGTCCAAATGGAAAAAGATGGGGTTCCAGATTTACATGTGAAAGATAGATCTTTTAGTGCTCTATCCGATGGTAACGGAACGGATATTACAAAATGTGTTTGGGAGTATCAATGGCTTGAAAAAAATGGAGGCACTGCTCCTCGAGAGAAAAGTGACCACTGTGGCCAAATGGAAAAAGATGGGTTTCCAGATTTATATGTGAAAGATAGATCTTTTAGTGCTCTCTTCGATGGTAAGCTAAATGTGTTTGGGAGTCTCAATATATGGCTTAAATTCCGGTCGATATCTCGAAAACTACACTTCCGATGAAATTTTTTCTTGATATTTGCTCTTTGAAATGTACTATTTTTACCCAAAAAAAAAACGCAAACATTTTCTTTTATTTCATGACAAATTGCTGCCAGAATTAATAAAAAACCGATATTTAGGGGTCTATATCTCGAAAACTAGGCTTTTCCGGCAATTTTTTTACTTAACATTTTCTCTTTAAAATGCCTTCTCTTAGCAACACTGGGGTTGCCCGATCCCGAATTATAAAAAGCAACCCTCGATTTGGAGATTTTTCCTACTTCATTCTTCATTTTCGTTTTCGTGGTACCAAAATGTGGCGCCTTAAAAATCCATGTGCGACCACGACAAAAGTCGTCAATCCAATTTTTTGCGAACGTTAGTTAAATGAACTAAAACAGGGGAAACAATTACACACAAATGATGATTTACTAAATTCGTGTCTCCTAAAAAAAATAGTTCAGAATTTCTTAAATGGGCCCATCTTGAATTGCGTACGGTAAAGATTACGACTTTTTGATGATTTTTTTTAGACAAAAAGTCAGTTAGCTGAAAAAGTAGTGGTAGATTTTTGTAACCCTAGTTTTAACTTCCCAAATAAAAAACACATAAGACAAAATTTTTGTTTTAAAAAATATTTCAACTAAAATTTATTTAAAAATTAATCAAAAACATAAATTGTTTTTAAGCTCTTCCACATTCGTTTTATACAAACTTAAAAGGTAATCTCTAAAATATGTTGAAGAGTCATACAATTAAAAGCTAAAATACAAGGCAACTATATTGAGGTAGAACTAAAAAAAAGAGATAATCTTTATATATAATTAAAATTATATAAATATGTGTATGCTCATGTATGGGTAAAACGAACAGAAAAAAACTCTTAGAGAGTTAAAGAAAGGCAAGAGAGATAGAATGAAACAAAATACATAAAGTGAATAAACTTAAAACATTTTAAATTAATTATTTTATAAGTAAAGCTTAAAGAACATTTTGCTCAAATCATATAAAATTAAAAAAAAAAAAATAAAATATATAAATGTCATTTTTCGGGACGAGTCATGTCTTAAATTAATAATTATAATTAAATACAAAATGTTAAAAATCTTATGTTGTATTGAAATTTTATGATTAAAAAAATAATAATAAAAAACAACAAATGCTGAGTATATTTGAGGTATATTCCCGAGTAAAAAAATGAGTGATTCCTAAGAGTTGTTAAAATTTCCTTTTTGTTTTAATATTAAAAATAAATGCAGTTATATATTTTGTAATTAGTATTTACGTTTATTTGTTATTTTAATTAAGTACTACATTTGTCTGGGTTGTTGTTTGTTAATAGAGATTTTTTCTTCAATATTTTTTTTTGTATCATCAATATATATATAGTTATTAAGCAGGGGTGTTTGATTGTGTTTAGTTCTGTTTTGTTTCATGTGTAAGTGCATTTGCTTTGTTGTAAGGGAGTGCTGGGTTGCACTTTTTCCATTTTTTTATATTGAATTAATAACTTAAGATTATTTATTTTTGTTTTTTTTTTTTCAAATTGGCAAGATTATTTTTTATTTTTTATTTTATATTCTTGTTTTTTTTTTTTTATTATATAATAAATTATTGCATTTTTTGTGAATTTTATTTACATTTGCTTAGCTAATATTTAATCAATTATAAGATTTTTTTTATTACATTATTTTTTAGGATTTCGGTTTTTAAAAATGTGAGGTAAAAAATCTTCTTGTGAGTGTGTTTGTATATTTCACTGACTTGGCTTTTTTGTTTATTAAATTTTATTTGTGTTTACAAATAATATTAAAAATGAGGTAGTTGTAAGGTAGTATCTCTTTTCTTCTTTTGTTTTTAAGTCACGGTTTGTTGTTTTCTTTCAAAAAAAAGGAATGTCTTTTAAGTTTTATTATTCTTTCCTGAGTCATGGTTAAATAGTTATTGAGTTTTATTATTGCAAATTAAAATATATATACGTATTAGGATTTTCCCTCTGGATTTTAAGGAAGTCAGTTTAATGCATTTTTAGGAAGTTTTGTTGTCATTTGTTGAGGTGATGGTTATTTACTTTTTTTCTTTTTAATGGCACATTTGAATTGATTATTCTTGTTTATTTTGTACATATTTATTGTGTGTATGGTTTTTACTATTTGTTTGTGTTTTGTAAAATTACAGAAAATTATGTAAATGTGATGTTAATTGTCATAGGTTAAGGGAGGTAGTTTGGTTTTTCTAAAGTCAGTGTCTTTAAAAAATAATATATGAAAAAAATATTTCCAAATATTTTTGTAATTGAATTTTAAAATCTTTACACTTAAAAATTTATTATTCAACTAAAACACAAAAAAAAAAATCAATCTCAAAATTAATTGAATAAATAAAAATGATAATTATTGTAAATCAATTGGTTTTTAATCATTCTTGGTAATTGGCATTATAATTTTCAAGATTAAAGCAATTGCAATTAGAACTTACATCGATCAATTCATTTTGTGGTTCAAACTTCTATATATGTATGTTTTTTTAGAGTAGGAATAGTTGTATATGTTAAATCTGTGTTAAATCTTATTTTGCTTTCTTTAAAAATCTTAATTGAATTTGAAAAATATTCAGTTTATTGCTTAAATTAATTTCAATTAAAATCAAAACCCAAATTCGATAACCTCAATTGATGCCAGCAATTACATTTATAATGGGATCAATAATAATTTAAATTTTTAATATTAAAATAAAAATAATTTCAATTCTTTTTAAATCGCTTTGGAGAATTTAATTTCGCCATGTTCTTATGTTGTCTCTAAAAAAAAATAATTAATTGCTATTAAAATCATAACCTAAGTTCAATCACCTAAATTGATGCCAGCAATTATATTTATAATGGGATCAATAACAATTTGAATTTAAAAATAATTTTAATATTTTTTTCAGTCGAAAATTAATTGGTGTAATTAATTTCACAAATAATACGAATTGAAATATTAATTAACTGAATTAAAAAATTAAAATTAATTGATTAAATTTTTGTGGCGAATAAACAATATTTTTTCAAATTCAAATAAAATTTTAATTGGAAAAATAGTCTTGTTTTTCTTTAGTCGTTCAAATGTCCTTCCTTTCTTATGATAGGAATAAATAATAATAAAAAATAATTAACTGGTTAGTCAAAAACAACTTTTTGAGACAATTAATTTTTGAGATTGAGTTTTGATTTGATGAATAATTTTTTCAAAATGTATTTATTTTCCCAAAATCAATGAAAATTTTTTAGTTATTACTTTTTGTGTGTCCATTGGGATTACAGAAAAATTCGATAATTAAAAGTTGCAATTAATTTTTAAATGAATCAATTACGAAAATGAGTATTCATTTACCATTAAAGAATCTATTTTAAAAACAAAACAAAGTTTTCCAAAATTCAAATTTCGTTTCTAAGGAAAATATTTTTTTGTTTTGTTTATACAATATAGACAGCTTTATCCTCCCATGTTCCGGTAGTCGCAAAAGCAAAAAGAAAAGTGCGGTTAAGACTTTTGTAACCAAGGCACAAAAGTTTTAAATCTGAAACTTTGTCCTTTCATGGGGAATACAAAATTATTTTAATTTATAAAGGGCAAGAGTTCTTTAGTTATAACCTTGCTATTTGCCAATACGATCGCAGTAACATGGATGTATCTTTTTCATTGCGATTAAGGAAATATTATTTAGAAATATTATATATAAAATGGTGTTATTAAAAAAACATACATTTCAATTTAAACTATGTATGTAGTTCATTAAAAACAAAACAATTTTTAAATAAAATATACAAATATTTTTTCTAGAAAAAGAAAGGCACTTGAAAATAAATGTTATTGATAAAACAATTTTTTTTACACACATTAAAAATTAAAAATGGGACAAAAAACGCATTACATTTCAACTAATTAGAATAGATTTAATAATATAACGAACAAAAGGGATATCCGAAAACTTTGTATTACAAACTGATTAATAATTATAATCTCTCAGGGATTTCTCTTCCATGAAAATGGGACCTAGCAAATTAGATTAAGACGTGTTTTGTTTTCCTTTAGTTTTTGTTTTTTTTTCGTTAACATTCAATAAATATTTACACATTATAGATGTTATTGCTAAAAGTAGACCTAATAAAAAAACTACATAAAATTTAAATCTAAAAATTGCTTTAGTGTTTTCACTTTTGTGTGGGTGTGCGTGTGTGTGTGTTTTTTTTCTAGCTTGTTAGTAAAAGGGGATTTTGCGCAGAGATTATTTTCGAAAAGATCAATGAATACATGGTATCTTGAAGATGATGTCTTTACATGCACGCTCTCAAAATTTCCTATATTTTTTTTCTAAATTGCCTGTAAATTTTTGTAATTTTTTTCTTCATTTCAAATCTTTCAATGTCTTGTTAAAAAATATATACATTAAAAACGATTATTATTTAGTTTTATTTTTTTTTTACTTTCAATAAAAATGTTATCGTAAATCGTATACGAGCGATTTTTTTGTTTGTTTGCTGTTGCTATTTCAAAATATCTTGGCCGAGTTTCTGCTCTCTTCAAAACGGCATGGTTTTTAAAAACGATTTTTGTTTTTGTTTCAAAAAGAAAAAAACTGGTATACATTGTTAAGGCTTCTTTGTTGCAAAAATTCAAATTCAACTCTACTTCGGCATAGTGGAGTTTGTTTATGGGGGAGATGGTTGTCAAGGAGTGATCCTTTCAACTCCAACAGCCAAAAATTTTAACTAAGGGTATTTAAAATAAATTTTTCGATATTTGCCAAAATTGAATATCTTTGCTAACAACATACATATATCTCGAGGGTAATTAATTAAAATCGATATCTTCCATACGTATATCTATGAAGATGCATTATTTTATGTAATCTCTAGACTATTGAATGTTGTTGTTTTTTAGTTTCTAGGGATTTTCTAGAATTTCCCAAACATTTTCAAATAAAATTTCCTAAATTTTTAATAGATTCTTAAATATAAAACATTTTTCTTTTGTTTGTTTATATGAACTCTCTTTTGTTTCCTATTTATAAAAAAAATGTCAGCTTTGTTTGATTTATGTATTGTGAACACCCTCATCTTCGGAATAGTTATCGTCATTGTCGGATCCTAAATTGTCATTATGACTACCCGATTGATTGTTGCCCTCTAGACCTAAATCCATGGGTTCTGAAGGGTCTCGTCGCACATCATTGTTGCTGGAGGCAGGTGTTTGTTGTTGGGTATTTTGTAGATTTTCACTGTGACTGGGTGACATATCACGTCTCATAATGGGTTCTATGGTGAGACCACTGTTACTATTGCTGCCTACACCGGCCATATTGGAGAAAGCATTACCGGCTGCTGCTTGGCTGGCGAGTTTGCTTAAATCGAACTGGGGTGGCAGAAGACCGGGCGGCAATTTATCCAGACCATGGCCCATGGCATTTAGTTGGGCCATTTTGGCTGCATGTAAAGCTGCCGCTGCAGCATGCTCCTGGGACATGCCCATACCTAAGGGAAAAGAGTATACATATTAATTTTCTGTGACAAAAATGCCAACTCAAGCCATCTTACCGAAAGTATTCTCTGTGATGAATTGCAAATAGGTATCTAATAATGACTGTCCCGCCGCTGTACTAGTGGGAATCTGTCCTGCTCCCAAATCCTTCTGTTGACCTAAAGCTGCTGCTGCAGCTGCGGCGGCTGCTGCCTCATTTCTTATACGCGAAATGGTGGTATTGGCATGACCAAAATTACTTAACAAAGATTCATGATAACGGCTTAAATCTGTATTGGAACCAACATTGCCATAGCCTCCAGTGGCTGTGGTCAAATCCTCGGGATCATCGTCTGAATCCTCAACCATTTCGTCCTTCATATTATTGGAGAGATTTATATCCAATTTCGTTTGTCCATTGCCTCCACCACTGCTATTGGTGGGTGAGGCTCGGGCCCTTAGCTCTGCTGGGGATATTTTAACACCAGCTTTGGCCAATAGTCTGGAAGCTAATTCCGGATCGAAAGCACTTGGCATGGGTAAAACTGGTAAATCCTTAGTGGATATACCACGATGCTGACGAGACATGTGGGAGTGTAGAGAATTGCGAGATTTGGCCACAGTACCACAAAGGACACAACGATAGCCTGGGCACACTGTATGCTTATCTTCCAAATGAGTACGCAAGGTGTGGGCTGAACGATAGATTTTTCCACATTTAGGGCAAGGACGAGGATCAGTGGCACGTACACGCATTTCCAAAGAGCGGCGATTCACTGAAAAAGGGAAATAAAAAGAAATGTTAGTACTCTCATGCAAATGGGATTGCAGTGGAGGGAATCTCTCAATAAAAGACACACACACATTTCGGGTTTTTTCTGTATATTTTTTTTTATTTATTTTGCATTTTTTGTTCTTCAATTTATTTGAAAATATATTGTATATATTTGCCTTTTTCAAGGGAGTTTTTTTCTTCATCCTTAAAGGTTCTTGTTGCATTTTTCTTTGTTCTAACATTGTTGTTTGCTAGTTTAATTTTAGCTTCTTAAGATTTTCCTTCTTCATTTCTTTTGAATAATACTTAAGGTTTAGCAAAATTCGAAAACAATCAAAATTGTTTAACATAAATAAATTTTAACTAAAACATTTTATGGTTCTGTTTTTATTTTTTAGAGGAATTTATTTTTTTTTTGTTTTGCAAAAAGGAATTTTCATAGGTACCTCTTGCTCTTCTCCAAATAATTTAGAATTTTAGTTTGTTTACGTTTTCTGGAATTCTTAAATTAAAAAATCTTTATAAAAAATTCTTTCAAAATTTTGTCGTTTTCATAAATTTTCATTTTTTTGTTTTGTTAATTTCAAGTTTTAATTTTTGTTTTGATTAATTTAATAGGAACCTGTTTTACGTATTAAATCTTGTTTATTCGTTTTAGTTTTCTTTGTCTATAAAGAATTTGCCTTAATGTTTAAATCATTCAACTGTAATTAATACAAGTTTAATTATTTTTATTAAATACACTGGAGAAATGCCATTATTTGGATTATAAAATGTTTGGAAAAAAATTTATATTATTAATGAAAATATTATTAATTAAAGTGCACACATTTTATAGTTGCTAAGCTTTCAATAGATAATGTTATTTTTAGCCGAATTTACTCAATGACATAATTAGATCAATTCGCAGAAACTTAAGACAACTTTAAAGATAAATTCATGTTTATTTTTCAACATTTTCATTAAAATGTTTAATATCCTGAAATGTTGCACTGAAATATAACAATTTCACAGTAGGATTTTTGTCGTAAATAGTTGTAGGGAATATCTCTCTTGGGTGGGTTCAAAGAGACGAGAATGAAAGAATTTTTGAAATTTTACAAAATTTAAGGAAATATTATTAAAACCAATGCACACATTATAAAAACTTTATAACTTTAACAAAAGATATATATTAACATCCAATATGCTAAACTGTATAGTTTAATCAATTCATTTGCCTTTTCAGGACAGATAAAAATATTGCTAATGTACATTGGTAAGAGAATTTCTATGAATTCTTTGTAATAAAAAGAACACAACTTATATATGTGTGCTTAGAGTAATGGACTAAATTTTTGCTTGAGCAAATTTTTATTTTGTAAAAATAATTTTTACCTTTATTGGTGTGAACATTTTTATCTGTGATGTTTTAACCAAATCCTACAGATATACATAGCTTTATATATTTTTGTATATTTTCGATTAAATTCGTCACAAACTGAAATTTTTTGCTAAACGCTTTATTTATTCATAGAAGTTTTTAGCATTAAATCCATTGTGTCAATTCGATTGTAGTATGTTTTATTACATATTATTGACTTTTTGCATTTTTTATAATAAATATAATTGAGTTTGCAAAACTCTCTGCATAGCAGGAAACTTGTTCAGTCCTTGTTCCTAAAAACCCCATACATACTATTTCTGTGTGCAGGAAAATCCATGAAAAATTCATCAATTTATGATTATAAATTAAAAGCATATCGGGTTTTTTATTTACCATGAAATAATATGAATTGATATGGCTAAGCTTTAAGCGTAACTAGAAAGCCTTTCAGTTAGTCCAATTGAAAGCATACGAACTTTTCATGTGTGCATGTCAATGTCTGCAAATTTTAAGCCAACATTTGAGTTGAGTTTAACTTTTATATTAAATAGTAACTATCACACTTATCTAATGAAATACTTGCACACCTAAACCATTTAAAATTGGCGACAAAGGCTAAATTGTACAAAACTTAGTTTTTATAATAGATTCAGAGGATCAGTTATATTCTCCATAATTTGCTTTATTTAGGTGTTGCCTACATGATCAATTGTCATGATCATAATTTCAAGAGTTCGATTTAATAAATATTCAAACACTTTAGAACAGTTTTGTAAAATGCATATTATTGTTTTTATGAGAAAATAGCAATTAAGTCCCTTTATTTTTATAAATAGATGTAAAAGTAGCCATTTTTAGAAGTTTATTGTATCCTTCCAATGTCTAATAACATTTTTTTTAATTATTTCATTTTATTGTCTTCAGTCGATAAATCTTTTTGTGAAAAATATTTTCTCAAAGTTATTCCAATTTAATTTACTCCAGTGTATTTTTTTTTAAATTTTTTCTTTCGAACTTGAGAAAAAATATATTAATATTTTTATAAAAAAAAAACGAAATAACGAACAAAACACATTAACAAAATATTTAAGCGGTTTTGTTTGAGCTTTTTATAATAACATGTTTATATTCTTTACTAATTTTCCAGTTTATTCTTAATTTTCATTGTCAGTATTGTTTTGTATTCGTTATGTGTATGCATGTGAAATATAGGACTTTATTTTCTGTTAATAAATTATTTTACTATAATTGAATTCATTTAATTAATATTAAATTCTAAATATGACTATACATTTGTTTTTTTTTTGGTATGGGAGGGGATCGGAAATCAAAACCGGTTGTCTTAGTGTATATGTGTGAGTATTACTATAGTATTTCTGTATGTTTTTTGGATCATTATTATTTTTTTATTAATTCTTTTATAATTTTATTAATTTTTTCTTTAATTTTATTTTTGGTTTGGCTAAAAATATATTTACGCAGGCACATTCTATGTTTGTTACTTCAGTATAATTATAATACTTCATATATATATTATTTATATATTTTTATAAATAGTTGTTTTTGTTTCCTTATTTAATAATTATAATTTTGGAATCAAAACAAATTACCAAAAAATAATGTAAAAATATTTTTGGTAATTTATTTCTTTTTTTATTCATATTTCTATAATATCATATCTACATATTTTTATATTTAGTAGTGTTTCTTTAATACTGTTGTAATTTCTATGCGTTTTCTTTTTAATATTGGTTTAGCTTACTAACTATAGGAGATTTTTATTAATAACTTTTGTTTTTCTTTGTATTTTTTTACTAAATTACAAAATTTTAGTTTTTAGAAGTTTTTTTTTCTATTTCATTTAATTTTATTAATGATACATGTTGTTTTTATTTTATTTTTATATATAGGAACGTATAAATTTGTGTATGTATATGAATGTGTTAGTGTTTAGTTTAATCTATTTGCAAATATATTCATATGTTTGATTTATGTATACATTCGGTTTTACTAGTGTTATTTGTTGTAATAGTACATAATAGTTTTGCCTATTTAATAGACAATCTTTATATTTTAGCTTTGGTTTTCTGGGAAATCAATGGAACATTTTTTTTTTGTGTGATAGAATGCAAATTTTCAATAGAATTTGAGTTTCTAATTTAGAAAATTAAAGGTTCAGTTTTAGAAAGTCTTTTCGTTATCTTAGCCAATTAGAGTTTTAAAGAAAATTTTCAATTTTCAAATATTAGGAACATATAGTTGTTTGGTTTCTCTGAAATTCATTATATATTAAATAGATATATAACTAAATAAAAAATAAGAAAATCTTTGGTTTATTAGAAATAAGGGTTTTTATATAAATATATTATTTCCGATTTAAATTTAATTCATTTTTGAATATTGCTAATACGTTTAGCAAATTTTTAACATATATTAAATTTAAAGACAACATTATTAGACGAATTGTTTTTTAGCCAAAAACTATTCGCAAAAAAAAAAAACGTTTAGGCAAGCATGCCATAAAATCGTGTTTATTAACGGCTAAAGAAGATATATTATGGCAAAAGAGAATTTTGTATGTTTTAGATATAGTCTTGAAATAATTTAGTTTTTGTATTTTGTTGTCTCGACTGCACACATGGGTTACTTTAATATTATCTTAGAGAAAAGAGAATTTTGAAATATATTTAGACAAATTTGGAAAAAGATCAATTCGATTTTGAAAGAAAAATTATATATATATATACTGAATATATATACCGAAATATACAAAAGCTTATAAATTTTTTTTTACGCAAAAAAAAAAACTATTCTGTTTAATTGATTGAAAAATTATATATTTAGAATTTCAAAGTAAATTTGCTTTATGTTTTTTGAGAAAAATTTAAAGCACCCAACGAATTGATATCGCTACGGCTTGGATCATAAAAGTGTTTAGGAGTATTGTAATATAGAATATTAAAAACATATATGGTGTGTGCAGTAAAATATTTGTAAAATTTTTGCCGAATTGAGATCTAGCATCAGCTTAATTTTTTTTGATATTTGGACAAACTATATTGTATCCATCTCAACAGAAAGAGGAAGCGCACTACAACTTCTACGCAAAATTTTTTTACTAAACATTAGTCAAAAGTCAATTGCAAACAATCCATATGAATTGTTGATAAATTTTTATAGTTGAGCAAATAATTTTTAATTTTATTGAAAATTGTTCACATGACCATTCAACGGGATTTGTTTCATTCTTCAAAAACAAGAAATATTTTTCTTTTACCCAATCTAGTTCTGTTCTATTTTATCAGAGTTTTTGATAAAATAGATTCAAAAGAATATAGTGTAATAATTATAGTGGTAATAGTAACTGAACAAATAAATGCATGTTGATTCCTTCTTCAAAAAGTAGAGATATTTTCATTTTGCTGCACACATTATGTAGAATACTGTCTGTTTATGAAATAATTTTCTGGCAATACCACTAAAAATATGGTTTTACAATATCAATTATTTTGTTTCAATTTTAGTGCAGAAATGGAAGAAAAGTTTACTTACAGAGAAAATTGATTGAAATTGATCAGAAATAGTCTTTAATAAATACATTCTTCTAGTGAGTATAGTTCTTGTGTGTGCATTTAATTATTGGCATAATTTTAACAAACATGTAACACTATATATGTAAAGTCGAAAGAGAATAGATTCATTAGGCAGCACACATGAACATCTTTATTAATGTTAAGAAGCATAGAATATATAGTAATAAATTTAGTTCTAGAAATTATCCAATCAATTCATTTAAATTTTTAAATGGAAAAATTATAGATTTGCAATTTAATTTTACCAATGAAAACTATATAGTGTGGCTAAAACTCATATTCATTGTTTGTTTAAAACACATATCTAAAGTATATATGTAAAAATCTAAAGTGAGACCTACTGAAAAACATGTATGAATTCCCAATGTGTTTAGCCAAGATTCAAAAGCGCTGATATATTGGTAAACTATAAAAATCATAAAGAGTACATTTCTCATATATGACTGCACTCTACAAAAATGTTTGTGTTAACATAAACTCCAGTACATATCACAACATATTTAGTTATTAAAGTCCACAGATCAATTCATATTATGTGTTAGGTTTAAGTTTCCTAAATATTTTCATTTTCTCATAAAGATAAATTCCCCTTTGTTTTAAAGAATTAATAATAAATAAAAATAAAAACGGTTTGATTGGTAGTATTCCCATTTTCTCCAAAATAATAAACTTATTAATGTGTGCAACCAAAATCATAATAATATGAATTAGGTATATAATCGGAAACTCGCCATAGTTTAGATGGCAAAATTCTTTTAATAAATATTTTGAATGTTTAATATTTTGTTTTTTTCAACAAATTTAGAAATGTATTTTCCGAAGTAGTATAAACTCCATTTGACTTCCCATGGAGATTCGAAAAGATAATTTGTATCTTGGCGAAGAGTATATAGGGCTTTCCGGTTGTTTTGGGTTGTCGCTTTTGTTTACTAAATTTCAGTCCTTTCTAGCTTAAAGATGCGTATACACTGTTAATTTATAACTATATAGAAAAATTATATTTTTGTGGGGTTTGTCTTAGTTTTGGTTGCTTTCTTCATTCCCTATCATTTGAGACAGAGAAGGAACAATTTTAATTATTTAGTAGAATAATATGATTACGGAAGCATTTGATTATTTTTTCTTGTGTGTTTCTTAGGGAATCTTCTCATAAGCCTGGTGTTTGGTATATTTTATTCTTCAGCCAGTGAATCTATTTAGTACCTAGGATTTCCTACTACTCTCGTTGCCTTCGAGCTAATCACCCTCACAGTTTCATTTAAAATCTGGTCCTCCGGCAAACGGTCCACCCGATGAACGCATTGCTTTCATTTTAGCCCATTGCAGGGTGTGTTTTATACGCATATGATTGCGTACTGAATTGGGATGGGCGAAACGTCGACCACATTCAATGACGGGGCACACGGGACTATCGCGGGGATAATGACGATCTAGATGCTGGCGAAAAACTCTTTGTTCGAGAGGAGTTTCACATAGCGGGCAAGGTAACACGTAGTTGGTGTTATTGGCAGCTGCAGCAGCAGCATTGGCCGACGCCGCTGATGCTGTTGCAGCGGCCGCAGCTGCTGCTGCTACAGCAGCAGGATTCTGAAAAAGATCGGGAAAATCGCGGGAACGACTAAAAGCTATAGTGCGGGCCATTAACAGATTGGCTGTTAATTGTTGTTGATGCGTTACTGCAGATTGTTGTAGTTCGTCAAGATATTGCTGCTGCTGTTGCTGCTGCTGGTGATTGTGTTGTTGCTGATGGTCGTTTTGGTGTTGCTGGTGCTGTTGGTGTTGTTGCTGGAGCCTCTGCTGTATTTGCTGTTGTTCCTGGTCCGATAACATTTGATGTTGTTGTTGCTGATGTTGTTGCTTCTTCAATAAGGCCTGATACAATGTGGACTCACTATTTTGCCTGCAGGTTTTCATAGTCAATGAGATGGCCGATGATATCGACGAAGCCCCATCATCGTCCATATAATTCTCATCATCACTATCATGCCACGATCGCGTTGAACGTGCTGGCGAAGAATTGGCTGAGCGGGTTTTCATATTAAGGACTTTATGATTCATATTGGAGGATGGGACGTCATGATTCGGCACCTCTTCAGGATATTCACGTAATTTTTGTTCCAAGGCCAATGGTGAAGGCGAGTCGGCTCTTGGCTCTTCTTTATGTGGAATGACTTCGGAGTTCTTAGGCTCGTCGTCGTCTTTGAGCTCCTCTTTAATTTGCGTTGTATTCAAGAATTTACCCAAATTCTTTTGCACATCGGAAGCTGTTTAGTTTGATGGATTGTTGTTGTTGTTGTTGCATATACAAAATAGGGGGAGGAGAGGGGATCAGGGTGAAATTATTTTTTTGAGTGTGTGTTTTTGTATGTGAGTGTGGTGTGGTTCAATGCAAGAGAAGAAAGAACAACAAAAGAAAAGAACAACAACAAAAAAGAGAGAAAATCATAACGAAATTAAAACAAAAATTTCAAGAAATTTGTTGAGAATTAACTGTGAGTTTGTGTTTGTTGTTATACCCTAAGGACCCTTCACACTTTTTAGCGTATCTTAAAGATTTGTAGGAACATAATTTTGAAGTTTTAAATCCACCTTCTTCCCAATGATATGATGTATAAAAAATTACATTTAAAGAATTTTAATAGAAACCTAGTTTGAAAAAAAAAACAAACTTCTTCGTGTGAACGGCCCATTAGATATAAATTCGTTTTTATGAATAATGCAAGCAAAATGTTGGATATTGACCATGATCTTTTTAGATTTGATCTCTTTCGGGGTTAAATAACATAAGAAGAACAAAATTGGAAGATTTTTGTTTTTTTTTTTTTTGTAATTTGGTGGAATGGATGGGAATTGTGGACATATTTCAGCAACAGCAACAACAGAAGAACTGAACTTTATTTCAAACCAATTATAATTTTATTTAAAAATTCCAAATTATTATTTTAAGCCAATTAAATTGGTAGTTGTTTTGTGTAAAGAAAAGTGTGTGGGAAAATGGGGGAGGGTGTGAGGAAGTGTGAGTGTTGATTTGTATATTAAAATTTCTTACAATTTTGTGGACATTCAGTTCTAATAGTTAACATTGCTCTTTTCTGGAAAGGATATGCTTTTGGGTTTATCTTTGTATATTTTTTTTGTTTGCCAATTTTATTAAGGGTTGTAAATTTAACTTAAAATTTGGATAAAAACTTAAAAATAATATTAACAATTTTATTTTCATTTTCAATTAACAATGCTTCTCATAGGAACCAATAAACACAGGAAATAAATAAATAAAAAATAAAGATCAAGGTCAAATATATAATCAAGTGCTTAATAATGTACTAATACTAGATATTAGAAATTACATTTGATAATTTATAAAGTCTATATAAATAAATAAATTATGACAAAAGAAAAAACATTCATTAATATTATTTACAAATATAAAATCAAAACATTCAAATTGCAAGCAAAACAGAAAACTTAAAATATTATTATTATTATTGAATAATTTACTACTAAATCTAATATATGACGCTTATAAAATAACAAAGTGAAAAATCTTGTTTTCTATAAAATAGAATATCTATATGGCGGTAATAATATTTTCAAAATATTTTTTAAAAATTAGATATATTTATAGGATAGCAGACTATTGCAGAAAAGAGTGCCTATTTTCCCATATTTAGTGGAGGGTTCGCTGTTCTAGCTGCCTATTCTGCTGTGTCTGGGTGTATTACCCTATCAGGATCCAGAATAATTTTTTTGCATTAAGAAAGTGTAATGTAAACCAGTTGAAATCAAGGATCTGTAGCTTTCCTTTTATTTAACAAACTTAACCCAAAGCAAAAATATTTTCCTCTGGAACGAAATTTTAGACAAACGAATTTCCCCTTTCTTTTTGAAAGCAAATAAACCCATATTTATGATAAATGATTCTTTTTTGTTTTGCTTTTAAAGAAAGAAAAGTTTCAAAAGAAACCTTTGCTGGTCTGAAATTTCTCTTCACAACAAAAAACTCTTCTTTCAGTGTACACATTCTAATTATTCGAGACACACAATATGTTTAGAAAGTGGAAAACAATATAACAAAGTTTACTTTCCAAACACATCACTTCAGTTAATGCCGTTGGCAACTGATTTATTATAAATTTTTTAATGCGATCCAATGAATTTAATTTAATTTAATTTAATTTAATTTAATTTAATTTAATTTAATTTAATTTAATTTAATTTAATTTAATTTAATTTAATTTAATTTAATTTAATTTAATTTAATTTAATTTAATTTAATTTAATTTAATTTAATTTAATTTAATTTAATTTAATTTAATTTAATTTAATTTAATTTAATTTTAATTTGGATATAAATTTTAATTGAACTATTTGTAATGTAATTTAACTAAAATGTAATCCAATTTAATTTTAGTTTATTTCTTGATGTACACTATCAGTTAAGTGCAAATTTATATTGTCCGTTTTATATAATTTTAATGAAAATGTAACCTTTAAACATTTTGAATTAAATTTTTCTCTCTCTCCAAGAAGAACATAGAGAACATCATGTTAGCTTCATGTGTATAACTTATTCATAGATCTTTAACCATTCATATTTATCTGCGTCTTTCAAAATGTAAGAGTTTCTAAAATGTAGAGAAAAAAAAATAAAATCCTTTGTCACTTTGTTAATCGTGTGAAGAGGAGGAGAGGACAAATAATATTCAAGATTTAAAACATTGATGCATAAAATTGTGCATATATGCGTAAAACCATGACAGAACGACGACCCACAACAACAGCTCTATTGTGGGTAATACCATAGTCAGACCATACCTAGAAAAAAAAATGCATCAATTCAATTGGTTGCTTTTCTTTTGTTCTTAGTATAAAGAAAATTACAACCCCATCATTTTTAGGGAAGCCATTAGCAACTACTTCGAAGGACATGAGACCATACCAAGGTTCTACACCCATCTCCCCATCCCCCCAAGAGGGGACAATGTGGTCATAGAAGCTTAAACAGCTTCCAAATGATTTGTTTTTGAAATGACAAAAAGGAAATTTACCATAAAACAAGTGTCCTATAACAGGATATTAACACTGGAAAATTCAACAAAAAAAAAAAGAAAAACTCTTACCAAGGATATTTTAGCTAAAGTGAAAGGAGTGAATGAGAAGGATAAATGCATGGTTGAATGCAACGATTCTATCTATATTAAAATATTGAAAAATAATACAAAAAAAAAAAAAAATCAACTAGAAAGGGATAAATGCGTATATGTGTGTAAGCACGGGTATTCATTTTTGTGTGCCATAGGACTAGAGTGAGACCTTTAAGGATAAGGATAAAAGTGTCATTGTGTATGTGGAAGCATTTAAATTCATATAAGTGCAAATATGTGTAAAAAACTATAAAAGTGTAAATGTGCATAATTAATTAAATATAAAATGCATTCAATCGAATATTTTCAGACATACACACACACATACATTTATGTACGTTCATAGAAGTATATATACATATGTATACTTCAAAGCTTTAAAAATCTTAATATTTGAAAGGCTCTAGAGTATATACCTCTTCCCTTAAATGTCCCTTCAAACCATTAGACCATTTTTTCCAATAAACGACAAAGAAGTCGAGGAAAAATGGTATGGCAATAACAAATGTATATATATCTCCTTACTCTAAGGTAAGATATCCTGGAGAGGAAGGATACCAAAGGCGTACCTAAGAAAAGGTCTAGAAATTTGTAAATACATTTAATTTTTTATAAAAAATTTTCTGGAAGAAACCCTTTTTTTTAATAACTTTGGGTAGAAAATTATATAAAACCTGTGAATCCCTTTTGAGTAGCTTTTTGTTTGCACGCCCCTGTCATATGACATGAATGATATGACAGGTAAGCACAAAAAGGATATTTGCTGGCAATGCAAGTTTTATTTGTCTCTTATGGTTATGCACATATTATATAAATTTATATATGATTATTTATATAGAAATGTGTGTGTTCTTATATTTAATATATTTTCCTATAGTTTCTGAGGTTATACAAAGTGAGCTAGAGAGAGAGAGAGAGAGAGAAAATACTGGCAAAAAGGAATAAATAAATAAATAACTTGCAAAACGAAGTGCTAGAACAAGACGGCCGACTCATCAAATATTTATAAAAATGCATTTCATGCGTCTATCAATCAAAACCAAAGGATATGCTGGCTGCTCTAAATCCTTATCATGGTTCATGTGTACGCTTGCAGTTTTTTTTTGTCTATGATATGTCTTTGTTGTTTTTTGTTTTTGCCCATTTAGTATGCAATCAATTTTAGGGTAAGTCGATATAACAAAATTGAAGTAAAGCAAAAAAAAAAAAATCTATGTTAATTGAAGTGTAAAAATTATATTATTTTTTTTTTTGTTATGGCTTTAATATTGCCTATCTGTATACGTATTTTTTAATATTTTTATTGGTAGCTATTCGTTTAGGCTCCTCCTTGATTTAGAAATTTTTCTAAAAAAAAAACAACGTGTATATGAAATTCACTTGTCAGTTATATGAAGGATAGGCGGTCGAGAAAATATAAATCTAGTACATTTCCTAAGGTGTCAAATATATTGGTAAAAGTAAAATATTTATTTCATATTGATTGTAGCATATGAATTATATAGGCACCAATGATTTTTGATTAGAAAAATAATTAGAAATGTTTATCAAGGGGATAAGAGGTTGTAGTAGAATAAATTGAAAACCAATCAGAAAATGTTGAATATACTATTTTACTAATTGACAAAAAAAAAAAAAACAAACAAATATTTCACATTTCAAGGGAAAGGGAAGTAAGTTGGATTATTCAATAGATAAAATATCATTAAAAAATATAAAATTGATAATTGAGATGGCAAATATATTCAAATATAAAACCAAATAAATTAATTGAAGTAAAACTTCCATAAAAAAATTTGATTTTAAAAAATATTTGAATTCTAAATAAAGTATTTTAAATATATATATATATATATATATATATATATATATATATATATATATATATATATATATATATATATATATATATATATATATATATATATATATATATATATATATATATATATATATATATATATATATATATATATATATATATATATATATATATATATATATATATATATATATTCTTTTTTTTTATTATTCATAAACATAATATATTTTTTTGTATTTATTGTGTCTTTTTTTACATAAATGATACAATAACAGGGTAGCAGAAAATTCGAAATTTATTAACAATTATAGGCCCCTTAAAAACTCACTAAATTAGTATTGTTAATGAATTCAAAACGTTGATAAATAATAGTATAATACTATAATTTTTTTATGAAAACACTTCACTTCAATAAATCTCTAATAGTATGACATTAATGACGATCAGGGATAAATCAATGCTGAGTTGATCATGTTAGAAGTAAGATAGATCAAATTGTGGTTAATGTACTGAAAAAAATATTTACGTGATATTAAAGATTAGGCAACCTAAATTTTAGGATGCGAAACTTACAAAATATTAAGGACAAATTTCTTTAAAATTTTAATTAAAATAAAGTTTATAATCATTGCTTAAAATTTTTTTTTTCATTAAATTTAGGACACAAATTTTGTAAATTTGCGTCCCTCCGTTAAAGTCCCATGTCATTGAAATAAGGCTAATTTTCCTTAAAGTAAAGAAACACATTTTTGATTTAAAGAAATTGTCCTTAAATTAACTGAACTATTGGAACTTTAGATTTAAGATAAAAACGCTTCAAATATAGGCTAAGACTTATTTTAAGGATCTAGCGTCTTTGGTTTAAAGTTTTTTTGGAATTAAAAAAAAACTTTTTTTACTTTGAAGTATCCGTTATAATTTGGATTTTTAAACTGGCATTTGTTTGTACGTGAGTACCTTTATTAATAAACCGCGAAAAGAGAAAGAAAATTTGATAGATGAGATCTGTATCCTAATTTTAATTCTATTGGTTCTAGATTTAAAGCCAGATAGGCCGCTAAAAAAATTCTTTATTTTAAAGAAGTCGTATCTTTGGCTCGGAATCAATACCAAAATCCTTATGGGAAGGTCAAAATCTTTGGATCCAAGTAAACATCCCTAAAAATATGCTACATAAATATTTAATAGAAATTTAAGTTTTTTTCCAATTTAAATAATTATATTCCGAAACATAAAAGTACAACAAATCTTTTTACCAAAAAGACAGTCGCCTTACAAAATTGATTTTATTTTTTAATTTACACTAAACTCTCTTGTAGTAAATTCTGAACTTTTTCCTAAAATTTTGATGCTTTGTTTTTGTAAACAAACCATATAGCATGTACTTGACAATGGCAATATTATATAAAAATATTATAAAAAAAACTCTTAGACAATATAGTTTACTTTAACATATTTTGGAATATCCTAAAAGTATGCTAAATTAAAATATAGCTTATGAGTGATTTTTGAAAACAAAAAAAAAAAAAAATAGGTTTGGAGAGTTTCATAATATCCTAAAGGCGGCATACCTGTATAAATTCAACTGATAAGTTAAGATTTCGAAACCCAAATTAAAAATAATAATTAATTTTATTATAAGAATTTGACCAATACCTATCATTTCCCAACCCAAAATTAAATTGCAAAAATCTAATAGCAAGGCATTTCGGTAAATATGATACTTCAATCAACAAATACGATTAGTTTAGGGTTTTTAGTTCATCAAATTCTTGTTTATTTTGGAAAGGGTATATCCCTTTATTTAAATTTACCTACGTATGTACACTGAAAAAAAAGCATACCCGGTTCCAAAGATTTTGTCTTTACTTTAAAAAATTTGGTATTGATTCCGAGCCAAAGAAGCGGAGAATACAAGTAAGGATACCTTTAAGACACAATTCTCTTTTAAAATCGGGTTTTGTGTACTTGCTTCTAGGAAGCAAATTTTAATTTTTCGCTTTTTCAGCTTTTTTCTTCATATGCTATCAAAGTCCTTTAAAAACAAGTTAACGACGACTTTATTTTCCAAATTAAGACTCGACTTCTAGTAGAAATTATGCTGCGTTTCCAGTAAAAAACGTCTTTAAAATAAAGTGTTGAAAAACATGTCCTATATTTGAACGATTTTTTGCTTTGTAGTCAAGATACAAAAAGACAACAAATTTAAAGACAATTTCATCAAATTTAAAGATTTTTTCTAAATTATTAAAGTCAAGTTGACCTTAGCCCAAACATTTTTTCTTTCATGTTATGATATCCATTTTTAAATCAAATCACTTAATTATAAGGACAATACGACTTCATTGAAAAGTTTATCGACCTTTGGTCAAGGAAAAAAAAACTTTATACTAGAGAAATGCGTCTTCTATGCTAAGCAACATTTGCATTCGTATTTTAAAGACATGAAATCTTTGACCTCACGACAATATTTTTTCAGTGTAATTGCGTGCGTCTCTATTTACTCTCCTAATAGTTATAGAATATATCGCATTTACCTGTCAGACGCGAATATGGGAAAATTGCGTTTAATTTTCATTTGATCCATATGGACTTTATTCGTTTTATAAATATTCATCTATTACTTGTTATAATAATGAATTGATATCGATATGCACATGAAAATGAATATTTGTTTATACGATTTGAGAATATTACTTTCGAACACACATGTATAGTGTGTACAAAACTATAGCCGAAACGATTTTAATGCATTAAATGCACGCGATATTTATGTCTATTTCCCCATACCCACATTTTGAATGTTGGATTCACAATTTTTTTTTTTATTTCTCATTTACATGTGATTCCATATCTTTGATTAGGTTTATGACCAAATGATATGCGAAAGAATATGTTGTTTTCAATATATGAAAATGGAAAAAAGAAAAACTATAAACAAATCGCTAAACATATAGAATTTACACCCTGATTTAAGATTTCAATTTCATTTAGAGCGTAATAAAAACAACTAGGAGGAGTTATAAAATAAAATTTTATGTATATTTTTGTTCTTTGCAATACATTTAGTAATGTCAACACACCTTTCTTTATTAAATGCAGAAGAAATTGTGGAGGTGTTAAGACAAATAAATTAAAAAAATATATATATTTTTATAAATTTTTTTATGGCCTGGCAATTTTGTTAATAGATACTATCAATTGTGCCATAAAATTTATATGACTTAAGTACATTAAGAAGTCTGAACAACCCTGGAAAATATAGGAGTTTATCCTAAAACTATGCAATGCATATTATATATACAATTATATATCCTAAAAGTATGCAATTGGTATTGGTAATAATTTGGAATATATACCAATAAACACAAACATTGGAGAAATAAATACGCTTTCAAACATTTTTTCAAAGAATTAGATTAGAATTCAATTTGAGATATTGTTGAGAAAACATTTTTTCAAAGAATTAGATTAGAATTCAATTTGAGAAATTGTTGAGAAAATCGCGTTCTCAACAAAAAAACAGACATTACCCTCAACAGTAGAATTCAACACGTTAGCAACAATTTCTCAACATATTAGCAACAACTTTTCAAACTAAATTTCATTTTAATGCTTCAGACCTATTGGAAAATTTGTTGAAAGCAAGCAATTTGCAAGGCCATTTGAATTAATGTTTGAAGATGGGATTCACTATCAAATTGATATGGCGTTACCTATGAAAAATGCTCATCCTTGTGTTTGTTGGGATATTTGAAGGATTTTGTTAGTAAGCATTTGTGCAGAAACTATATCACAAAATCGGAATTTATGTCTTACCCTAAATGTGCACAATAAAATTATGGCAAATACATATGCTAGAATATATTTTTTATTGTAAAACATATTCTGTTTTATTTAATGTTTAATAAAAATTTTTATTACGAATATAGTTTTATAAAAATTAACAAAAGTTGGTTGGGTTCTTTTCATAAGCGTAGTAAGGCCTCTGGTGGGAGGGCTTAGCCCCCTCCAGAAAAAAATTAGCCCCCCTAGAATGTGAAAACCTATATATGATTTTCCATTATATATTGTTACTGTAGTATAGATAGGGGGCTATAGCCCCCCCTGGTTAAAAATGTCTAGATACGGCAATGGTTCTTTTACGTGTCGCATAAATTTTTTTTGTAAACTTCTAAGATAATTTCAAGAATTATATAACTCTCAGGATAAAATGGAATTTTTAAATAGATTCTTTAATGTAAAACTTATTATTCGGCTGATTGAGTTTCATTTAATTTTTAATAAAAAATTTTATTATTAAAATAAAAATTTAAATAAAATAAAATCCTGCAATGTTTTGTATTTTTTTACATAGATTCTTTCGAGTGTTTGCAATTATACGTGGCAAAAATTTTTTGTCAACTCCTAAAATTATGCAAAGATAATTTATAATATTATAAAACTCCTAAACATATGACAAAAATGGAATTTTTAGACATTTTTGCTAAAAATAAATTGATTAAATTTTTGTACTTAACAAAATTTTATACGTTTTTTGCTCACTTCAATTTAAAGATTGTTTTCTTTACCATTTTTTTTTTACTTTACAACTCCAATTGATTTTATTACTAGCACTTTAATGACTTGACAAACATCACACACACACGCACACAGAGGGAAGAAAACTAAATGTAAATTTTTATTTTCTTTACATTAAAAACAGTATTATTATTATTATTATATGCCAACCAACAAACTTTCATTTGTTTAAAAAGTCTATAAAAACTGAGTGAGTATATGTCACTATGAAGAAGAATATGGCAATAAAAATACTGCCCCAAACGAAATATAGAGATATCATCACCATTTCATATTGCGAATGATATGATGTTGGAGAGATATTTGTCTTGTCAATGTATGGTAAGTGAGTACTAAGTTTTCAAGTGTTGAGAAAAATTACAAATTCATTTTATAGTTTCCAATTCTGTTAGCATTTCTAAGGGGAAAATGATCATAAAATCACATAACTTTATAGTCGTTTGCGACTGGCTTTTTATAAAGTGTTTTTATTAATTTTTATTACCCTCCACCATGAATCCCATATTTGTTAAGGATAAGATTTAGTGCTATATATAAGGACAAGGAATTGTCAATAGAGTTATAAAACTGCCTTCACAGGGAAGAAACATATCGCCTAGAAAATCAAATTGAAATATATAAAAACTATGGGAAGGAGAATCTTTGGATGCTTCAGTAAATTGTTGCCTTGTGCAGGAGATTTTATGATCTTTCTTTCATTAAAGAAATGAGATTTAATTCTTCGTCAAACATAGTCATTTAGCCTAACGTTGACATATTTAAATCATGTTAGAAATGTTCGATTTTATCTAATAAATTGCTCCATCACCATATTATTGGTGGTGGCTCATCGAAACTGGACATCAAATTTGACATTTATAGATGTCCACTTTGAGTGGCCATAAAAACTGGTTATAGCTGTAAATTTTATCGTACAAATCCAGAAATCTAATTAAAATCTCATAAACATTGAAAAGTCCTTTGATTTTTTGTGCAGTAAGTGATCGTAAAATGTTATTAGTTCTAGTTTGTCGTAAATATTATGTCTTGTAAATAGGCTTTTTGTAAATGACCTAATTGATTACAATCTTAAGAGAGACATAAAAGTTATCAAAGACAAGTTTCGATATAGTTGCATTGACCACTTTTTATTTATTTTAATTTCAATGGCTAATAAAAGCTATCCATTTTATGATTAATATCATTTTGAGAAATGACAAGAAGTTCTACTTCTAAAGATCTTTCTTAATTTATAATATTGTTTTTGTCATTTGCCTTTGGTAATAAAGATATTAATTAAGATTGAGAGCAGTATTTGAAAAAAAAAGAAATTAAGTTATTCCTACAATATAAATTCAAATTAGTTTTTTTCATATTAGATTATTTCTTCAATGAAATTTATTAAGGCAGATATTGGATATTGTAAAATTAGATTCCTAAAAGTTTGCTATATTTTATTATATTTAATAGCCTAAACAATCATAATTCATTTTAGATATTTATTGCTCCCAAAAGTATACAACAATTTACTTTAATTAGTAGCTTTTAAAATTTTTAGACATTTAGGTAATTAATGCTTCTAAAAGTATATCATATGTATGTACACTGAAAGAAGTGTTTTCTTTTCTGAGGAACGAAGTTTTAGACAAGAAAAGATTCTTTTGGCGCTAAAGATTTTTCTTTAAAGGCAAAAAAAAAAGAATTAGAGACAATCGTTAAATGGCATATCATAAATTTGTGTTTATTTGGTATAAAAGAAAATATTTTATAAAAAAGGGGAATTTCGTTCCTGCGGAAAGTAATTTTCTTTCTCAAAGATATTAGGTTGGGGTATTTTTCCTCAATTAATTTTTTTACTATAACTCATTGTTAACAAAATTTATAATATATTTAGGATCATGAATTTTATGATTTTGTAATTTGTAATTATATTAATTGAGTCTGTATTTAATGCTTCTTTATTTTCCATGGCTCAAAGCTCCCAAAAGTATATGCTATAGACTCCATAAAACAGAAATTTGGTTAAATTTTGCTAAATAAAAATCATCAGATAAGGTCGGAATGAAAAACAAGAGCTAAATTGTCTTTTATTTTAAGGTGGGTATTAAGTTCGAGTGTAGGCGCTAAAATCGTAATTTTTTCTCACCATTACTTTTCTTAATTAATCCGTTTTAAGAAATTCAAACTTTGTGAAAATTTGCTTTGGGATTTTCCCCATCAAGTTCTAATAAAATTTGCAACAAATATGTATAATTTTATGCCTTTTTCTTACACACAAAAATTTTTTTCTGATTCAATCACGAAATTAATTGATCCAATTAATTTTTTAATTGAAATGTCTTCAATCACAGAAATCATAATATCAATTGAAAAATTAATTGACAGTCAATTAACTAATTAATTGATCCAATTAAAAAATAATTAATTTTTTAATTGAAATGTCTTCAATCACAGAAATGATAGTATCAATTGAAAAATTAATTGACAGTCAATTAAATAATTAATTGATCCAATTAAAAAATAAATTGATACTACTAATTTGTGTGATTGATTTTTAATTCAATTAAAAAATTTGTTGAATCAATTAAATTTTTAATTGAATATTTTTTAAAACTCAATTAAGATTTTAATTGGAGAAATTTTCGTGATTTTTTTCTGTGTACTGATTTAGTTTTCACTTTAGCAATTTTAGCGGCTAAACTCGAACTTAATACCCATCTTTAATGAGAACAGCCTTGTTACTAAATTAAAAGGAATAGGACGGGTCGGTCTAGATCGGGGTATAAATTCCGTAACCAGCAAACCCGGAGGCCAGAACGACGAATCAACCAATCAACCAATACATCAACGGAACAATGATCTTAAATGATGAAATATCCCTCTGTTGACGGTTGTTCAGTTTAATAATGTTGCAGTCACATGATCTGAAGTCAACATACTTTGAACGTATATAGTTACTAACTCTATCCACAGAAGTATCGTTGGCAAGACGAGAAAGAAATACGATTTTACGTGGCGGCACAACAACTAAATCAGAATCACTAAGGGAATTTGCTGAAGCGGAATTAGGTACTAAGTCATCATGTACAGGTCCGACATCATGACTAGGCGGAATGGCGAGTTTCCAAAAGTTTGATATACTTTTAAGGAAGTCACCGTGTTTTCCGAATCAGGAATTGAACTCATCATTTTCGTAGCCCCCAAATATTGGCATCACAATTACAAAAAAATTCCATCTTTGCCACATCCTGTGTTCCCCTAAAAGTATACCACTTTTTTTACTATTAACAAAATTACTAATATTTGAAGATTAAGCTAAACAAAAATGTTAAAGAAAACGTTAAGCCTACTTTTACTATGTAAATTTCCGTGACAAATTGTCAATAAATATTTTGAAATATGGGCATAAGAAAATAGGGATTAATATTTTAGCTAGAGACCCGAAATTAGAGTCGAATATGTACTTAAAAGATTAAATGTGCGAAATTGGTAAGATTCTGAATGTGCTATAGATCTTCGAATCAATAAAATATTAACTTGTTATAAAATAAAATTTAAGAAAATTAATTAAAACAACCCATAGGCCAAAATAGCCTCAAGAGTTTTTTTATTTTAATTTTATTAAGTTTTTGAATTCCAGAATGTATAGGTGTGCTAAATTTCTTATTAGTCATAAGAATGAATTATATATTCATAATAAATCTCATGGTGAGAGGTATATGGGTATAGTTTTGTTTGTTTTTATAAAATTGCACCCTAAAGTATGCAATGTGTTAGCGTATCCTAACCCTTAAAACTATCTTGCTTGCTATTAATGCTGAAGGTAAATTTTGGAAATGAAAAACAAAAAACCTAAGAAGTTATTTATTTCATAATTTCTTTGCTTGACCTCCTAATAATTTCATTAAAATTTCTCTATCATGATTCCTACAAATAAAAATGACCATTTGAATTCCATTTTAATCAAATGAAATCCTACTGGGTTTATTCCCATTTTTTTGAAAATAATAAACCACACCTAAAAATTATATTTCCAATAAATTATCATGCGTTGCTCAAATTACAAAACTAAAGTCGTTCGGCAAAATAAAATATACAATTCCTTCCAATAACAACCCTTTATTTTTGCTACGTATGCTTATATCAGTCGATAGCAAATCGAATTAGTAATGAAATGGAAAACTCACCCCCAAATAACTGATATCCTGCAAAGGATTATAAACTAAAATTATATTTTGTTGTTTTCTGACAGCAAAGCTGATGATGTTAAATGGGCTAAATTCTAAGTATTTTCAAACACGTACCATAACAACCAAAAGGGTCAGTTATGCTAGGGTTTTTATTTTTTTTTGCTTGATTTTTTTTTTGTTTTGGAGGGTTACGTGTGATATGATAACCTCTCGTTTTTTGATAAAAAAAAAGCATAGAACAATAAATGATTTATGTATGAACGAAACTAAAGAAAGAAAATATAGCACATAGCAAAAAGCAAAACAAATTTTCCAACATTATTGGTAAAGACTTTGCCTATACAATGCAGAAGAAGAAGAAGACAAGGAATTTAAGCAGGCCAATCAATTCTCAGTAAGGGGTGTTTGAATTTAATATGAAGAGAAGAAATATATTGCGCCACAAAGTATGCTAATGTCAGAGACTAACACCTTTTCAAAATACCAAAGACAACAACAACAAAACTAGGCAGAGTTAAATAATCACCTATCTATACACCTTATTATTATTATGATTATTATTACCATTATCCTTTTCTTTCCTTTTTGTTTTTGTTGCTGAGCCATTAGCATACTCTTGGGGGCCTGAATATTCATATTCAACCATTCATTCACTTACTCCTTTATCGTAAGCAGCTGTTAACAGTTGCGAGACATGCAATCTGTATGAAATGAATTTGAAACAAAAATTTTACGCCTTTTCTTGAAATGGGCCAACATGAAAGGAATAACCATGATTGTATGGATGGGGGGAGGGATCGCCTTACAGTAATAAAAAACGGCTATCCAATAAGAATTTCTCAATCTATTGTTCTCATTGTAATCATTCGAACTAATATTGCACTTTGGTAATCGAAAATAAGGTGTGAGCAGGTTTGGCCGTTTTGCTTTTCAAAAAAAAAAAAAAAAACAAAGGTTAATATCACATTACATATTATAGTAGGTGTTGTGCATTTTGAATTATTATTTTTTTTAAGGATTTCCTTTGTTTGGTTCTATATATTCGATTTTGTATGGTCAAGCCTAAAACCATAAAAAGTATGTGTTTATTACTTTCATTTTGAGGAGATAGAAATGAAACGATAGGAATGTCAAAATATTTGATTGTATGTTAAGGAGAAATGAGAAGAATTTCTGTAATGACTATATTCGAAAAAAATGGCTTAGAGAAATTGTCAAATTAAATAACGATCATCAAATATATACGTATACATATAGAGCCTATCATCTATTATCCTAAAACTATACCTTGTATTACTTAAAATCAATCCCTAAAAGTATTCTATACAATTAAATTTAATTTATTATAATTACAGATATCCTTAAAATATTGAGCCTATAAAAATATATCTAAAAATAATATTTACTAAAATGATAGCACGTATTTAGGCGCAAGTAATAATATATTGTATAATGCAAATTTTGAATTTTCTATTCACTATTGATTTTAATATTTTATATTCCATTGTATTTGTAATGATTTTATTATCTCTACAGGATCATTGGTATAATACCACAGTTCTATCAGGTCATTGTATCAAATGTTGATCCACGTATACTTAATTTTCTAGAAAACTTTATTTAATAAAATTAGTGGCTTTCAAATTCATAATTCTTTTGGTTAATTCCCTAAGATAAATGAAATCGTACGTTTAAATGTAGATATACACAGAAAAAAATTTTCCAATTAAAATTTTAATTGAGTTTTAAAAAATATTCAATTAAAAATTTAATTGAATCAACAAATTTTTTAATTGAAATAAAAATCAATCAAAAAATTAATAGTATCAATTAATTTTTTAATTGGATCAATTAATTTTTTAATTGACCTTCAATTAATTTTTTAATTGATACTATCATTTCTGTGATTGAAGACATTTCAATTGAAAAATTAATTGGATCAATTAATTTCGTGATTGAATCAGAAAAAAAAATTTTTGTGTGTAGGCTAAAATTATGTGTGTTAACACTTCTGGAATGTACGCAAAATTATTTTTTTTTTTCATTTAGTTGCAATAAAATTAAATTAAAAAAAAAACACAATTTTTGTCTTCAATCACGAAATTAAAGAATCCAATTAATTTTTATTTAAATTTTTAATTTCAAATTTAATTCTCTTTCATCGCAGAAATGATAGTATCAATCATCACAATAAATAAATTTTTGTGATTGATTGATCAATAAATTTTTGTGATTGATTTTTATTGTGATTCAAAAATTGTGTGTTAAATCAATTTAAATTTTCTTTTTATTTTTTTAACATTCAATTAAAATTTTAATTGAAAAGCTATTAGTGATATTTTTTTCTCATATCAATCAAAAACATATAATAACTCCGTAATAATATCAATACACTTTATTAGAGCATGTATTTGGCCTGAACTATTTATAGTAAACTATGGAAATAAAATGTTCTTTGAAATTTAAATCCAAAATCTATCGCAATCGATCAACAAATATTTTATGTAAATTCGTTTTCAAATACAAAAATTAAATATGTATAGCAGGGTATCGAGAATGTAAGTAAAATTAATTTGTTTAATTTGGTTGCAGTAAAATCAAATGAAACCCCCTTAATGGCAACGATCTAAAATATTTGAATTCTACACGCTTTCAAAGAAGTCAAAATGAGATTGCTGTTGTGATAAATTAATATCGCAAACTAAAAACGAGTACTATATAGAACAACTTCTTATGGGGCATTAACATACTTTTTATAGCATAATTTAGGCTGAAATACTCAAAGTAAACTATAAAAAACCAGTAAGGAAAGTCTAAAGTCGGGCGGGGCCGACTATATTATACCCTGCACCACTTTGTAGATCTAAATTTTCGATACCATATCACATCCGTCAAATGTGTTGGGGCTATATATAAAGGTTTGTCCCAAATACATACATTTAAATATCACTCGATCTGGACAGAATTTGATAGACTTCTACAAAATCTATAGACAAAATTTAAGTCGGCTAATGCATTAGGGTGGAACACAATGTTAGTAAAAAAATATGGGAAACATTTAAATCTGGAGCAATTTTAAGAAAACTTCGCAAAAGTTTATTTATGATTTATCGCTCGATATATATGCATTAGAAGTTAAGGAAAAATAGAGTCACTTTTACAACTTTTCGACTAAACAGTGGCGATTTTACATGGAAAATGTTGGTATTTTGACCATTTTTGTCGAAATCAGAAAAACATATATATGGGAGCTATATCAAAATCTGAACCGATTTCAACCAAATTTGGCATGCATAGCAACAATGCTAATTCAACCCCTTGTGCAAAATTTCAACTAAATCGGAGTTAAAAATTGGCCTCTATGGCCATATGAGTGTAAATCGGGCGAAAGCTATTTATGGGAGCTATATCTAAATCTGAACCGATTTCAACCAAATTTGGCACGCATAGCTACAATGCTAATTCTACTCCCTGTGCAAAATTTCAACTAAATCGGAGCAAAAAATTGGCCTCTGTGGTCATATGAGTGTAAATCGGGCGAAAGCTATATATGGGAGCTATATCTAAATCTGAACCGATTTCAACCAAATTTGGCACGCATAGCTACAATGCTAATTCCACACTCTGTGCAAAATTTCAACTAAATCGGAGCAAACAATTGGCCTCTGTGGTCATATGAGTGTAAATCGGGCGAAAGCTATATATGAAGCTATATCTAAATCTGAACCGATTTGGCTGATATTTTGCAAGTTTTTCGAGACTCATAAAATATTCGGATGTACGGAATTTGAGGAAGATCGGTTGATATACACGCCAATTATGACCAGATCGGTGAAAAATATATATGGCAGCTATATCTAAATCTGAACCGATTTTTTCCAAAATCAATAGGGATCGTCTTTGAGCCTAAACAGGACCCTATACCAAATTTTAGGACAATCGGACTAAAACTGCGAGCTGTACTTTGCACACAAAAATACATCAACAGACAGACAGACAGACAGACAGACAGACAGACAGACAGACGGACAGACAGACAGACGGACATCGCTAAATCGACTCAGAATTTAATTCTAAGACGATCGGTATACTAAACGATGGGTCTCAGACTTTTCCTTCTTGGCGTTACATACAAATGCACAAACTTATTATACCCTGTACCACAGTAGTGGTGAAGGGTATAAAAATTTTCATTGAAATTTAAGTATACAATTGATCGCAAACGACATCAATAAACATATTTTGGCTGAAGAAAATAGAAAAAAATATATTTTTTTAATGATATTGAATTTTAAAACAAATTATCTTAAAAAAGTCTTTTTTTATAAGATTTTGCACAAGGGAAGTACTTTTAATTCCCTCATTCTTTTTGTAGGTAGACTTTCTGTCTCTAGTATAATAAATTAAAATTAAAACAAAATTTTTCAAATAGAGGCGATAAAATCGTAAACGATCAAGAATTAATTCTTATGTATGATTGATAGCAACACATCGAAGCCTAAAGATATGCACTGAAAATATACGAAAAATTCTTCAACAATATTAATAAACACTTTTATTGCTGTAATAATGTGGAAATAAAACTTTCATGGAAATTTAATTTTAAAATCGATTATCTCAACAGTTTTTTTTTAAGTTGTCTCTTATATAAGATATACAGAAAGTTTTATCTCCTTGAGATGTGAGTTACATTTCCTTCTTATTTGTGTGGTTCGAGGTTTTATTCTTGTTCTTGCAGATAGAATACAATGGACTTTTCAAAGGTTAAAGTTAAAACAACTCGGCATATGTCAACTTTCATATGAGGGCGCAATATATCTTTTTTTCGCCATAGCTTGCGAAAATCAAACAAATGTAAGAAACAAAAGGACAACAAAAACCAGTAAACTCACGTTTGCAAAAATTACTAAAACTCCTCTCACATCTGACTTTGGATATTATATTTATTTTGTTTTAGAATTTTCTAAAAAAAAGGACACATACGGTGATGTTGCCAATGGAGATGATGTTGGTGGTGGTGGTGGTGGTAATAGTAGAGTAGAGCTACCCTCCTCCTACATTTGTGACATATGCACGTTTGTTTGTTCCTCTGTCTGTCTGCCTGACTCTATGCAAGGATACGTGGATTTTGCTGAGTGCCTATAAGAATTTAGCTTCAAGAGAGTGTGTGTCTGACTGTTTGTCTCGAGTATTTGGAAATAATCTCAAAAACATTAAACAGGCAGTCTAACTGACCCCAAACGAGCAAAGTTTTTTTATAGGACTTTTTTTCTTGTTGTTTGTTAAGAAGTCGCAAAAAGTCAAGGAATCACAAGGAAAAAAATTGGCCTGCAAACATGTGCAACTTGAAAAAAGGCCACACTATTTCCACATGTTTTTAACCACCAACATTGTTGTTGTCGTTCGCAAAATGCCAGGACATACAGTAACCAAACCATATCAAAGAAAACGAGGAAACTTTTACATTTGCCTGTATGTCAAAGTTAAAAAGGAGCCGGGCAAGACAAAAACGCGCTAGATACTTTTGTTAGAATTTCATTTTTTTTAAGTTTGCTAAACAAAGTTCTTTTTCCAATAATCGTTTGCTGTTTGGGGATATGTGACTATGGCAGGGAGTATGAGTGAGTATGGCTAACTGGTAACATCTTTCCATATATCTTAAGGATTTGGTTGATTTTAAAATTGAAAGCGAATTTTCGTTTATATATGAACATGACGATGGGCCTCTATTACGGCGACACTTAGCTATACTTTTCCTGCCGCCTCGTCCATCGGTATGGCCTTTCAACTTATATAGGTTCATTGAAAACATGTGGGACAAACATTATTTTTGTTTTCTTCTGGGGTCGTTGTTTTTTTTTCACTTATATACAAAACTTTTGAGTATGTTAAGAGGAAAACAAAAGAAGAATTGAAATAAAATAAAAACCTTCTTAAAGAATATTAGCCATATAAGCATTCAATGCTGTCGCCAGTTTCCACCTTTGCTAAGAGTTTTTTCCTTTAGTTTTTTTTTTTTTTGTAAAACTTAAAAGCTGGCAGTATATTTGTAGGCGTCTTCAGGATGGACTTTGGAATATTTGACGCCAGTTTATGTAACGCATTTGAAATGCATACAAGCATATGGGTCTGTGGTTGGCCTCAGGACACATTAGAACATGATGCTATGGTACGTGGTACGTGCAAGCTGATATGACGAAAGGATAGATAAGCGAAAAAAATATGAAGGTTTGTGTGTATGGCAAGTGTACACATGTGTCATGTGTTCTTTTTCATATGAGGCAGGTTAAAAGTGCACCCTTTTTCATCAAACTTATTTTATGAAAAATGGAAAACAGTTGCTTTTTTGAGGTTGCAAAGTTTTTAAGATGTTGTCAAAGCTAGAGAATCACGTTTTTTATTTTTATTTTTGGCATTTGTTTGACCAAAGTCTGTTCAAAATCTCCTTCCTCATAAAAGTAGTATGAGGTTTGTTTTAGACTTTTTTGACTACAAATTGGAAAAGTTTTTTTTTTACTAAACGCGAAATGCTTTTTAGAATATATCAAAATTAAAATTAGCATAAATTATTCCCTAACATGTCCAGCGAGAAATAAGTGGGAAGTATATCACTTGAAAAGATTATACATGGATTGATTATACACTTTCTGGTAAATTTATTAGAATAACTAAATATGGCAAACAATTTTTTTTCTGAAATATTGCTCAGGATATATGAAGATTCCCGTGTAAGATAGTGGCCCTTTGTATTCACTCCATGCAATACTATTTGATGTATAATCCTAAAAGTAGGCACCAATTTATTGCAAGCAAATGAAATAATTAGCTTTTAAACCATGACATTTGAAAGGTACTTGAATTCAATTGCTTCTCAAATGTTTTTTTTTTTTGTTTTAGAAAATACAAATAAACTAATAAGGCAGAGTTGGGTACACAGAAAAAAATTTCACGAAAAATTTTCCAATTAAAATCTTAATTGATTTTTAAAAAATATTCAATTAAAAATTTAATTGATTCAACAAATTTTTTAATTGAAATAAAAATCAATCACACAAATTAATAGTATCAATTAATTTTTTAATTGACTGTCAATTAATTTTTTAATTGATACTATCATTTCTGTGATTGAAGACATTTCAATTAAAAAATTAATTGGATCAATTAATTTCGTGATTGAATCAGAAAAAAATTTTTGTGTGTAGTTCGCGAACGAACTACTTCAATTGAATGGATCACTGAAATGATCGGACCGAACTACTTCACATCGATCGTTCTTTTTCGTTTACCACACCCTAAAAAAATCGCTTCTGTAACACATTTTGCTTCAAGCACATTTATTTTCAGGATTGGTGCAAACAAAATATTGTTTGTATTGTTCAATCATATTATGTTTCACCTTAGGGCATACACTGGTAGTAAAAAATTTTAATGAAATGTTCTTTGTGTGGATATATTTTTAAGACGCCAATTGGTTACTTCAATTATTTTACTTGCAGCATACTCTCTAGGTCTCTCTCCAAACACATATATGTTTATAGGATATTTCGAAATTAATATATGTTTGCATCTAAGTATATTATATTTACAAACATTTTATGCCCCAAACATAATATGTTCTAACATATTTACATATATGTCCCAAACGTGTTATGCTAGTATATGAACATTATAAACTTGCACTTAAAAATATTGTGTTAAAAAGTTTGAGTTCCAAACATATAATTTGTACACCCAAACATATGAAAAACAGTCTTTGTCGTCCGTTCATGTCAGTTAAGCTAACTAATCAGTTTGTTTGCTCAGTTATTTTCGCTTAAGTTGGCATTGTCACAGTTTTCAGTTTTTAAGCTCATATCGGTTTTTGTTGCACATAAAATGTTCGAGATTATTTTCGTATGTATTTTTATGGGATGAATAAAACAACGCAAAGCTAATACTTGTAATTTATTATGAATTTGAAATGTACCACCCCCACTGCCCGACAATGAACTAGTGAACTAACTGGCCGAGCTAGTTCATTGATCGACGAGGAGCTGAAGTGAGCGATCATTTCATTGAACCACAATGCCCATCACTACAATAAGATCATATAAAATTATAGTAATACGTAGTAAAATAACAAATATTCGCCACCAAACATTTATAGAAAATATAAGAGGTCATTATATTCAAAGAGCGATAATTTGATTTGAGCCCTGAGTACAATGCCAATTTTTAAGATCTCTTAGTACGTTAGTCCAATCGATTTTAGTTTCTGTTTGAAGACATATTTTTTAAAATAAATTTTATGATGTGTGCCTTTAAATTTTTTCATTAGGATTTTTTAATTAATTAATTTCTTAATCACAATATTAAAAAAAAATAGGCCAACTCTTATTACCATCCATTTCACCAATGTGGTATCACAATGGACTGAAAAGTCTAAGTGAGCCTGATACATCGGGCTGCGAAAATCCGAGCCACTCGCTCGCAAATTACAAATGTAATTAAAGTGTTTGGGGAACGTTTGTCGACAGCCAGAAAGTCTGGATCGGGGGGAACCGGAAGCCGCTGAGACGACAAAGAGAGTTGCCGGTAGTTTCAAGCGAAACCCTAACCTTTCTCTCCGAGATGCCGCAAATAAGCTGGGTGTATCGTCTACAACCGTGCATCGAGCCAAAAAACGAACCGGACTATCGACTTACAAGAAGGTAGTGACTCCAAATCGCGATGATAAACAAAATACGACGGCCAAAGCGCGATCCCGGAGGCTGTACACGACGATGCTGACGAAGTTTGACTGCGTGGTAATGGACGACGAAACCTACGTCAAAGCCGACTACAAGCAGCTTCCGAGACAGGAGTTTTATACGGCAAAAGGAAGGGGAAAGGTAGCAGATATTTTCAAGCACATAAAACTGTCAATGTTCGCAAGGAAATATCTGGTTTGGCAAGCCATCGGTACCTGTGGCTTGAAAAGCAGCATTTTCATAGCTTCCAGGAATGTCAACCAAGAAATTTACGTGAAAGAGTGTTTGAATAAACGTCTGCTGCCTTTCCTGAAGAAACACGGTTGTTCCGTACTGTTTTGGCCGGATTTGGCATCTTGCCATTACGGTAAAAAGGCCATGGAGTGGTACGCCGCCAACAACGTGCAGGTGGTTCCCAAGGACAAGAACCCTCCCAACACGCCAGAGCTCCGCCCAATTGAGAAATACTGGGCTATTGTCAAGCGGAACCTAAAGAAGACCAAAAAAACTGCTAAGGACGAGCAGCAGTTCAAGGCAAACTGGCTTTCTGCGGCGAACAAGGTGGACAAGGTGGCTGTACAAAATCTGATGGCAGGTGTCAAGCGTGAGGCCCGGCAATTCGGATTTGGAAAAGCGAAAGCTTAACTGAATATTTTTCCCGAATTTTATACTAATTGAACTTGAAAAAGAAATTTAATTTGATTTTTTAAATAAACGATTTCACCGATATACACGCGTTTTCCCTTGACCAAATTTTGACGTATCACCCTTTATTACCATAGATTTTCCCCAAATTTTTCACATTAAATTTTTGAATATAGAAAATAGGGGTGTAGAAAAATGCAAAAGAGCAGTTTTTTTTAAAGAGAAGGTCAAAATGAACCTGTCTTATATATAATCAGGACAAATGAGTGGTAGAAATAGTCTTCACTTGAATTTCAAAGATGAATTATAAACTTAAATATTTAAGAAAAAGACGCTACAGACTCTGTATGCTTCATCTTATGTGTCTGTGTGTGAGTTTATGTGTGTATGTGTGCCTTGGGATAAAGTCAAGCATATACTTCCTTTATTTGAAACTAAAGTATCCGGTATGATATGTATCTTAAGAAATATCCTAAAAAGAACCCTCACACCATACCCAGACACTTGCATCTTTTATATTCACGTCTATCGTGTGCTTTTTCTTGCAAAGTCTTTTCTTCTCACCCCTTTCTTTATTTTCTTTTTATAAACTGTGGCTGGTATTTTAGCTGTTTATAAAAAAACAAAAAAAACAAAGAAAAAACATCCTCATAAAACAATAGATAGCAGATAAAAACAATACGAGCAGAGAAAAACATCATCAACTGCAAGAACCCACACACAGGCACTCACATGTACACATAGTCAGTTACAACAAAACAAAACATTGACGTGTGTGTAATACAAGTAATGAGGTGGCGAGTATGAAGCTGCAAGGACCCACAATGAAATATAAAGTTAAAAAGGATAAAGAGTCAATGCTGATGTTGTTGTTGTTGTTTTCATACACACACACACACTCCTTTTCATCTTCTATAACTAACCAGGAAAACTTAGAAAAATACCAATACCCTGAAAAACTCATGAGAATTGTATTTGCTTTTGATACTGGTTAAGATGAATTTTTATTTTATTCCATATGAGAAATGAAAGGACAACAACAATTGTATAATATTTAACATGAGCACTATCCTATGGTTGTTGCTATTGTTTTTGTTCATGCCAATGCCAAAGACAACATGAGAGGGTCTTCAAGAAGAATTTAGACGACTACGACGATGATGATAATGATGATGACGATGATGGTCTGACGAAGATGTATCTACGTTTGTATGCTTTCAGGGCAAATAGTAATGGAGTAACGGTTAAGGACATTCATATATAACTCATAGAAAACTTACAATATCATTAAATGTACACATGAACATGGACATACAGCAGACTTTGAGATGAAAAACAAAAAACAAATTTGCACTACACTTACACACATATATTCTCTCATATAAATCTTCCTCCCACATCATGCCAGTTAACAAGGACGATTGAAGGCCCAAACAACTAAAAAGTCTACAAACATACGGAAAGATGGACGGACAAATATAGGATCCAATACCAATGCCTGCTCTTGTACATACATATGCCCACACATAGTCCATCCAGAAAACTTGAAGAAAGTTGAGTTTTTGTTTTTTTTTGCTTTTTCCTGTATGCGGAAAAGATATTATAAAAAGGATAACTTTTTGCAATTGATGTATTACGATGAGTGTGCTAGGTTATGTGGGTTTATGTGTGTGTGTGGTAGATTCACAGACTCACAAGCACATACAGATAAAAGGGGTATTTCATTGGAGTTGACATATTTAAGAAAGTAGAAATATTTGAGTCCATTGAATAAAAAATTGAAAAATCCCATTTTCGGGAGTTATTACAGTAATCCCTCGATTTACGTCGTCTCGGTTTACGTTGTTTCGATTTACGTCGTCAAATTTTTTGTTCCATCAAACTTCGATTTACGTCGTCAATTTTTTTGCCCACTTTATCAGAAACGCCTTCCATAAGTAACATAAGTATCAACGATGATGACATCGAAACATTTTTTTTTCTGAGATTCTTACCGAAATTACTGAATTAACTTTATTTTTGAAGTTTTTTTATTATGTACACGCACATACATACATAAATGGATTAGGTGTAAGTATGAGCAATTTTTAATTCGGTTTACGTCGTTTCGGTTAACGTCGTCAAATTCCGGAACCAATCACGACGTAAATCGAGGGATTACTGTATTTAAAATTTGGAGAAGTAACTCGGTTGAACTACTATAGAAAATTTTCTTTGCATACTCTCAGGCGGTACATATTAGTGTTTTAATTGAATTTTTTTCGTATAGCTACAATAATGCATATAAGTAATATTAATTAATATTGCTTTTAAAAATACACATGACATCGAATTGATATGGGGAAAACTTTGAAATTTGTATAATCTACTATAAGTATTTGTGCACATATAAGACAAATTCTAAATGTGTGCACTAATAATTGCATATAGTATGTTCGATTAATTTTAATCGTAAAAAATAAATTTACCGAGAAATTTCGGTATATAGGAATATAATAAGGTGTACTTAAGATAGTGTTAGGTTATAATATTTTTTTTTCTGATTCAATTTTTTCTGATTAATTGATCCAATTAATTTTTTAATTGAAATGTCTTCAATCGCAGAAATGATAGTATCAATTAACACATTAATTGACAGCCAATTAAAAAATTAATTGATCCAATTAAAAAATTATTTGATACTACGAGTATTAATTTGTGTGATTGATTTTTGTTTCAATTAAAAAATTTATTGGATCAATTAAATTTTTAATTGAATAGTTTTTAAAACTCAATTAAGATTTTAATTGGAAAAATTTTCGTGAATTTTTTTTTTCTGTGTAGTACTTGAAAAGAATGAATATTAAATGCAGAAAATTATGTAATATTTATATTAATTATATATACGAAATTGAATTGATATAGGAGACATTCTGCACTCAATGTTATCTACGCCAACTGCCCTTTTATATCTATAACAAATTCTCAGTGTGTACAATGGTACAATTATTGAAATTTAACTACAGTGAATAAATTTGAATAATCGATTCGCACACAAAAAGGCGTTAATATGTATATAAAAGAGAAACTATTGTAGATTATATTAGATGCATAGTTTTTGCTACAACAATTAGCTTTTATGCATATTATTATATAGTTTATTGAAATTTTTCATTTTAAGACTTTGACTTATTGGAATAAATTGAAAAATATGAAAATCAAAATTAATTACTTCTATTTTTCGATATTAAGAGTCTATACATATTTAATCCCTTCCAACATTTATTTATACTGATCTGTATTATCAGTCTTATGACAACCCTATCAGTAAAATAAGAAACATTGTAAAATACACTCTCTCTACTACACTTCCCCAGTTAAAAAGAAATCGTAAGTGTAATATTGGTGTGATGTGTGCTTGTGTGTGTGTGTGTGTGTGTGATGGGAGCCTTTGTATTTGTTTGTAAGTGATAGCATTTAATGTTAACCGGCAAACAGAAAAATATATATCAAAACATATAAAAGTTTTTAATATCCCAAATACTGGCACATATACAACACCAGCATCGTCATCATCATCTTCATCATCATCATCATGCCAAGAGTTAAACATCCAAAATGTAGCAACACAAACCCACTTCAAATGGGAGAGAACCACACAATTGAACTTTATGCCTTAGATCTAAAGACCCTGCATAGACAGTTAGACAGATAGACGGACGAATGGACAGACAAAACTGAAACTGGTACGCTTAGTTTTGGATATGAAGAAGAATAACGAGGAAAAAAGTACCCAGCACATGAGTTATTTTCTTAAAACTTTTCACAATTTGACAAACATACACATGTACATACATATCCAATGCTATGTTACACACACCCACACATATTTGTCTGATAAACATCCTATTTCTTAAGCATACGCATACATATCGACAATTGTAGACATGTGGCCAAGTAAGTACTCTCCCAAGAAATACACATACATTCACATACATCTACACAAACATAGACATATTTAATGTATACTTCTACTTCTCCTTGGAAATATAGGAAGAGCAGGCATCAAATAAAAATAAAGTAAAGTAAAAACTTACATGCGCTTCACAATGATATGATACGAAAAATCCTACTCTAAAACCCAAAAACTCAAACCCTTACACAAAACTTCAACCATCAAATGTCCGTTGTAACGTATCCTCTGACTATCACTAGCATCATGCCAAGGACAGTAAGAACAACAACAATAACTCTGCCACCCAAGAAATAAGGAACATAACTCATCTATCAATTCTCACTTTTCAAACTGCCATGCCACCGGCAACAACAAGAGCAATGCAAAAAAAGGACTAAATATAATACAACTCTGCTTGTACTCGCACGCACACACACACACATACAAGCATTCACAATCACATATAAGAGATTGTGGCATCTTAGCGCCAAAACCCCTTAAGTGGGAAAAAGGGTCCTTTTGCCTCCACTCCCCCAAAAAATCCAAATGAGAAATGTACTCTGGCTGTGCAAAGGATTCTCTTGAATAATTTTTCTACAATTCTATGTATGGTTATCTACAACACGTACATCAATATGAAGAAAGTGTTGCGAATATCTGTAAGAAAGTATGAATTCGTGTTTGTACGGTAACCACCCACCACCACCACCGCCCCTTACACACGCACACAGTGTCTGCTGTAATGGTCATTATGTCTGTCACTTCCGTTTCCTTGTGTATTGCTTCACGCCAGTCAACTACCTACCTCCAGCATTATCATCGTCATTGCCAGCATCATAACCATTACCATCGCCATTGTCATTATCATTACAATCATCATTATCGTTAGTAACATTATTATTATTATGGTTATCGTTGTTGCTGTTATCAACTTTGATTTCAATATGAGTAGTACTTTTTGAAAAAAAAAGAGTACTAGCATCTTGGTATAGTTGCCACTTGGGTTTGTCATAGCTTAGATCATATGTGGCAGGAAAGTGTTTTGAAACGTACTTAAATTTATTAAGTTAGATAAAATGTATTTATTTGCACACATACACCAGTTACCCTAAATTCGTGAGATTATTCTCTGTAGAAATAAAATTATTCTCAGTTATACTTACACCAATTCGCATATGCTAATATAATGCAAGTGAATGATTTTAGTTAATATTACATACTTATACTGATTATATGTATTTAAATTCTCACATGTTTTATTGCGAAATTCGAATTTCGTCTATATGAGTTGACTATAATTTGATGTATTCATATCTGCAACCATGTTTTCTTTGCAGTTGAATTTTAAACTCTCCACAATTTTTTAGTTCCCATCGAAATAGGGTCTTGTATTATGATTTATATAAAAATATGAGTTACTAGTTTTATTGAGAAGAAAATATTTTCGGTCTGCTTTCAATGTTTTGAAAACGAATTTTTATAACTACTTAAAGCTACGAACAAAAATAAGGCTGACTTAAAAAGATCCTTACAGCAAAATTGAAAATGATTATTATGACATGCATGTATTATAACATGAAGATCGTCTATTTTTTTTAATTCCTTCTTGTTTTTCTTCAATTTGTTTTCTTCTATAAGACTTTTCAATTTCAAAATTCATGTACAAAGCTCCCTATATCTACAATCTGGTAACACTTTACCCTAGCATTGTATAAAACATCCTAAAACTATGCTACATATTCTTAGACAACTTCCGTTTCTAAAGAAATTTAAGATAACACCATAAGGAGGCAAAAATAAAACAAATGAAACACACATGTGGACAAGTTAAGAAGTTGCGATATATATTTTGGTAAGCAACAGCAACAACAACAATAAAAAACACACACACAATATAAAAAAGCAGACACATTTACACCCCATAAAAAAGGACTTTCACATGTTTTGCTAGGAATCAAGTCAGCCACCCAACCAAGTAGTTAGTCATTCATTCATCTAAACGAGCACATGATGCTTAAAACACACACTTGATGAGAGTTGATGAGAAATGAACTTGAACGAATGCCATTCAAAAAAATAGAATAAGGAGAGAGTGAGAGAGAACGAGCAAGTGGTTTCTATGGAGAATACAAGTGGGTATGAGTGGTGTGCTTGTAATAAAACTTTATAATGTTGCGGCCAGTTTGATGTATTAGCTACATACACATATACACACTTCTAAGGTTGGGGCATTATAGTTTGTTTGTTCTTGTTGTAGAAGAGATCGTTCAATGTGAAATGTGGCGCCCACAGAGACTTCAAAAGTAGCAACAGCAATGCCAAACAACAAAAGTCTACTGACGTTTCTAACCCATATCAAACTGTCGCTAAGTTCAATGTGTATATGTAATTTATTTTATTTTATGTTCGTTTTTCAGTTTCATGGGTGGATATTATTTAATATATTTGTGAATGCCCATTTTGCCCCATACCAAATACCCCAACCCCTCCTCTTTTTGTTTTGTGCACAAAAAACATACATTAGTAAAAATTTCTAATTCTATACAACTAAAACTCTTTTACTCTCATTTTTACACATTGGCTCTCAGAGAACCACTATAGAAGAATCATTATGATGATGCTGTTGATTACAGCCATGTTGATAGTTATATGTGAAACATCATCATTATCTTCACCGTTAGGCAGACAGACCTATGTTTGGTTTTATTAACAACATTTTGGAATAGATGGAGTAACCATGTGGTGTGGTGTATGTATGGGCCTTTTACAATATTTTGTTCTAATACATCATTGACAAACATGTTGCTAACAAAAGGACTCTCATACACATAGGAAAAATAATACAAGTTATAAAGCAATAGTGGCAGCAGCATCGTATTATTTTATATATGGCATAATGTTTTTAGCAAATCTCTCAATTTACCGTATGACCTCCTCCGTATGGAGAATATTATAGAACCCCACCATACCATTATCACTTATCCATTGCCTCTTTCCCCATAGCAAACAATTGTAAAAATTCATCGTAAGGGTAAGCAGCCTGGAGGAAATTTAGGCGGCGAGAGTACATTCATTTATTCTCTCGTAACTAAAATGATAATGGTGATAGTAATGCTTATGCTTATGATGTGTTTGATTGTAGATTTGTGGGAGAGAGAGTGAGAGTAGTATTTCGTTTATGCGTATGTTTTGTTTTTTGTTCGATTTAGATGAACGTGTATATATATATATATATGTGTGTGTGTGCGCGAATGTGTGAAAGTTAATGCACGAGTTGTTGTTTGTTGTAGTTTTGTTATGGTTTTATGCCCATATCTCCTCAACCCGCAAACCGGACATCTATGGTGTGGCATGGTGGAAAAAGGACAAAAATGTTTAGATTTTGTTTTTGTATTTGCCTTGACTATTTCAGAGAATGATGTATGTGTGCACGTTTGTGTGAATACATGTCAGTGTGAGGTTTTAGTTTCATTTGTATTTTAATGGTTTTTTGGTTGTTTTTGTTTTATTGCCACCAATGCTCTGTCTATTTAAGTGAAGGGGTTGAAATTGTAGTTGTTAGATCATCGTTATGAGAGTATGTGGGATGCTATTCTATCTAATAACCAAATTGAGAATATGGACACTACAAAAACAAAATATTGCCAAAGGGAAATGTCATAGAGATGCCACAGCAATATTTTTGTCAAAGAGGGGCTTTATAGGAAAATATCCAAGAGCAAAGAAATTGTTTGATTATATGGTGATAGTTTCGACTAAGTAAAAATTTGAAATTTTTACAAAACTTTCTAAAATTGAGATAATTGATTAATTTCGTTAATATCATGTTATTGTTCGTATTGTTGCGAATTTGCGTGATAGCTACGGAAATCTATAATGTATGAGAGATAGTTTAGTTTCAAAATGTTCAATACCTCTGTAATGATTTCTATTTACGGAATGAATATTAATTAAAATAAATTACATCTCAAATAAAAAAATATATACAACAATTACGTAAGTGAGTAAAACTAGCAATTTTAATTTGTTTTCATAATTTACTGTGTAAATATAATTTGTTTTCTTATTTTTCTTTTGTAAAATAGTCCTTGTTATAGGGTATTTATTTTGCTAAGGTGAACATTCTTTAAATGGACCACATATTGTTGATGGGGTTATGCTTAATGTCGATGTGGCTGTCTGGTGGCTAGTCACATATATGTATGTGTGAGTACCATCGTTACGAGTATGTGAACCTCTCTGCTTAATATGAGTGAACATTTGTTGTTTAACAATAATATTTAGTTGGCGTAAATTTAACTGTGATATGTATAAAACATGTATGACATATCGAATGTTCATTTCACACTCAAACATAAACTCTATGGAAAGGGAAATAAACTAAGCATAACACCAACATACGTCCATATATATATGGTTCTGCTTTTGTGTGCATGTGTGAGTGTTTGAGCATTTGTAAGCATGTCCTGTCTCCATATGGACAAACTATATATATTAGAATTGCGTAATTCATTAGTAGAGCGGTATGTGGTAGCGGACTACTATTGCTCCTGCTGCTATCGGAATGATGAATGATGTGTGTGTTGTGGCTAGATTTTTGTTGTACTCTTCCCATGACAGCATAAACACACAAACACCCACTCGCCCAGTATAGGCAATGCCGTGGAAAAAATGGTTTAATGCCATTTGGAGAAGAAGAATGTGGTGATGGATATTTTTGTCTTTCCCCCAAAAGTGTCCCGCCAAAAACAAAATAAAGGGGATGCTTTGTATCATTTATACAGGATATTTAAGTTTGATTATATGCGAATGTTTATGGCCTGTGTGTGTGTGTGCATATAAAAATTGGTTGTAACAAGAGGTGTCCCTTTTTTGGTGTCATTCTTTGCAATTTCTAAACGCATATTTACATTTCAAATCCTATTGCTGATGAGTTTAGAATAGAGAAACAGGGAAAGGGAAATAAGCTCTGGGCTTGTCCCATTTATAGGGAGATGGAGGTTTTTCAATTGAATATTCTAAATCAAAAATATAGTGGGTGGTAGATTGATGATCCGGGTGTGTATGAAGGACTATGGCTTTGACCCACCAATATGAGTATGAGAGCAAATAGACAATATAGAAATTAAACTATAAAATTATCTATAAATTTGTTTTTGAAAAGCCATATGAGGGTCCATATATATACACACAGACGCACATACACACACATACTCATCTAAATCTAAACTGATGGATATGCAAATGTACGATACTATACATTTAGTTATATATGTACCTATCTAAACTATTGTATATAAGTGTATGTACATGCTTATATGTAAATGTATGTAAATTATAAGTTTTTGTATAGCCATGTAGCCATTGAAACATAATCACCATCATCATTATCCTTTGTATTATTATTAGAATGGAAAATAAATTAATTTCATTTTGAAAACACACAAAAAGGATTAGAAATGATTACATTCGAAGGACCACCTCCCCCTCGGTTGAATGGCCCCCAACCCTTCTATGGAATACAGAAGACCGCACAATTTCTAGATAATTAGAAAAATGCTGTATGCTGTTGTGGCCATCCATGCACAGTTTGTGTTGTTTTGTTAATTTTGATTAAATTATTGAAAATTTCAACTACACTCATTTGACCACTATAGCCATCTCACCAACCCTTTGAAGGGTATGAAATGGACAGGATTTGTGATTAAATATGCTGGCCCATTGGTTTGTATGCAATAGTGGAAATTCTTTAAACAGGCTTTGGAATAAGATTAAAGTGAAGCGTGTAACCAAAGTTTTTCTTTTTGGGGTTAAATTTGATTTAAGGAAAAAAGCTTCGAAATTATCCCTTATAATAGAAGTTGGGATTTAGTGTTTCAAAAGTGATCTATTACTATAAATCTCCATGTTATTTTTGTTCTAAGACGACAAAAACAGATGGAAAAATACTTCGATGTAAGTTATTAAAATAGAAAGTTAAATTACAATTCCCAATAAACTTTAAACATATTTATTGTTTTTTTAGAATATATACCTTTTGGTGGAAAATATAGGATAGGAATATTCTTGAATGTTTTTGTTCAAATTGGAATAGATGATCATTTCCTCTAAGTCCAATAACAATAGTTCCATTTATTTTTTTTTTCTATTATTTTTTTAAGATTTCTTTTTTTTGGATTTTAATTTCCAACAGTAATTAATTTCTTTTTTTTTTTGTGGTGAGGTATATTCTTCAAATTGCTTTTCTCTTTTTCTTCTTTGATTATCTGTAAAGTACAAGAGTTTTATGGTAATAAATTATTTTTCTTATCTTTAGCATTTTTGCCAGAGACATTAACCAAAAACATCTACATATGAGAAGTTATTTCTTTTACTGTGTGCGTTTAGGTTTTCTTCTTATGTTGTCCCATTATTAATGGTAAATTGTAGTTCTAATGGTCTAGATGAAGAACTGCTAATTAATCTTAACAATTAGCATTCTTTAACTCCTTAAGCCTAAGGAGGTTTAAGAGGACAAGACAAAGAAATGGGATGAATAAATGTTGATGATGAAGGGGGCTATGATGCCACTTGTATCTCTTGCCCCTTTTTTATAGGCCTGAGTAGTGTAGTGGTCTTAGTTCTAGACATTTACATATGTAGTTGTTTGAAATATGGATTTTGTATCTAGACAAAAACATTTCCGGGTTATTTTTCTTGTCCTCCATATGTATCCTTTGTGCATTTTTTTAATGGCAAATAAGTCATGGTAAAATTATATACACGGGAAAAATTCCAACAAAAATGAGTAAACAGCAAAAAATTTTGAAAACAAATAAAGAAAAACGATATACAATTTAATTTAATTTAATTAGCTTTTATTGCTCTTAATTTTAAATTGAATTTGATTTTATTCAATTAAATGTAATGGACTTTAATTGTAATCAGTTGACTTCTTTACATGAATTTAAAATTTAATTTATTTTAATTTGGTCAAGCGAATCAATCACCCACAGAATACACGAAGAAGACGAGAAGGACGGTATATTATTCCCAGCTTTAAAAATGAATATGGGAAATATTCACTAGCGGTTGCTTTACCTCAAGCTCTGAATGAGATACCAACACATATTTTCAATATTACAAACACTTATACTAGAAACAAGATTATAAAAAAACATTTGTTAGATAAGAAAAAAAAATTATATATATATATAGAAAAAAATTTTTGGTTGATATAAAATTTAATTTAATTTATAATTTTTAATAAACCTATTTAATAAAGCTTATGAAAAATAAAATTTAATTTAAGTTTTAATTATTTTTCTTAATTAAAAAAATGGATTCAATTAAAACATTCGAATACGCTTCTAAGATTTTTGTGGAAAAAATAAAAGAAAATTTCTCTTTCTTCAATTCTCTTAAGAGCTAATTTGCATGGTTCGGGCGTAAAGAGAGCATTGTAATGAAAATCTTTAGCTTTTAAAATAACATTTAAAATTAAATAAACTATCTCAGTTTTTTTATTTTTGATTAATTAATAGATTTAACTATTAGGGTATTTAAAACAGGATTCTCGTTATTCTCACGGTGTATTGCAAAGAACTGTGGATTCCTGGCCAAATAGTTAAATTATACCCAAAAACTCCAATGCCGAAGATCAAAAGAAACCCCATAGAGAAAAAGGGTTCCTCAGTAAGTAGACCATTTGAATGTCAAAAATATAAAGGATAAGCATAGAGGTTTAAGACAAAGCTTTACTTAGTCTTTCATAGGATAATTTCATATCCATTTTCCTTGGGGGAATATGGGGATAGCAATGGTTTGTGTTATACTCACATCCATATCACATTTTAAAGATTTCTATAAAACTAAGGATATAATTGTCCTTTCAAGCATTTTTATACACACACACATAAGTATACGAGTATACTCATACATTCCCCCTTCCACATATCTTTTTATATGTGTAGTAGTGTAGAACTTCAAGCATGTAAAATACAATTGATGGACGTTTGTTAAGCCAAGACAAAGGGGGATGGACAGATGGCGCAATGGTGATGGAGAAGTAAGAGGTGGGGGCATAGCAAAGGAATGATGCTTAACATTGGTGTAAATGTATGCTAAGCTAAGGTCCTTTTTTTTGGTTATGGTAAGTAAGTAAGTAAATGAGAAAGGTCTTACAGACGGACATATTTAAGGACATTCGAAACCATCAGTGTGAGAAAATGTTTGGTGGGGGTTAAGTTTTGGGTTCTTCAAATCCCCATTTCAGTGTGTGTGTGTGAAGCATTTGTGCCATTCATACATTTACGTACATATTTATTACTTTATAAGCATAAAACTACAATCCATCTTATGGTGTGTGATGATGCTTTTTCGTATAGTTTACGAGCAAACGATTATATTTAACTTGTATTTTCACTGAAAGTATACCAATACACACACACATATAGACATTCTCTCACAGGACATGATAGTTGTTGAAGTTGTTGGTAGTGAGGGTTTTGGTTTTCCTGGCAGAGGGATGCCTGTAACGGAGATATCCTTTACGCCAGTATCCTCTTCATCGCCATCATCTTATTCTTCTTCTACTTCATTGAACTTCTTGGTCTTTAGACTATTCCAAAGTCCTGCAATACTAGTTCTCTGTTTTCTCTCTGAGTTGTCGTCCTGGTGGTGGTCCACGCTATGAATTTTTCTTAGTTTTGTTGAAATACAATACATTATGAATGTACATATAAAATATATATGCGAGCAAGTGAGTGAGTGAGTGAGTGAATGGAATGAATGGTTTTATTTGTACGAATAGTTAAAATAAAGTGAAGTTTGTTGTGGTTTACTAGCAGCAATGGTACAATTTTCTGCAAAAGATCCTAGAAACGGAACTAGGATGGGGTTAACCATGGCACAAAGGCCGAGGCAACTGCCAGCCAGCCAGCCAGCCAACGACAACAATGACTGAACCGCCAACACAGGCTGACAGACTGGCTGTTTTTGGGAGCTGCAGTACGTGTTTCCTTAAACTTTTTGCTTTGTCCTATACTTAGTGGAGCTGTGAAGTGATGTTACACAGACCTAAGAGGCACCAGCATATGGTTGGTTGACTGTTCGTTTGGATACTTTTACTGAATTGTAGGAACAACTGCAGTAATGCTTCGAAAAGTCTCAAAGTGGGTGGCCATAATGACGATGGTATGTATGTGTGTGTGTGCGTGTGAAGGACGTTTGCTAGTTAGTTGTTCATATATAATGTGGGTCGTTGTTTTGTTAGTGTATTGGTGTCATTTATTCCTTTTGTGTTTTTATTTGCTTATAAGGATAATTGTAATGTATGAATTTTAAAAATGTATATTTTTCGTAAATCTATATTTATATATGTATAACGTAGATTTGATGTAAATACGTATATATAAATATAAGACGATGTTAGCGATTGGGCTTGGGAAATACTTATAATGTTGATGGGAATAGGGTAGTATGTAGTGTTGATGGGGGTATAATAAAATGGGCAGAATTTTTGCTATTAATAATAACATAAGGGTATTGTGTAGTACTGCAGGCTATATTAAAGGGAAATTTTAACCCTTTAAGTGACATTATTCTATTATGGTTATTAAATTGTAGAAAAAATTATATGAAACATTTTAAATATCTTCATTGCGCAATGTATATTGTCTATGCAAATTCTATTACTAATCACTTCATTAAGTAAATAATTAAACAATTTGCATAGGTATAACATTGTAGTGTAACATAGACTGTTATATTACAGTCACTTTATGTCCATTTGAAAATGTTAACCCATTCGCTGCCAAGCCTATGTTATATAAATTAATAACCATTGCTATTTATATTTTCTTGGTAAGGAATTTATGTAAATAAAATATTTGTAGTATTTTTTATATATTTATATTATATTTGTGGCAAAAAAAAAATGTTAACTTAAAAGCCTGCATGTTATAATATATTCAAAGTAGGACGAGTATACAGCGAATGGGTTAATGGCTTGATGTTATAAATAATGATTTCTTTTAGATGAATCCTATTTAGGTTAGGTTAGTTATAAAGGTAGCCGATATTTTAGATGGTTAACTTATTAACTTATTAACTTACATTATTATGTAAATTAAGTGAATTCTAGGTGATATTAAGTTGGCGAAATTAAACATTTTCTATAAAAATTTTAATTTTTTCGTAAATTTATATTTACTACTTTGTATGAATTGCTATGAAAACACCAATACACTACAAAGATACAGCATACATTGAACAATAAAAGCTATATAAAGTTATTTACGTGTGCATATGATTTTTATAAAATTTTCAAACAGTAAATCCACACTAAAGTATACTCAAAAAAGTTTTCCTTGGTCGAAGTAAAATTTACACAAAATTGTTTCTGACTCTAAAGAAATTTTATAAGGCCATATCGATGTCTCCATTCCAAAGTACGCTAAGTCTGAAAAGTGAATTTTACATGAAACAAGTTCAAATTTTTTTTTTTTTTTTGGAATTTCTCAAAAACCGTATAAGATATAAATTCGCTTTTTTCGGTCTTAAAATCATATTTATTGTAGATTTTTTTTAGTATGTACAAATTCAAAATAGTGATAATAGAATATGGCTAAAAATGACTTGAATTGGAAAATTTTAAAACTTTAGTCACTGGCTACGTACAATATCAACCACAACTTTTGATAGAAGTGTCTAATAAATTCGAATTTTTGACGGGATGCAATTCACATCAATCCGAATAAAAAATAACGAACTTCTTAAAAAAAATGCTAAGTCGGCTTGGCGTACTTTGGAATGAGGGCATCGATATAAGCCTCGTTTGGTTAAACTCCGATTTATTTGCTTTAAGGAAAATACGCTTTCATTGCAACAAAAATGAGTTTTCAATGTCTAAGTCTTCGTTTAGTACAAATAATATTTTTTGAGAGTAATTTATTTTTTTTTTGTATTTTTTCTATATTTTCTTTTGGGTTTGGGATTCCATAAAAATTAAATACACAGGACACTTGCCAGATCTTGAGAATGTGAGAATTCTTGACAGGGAAAATAACAGCAAAAAGAGATACCTATTGGAAAGCCTACGAATTCAACAGAAAGGCGAAACAACGATGAATTTAAAAGAAGATAGGGACAATATAAGCTGGAGCTACCGAGTTGCAATAAAATAAGCTGTGATATTTAAATTAAGTTGTGTCGTTAAATAAATTTATGTTACGTGTTTGAATATTTATACAAATGTAACCAAAAACACTTGAATTTCTGTAAGTTGTTTTGTTAATATTTGTATTGTGAAATATTGTTATTCAATTTTTATAAATCTTTGTTTAAATAGACGAATCCCTTGAAAAAGCCACTAAATAGTAGAGAAACGTCGGGAGAATATGAAATAAAAGAGTTTTATTTAAAAAATAATTTAGGCCTAAATAGCTAAAATCAAATAATAACAAAAAATTGAATACGTTAGATTTTTTGTTGTCAGTCCCATTCATTTGAAATAAAATGTCAAATTTAAAATCAAACTCGAATTGATTTTACTGCGGTATGTAATGTTTAAGTTATATTCTATATTTAGCTTTTCTAATACATATTATATGGTTATGTGTGCGTTGAGTTTCTTGTAATTTGGGATACAAGAGTCAAAAATCGACTGATAGAATATTGTAAATATTAATTTGTTTATTAAGGAAATAAATTTTATAACTGAGACAAAACTTTCGGCGATATCGACAAATTATGTGAAAGTTTTTCATACATTTTTTGTATGCCACATCGTCACTATAAATATTTCCAGTACATACAAATTAATCTGATTATTATGAATTATATAGGAGGAGAGCTTACCTCATAATGTTATTTTGAACGTAGAACATGGAACATTTGTGACGCAAACATAAACATACTTGCCGAAATCCGAATTGTAGCCTAGTTTCTTAAATATCCAATTAGATAACAGAGTCCTATGCCTTCAAATCAATTGATGTGTAAACTATTTAATGTTCTGTTATTTAATTACTACAAATTTTTACTATTTTCTATAAAATGTTTTATGTGTGCAACAAAGAAACAGTAACAAAATTCCCAACTTTAATAAACTTTTAGATACCCCCCAAGTAGCTCTATGTTATTTTTTCAGACGAATTGATTTAAATGTTCTTTTTATTGGTAGGGATTTAGAATTATTAAATAGTGGTGTATCGCGCACAATGTTCTATGTGTGCAGCTAGTTTTCTAATAGACACCTCGAAATATTATGAAAGATCTAAAAAGCCTTTGAAATCAAATAGAAATTGAAATAACGCCAAGCAAATGTTTGCGAATTAATACGATTTATTAATAATTTCCGATTTTGCTTAGCTACTGGCAAATTGTTTGCAATTTTATCCTGAATATCCTGAGGGGGTTGTTTTGCAATATGTGACATTTTCAAGGCAACATAATTTTTTAACAATGGCAAAAAAACTACCTATGACCTCATGAAAAAAGGGGTTACGAAAAATATTCCCGGATATTCGTAAATTCAAAGCGTGACATATTGTCCATTGATCTAACAATAAATTATATTATGTGTCAGGCCAAATACAAACGCAATGAGAAGAAATCAACAACAAAAAAATAGAAACCTACAGCGAGGAAGGACAAGGTTTTCACATTATTCACACCCGGTGAGATGTCCCCTCAAAGGATTAACAATCAATCCCTGTATTAGTTAAGGCATATTGTTGTTTAATGTGTGTGTGAGTGTGTGTCGATATGATTTTGCAGTTAGTCGTAACGGTGGTGAGTGTGTGTGTTCGATGATGTCCTGTGCCTGAAGTAAAATACAATACAATCATGGTACTACAGCGGCGGGTGATATTCTACTGGGTAGTTTACAGTAGTTTTCATCATAGTTTTTGGTAACATTAGTTAGCAGAGAAACCTAAGGCAACAGGAATCAAAATGCAAAGGGGTTATGATGCAGAGTATTGAGTGGGTGGTGGTAGAAGGTTCGAAAGGGTTTGTGTACGTAGAGATTTTTTGAGTTTTTGGTTGTTGCCAAAATGCTGATAGTTTTTGGTGTTTTTGTTTATTTATTTGGTTAAACGTAGTCGGGCCGAACGAACTTCATAGTCATACAAACACAGATATATTAAGGCTAGGATATATTTGAATCTACACAAACACACACACACACTCACACAAAGAGAAATAAGGATATTTAACCAAACCATGACATGCTGAGGAGATAGTGAGAGCGCGGTAGCAAGTGAGAGTGACAGCATTGCGGTTGTGGTATTTGGGAGTACTAATGCTATTATTGTTGTTGCTATTACTATGCCATGTCCATGTCGTTATTGATGTTGTTGTCGTTGTTATTGTTGTTATTGTTGTTAGATACGTTTGCACAAAAAGATTTTATAACATCCAATGCATATTGTTGTTATTATTTTATTTAGTTTTTTTTTTGGCTTATTTTGCTATTTAACTATTTTTCCTTCCATTGTGTGGGATTTTTGAATATGTGTGTGTGTGCAAATGTTTGAGTGTGTAGATTTTGTTTTATGGCCAGAGATTGTTTTTGCTGCTGCCACTACACTTTTGCCGTTGCTGCAAAAAGCCAGCCATACCACAAGCATATTTTGCAATTTGGGCAATGTGTTGTATTTGTACAATGTGCCAAAAACTTTGAATTGTATTGAAATTGTATTTTATTATGAAATAGTTTGTAATACAACAACAACAACAGCAATAACGGCGACAATGAAAAACACGAAAATTACAATGAAATGTAAAAAAAGGAAAAAATTATAAAGAATTATGCATACAGAAGGGGGCATGACGAATTTTACAATGAGAAATATACTTCAAGAAAAACTATGATAATTTTTAAAATTGACAGCAATTGTTTGTCTGTAATATATAGGCTAAGTGGACAAGTAGCTTGAATAGTCTTTATGAAAGAAAATAAAATCGAAGAAGTTTACATGATTTTAGTAGAAAATTTAATAAATAAAATTATTCGCTTCTCGTCTCAAAATCGAATTTATTATAACATAGTTTACAAAATAAGTTCACCACTGTGGTATCACAACCCTACGGGAAATGGATTAACCACAGGACCGGTACAGGACTAGTCCCTGGTGTGTATAGACCAATCCTAGTTCTGGTCAAGACGTATAGAAGGGACCGGTCACTTTAACATGGGTTTGTCATTGACGGGGTAAATTTACACTTTAGGACACATCCTGGACTCGTTCCTAAGGCCATATCCTGGGACATTTTAGTAGTAGCACTCCATAGACAGGTCCTCATGAACCAGTCTCGGACAAACACTTAGAAATTTGTTTCATGAAAAACTTTTGCAATATGTTGAACAATAGGTTATTCTGGTAATTCTATTTCACTAAATCCAATAAAATTATTATATCAAGGGAGTATGGAAATCATTCAATTATGACTGTTTAAAAACTGCAACAAACTGGATCACCGGTACCAGTCCTGTGAGTGGTCCGTCAGTGGTAATTTGCACTAATTTCCCGTAGGGAATGGACTTAATAGTTTAAGTTGGCCTGAAAATATCGGGCTGCCCCTATATCTAATCTAACCTACTAAATAATCATGAGCCAAAATTATTTTTTGAATATAGAATAATTGGTTTAGATGATTCTTAGGTTATGTCTTGAAATTATATTTAGTTTTATAACCGTTTCGATATTATTAATGTGTAGCATAGTTTTTCAGATTTGTAACATATAATTCTGAAATATAGTAAACAATTCATGCCAGAATATTACAGATCCCATGACTACAAATGAAATGAGTAAGATCAGAGAAATGCTATTTTATGTTATTTTTAAATCGATTTTCACTATCGTCATGATGATTTCTCTGTGTGCGATGAAAATTTAATAAATTTTGGGAAACTAACAAATAGCAAATAAAATACCAGTTATGAGGAGGATTTTTTATATGCCCACAGAATTCAAGTTATTGACTAATTAATCGAATACACCAGGTTTTTCATTTCCAGTTTAAATTCGAAATCATTATAATTTAGATAAACTGAACATAAATAATATAATATACAGTCTTCTAGAAATAAATTATTTTACCTAGAACATGATCTACGGCACCTTTGAACACATAAAAATCTGTGTAAGTGGTTACTATGTTTTTGTGTTCGTACTTTTATTCCTTTTTATGTTATCTTTAATATTGTCATCGTGAAGGCGTTATCTATGTGTGCCAAATATCTATAAAAAATAACAACTGTTTTGGAATTATAGTATACCATATATTTGTAGTTAACTATTATGATACATTTGAATTGAATAAGGTGTGCGAGATCTTGCTTCATCTTATGCTTATTTTGGGTTTCAATATTTATTTAACATTATCTATGTGTGCGATGCCAATTTCAAAACTTGTGGAATATTAATAAATAAAGGTATTTTTAAATTCCAAGGCTACAAATTGATTGACTAAAGGCGAATGTGTATTTTTTACTTTCATTATGAATTTTAGAGCTTACAGTTTGCATGTGCAGTACATTAGTAATTTAATGTCTTGTATTCCGTAGTTTTTTAATAGAAAATAATTATTATGGATTTTTTTATGACAAAATAATTGATTTGTGTAAAGTCCAGATTTTATTATCTCTATGTTATATTTAACTTGGTTATCACTTTGGTTTCATTTATGTGTGCGGTATACGTTTTAAAAAACTGTATCAATTAATATGGAAATATAATATAAAACTCTATTCAAATCAATATAGTACCCATGGTTAAAATAGAATTGAATGAGATCACATAACAGTGTTAGAATCCTTTGTGTAGCTTCAAGTTTCGCATTGCTTTAAAATGATCCCTTTGTGCAATACAGAATTGCGAAAATTTGGGTATTACGAAAAATAGCTCCATGCATGCAAAATGTATATATTTAATTTAATGATGTATTTCAACAATCTTCCTTAATTGACATGAATTGATCCAAACTATTTATAAGTTCAGAAAGATTATGTATTTGAAGTACTTGAAAGGCTCTAGAAAATTGATTGTGTGTGCAGAACAGTTTTTGAATTATAAAAGTGTATATATATGAAGTTAGCGAAAATCAAATCTCCAATCTTGGTCCAATAGGGTTTGCTTTTTAAATCATCGATTTAATTGAACCAAATATAAGATAAATTGATCACTACACAGTTTTAAAGGATACATAATAACATCTAACGGTGTTCCTACTTGAGAAATGTTAAAATTGAGAGGGAAAATACCATATATGACGACAGTATTGAGGATATAATTTAATGCATATGCTTTCATTGCTTTTTCACAAGAAGAAACAATTTTGGAAACTTTCCTTCATATGGGAAATTGTAGTGTGGATGATACCGGTGAGAATAAACTTGAATGTGGCATCTCCATTTTCTCTCAGTTTCATTTTAGGACATGTTCCAGTAAACCTCTTTGAAACAATATTAAGAACAGAAGGGAATTTTCTATTCTATAGCAGATGATAAAATAATTGTTTTTTTCGCAAATATATATAACAGATATTATTTTCCATATCTATATCTTCTTTGAGCCTTAAATATTATTCATGATTACTTTAATACTTTAGATATGCCCATAAAAGCGAAAATTTCACAGGTATATTGTGCAATTTAATAGATGAGAATATTCATGGTGTGTTTGCATCAAGCTCTATATTTGTACGTACACACTCATATAGGTTCAATAACAGACATTAGAAGGACACACATTTTGGAAACATTAGTTAGCCTTTGGCGGACTTCGGTGGCGGCCTCAGCGACTGTAACATTATGGAGGCAATGACGATGCCATTAGGTTTGGTTTTAACTAAATCAAACGACATGCGGACTCAGTTTTGAGGAAATTGAGATGAAGAGAAGTTTTCAACCGAAACGGAAAGGGTTAGCAGGATATCTAAAATTTCACATTAACAACATTTGTTTATGTTGAAAGTGTCAGAGAGAATGTAAGCTCCTATGTAAGAGCGAGAGAATAAATCCCCACACACAAAAAAAAATTGCAAGGCATGAGAGCGAGTGAGCCAGCAGAGGAGTATTGAATGAATGAAAGTATAAAATATCCTCACCATACATTATTTGTAGATGTGGGTGAGTTATTTGTTGGCTAACAAACTAGAAACTATGTGCGGTTATTTTTCTATTTCATACACCACACACACACACACATACAAATGAACCACCATCACATATATATACAGGACATATTTATATGCGAGTGTGTGTGTGTGTGTGTGCGTAGTGTGGTGTGATGAGATGATGTCCTATAATGGGGTAGGTTACACTCATACACAATGAAATCTGACTGGGCCCATCGGCAGCAAAAGCTATTATTTGTGCTTATTTTATAGAAATTTTAAATGAAATGAAAGGGGTGTAAAAATAATACTTATTTTAAAATTGTTGTTGTCATGTCCCACCATGCCTGTTTGTGTGTATAGAGTATTGTGTGCGGGCATGTCCGAATATAAAAAGGAATATTAGACAGCAGCAGCCACATTCGATGTAAGTGTGCATAGACGAGGACATCGCTCACACACACACACACACATGAAGGCTTAGAGGATTTCATATAAATTTGTATCTAGCTATGTTATTTTTCTTTGCAATTTTTTGGAATATTTATAGATATGTAAGGGTGTGTGTATGTATATGTAGCTATGTGCGAATGAGTGAAATATCCTAAATATAATAAATCAATACACTTGCAAATTATTAAATTGCTTTTGAGTTAGAAAAATTTTGAAATATTTTTGAAAGACTTTTAAGTGTTAATACACATACATACACCTACCAGGCAGGGCAACATATTTTAGCCTGGTTGTTCAAAAACATAATCTTTTATGCATATGTATATATTTGTATGTAATAAAAATACAATAGCCTTCTATTATCCTTTGTGAATGTTGAAACATATTAGATAGCAATAAATTAAATAAAAAAAAAAAAAGCTATTATTTGTGCTTATTTTATAGAAATTTTAAATGAAATGAAAGGGGTGTAAAAATAATACTTATTTTAAAATTGTTGTTGTCATGTCCCACCATGCCTGTTTGTGTGTATAGAGTATTGTGTGCGGGCATGTCCGAATATAAAAAGGAATATTAGACAGCAGCAGCCACATTCGATGTAAGTGTGCATAGACGAGGACATCGCTCACACACACACACACACATGAAGGCTTAGAGGATTTCATATAAATTTGTATCTAGCTATGTTATTTTTCTTTGCAATTTTTTGGAATATTTATAGATATGTAAGGGTGTGTGTATGTATATGTAGCTATGTGCGAATGAGTGAAATATCCTAAATATAATAAATCAATACACTTGCAAATTATTAAATTGCTTTTGAGTTAGAAAAATTTTGAAATATTTTTGAAAGACTTTTAAGTGTTAATACACATACATACACCTACCAGGCAGGGCAACATATTTTAGCCTGGTTGTTCAAAAACATAATCTTTTATGCATATGTATATATTTGTATGTAATAAAAATACAATAGCCTTCTATTATCCTTTGTGAATGTTGAAACATATTAGATAGCAATAAATTAAATAAAAAAAAAAAATTTGTATAAATGAAATTTTCATATGCAAATACTCACTACTGAGTAAATGTGTGAAAATGTATACAAAAGAAGAAATTATTACAAAAAACACATTGGAATTTTAATTTGTAGAAAGCTCTTCAAATTCAATCAAACCTTTATGAATTCTAAGTGCATTGCTTCGTATAGGTTTTTTGGGTTTGTCGAAATAGATGTAAAGAAATAATTTAATTGAATAATGCATTAGCAATTTATTATTCTGTGGAAATTGATCAAAGTTCCAAAAAGTCTTTTATACATAAGTTATGCGTTTTTAATTAAAATTATGTATTTAAATAATTTATTCATTATTTTTAATAAAGTTAATTATCACTGTAGAATAGAACTGATTTTCCAAAATTGTACTAATATATATATGTGAGCAAAGTAATGTTAAATATATGGTGAAATTGATGAAGATGTTTATATATTAATTCTAGGTTATTGATTAAAATTAAAATATTTACAGGATTACTTTGCTCTCTGCAGCCATAGGGTAAGTATGTAATTAATACGAATTAGCAATAACGTCTTAAAAAGAAGTGAAGTGAATAAAATTATTTACTACAACATTGTTATAAGTGTTTTCAACTTTAATTTTATTCCTGAATGTTTCAATTAATTGATTTTGAATAAATATTCTCCTACAGCAGTTTTATAGTTATCATATTCCTTAACTATGTTCAAGAATTTATTGTGTGCAACATTGTTATTAGTGTATGCAAAATTAATTGTATTTTTGAATACTTGAATTAATTGATATTGAAAAATCAATTTTCCTAGAAAAATTTTGTTGTTATCGCATTCCTTAAAATGGTCAAGAATTTCTTGTGTGCAAGGTTGATTGGATAGGATTGGAAATTTGATTATATATTCAATTGTAGTGTGTTGGAATCTTATTTGAAAGGGTTGTTCAGAATCGAATTTACCTAAATATTAAGCCGATTCCGAATAATGTCGACCTAATCTACTTTAAATATAATTGTCTTATAAGCTAAATTCAGTTAAAAAGAAAAACAAAAACATTTGCAGCTTGATTCATATACCCTAATAATTTAATTTAATTTAATTCTATATCGGAGAGCTTGAGGTAATTGATCTTTATCAACTATGACCCACGGTATGATTTGCACTTATTATACTCACCAATTATAACTAAGATTTTTGTGTGTGCAAGATCTAAGTATAGAAAATTTAAAATGTTTTCAACTATTCTTGAATAAGTACAAGTTTTTTTCAAATATATTCTGAGTAAATGAAAAAGCCCACTTGAAATCTAATGTCTAAATCCTTTTCTGAATGTTCGAACTACTTAATCATTAGCAATTATCACGTATGGGAAGATTTCAGCTTATCACACTGCCAATCTATGACATTGATATATTAATACTATATATGTTGAAGTATTGCATAAATCAAAAATCCATTAATCCATTATTAATTGATTTCAAATGACGATAATTTATAAAAAAAAATAAAATTGAATGTAATAGAAAGAGCAATAGTCCGGAATTTTATGTAGGAGAGCGATTCGTAAAGTGTTTAAGTACAAATTTTTTTATATTTAAGTAGTATTGTATTTGTTATTTTGAACCTTCCAATGAATTGATAGTGAAATGCTACTAATTAAAGGACGATTTAATGATACTGTCCCTTACTAACATGACCTAGGTATTCATGTGTGCAGCAATTATAAATCTGTTAAGATGATATTTTCTAACAGTTTCTTTTATAAACATTTGGAAAGTCCATTTATGCCAAATTTCCTAAGGTTATATTTTATATATAACATTTTAATTGTGAAAAGTAAATAAATAAAAATGTGGAGGCAAATCCTATTCTTTGTGATTTTAATTTCTTTTATATACAATTTAATATTTTCTGATTGTGATTATTTGATGTCTGCAAATTCAAAAACCTCCACGTTGTTGTTTTGTTAGATTATATGGCTAGCATAGCTACCACATCAATGAACGGACCAATAAATTGCGAAAACAAATATTGTTTCTGTCCGGCTGAAATTCTAATGGCATTCAATCGATGCCACAACTATTTCCGTTTTTATTCTCCCACACTGATGTGTGGTACAGCTAGCCAACAGTTTTAACCCTTTGTAAGCTGGACAAACAGTAGAAGAACTTAGCAAATGCATTCATTCAATTATCAATAATAATTTTGGTCCATGTTTTTCCCCCAACCCTCTCCTCTTTATGATCAAATAGACCTAGGAAACAACAAAAACAAAAGGCGGAACCACACACAGAACTTAACTGAATGGCCGAAGTATTAGTGTGAATACACATCATAGTAAATGTATGCACATTTATCATTTGCCAATATAACTAGAAACACACACACAAATATTCTCGCATTTTTGATAAGCGCCTATATGACATTCTATTTGAGTGTCTCTATGTGTGTGTGTGTGTGTTTATAAAGACCTTTACAATGAAAAATTGGTTCTTTACGCGTTTTCACAAATTTGTTATTGTTCATTGCTAAGGAAATATTTGCAATAAATTCAGTTTATTTGTACGCGTATGTGTTTGAGTGCGGGTGTTGGCACTACAACACCGCACACTTTCTAAACCAAATTTAACACATGCCTAACTAAATATGTGTATGTGCATGTCCTAGCAAAAAAAATCCAGAATATTGTTCGCATGCTACTAGTGTACACGCTCATATTTACAAATATATTGCGTTCATGTACATGAGATTCGCAGATGAAGAAGTAGAGGAGTTGTTGTAGGAGGAGGAGGAGGAGGATGAGGAGAAGAGTATAATGTATTCCTAAACAATGCCGTTATACAATAAATTGTGTACCATAGATGAACGACGTTCGTTCGTTCAAAAGGACCATCATGACATGACCCATCATCATAATCATAGTACTACACACACACACACACAAACATTTACTGCCATACACCTCCTACAAAAATACTACATGTATTGAAACATACAACAAACCCATACATCATCAATATGTAGATACAACTCTCAACATGAATTCAGCTTTTTATTTCCTCTAACGTCCAAGTCCACCACTTCCACCATCTCCATTCAAATTGACAGCGACACCAACACCCCTTTTAACCTTAATGTCATTGTATGAATGTGTCGATAGACAGATGTATATTTCAAGGGACTGGCGGACAGTTAAGTATGGGTATGAGTATGTATGTGTGTGTATGTTTGACCGTCATCCTGGAATGGGTGTAGTGTACAAACACTAGAAAGCTGTCATTGCCTAAATTATATGCGAAATGTGCGTGAATAAGTATTGAACTGTACATATAATAAATAAACGAAAGAGCCAATACACATACCTATATATGCATACAAACAAACACATAAACACACATATATGCACAAGGTTTAACATTGGCTCTGAAATATCTTTGGTAAAGAACAGTGATGTCAGATGAAACAAAAACACCCATCAAAAAAGCGTCGCCAAAAAAGTAGTAAAAATGTTCTTTTTGGATCCGGAAGTGGTGCAAAATTGGCGCAGAAGCGATAATTTTAACATGGGCTTGTCATAGGACGGATGTCCTCCATTACAACAGACGTTGCACTGAAATTGCATCACTTCTTAAGGTGTGATGCGAATCCAATGATTTGGATGTGAATAAAGAAATTTTGTGATATTTTGACGAATAACTAAATATTTTTTTAAATTTTTTATGATTTTTAATGCATTATAATACTTGTCTGGAACGTTTGACATCAAATATTTTTAAAAATTCGCAATTTTTGTAGAAAGGATTTAGCATTTTTTTCCAAAATTTAAATAATTTGCACTATTTTATTAATTTTCAATCTGTTTTTAACCCATTTGAAATAATAAAAATTTAAATTTTCCATTAAAAATGTGAAAAAAGCGAATTATAAAAAATTTACTCAAATGAACTTCCTTTGCAGTTAAAATAAATAAAATCATTGGGAGGACATTTTGGGAAGTGCTTTTAAAGTTGTCCTTAAGAAGAACTTCCAACTTTTTTTTTTTGCTGGGCAACAATATTAAAATATTTTTATGAATGTAATGTTTGATATTATTTTGACTGATCTTGCCAAATAAATTGATCGTAGAAATCTGTCCAGATTGATAACAATATTTTGGTACACGCAGAGAAGGAATATGATCACCTCAAACATGTTTCCAGAGCAAAATGTTATTTTTTATGGTGACCATGTAACATGTTTGTCACTAAAATTTTATTTTCTCGTCAAATATAACCTGCTTGCCGAAATCAGATACATGATTTCCGAGAAAATAACATGGTTGCGCAAACCATGTTACATGGTCACCACCCAAAAATAACAATTTGCTCTTAAAACATGTTTGAGGTGATCATATTCCTTCTCTGGGTGTATAAGAGGATATCATAAAATTACAAATTTAGTGGAGACAGATAAGCCATTCAATTCAATTTTATAATCATCTACAGATTTAATTTGTCTTAATACCTTTTTTTTAAATTTATCTTCGGAAATGTTTGAACCTTTGCACACATCATCAACAATAACTTACAGCGATATAAGGATGTAAAACGAATCAATAAATGAAGACAGGTGAGTCAATTCAATTGTATTACTCGCCTAAAGCATTACTCTATCGCAACATCAGTTATCCTTATCATTTGCAATTTTATATGCTCTTGCCCACATTGTCTACAATATTTGGGTGTAAAGAAGGTAAAAATTTAATAAATTCATGAACACAGACAAGTCAATGCTAGTTTCTTAATCGTTTAAAATAATTTCTTACTTGAAGATCAACTATTTTGATAATTTGCAATTTGTATGTTTCTGCACACATCATCCATAATATGTTAGTGTGAAATAAGGATATAAAATGAATCCATTTATGAAGACAGATACCTTAAATCAATTTTTTAATTCGTTTAAATAGTTATTTTATGTCAATGCAATTTATCTGTACCATTGGAAATTTTTATGCTTCTGCACACATGTAGAAGATTGATACGAAAAGTATTAAATCACCTAGACAAGTCACTGATATCAATTCGTTAGTTGTATTAAGCACTGTTCTATTTCTGCTTTTCATCATCAATACTTTTGTGTGAAGTAAGGGTGTAAAATTAATTAATTAATAATGACAGGTAAGTCAATTCATTTCTCGTACTCGTTTGTTTTAAAAGTCAGTTATTCGTATCACTTGCAATTTTTATGCACACATCGTTCAAAATATTTTAGTGTTAAATAAGGGTGTAAAAAGAATCAATCCATGAAGAAAGATAAGTCAATTCAATTTTTTAATTCGTTCAAAGCGCATTTATGTTATACCTCCAGCATTATCATGTGTTTGGGAATAATGACTTTTTTGTTTAATGTTATGATGTAGAAGAAATTTCGTCGAATAGTGGCAGTATTTGTGTACAAATTGTAATCACGCTCACGATTTTGATCATATGATTCACGCTCATGATGCTAAAAAACGCCATATTTGTTAGAAATTGCTTACCAATTTTGAACTAAGTTAGCTCCGAGATTTTTATTTCAATGAAAATGCTTCTGTACATATCATTTGCATATAGAAGAACACGAAATGTATTATCGTTCGACACTTGTATACTTTGCACACATCATCAATAATTATTGGGTGTCAAAGTAAAGCGTCAAATGAGTTAACTCATAAAAAATCTAAGTTGTATCAATTCATTTCTTTGTCTAATGCATGAAGCATATAAGTAACATTTACACACAAAGACAATTTCATTAAAATTCAGCCAACGAAAAATTTTCATAAATACAATGAAAATATTCGTTAATAATACGAAACGTTACGTTGATTAACAGAAAATTTGTTATAATGATGAAAAATTTCGTTGAATTTGTTTCATTGGTTGACTTTGAACTACACATTTTGTTAATATAACGAAACTTTTTCTAATAGTGTAGCGATTTATCCTTAAAAATCGTATTATTTTTATAAACAATTTAAATTAAGTTTTGTTATACTTAAAAATTCTGTGAAATCTTAAGGTAGTTTAGTAATTTACTAATACTAAAAGAAAAAATAATAGCTTATGGACTCGATGGTGGATTCTGTCCTAATATTTTTCAAACCGCGTTAAGTAAGGGGTTTAATCGTATCATTGATATAAATATAGAATCAGGCAGAAAAAAGAAACGATGTCTTTTGTCCCTTGTATCTCATGAAAAGCATGTAGGATTGATAATCTTATCTAGATTGAAACTCCAGTAACGTTCAAATTTGCTTCTACACTACTTATATTGCTACTCCTCCCGCATGTAAGGTTAATTCTTTAAACTTATTTTATAATATAACAATTTCGCTCAATAATTTAATGATACAATAAAATCTTTATATGTCTGCACACATAGACCATTTTACCATAAGCTGAAATTATTCTTAAAAGTCAACATAATTATCTAGCTAAGTAGTTTCGATCAATTTCATATCGCATTCCAGATAAGTTTTATTGATAAAAGAGAAATCTATTCATATATATATGAAAAATAGAATTTATGTTCAAAGTTTAAATTATGGAAACACAGTGTATACAATGTCCTACACATAGACGAATAATTCAATTGATTGCCATAAACGTTATTAACTGTTTACCCACTGTTCCCTGCCAACGAGAAAAATTACTATTATTCACTTTGCAACAACCTACCTCTAGCATCGCTGCTGGTTATAAATGCTAGAGACTAGGTTATGCATTATATGTCTCTGTGTGTTCCTTGGCCTCCAGAATTTAGACTTTTATGGCTCTATCAATTGCTTAGTTATAACAATATGTAAGTATTATATCCTCATCACCATATCGTGAGTAAATTGAGGTAGCGTATAACAAATTATACAGAAATATTTCAATGGTTTGTTCTACTCTTCTATCAAATATCCTTCAATTATTATACAGATATATTAAAAACTTGTGATATTGATTGTGTCTACATTTAAGACGTTTTAACTATTAATTTGATTTACTATTAAAAATAATTCGATTATATATAAAACGTTGTATATTTTTGGGTGGGTAATGTAGTTGCTGATGTGCGGTCAATGGCAATCTATGTACATTAGAAATATTAATTTTGTTTCATTTTTGGGGCATAGCATTGTTTGTTTGTTTGTTGTCTATGCAAAATAAGGTGTGCCACCATTTCGTAAAATATTTGATTATTTATTACTGTTCTGTTATAGATTTTCTCCATAGATAGTTGAGTTGGTATACAACCATATAATAATAATAATAATTGATACACGCATGTTCTTCCCTTCTCCGAATTTCTGTGGCCTTTGAACCATGTTTATATTTTTAAGTTAAACGAACAACCCACACATATTCCTATCAATATGCAGATGTTTGTTATTAATTAACTAATTATGTTTTAATTGCTGGTCAATATAAGTAAACCGCAAAATAAAAAAAAAACATAAAATAAAACACCAGGAAGATATTGAATTACACAATCAAATTAAATTAAAAACTACATATTATTGAAAGTTTAATAAACTGTTTTTGTAAAGGTTAAGTAATATGAGTAATAGATATTAAAATAATCCTAATGCAGGTGTTTTATAACCCTTTTTACACTGAAAAAAAAGCATATCCGGTTCCAAAGATTTTGTCTCTACTTTAAAAACTTTGGTATTGATTCCGAGCCAAAGAAGCGGAGAATACAAGTAAGGATACTTTTAAGACACAATTCTCTTTTAAATTTGGGTTTTGTGAACTTGCTTCTAGGAAGCAAATTTTAATATTTAGCTTTTCCAGTTTTTTTCATATGCTATAAAACTCCTTTAAAAATAAATTAACGACAACTTTATTTTCCAAATTGAGACTCGACTTCCAGTAGAAATTATGCTATGTTTCAAGTAAAAAAAAAATCTTTAAAATAAAATGTTGAAAAACATGTCCTATATTTGAACGATTTTTTGCTTTGTAGTCAAGATGCAAAAATGCAACAAATTTAAAGACAATTTCTTTAAATGTAAAGAATTTTTCTGAATTATTAAAGTCAAGTTGACTTTAGCCCAAATATTTTTTCTTTCATGTTATGATTCCCATTTTTAAGTCAAATCACTTAATTATAAAGGCAATACGACTTCATTGAAAAGTTTATCGAATTTTGGACAAGGAAAAAAGCTTTATATTAGAGAAATGCGTCTTCTTTGCTGAGCAAAATTTGCATTCGTATTTTAAAGATATGAAATCTTTGACCCCACGACAATATTTTTTCAGTGCAGACATAGAAGTTTTAAATGTGGTGATAGTGCGTAAAATAATTTAAAGACAAACAAACATGAAATTTGCATTAGAAGAATTAAGTAAAAATCAATTGTAGATTGTACTTAGACATCTATATCGCAGAATATGAGCAAATAGTTAATCAATAAAGGGGGAATCTAAAAAAATTGGTAAGCGAAATAGAAATATGAAATAGCTATTGTTTCTATTTTTTTTTTCTATTACATTAAAAAACAATTAATGTTGAATTTAAAAGATGTCAACAATTGATCTTGAAATGTGGATGACAATGTGAAGCTTTAATTTAGCTATACTTTGAGATATAACTTGAGCTATATTTGTGTGCAAGTGCATAAAATAGTGGAAGAGTTATTCATGGCAGAAGTATTATTTTAACCCTTTCACTACCGATGTCCACTTAGAAGGACATTCGAAAATTCTATTTTCCCACTTAGTTTCGATTTATTTATTTAATCTAAATAAGCTATAAATATTTTCTATATTGGTGAGCACAAAAATACATTTTTATAAACTTCTTTAACAATAAACGAAAAATACGAAAATTTGAGACAATTTTTCTACTGTATGTTTCTAGTAAATTGACATTTATACAAAAACTATAGCTGATACTCTTTCGGGTTCTTTTTTGTATTTTTTCTCACACTTTGAAAGATATTGTAGGCCAAATAGCGCTCATTTTCGTAAGGCCATTCGGTCGCAATTCAAGAATCAAATTTCAGAACAAGCTCATATAGCTTTTGAAGTATTTGAGGTAGGTTCTCAAAATCACAATTTTTGTTCTACATGCTGTTAGTACAAGTAAAAACAGAAGAAAAATTAAAGCTTTTAACATAAGGCTTATTTCGGTAGTGAAAGGGTTAAAACGAGCTCCTGATTGATAATGAAAATATACGAACAAGAATAGAATATGGTTTTGGTTTAATTTTACATATTGTACGACATCCACCTGTGTGCGATCAACTACAAAAGTTATTGAAATTTAAATGAGGAGAGTAAATAAATTTGCAAAATCTTTGAGTAATTAATTGGAGAATACGATTTATAACAAGCGAAAATAGTTAAGTACATATTTCGATTTCTACATGTCTAGACAACAATACTGATAATAATACAATTTTTGAAGCTTTATAGTAATTGACTATACAGCGTTTTAGGAATGAAGTAGTTGGCATTTATGTTTAGTTTTAGATGTATTATGAATTCGGCATGTGTGCAATCAAAAATATTTTAAATTTTATATATGATATCACATGAGTGAAATAAAATGTTAACAGTGATGAAAAATAGAAGATTTTACTCGAGCTAAGTATTGTAATTTATGTATGGATTTCCAAAACTAATAGGGGTATTGTATATGTTAACGCATTTTATAGATTTTGAGACAGTCAGAAATATTTTAACAATGTCAGACAGATAGATCTTACGAATATTTCGGCTTTAAACGCTACCAGTAATTGATCTTTGTATAATAAAGACGTGAAATGATTTATTCCTCAAAGAGGATATTGTGTGTATATGAAGTTTTTGTGTGTGTAAACAATTTCTAAAGATTATAATTATTTGCTCTTGAAACAATATCAAAAGTTCGTTTATTTTGATGTTGATAGAGCTTTTGAATTTTGTAGACATGAAGCGAATAATTTTAACACTTTTTCTTATTTTTGTAAGAGATTTTTGTGCCTGCAAATGAGTAGAAATATTTGTGAAAACTTCTAAGAAGATTTTATATTGATTTTAGTCGATGTTTGTTTTAATATTAACACAACCACAAATAATCTAGATTTAAATTTGAACAATAATTGAAATGGGAATACTGCAATCATGGGGAGAATTGTATGTCCATTCCATCGCCGTTTCTATGTAGATTGTCTATGGGTGCAATAAAGTTTTCTAATAGACACCTTAAAGTAATGCAAGTTTTGTTATAGATTTGAAAAAACAAAACAACTTTGTCCACAAACAAATTAAGTTATAGATGAGAAATACAAATTAAATAAAATTTATAGAAAATGGTAATCATCTTATAATGACCCCAGAAGCAGTATAAGTTGGTGTTCTCCAAAATTTCAATTAAACACATGCTAATATATAATGCTTGTCTCTACCTAGAAAAGGGAATATAAAATTAAACATATAATATTCTCTTTTCTCACTATACCATAGGCCTTTAAACAAAAATTCTAATTTGCTATATAAACTTCAGAAAGCCCAGTATTATTGTGGTAAAAAAACAAAACACAAAACTATATTATAATTTGAATTTCCAATGTATATCGTTAGTTATTCTCTATATGTGCAGAAAACATTATCATCTCTAAGGCAATTGTAAGGGTTAAAGTTTTGTATTTGAATTGCCCAATTCAAACCGGCCCTAACTAAAATAGAACTCACCCCTCACACCTTTTTTTTGGGAATATAGAAAATACATTAAATTTAAACAAAAGAAATATTACGATATATGTATACATTAGAATCAAATACATACATACATATACATTTATATGCATATATTATTGTTATATTAAAATCTAGATGGCAAAAAAAAACTGATATACAAACAGACATATATTCTTAAAAAAATAACTAAATACAAATGTCCATTTCATATATGTATGTAGATCCCTCCATGAAGGTAGTTATGTTTGTGCATAAAAACTTGCTTAAGTAGAAACGAATGTATTACTAAGGCAAAAAAAAAGAGTTTTTGAAAAGGGGTCTTTATATGCGGTGTCCTTTTGAGGAATCTAACAAAGCATCAGAAGCCAAAAAAAACTGGACGTGCTTATACAAATACATTAGAAATAAAGTTAAGAAAAAAATTTTTTTTTTTTAAACGTAACCAGCCTATACTACAAACACTTTCCCATATATATATATATATGTATAAATGTTCGTAATGACAGATGTGTGTGTGTGTAGAAATGTATGGACCCAAAGTACTTAAGGTGGAAATACGTATGTATAGAACTCCTGGGCAACAACAAACTTTTTCTTCATTGTTCAAAACTACGAAATACGAATACACATCCGTAGTCCTTTTCCTACATATCCAACCAACACCAAACAAAAAAAGGGATAAAATTTTTGAAATTATTCACAAGTGTTGTAAGTATGTGTTTATGTTGCTTATGGCAAATGTCCCTTTTGCAGACTCAACAATGGCAGCAGGACACCAGGGGAGGTAAGAATCTACAATGTGGGTGGGTGGATGGGGGCATTGAGAAAGCTAAGATAAAATAGGACATAGGACGAAAGCACAAATAAAATATAATTTGAATTGTTCATTCGTATAGGATTTCATTTCATTTTGAAATCCATTTCAAATTGTATAAATTGTATATTGTCGAAGTAGTAGTAGTGGCTATGATAAATATACATACATACATACATACATATGAATGTGTGTATGTTGGAGATATTGCTTTAAAATATTATAAAAGTCAAAATAGAATTGAGAAAAACTACACACATCCACACACACAAACACACAGCAAAGACAAATGTACGCTTACAAAAACTCTTCAGTTGGGCATCTTTGTTGTATTGGTAAGCAATCATATACAATCACACATTTATAAGACAAACCAGTTTAGAGTAAAAGAAAAACGTCCTTATTTTTTGTACAAGAGTGTGGGTGTCTAAGAATGAGTTTTCTAAAATGGTTTGTTTTTCCCCAATGTGTGAATGTATGCATAAGTAAGGATTGTGTGTATATGTGTGTGTGTGTGCAAGGGCATAAGTGTGTTTGAAGATGGTTGGCATAGATTTACATAAATCCATATGCAATGTACATTTATTTATATCGGCAGCATAAAAACCCATCAGTTTTACTTATAGTTGAAGTAGTCAGTCCTTTGCTTTTTTGCAAGAAAAAGACGAAGACAATATTTTCGTATTGTAGGTTTATTCATACAACAGCAGCAACAACAACAACAACAACATTAGCAACAAAAGGAAGGAATTTGAAATGGACTCGTCGCCAAACTACTTACACTCACACAATCACATAAACTACCATATTTGGGATCGAGAACTCACACTAAAGTGGCAAATATTTGTTTAACTCTCAGTGAGATGAATGTAATAAACAGTGGACCAAAAACCCAATAGGCAGTTCAAAATTGTAAATGATTTTCTTAGATGAAGATACACAGAAATGATTTCCTTAGATGAAGCTACCTAGAAATGGGGGGATCGTTACAATTGAGTGGAAATTAGAACCGAACTTAATTTACTGATATGACATTTGCACTCTGATCGCTAATGAGATGAGCTTCTATTCTATAAGGTTCCGAAATAATTAAAATTTGTGCACACATTACTTAATTTTAGATGGGACAATAAAGAAATAAGAGCTTATGCATTAGTATGTCATTTAGGCTTAAAATCAATTCGTCTTACTTAAGAAAATTAAATTGTAGTTTTTTTAAATTTTTAAATATGTATCACGATCACGTCTCGGTTTAATAGTTTTATTCCATCTTATATCCATCTGATATAATTTTGAGAAATACAGACTTTTTGTTGAAATGCTAAGATAATTATAGGGAAAATAACGATATATTTTTTTCATCTCTGGACAACGTAACAATTAAATCCAATAGTCCTCAGAAACAATTTAAAATTTATAATTTGAAATTTAACATAATAAGCGATGTTACTATTTTACTTGTAAAAAAAATTGATATTACTGAGAAAGTTAAGAAAAAAATATTTAAATTATAATTACAATTTGAAAATTTTGTTTAAATTTTTATTTATTTAAAATCAATAACAAATTAAAGGATGCCCAAATAACAATTTTAATTAATAATTTTAGGTCGCCAGAATGTGTGATCGAATTGATTTTATAAGGTATGCATAATTTTGATATCTGCTAATAATCTAACCTTTGAATGAATTTTAACATGTGGGCATTATTTTATTGAGAAAAAAAATCTGAGAAAAAAGAAGGAACTTAGTTTTTATAATATTTTCCATATTTTTAGCTTGCACACGTAGTATAAAGAAATATTCGCTTTATTAAAGGCAAATTCTTAGTTGTTGACAAGTGATATATTTTGGAAATCAATTCGTTTATTGCAATAAAAAAATGGTCATCCTACCGATATATAATTAAAGTATAAAAATATTATGTATACCACATCTTGGTATTTATGTAAAAAAATATATATTTCAACATAATGACTATCTCAATGAATCCAGTAATTTAGAATTAAATATTTTAATTATTTTAAAAGAAGGGTTACAAAATAATTTTTAAATATCGCTAGTCTTTAAGTGCACACATAATATTTGTGTATATGCTTTCAAAATAGATATAAATTTAAATATTTTCCTTATAAAATTATTTAGAAATCAATTAATTTTACTCAATTAAACATTCAACATATTAAAATTTTAAAACATTTTATTTATCTGGCAACGCCTTAAAGTATGCTTTGTAAGAAATCATATTTTTTTTCTCTATTTCAAAACAATTAAAACTTTTCCTTGGAAATAATATTGTTTATATAGCTTAGATATAGAGAATAAACGAACTGATTTTATGTCATATTTTTAAGAATTGAATTGAAGTATAATTAATTGATTTAATTAATTAATTAATTGAAATATAATAATGTAATTTTATTGAAATATATTTTTAGTGGAGACCTACGTACCAGAATGTGTGCAAAGTTTTATTAAAATTTCTGATACGCAGAAGAATATATATGAGAAACTGAAGTTTAATAAAAAAAATGTATTGAATTGGAAAACAATATTAAATTAATAAAATGAATTCAATCAATTTATATTAAAAAATTAATAATTTTTAATTGGATTTTAATTTAATTACCTAACAACATTAATTTGATCCAAAGATTTTGTAAATAAAGTCAAAGGAGTTTGGTTTGTGTAGATAGACAAAATTAAAAATATTAATTGATTTATTTTGGATTAATACACTATATTATCATTGAGCTAAACATAGTGTTGCACTCATTGAATAGAGCTGAGCCTAAAACAAAGGGCTGCCCCCAATATCTAACCTAACTATATTTTCAATGGAAAGGTTCCAAAGACAAAAACTGTATAATTTCACCACACTCTGCAAAATGTTATTTCCTAAAGATTGAATTGTATACAATGAATAAAATGATCTAAAAATTTCTTCAATTCATCATTTCTTCAATTATTGATTCACCTAAGCTTTGGTCCAATGTACATTGAATGTGTTCTCCTTGGGATTGTTTGGGTTAAAACCTAATGGTCAGACTTAACAACCACCTCTAAGTAACTCATACATGATGTATTGTGCCGAGTGTGCGTGTGTGTGTGTGCACATATGTGAATATATTGTGAAATATTTTTTAAGCACAAATATCCTTCATATTACCATATCTTGGTAAGAATCTTCTTTTAGGTCTGTACATTTACATTTAATAGAAATGAAGAAGAAGAAGGGGGAAAAACTGGTACGTGCATGATAGAAAAAGGCGGTCGGACAAAGTCCAGCCCAAGAATAACTATTACGTTTTTTTTTCTCATTTTTGCTTATCACTTGAAACCCTCTTCATGTACTGATGCCGCCGCCGCTGCTGCTGCTGCTATTGCTACATCTTACAAAATCCGCCTGTCCATTCTCATATCCTTCTTGGTGTTATTTCTCATACTCCCATATCTCATCGTCATCTCTTAGTACTGTGTGGAAGATCTAGGCCCAAGTGCGAGCGTGCGAGTGAAACTATACATACATCTTAAAAATGTAATACTTCATCCTTTATTTTTGCATTGATATCCTTTAAGTATATGCGTACATGTAGTTCCAAAGCTATTGTTGTTTTTGTTGTCGCTGATGATGATGATGATGAGGGTGAGAGGTGTGGGTGGATTGGGTGGCACAGAAGGTTTTCGAGAAGAATCTAAAAAAAAACGCTTTTTTTTCTTTCGTTTCTTTTTTTACTTGACCCTGTCTTACACACATTTTCTTGACTAACACCCTGTCTTGTTAGCCTTCCCCGAGGGGAAGAATTTTTTGTTTTGCCTGCAAGTGAGTCTAAGGCCAAAGAAGATGAGATGTAGGATATGAGTGTTTTCTGTTAGTGTTGTTGTTGTGCTGTGGTGGTGGTGTAGGGGAGGGGAGAGGTGGGGGGTGAATATTTCTAACTTGTGTGTGGCATTTGTAATATCCCTTTTAATGGATGAGTTATTGCCCAAGATTCGTAAGTAATGTAAGTAGGTGCGTAGTGTTAAAATTTATTTTATTTCTTGTTTTTCTTTATCCTTTCTTGTGGTGTTGTTGTTGTCGTTTGTTTTTTGTTCTTTCTTTCCTGTTCCCCCTCAAATCATCGATTGTATGGTATTCGATTGTATGAACATTGGGTGTTTGGTTGGGTTTTGTGTGAATGGCTGTGTGATGTTTGCATTTCATTTGCTCGCTCAATACTCAAAGTGTTTCGCATTTGAAATATGCGTAGTTTCTTTTTATATAAATGATACACTAATCACACAAATACACAGGCAAAACCCTTAACAAACATGCACACACATACTCACATACATGTATGGCCACTGCATATGTGTCTATGGGTTGGCCATCACTGTTGTTTTTTATATCTAAGAAAGAAGAGGGTTATTTTTATTTTTCTTGTACACGTACCAATCCAAGAAATGTCCAAGTGTTGGGGCAGAAAGTTTTATAAGATTTAAATTGAAGATTTAAAAAACAATATAGGAGAGAACGAGCGAGCGAAAAAAACAACAAACAAATAGGGCGTTGGTTATTGTTAAATTAGAATTTTATATTCCAATCCATTCATACAAGGATTAGGCCATTATGGCTTTTTCCAAAAAGGCTTTGTTTGCCAATCATCAAGAAAAGAAGGTTTCTTCAAATAATGTCATTTTTGAGTATTTTGTTTTTGTCATGGGAGAGTTTATAATGAATTGCACAGTTAATATTTGCAAATCCCCGAGGTGGTTTGAAAAAAATCATTTTCATAAGTAGCATTTTGCTAAAGCAATTTTAATTGATTTATTTTCTTTACTAAAACGAAAAGCGATGAATATTGGAGCGTATGATTGTTTTTAATTAATTTATAATACTTATACGACCACTGGGACAAATACACAAAATGCAAAATTTATTTTTACACAAAATTAACTTTTAATTATAGAAAATTAATTAAAAAATAAAGAAACGAATAGATCGCTTAATGATAGAGCATGATTATGTGTAAGCTTTATATTTACTTTGGCGATGTGTTAATGATGGGTCTGTGTGCAAGTCTTTACACTTCGAATGATGAAGGAATATCTAAAATTGTGCAATATTATTTTCTAGTAGCTATAAAAAATAAGAAAACTGATCTTTGCTAATTATAAAACATGTACTCTTTAGAAGTACACTCTAAAAATATTGATATGGTATAAATATGTGCAAGCTTTGAGATAATATGAAAGTAATTAATAAAAAGAAATTTGAATCACGGATATATATTATTTAGAAGAAGAATTGTAAAGTGTATTAAATAATGTCATAAATTGGCTCTAATAATGATATATGTTATTAAGAAGAATAATTGTAAATAATTTCAATATGAATTTCAATTCATACTATATTTCTTATATATTTTCACATTACATAGAAATTTAATGTAGGAAGTCCTATGCCATGGGAACTAGGTTAGGTTAGGTTAGGTTAGGTTAGGTGGCAGCCCGATGTATCAGGCTCATTTAGACTATTCAGTTCAATCTGATACCACAGTGGTGAACTTCTCTCTTATCATTGAATGCTGCCCAATTCCATGTTAACCTCAATGACAAGGGACCTCCTTTTTATAGCCGAGTCCGAACGGCGTTCCAACTTGCAGAAGCTTTGAACCACTCAGAAATGTCACCAGCATTACTGGGGTAGGATAATCCACCGCTGAAAAATTTTTTAATGTTTGCTCGAAGCATGAATCGAATCCACGACCTTGTGTATGGAAGGCGGGCATGCTAACCATTGCACTACGGTGACATGGGAACTAACTCTGGTGGCAGTTTTGTTTGAGAACTTAAAAGTTTTTGATGAATTCAATATTTTCGTCCATTTCTAAAATCGAATTTCTTCATTTTTATAGCAGAGACAAACGGGTGCGCCAGACACCATTTATGGAAAAGTTTTAAGGAAACGGCAATACCTAGAAATATCACCATCATTTCTCAGGGGGTTTAATTACCATTGGTTGGAGTTATACCAGAGTCGATGATTGAGACGATATGAGACATGTAGGATATTATTGTATTATTGTGATGGTTCTGATCTACGGATTGTATTTCCCAATTGTATAATAGGAATATATCCTGCAGCAGATAGTTTTGGCGCCAGCTACGTTTCCGCCACTGCGTATGATTGACATTAATAGCCTGCCATCTAAGCGTATGATTTTTATTAAAAAATACGATCAAAGCATATGATCATCATCTGTTACAATTTCACCACTGCGTTCTTGATGAATTCCATATTTTCGTCCATTTCTAAAATCGAATTTCTTCATTTTTATAGCTGAGACAAACGGGTGCGCCAGACACCATTTATGGAAAAGTTTTTAGGAAACGGCAATACCTAGAAATATCACCATCATTTCTCAGGGGGTTTAATTACCATTGGTTGGAGTTATACCAGAGTCGATGATTGAGACGATATGAGACATGTAGGATATTATTGTGGTGGTTCTGATCTACGGATTGTATTTCCCAATTGTATAATAGGAATATATCCTGCAGCAGATAGTTTTGGCGCCAGTTACGTTTCCGCCACTGCGTATGATTGACATTAATAGCCTGCCAACTAAGCGTATGATTATTATTAAAAAATACGATCAAAGCATATGATCATCATCTGTTACAATTTCACCACTGCGTATGATTGATATTAATAGCCTGCCATCTAAGCGTATGATTATTATTGATAGAAATCAACAGGGTGTATCAGTGCGTATGATTGACATTAATAACAAAATACCTAAGCTTATATTACTATTCCATATATTTTAAAAAATTTCGAAGATTATTCAAAAAAATATTCTTAACGATTTCCGCATTCAATTTCTTCCATTTTTCAATGCCTTGTAGATAATTTAACAAAATGCCCTACATTTGCATATTCTTGGTCATTTAATTTATTCTTCAGCTATAATATTCTTCACATTATGATTTAATATACGGCCTAAATTACTGTTACGCCCTTTTGAACTCTTTTTTTTTGCATTTTCAATGTAACGGCTGTCGCTTTATATAAATTTGTCATGTTTGAATGGAGACTGAGCAAAAGTTATTTATCTTTGTCGAAGTTGGAGTGTTTTTTTTCTGTTCTTCTATAACATTTGATTGCAAAAAGATAGAAACAAAAACACCAAACCAACGGTATTAGCATTTAAGTGTTTTCTTTTGTTTTTCCCATTCGTTAGTGTAGAGCCAAAGTAGTTTCGCCTGCTGTCAATGTCCATTTACATAGAGGCCATTTTTCGTTTTTATTTCAATCGTTTAAATCCACACACACCCAAATGATTTCACACAAATGATATAAGAAATTGTTCTTAATGTGGGCAGAGTTAACTGATAGCTTACCGAAGACAAGAAAGCAGGCGAATCAGTTGAGGAAAGCTCAGAAAAATAGACTACAACAAAACCAAACGCAGTTTAATGTACGTTACAAAAATCGTTAGAAGATTACTATTTTCCAACTCACACTCAAACCTAACGCCACACAATTTTCCGGCCCCAATGCGTGTTAAAGGATAATGTATATTCATCAAATGTAATATGGCTAAAATGGTAGAATAGAAAAAAAAAAAACAAAACAAAAAATTGACTAAAGAAACGCACCACATATATATGGCAGTAATCAGGGTGCAAAAAAAGCTCTGTAACGATCGAAAGATATTAATAAGAAGAAAATACCTAGAAATGGTAACGCAAAGGACCCCCCTCCGGGAAACTCCTTAAAGACGAATGCGTGTGGGAGTGTGTAATGTACAATTTCCTTTGGCACATTGGATAAACAGGAAAAGAAGTGAAAATAAAAGTGCGTGCATTAGCAATTATTGATGATACTTTGACGGGCAGCTAAAATGCCAAAGGGATTAAGTGGTAAAATAAAAAAAAATTACATCGCAGATGTTTTAATGTCTAAAAATAGGTATAGAAAATGGTAAAAAAAATCTATGCTAGAAATTGTAGCTGCCCAATTTATCATTTCAGATTTTTTTACTTTCATAGAAATTGAATAAAAAATTGTAGAATAATTGAAAGAGAACAAATATCACAAGATTTTAAATATCGAAAATACACACGTATACATTTTCTTGTAACTACTCCTTTTTTTGATAGTTAGATCGCTTAGCTATATATCTAATCATATATATGCTTAACCTTTTTGCCCTATTGCCTAGAAAAAGAGATGTGTCATGAAAGTTTCAAGGAATGGTATATGTTACATATTCGGTTATTGAAATGATATACGTGAGATAAAGTTTGCAGTGTCAATGTAAAAGTTCGATTAAACGATAGAAGTCTCTGAGTGGTTTTGTTTTCTGATATTATAAAAATCAAAATTGGTGTTTGGTATATCAAAGAAATAATTCTATAAATTTCAAGAAAATTTGTTTAAGATAGTCTATTACCTAAAACAGCGTAAAGCCTAAAAGTAGGCAATAGTTTTTTTAACAAAATTTCTATATGATTAATCGAGTAAAAAATTAGGATCTGGAATTGTGATCCGAATGTAGTCGTGGGGGCAAATGTTAAATTTTTTGTTTAATTTAAAATCCGATTCATTCCTTCATAAGTTATAACAAAAGTTTACAAATAGACTAAAAATACAAAAAAAATATATTGTTCATTAACTCCCATTTTCATAAAGCTCCGTTAGTGTTCCGTTAACTAACCAACTTTTAAACCATATTATAGACGAAGCTGTCATCTTGCCTTTATATGCCATAGGCCAGTTAGGAACTTAATTGACGAAAATTTTTCCGTTAAAGTTAACCGGAGAGAAGATATTTGCAATTTAATTTCTGTTAACTGGCAGTTAAAGCCTAACGGAGCTAAATTGAAATAATTAACTATATAAATGACATAGAATACTAACTAGATTTCAATATGTTACTTCTTGTGATTGAAACTGCAAGGGTGTTATCCTTTTTGTATATTATAGAAAAAAAAAGTAATAATTGAAATAATTGCATACTTTCAGGCTGCAGATGTTCTCGTTTGAATCTTAATAGAAATAATGAAATATTTCATACTATTTACTAAATATCAACAGCCTAATGAAAATATACTTTTATGTTATTTTAATCCTTCAATGGTGAAATTTTAAGAAAATTTTCTTTGTAGCATTGTCGTCGAAAATTTCTATAAAGGTGCATAATAAATATTTGCTCTCAAAATGGAGAGTAAAATTTAATGTTTTTGTTTTCTAATACATTGATAATTCCAATAGTTGAACTATGGGGTGTATGGAATTATCAATAATGGTTACCCATGGCGTATGATTATTTTTATCAAGGAAGAAAAAATGAAAAATAATAAAGTTTAAGTAAAAGCTGTTAAAGTTAAGCGGCACCGTCATTGTTGCAAATTTCTAAAAATAGGTGTGGTAAAATGGTCTTTTAGTAACTTCATAATACTAAAATCGAAACTATGGGGCGTATGAAAATATAAATAATGGTTACCCTAGGCGTATGATTATTTTTATTAAGGAAGAAAAAATGAAAAATAATAAAGTTTAAGTAAAATCAAGCTGTTAAAGTTAAGCGGCACCGTCATTGTTGCAAATTTCTAAAAATAGGTGTGGTAATACTAAAATCGAAACTATGGGGCGTATGAAAATATAAATAATGGTTACCCTAGGCGTATGATTATTTTTATTAAGGAAGAAAAAATGAAAAATAATAAAGTTTAAGTAAAATCAAGCTGTTCAAGTTAAGCGGCACCGTCATTGTTGCAAATTTCTAAAAATAGGTGTGGTAAAATGGTCGTTTAGTAACTTCATAATACTAAAATCAAAACTAAGGGGAGTATGAAAATATCAACAATGGTAACCCCTGGCGTATGATTATTTTCATTAAGGAAGAAAAAATGAAAAACAATATTATAAAGTCAAACGGCAGGTATAGTAAAAATTGGGTCTCGATAATAGGAAATGGAGAATTGCTTAAAAATCTCATATCTCTGGAATGGTTTTTTAGTAGGCTCATGATTCCAACAGGTGAACTATGGGGTGTATGAAAAATATCTATATTGGCTACCCTTGGCGTATGATTATTTTTATTAGGGATGAAAAGTGGAAGAATTCAAATTAAATTAAAAAACAAAAAGTAAGCTTTTCTATTAAGCAGTGTTGCAAATCATCAATAGCCATCTTATCGTTAACAATAATTTGTATATCTGCAATCAATTTTTTTCTAGTACATTGATAATTCCAATATTTGAATTATGGGGCGTATGAAAATACCAATAATGGTTACCCTTGACGTATGATTATTTTTATTATGGAAGAAATACCCAAAACGAAATGGAGAATTGATCAAAAATTCATATCTCTTGAATGGTCTTTTTGTAAGATCTTAACTCTAGTAGCTTGGACTACGGGGCGTATGAAAAATATCTATAATAGTTAGCCGTATGATTATTTTTATTAAGGAAGAAAAATGAAAATAAAAAAAATAAAATCAAGTATGATCTGTGAAAGAATGAAGATGACAAAGTTAAGCGTAAGCATTATTTTTGCAAATTTCTAAAAAGAGGAATAGTAAAAGTTGGGTCTCATAATAAGAAACCCGAAATTGGAGATTGGTTAAAATTTTTTTAAACTCTGGAATGGTTTTTTTGTAAGTTCATAAATACTATAGCTACCCAAACCGAAATGGAGAATTGGTAAAAAATGCATATCTCTTGAATGGTTTTATAGTAAGTTGATAATTCCAGTATCTCGGACTATGGGGCGTATGAAAAATATATATAATGGTTTCCCTGGGCGTATGATTTTTTTTAATAAGTTAAGAAAACTGGAAAAGTACCAATTAAATTAAAAGTTATGAATGAAAGCAAGCTTTTCAATTAAAGAGTTTCAAAAATTTATTTTCCAATTTTTAATTTATTTTATTCATTTAAATCCTTAATATTTCCAATATTTCTTATTACATCCATCCCATTGTGTTTCATTTATATAAATTTTGCTAACCATTAACTACCAATAAATGGGTGCGTTTACACTAACTATTACATTGTACAATGCTTACATGTCCTATGTTAAGAAATATGTTGGCTATAGGATTTTAGTGTTTTTCTATAGCATACACACGGAATGTATAGATGTGTGCGTGCACTTATAGAAAGAAGAAAAAAACAATCAAAGTATGTAACTACAAATGTGTTATTAACATTACATTAAGTATAAACGTTTAACAAAGTTTTTCATTATTATTATTTTCGTTTCGTTTTTGTAGAGCTCCCTGGGCCACACCAAGAATATTGGGTTCTATGTTATGTTGGATTTTTTGTGTGCTTTATTTTCGAACAAGACATATGTGGTGGGACTTCACTACTTTTTACATTAAGCTAAGTTTAGTGTGTGTGTGCGTCTGGTAGCCCGCTTACGTTTTTCTTTTTGCCTCGGTGTGTTTGTTAATATATTAAATTCAAACACGACACGCACTTACAATTTCATGTTGTTATTGCGATTATTTTTATTGTTTTGCCCCCCATGCTCTCACAATTTCTATATGAGGCGAGCTTTTTTTCCTATATATAAATGCAGTCTACGTGTGTTCATGTTTCTTAAAAAGGACTTAGAAAGACTATTACACACATACATATACTGTCAAACACAATCATTTATATTTGCTATAGTTTTGTATTTAGTACAAGTTGAAGTAATGCGCGCGAATCTAATGTTTCCGCCTGTTTCCTGTTTTCCGGTTTTATTTACTAGAGATTACGGTGGATACTATTACTCTAGAAATTCTTAGAGAGAAAAAAAAAACAACACTACACTAACAACTAACTAATAGAAAAAAAATATATAACAAGACAAACTATATGTATTCATTTTCATTTTTATACGCAGTTTTGTAATTAAACATTGTAATTGGTGCGTGGATGGAGGAAAATAATAAAAAGGAAACGATTTTTTTTCTAAAGTACATTTATATGTAAGCCATTAATTTTGTTCCAAGGTAGGTTATAGGTTGAGGGTTTTATAAATTTTAGATTGATTGGTGTGATAAAGATTTAAAGTTGCCTAGGCTTTAATAAACCTCTACTTCATGATTGGGTTAAAAATTGGGCGAAATTGGATAGACTACTAAAAGAATACTTCATAAATTTGCTAAACATAAAAACTGGATTATTAATTTCTTTGCTTAATCCCCTTGAAAAAATAATTAATTTTTGTGTAATACTGTAAAAAAGTTTAAATTATAAAATAATATAAAGTTAGGAATGCCAATATTTGCCATTTTATGAGATAAGCAATAAAGTGGCAACCTCCCTAAAGTATGCTTCTGAAAGTTCTCAAACAAATTCCTTTGATTTAGGTTGTGCTTTTTGCATTTAAATATGATATTTTAAAAATATAACAAAATAAATCGAATAAATCAAAAACTATTTGAAACCGAAAGAAAATAATATAAAAATTAAGAGATTCCAATTTGTCTAGTAGGAATCCCATTGAAATTTGTGGCTATTTATTTTAAAGTTCAATATTTATATAGTGATCACCAAAATAATTTTTTTGCTGAAAGTCAATTGATCAATTTGTAATATAAATAATAAATAAGTTTTTTCTCAAAGCCAATTCAATCAATGGGTGATATAAATAAGAAAGAAAATTTTGGTATCCCTAAAGGATGCTATAGAAATTATGATAAAGAGTTTATGTTAGGTTAAGTTAGGTTAGGTGGCAGCCCAATGTATCAGGCTCACTTAGACTATTCAGTCCATTGTGATACCACATTGGTGAACTTCTCTCTTATCACTGAGTGCTGCCCGATTCCATGTTAAGCTCAATGATAAGGGACTTCCTTTTTATAGCCGAGTCCGAACGGCGTTCCACATTGCAGTGAAACCACATAGAGAAGCTTTGAAACCTTCAGAAATGTCACCAGCATTACCCAGGTGGGATAATCCACCGCTGAAAAACTTTTTTGTGTTCGGTCGATGCAGGAAGCGAACCCACGACCTTGTGTATGCAAGGCGGACATGCTAACCATTGCACCACGGTGTCTCTGTTCAATGTGTATCTGTTCAAATCTTTGCTTACAGGGAGGAGCTAAGCTTTCAAAAAGGCCTTATTTTATTTAACAGCACAAAAGCCAGATTTGCCTATTATAAATCGTATTGAAGCGTTTATTGTTAATTCAATTTGTAATAAATAGAAACATAGTTTATCGGAAAAAATATTTGAATTATATATAGATTACGTTTAATTTTCTTACACTCAAAAAAAAGTGAACTCTCTATTTCACTAAAGCCAATTTAACTTTATTTTAGTTCATGGAATTATTGTGTTTGGAGAAAGTTTCCTTTACTCTAATAATTGTTTGTGTACGTTGGTCAAATTAACTAAAACCGAGGAAAAACTATACTCAAATGAAGCATAAAGATTAACTAAACTCTTGTCTTCCACAAAATAGTTCAGAATATCTTTAAATTTGAAAATTTTACCAAAAATGCGTCCATCATGAACTTCGTATATCACTAAAGACATTCTTGCAATTTTGAACTCCAAATTTTTCTTTCAAATTACAAAATTTTCTTTAACAAGTGAAAAAACTTAGTTATATCTAATAAATTTTCTTGAATTTGTCGAAAAATATTTACTTATTTTTATGACATCGGCGTGATGTCAACGTTTGTAATACTGTTTAGTTAAAAATTTCTACAAATATTCAAAATTTTCTAAAATTAACCGAAAGTTTTCTTCCTTGGGGGTTCACTGTTTTTTCAGTGTAGTTAACCTTTGGAATTTTTTACAATTTTGGGAGTTTTATTTGGCTTGAGGTCAGGAACTGATGATATTTTCCCGGAAACACACACGGACAAAAAAGACTGTTTTTCATATGTTTGGGTGTAAGAATTGTATTTTTGAACTCAAATTTTTTAACACAATATTTTTAAGTGCAAGCAAATAATGTTCATAAACTAACATAACATGTTTGGGACATATATGTTAATATGTTAGAACATATTATGTTTCGGACATAAAATATTTGTAAATATAATATGCTTAGATACAAACATATATTAATTTAGAAATAGCCTATAAACATATATGTGTTTAGAAAGAGAGACCTAGAGAGTATGCTGCAAGTAAGATAATGGAAGCAACTAATTGGAGCTTTAAAAATATATCCACACAAAAAAAAAATTAATTAAATTTTTTTGTACCAGTGTATGCCCTAAGGTGAAACATAATATGTTTGAATAATACAAACAATATTTTGTTTGACCAATCCTGAAAATATATATGTTTGAAGCAAAATATGTTTGGGGTATATGTTACAGAAGGGACTTTTTTTGACGGTATACACCCAGAGAAGGAATATGATTACCTCAAACATATTTCAAGATTATTTTGGATGGTGACCATGTAATATTTTTATCGCAACCATGTTATTTTCTAGGAAATTATGTATCGAAAAGCATTTTATGTTTGGCGATAAAACAAAATTTTTGCGATAAACATGTTACGTGGTCACCATCCAAAAATAACATTTTGCTCTTGAGACATGGTTGAGGCGATCATATTCCTTCTCTGCGTGTACGCTTAAGAATTTGGCCCAAGGATTTCCTCTGATTTAAACAGAACATTTATAATAAATAAATAAATAAATAATAGTAAAACCTAAGAAAAGATTTGAAAATTGTTGATTATGATTTTAATTTTATGTTATATATAAAAATATGTTTTCTGTTTTAAAAACATTTAAAAATATGTTTTTAAAGATGTTTTTTTTTTGGAAAATGATTGCTTTGTGAAAGCAACTAAAACTCAGATCAATATATATAGCTGCCTAAAAGTATACCTTGTTTTTGACCAGAAATATGTTTACAGGTTTAAAAATATAGTTCACAGCATAAACGGGACATCGCTTAGGAAAACAATACGAAATTACATAGTTTTTATCATCGCTCTATAACTGTGGCTTGCAGAAATATTTTTAAGATAATTAACGAAAAATCCAATGGATGAATTTATTGTATTATGTTAACCGATATACTAAATTTTTTTTTTTTGATAAATCTAATACGAAAAATATTTTTTTATAAATCTTTCAACAAAATATTCATTTTATTTAAACGAATGAAATATGGTATACTCCTTAAAGTTTGCAATTATAATTTTAATAAAATACATTTTGTAAAAGTTTAGCACTCATTTAATCTATCTATATGGTGTTTCATTTTTCAATACCAACCATTTCCCTATGAATTATCAAAAGAATAATACAAAAAATAATCTTTTATAACATATGAGTATATTCCAATGCTCCACCTATTGTATATATCTGCAGGCAAATATTATTCCTAGTTCAAATATTGCGTGTTTAATTGTATTAAAAAAAAAACAAGAAATGGAAATGGATTTTCATTCTCTTCAGTTGATAAGAAAAAGCTTTTCGCAAGAACCTATACAAAAGGTATAGAATATTATATTTAAGCCATTGGTTTAAGATGTATACTGTCTAATGTATGAAGTCTATATATATGTATGTATATTTTCATTTTATCCAAAAACCCATTAGAGCCAAACAATAATAGTATATCGTATAGGTAATTATGATGTGAACTATACGTACAAATATGATGTCTATGTCTAGGGTCTTTTAATTAGAAATATTGCATGTTTGTTCACCACAAGTCTTCTCCGTTTACCACAGAGGCACCTTCCTAAAAAGCGTTTATTAAATTCCTAGATAAACACGCAAAACTTTACTTTCCTAAACATAGGTTATTTGGTCTTAAGTGTGTGTTTGCTTATCTTTTTATTTAATTTTTTTTTTCTTTTCATTTTGTATTAAGATGCCAAAAGGTCCTGCATAATAAGAAATACGACTATCTTTGAAACATTTTCCTTTTGTTGGAAAAAGCAAAACTATTTGACAGCATCATATGTTGCAAAACAGGATAACATTGAATACAATAGATGTGTTTTCTATCCTGAAAATTATTTTGATGGGAATAGGAAAAGTGGTAGAAAGATTTTTGGAAAAACATTACAACATATTTGTGTTCTCTATAATTAAAAAATTTATGATATTTATAGATTGAGAATAAATGCATTTATAATTAAACAGTATATAAAATTTTAATTTTATAGCTTCAGAAATATTAGAAAACATAGGTTAGAGAATTATTCTAGGAAGAAACGCTTCGCCTAAAAGTATGCACCAAAATATAAATGAAGACTTATGGCAATTGACAATTCGTCTACAATCTTAATTCTTTGTAAAAATAAATCTTTTAATTGAATATTTTGTTTTAATACAATTAAGATTTTAATATAAAAATATTTGTGATATGTTTTTCTTACTATATTCTGGTATTGGTAGGAATTGCTCGTGGTTTTCATAATACTGGGGTAGCACTCATTGATAAGAGAGAAGTTTACCACCTGTGGTATCACAAGGGACTAAATAAGCCTAGAATAACGGCCTGTCAATACACATACCCAGCAAAAAAAAATTAGAAGTTCTTCCAAAGGCACAACTTTAAAAGCACTTCCAGAAGATGTACTCCCAATGATGTTCTTTATTTTAACTACACAAAAAGTTCTTTTCATTCAATTTTTTATAACATGTTTTTTTCATATTTTTGATGGGTAATTTTAACTTTTTTTGTTTCAAATTGGTTAAAAACAGTTTAAGAATTCATAAAATGGTACAAATTATATAAATTATGACGAAAAAAATGTTAAATCCAATCTGAAAAAATTTGAATTTTTGCAAATATTCCAGTTAAAACGTTTCAGACAAGCGTTAGAATCCATTAAAAATTATAAAAATTATTTATTTGCCAAAATATCACAGAATTTTTTAATTTACATCCAAAACATTGAATTCGGATCACAGCTAAAGAAGTGATGAAAATTCAGTGCACCGGCTGTTGAAATGGAGGACTACCGTCCTATGACAAGCCCATGTTAAATTTATCGCTTCTGCGTCAATTTTGCACTACTTACGGATCCAAAAAGAACATTTTCATTACTTTTTTGGCGACACTTTCTTTGCTGGGATAACCCGACCTAATCTATATAGTGATACGACATAGATTAATACAATGCCTAAAAGTATACACTACTTTTTTATTATTAATTTTTAATAATCAGTTTTTTTTTCCTTTTAATTTTGATTTTATCCAAGAATTATTTCTTGCACAAAAAAAAAAAAACATGACAAATATTATTTCATTTAGTTTGTTGGTCCTTTACCACTCAATAAACCTCTATGATGAACAGAATTGTCTTTGATGGGCTAGTGGGAGAAGTTCTGGTTTTGTCTCTTATTATTCTTTTGTTGACCAAATGGAACATATGAAGTAAAATTGAAAAGTTTCCATGTGCAAGAAAAAACAAAACAAACTAAACCATAATAATGAGAAAACACTGGTGGTAAAGGTAATGGTAGTGGTCAGTTCGCCACTTGGACAGGCCATGTTTAAGTTAGCAGTGTGGGTGTGTAATGAAAACCTCAACTGCTGGGCCTTTGGTAAATAAACTTTACAATTTTAAATGTTGTCTTTACTTAGGAAAAAGAAGGAGAATAAAGCAAAAAACAAAAATGTTCTTAAAGATTCCACAACCACCATCACATTTGAAGTAGAAAAACAAGAACCATGTCTTTGTTGTGGTTGTCTTAAAAATGGATTTTTTTTTCAATGAATTTCTCATACAGGTTTTTCGGTAAATGTCATGAAGTATGTGTCGATCTAAATGTTTTTCAGTTTACCAAATATACGGATATGTGTGTGTGGATAGGGGTCCTTTTTGGTTTTTCTAATGACAAATCTAGTAACAAGGCTGGTCAAACTCACCACACAAAAATAATATAGGCAGTCAAGTGAAGCCTCGAAATTGAAAAAAAAAAATACGAAGCTTGGCATTTCCCATATTCTAAGGGTATATGTCCTCATTCACATAGACCAAGTTTTATTTGTTTTGTCCTGCATGTCTCTCTGTGTGTGTGTGTGTTGGCGCACTCCCTTTTAATGTTTTTCTTTTTTGTTGCTTTTGTTGTTGTTGCTTCATCCAACATCCAGAACAATTTTTCTTATTTATTTACTGTCAATCTTTTCTACCACAAAAAAAAAAACACAAACTCAAAAGAAATCACAACCATAGTTTTCAGTTTTATCAGGGCAGTGTCTTGAATGGTGTCTTCTTCTATTTCTTGAAGGCTCTGATGTCCTTTGTGTCTTCTTCCAAATTTATTTTAATTTTAAAATGTTCCCGACTTATGTGGCCCTTTTTTTGCTAGTTGACTTGCTACAGATGTGGGATATCTATCTATATGTATATCTTATTCGAAGGTTTTTGGTGGACGTTTGTCTTCTCTTACATCTTTTGCGAGGTTTTACATTTCTTTTGGCAATCTGTGGCTACGTCCAAGAAAACATATTAAAATTCAAAAGAAAATATTAGCTTTTTCTCTGTTTGGTTTGTCATTGAAGGGATCACAAATAGATGGAGAAGAAAGGCAACCAAAAAAAAAAAAAAAAAACACAACATGAAATCGGAAAAACCGTCCTTTAGCTCATATGTGTGCATTATTATTCCGGCTTTTGGGTTTTCGCCCTTATTGTCATTCGCAAATTTTGAATTGCAAGAAAGCAATAAAATGTTAATATACTCACATCATCGGATGCTATTTGCCATGTACGAGTATTGCAAAGAAAGTTTTAATATACAAAACTGGTAAAGGAAATTTGTTGTCAATTTGGGAATTTTTCGATATTACAAAAATTAAATAATAAACTCGAAAGAGAATCCGGGTGGGGATTGTAAGAAAAACAAAATATTTTAAAGATTCAATAAAACTGCTAATGATTATTTGCCATCCATATTGCCACTAAAAGCAAAAACCCGGAAAATCCCAACTTTTTTTAACATTGTCATAACTGCACGCTCACAAAAAATCGCTTCTGATACATATACTCCCAAACATATTTTGCTTCAAGCATATACATTTTTGGGTATTGCCCAAACATTTATATGTTTGATCTCTTCCAATATATAATATGTTTGAAAGCATATTGGTCTAAACAATATATGTTTGGGTAGTCTAAGTTCCAAACATTTTGTATTTTTGCATCCAAATTCAATAATGTTGTCTTCCAAAAAACAATATGTTATTATGTGAACATATAATATGTTTGGAAGCATTTTGCACCCAAAAATATTATATGCTTAAAAAAAATTCTCCCAAACAATATTGTGCTCAACATTTTATTTATTTATTTATATATTTACAATCATAATGAATTATGAAAATAAACAGGTAATATAGGTGCTAACAACATAGGTTTTCGACCTGAATGCTCAAAATTTTGTCTTTGCCCAATTGTATATTCCCCGACATCTTTCTCACTTCCACGAGATTTTTTAGTTCTTAGCACCTTTTTCTGTAATACAAACATTGTAGAAGAATTTATTCAATTTTATGATTTTTTTTTTTATTTTAATTTTACCTTTTGTCGGACGGGGATTCGAACAGCGGACCACACAGTTTGTAAGGATCAAAGAAGTAGCTGATCAATTGCCCAAGGAAAAATAAAATGTTAATTTTGGAATAACAAGCAACAACCACCAACTTAATACAATATCGCTCCCTGTTAAATAGCGCTCCAAGCTACTAAACACATATATGTTTATAGGCTATTTCTAAATTAATATATGTTTGCATCCAAGCATATTATATTTACAAACATTTTATGTCCCAAACATAATATGTTCTAACATATTAACATATATGTCCCAAACATGTTATGCTAGTTTATGAACATTATATGCTTGCACTCAAAAATATTGTGTTTAAAAATTTGTGTTCCAAACATATAATGTTTATAGCCAAACATATGAAAAACAGTCTTTTTCATCCGTGTGAATATTAATTTCTGGATTATTTTGATCTTACAGTAGGTACAAGATAAAAATATAAAGAGTAACAAAGGTCATCAGCTTATGAATATTTTGTGAGTATGAGTATTATGGCTCTTGAGTATTTCTTAAAATACTGATTGATAGTATGTAAAAAATTTAACGATGAAATTACTGTGTGCTAGATTTCTTCTCGGTTTGAGATCCACCTTGAAGCAAATCTAACAAATATATTAGTCTAAGGCCTATAGATATATTAGTCGTTCAGTTTATTAAAAGGAAGTAAAGATAGGCTTGATGAACGAACATTTGTGGACCTGAGTGGATTTTTCTGATTTCGGAATGTAAATCAAATTTTTCTTCCATAAAATTTCAACTATAGTCACCAACAGAATTTCAATCAAAATTTAAAATTTAAAAAAATTAAATTAAATTGTTCTCAAAGCTCAATGGCATTAATTGAACCAATTAAATTTTTTATTTCGATCACAAATTATATTTGCATACATTTATTTATATCTTCTCTAAGAATATGGGAAACTCACAAAAAAAAAAAAATAACATAAAATTAATTTAAAATTGGACCCATCAAGTTGTTCATTGATAGCATAATATTGTCATTAAAACAGAGAATATATATACAGTGAAGCCTCTAAAAGGTGGACACCCACGGTAGCCTAAATTTTGAGAGGTGTCCAGGTAACATATGAGAGGTTAATTTTAATGTGTTAATATAGCAAACGTTCCCAGACAATTGTCCATTCTTGAGAGTTGTCCGGTTTTCAGAGTGTCCAATTTTGAGAGGTTTCACTGTAGTTTGCAATATTTTATAATTAAAAAAAACGATCGTTACAATAATAAAAACTTGATTTATATCTACGAAAGCGTTACGTTGATTTAAATTTTATTAAAAAACTTTGTTGATATTACAAAGTTTTTTTCTCTCTCTCCATTTCTTTCTGGCATGCAAGATACATATTTTTTGGTAAATATTATAATTTAATCGCCTTTTACCTTTTTCTATGATATGATTGTAATTTTTTGTATTTATTTTCTTGTTTTAATTTTTAATAAAATTAAATTATAATACATATAACCATAATTTATACACATTACCATAAGGGAGTGTAACTGACTGCAATATTAATTTCCTTTCTTAAGAGAATTGTGCTCAGGAGGATGCCAAACATTTTATGTGGTCTTTGTCTCTCCCTCTCTCACTCCCTCTCAAAGACATACTCACATATTTGATCGCATTGTTTGAATTACAAATGATGCTATTGTCTTTAGTGAGAATTCGAGGGGTTTGGTTTTCATGACGATTATGAATGTTATAGGAAAAACAAATGCAATGACTATTAACATAAAGGATATTTACAATAATCTACATAAGTATAGCCTTTAAGGAAACTAAATATACACACACATTCATGTAAGTCTTCATACCTCATTTTTATCGTATGTATAAAGAGATTGTATACACGCACATGTTAATGGTCGTTAACAGGACATAAGCATAGATATTGAATGTTTATAGATGATTATAAGGACCAAAATAATATTAAGGAGCGGGTAAAAAAACAAAAAAAAAACATTACAACAATATTTGGCTTCAAGGAATAAACAAGGACAACATTGGTTGGTCATTCTTGAAATATAAAAAACAGCATGTCATCATCAATGGGATACCAAGTAACCCTCCCTAGTGGTAGAAATCAACCACCTTAAATGTTCCAGAAGGGGGAACAAAATGACCGGACTAAATGATGATGATGATGGTGATTCCAAGGACCCTCCTTAGCTTCCGTTAGCGTTACTTCTGGCTATTGTCATAAGATGTTATTACTCATAAAACGTATGGTCAGTTTAAATAGATGTGTATTGAATATTAAAAAAATACGAATCAAAAAAATAGGAATGTCCAAATGTTCAGAAATATCCTTTACCAAAATAAATCCATATATTAACAAATATTCTCATATATGTGTATAAAGAGCGAATAACACAAGTGTGTATGTGTGTGTGTGTGTGAGAGAGGACTATAATTTAATGATAAATATGACCATTTAGAGAATATTGTGTGTCATCACTTGACGCTATTTATTCGAAAAAAGAATCTTGTGTGCTTATTTCGATGATGTGTCTGCCATTGTAATGGTAGTGGTGGAGTTGTTAAACACATTCAACGAATGTCTTTGATTATCATGAAAATTACAAAAAGATGTGTTCGATATGTAATAAACATAAAAGTAATTTCGTTTTGCTTGTTCTCAAGTAGTTTCCAATGACACTTGAGCATATAAAAATATATATTATTTTCCTTTTTATTTCCTTTCTCTCTTCCCTCACCGAGAGACAGAGAGAGAAAACTCCGTAATGGTTATAGTTCAATAATAGGAAGGGATTGTTTTTTGTTGGTATTATTTTTGGTAATTGCAATTCTTTTGCTTTTGATATGGAAAGCACGTTTTTACTATAATCCCAGTAATTGCATAGTTAAAAATAATTTTTATTGGCCCCCTTTTTTTTCTTTTCACAAAAGCATGTAAATAAAGATTTTTGCCCTTTCTAAAAAACGAAGGGAATTTTCAAGATTTTTCACTTTGTTAGTTTTGACATTGAGAAAACAAAAATTCAAATTCAAATTAATAACATTTATACAAACAAAAATATAAACTATTTTTTTATATATAAAATACAATAAGGCAAGCAATTTTATTTTGTATGGTTATAAAATCTCTAATTGGTCTGGTATATGATGTATAAATTATTTAAATGTTAACTAAATAAATATGTTTAATAATTTATATAATGGCAAACAATTTCCTTAAATTTTTATGGTTTTTTCTTATTTTTGTTATTAAACCTTAGTTTAATTTTGTTTACTCACTTTAACCAATTTGTCTTAACCAATTTATCTTCTTATCCATTTGCCATTATTATTTTCTTTAATATGCTTTTTGCATCAGTTGCATATGATGATCATTTGCTATTTGTTACTACATGCTAGATATATATTCTGTTTCAATTTGATTTTGGTTTTCGAAAAAAATAAATTCCATAAAAAAATGCAAATTAAATAAAAAAATTCCAATTAGTTGGTTTTGATTATTCAATTTTTTTCAGATTCTGTGTGAATTTTTTTCCAAATTCTGCTAATTTTTTGGTATGAGTTCAAATTTTGTTTCAACATAACAACAAGAGGCAAATATATTCAATATTACGAAAAATAATTATGAGTTTTGTTTTATTGTATTTTTTTTTTTACTTTTCCAAACAAATGCTTGATATAGAGTAGTAGTAGTAGTAAGATATACGAGTATTTTGTAATAAATACGTATGTATGTAAGTTTAATACATGTATATTTGTAGAAAGATAGAGAGTAAGGAGAACGAAAATACGAATGGATTTTTTTTTTGTAATAAAAACTTTTCGACTTACCAAAATCATTAGCACCCATACCCGAGGGTCCTGGCAATAGACCGGGTATTCCCTGTAGGCCCAAAAATGCATTGGGGAAGGAATGAGACCGTTGATTGTCCATTGAGTCTAAGGTGCCTTCATTTTGTCCGTCGCCACGATCAGAGGGTTCAGTATCCGAACTATTCGAATCTTCACAAACGCTTTGACCATGTAACGAGCCCATATCATTGTGTTGTTTCTAAAAGGAAATAAATAAAATGAAAAAAAAATAAGAAAAAATATAAATAACAAATAAACCTATAGCGGATCACTAATTTATAGCCGAACTGAAATTCTTCTAAATAAATAAAATCAATTGGAGATTCAAGGCGGATTTGTATATATGACAAGATTTTTAAAATCCATTAGTTTCACTTCTACTTCTCACCATTGGACTTTGGTTAAAAAAATCCTTACCCCCCAAATACAAAAAAGTTAAAGAAAACTTGAAGCTTACTATGACACATAACTTTATTCGATAAACTGTCAATAAATTGTTTTGCATATGGGCATTAATATTAATTAATATTTATGCTACAGATATTATCAAAGAGTCACTAGAGTACTCTTTGAATGGAATTGCCAAATGTGCCAATAGCGACTTTTAAGGAGAAGGAGTCCAAATTCAACATGAGTTGATTTACTGGATATCAGTGAAATGTTTTTCTCTTAAGGCAATGTTCTCTTTAGCTTACTTTAGATGAGGTGGTAGATTTTGTTATATAACCAACACAATGTTATAGAACAAGCGGTGAATTTTTCTTACATCATTTGTAGTAATCATTTGGTAAAGAGACTCCCTCTCTCTTAGATAAGTATGTTAAGACTTACTCTCAAATGAGCTACTTGGGTTTGTGCAGAAACATAAAGAATCTGTGCTCTTTTGGTAGTGAAAGGCAGCCCATATATGTTACCGCATTTTCAAGACTCAACTTCTGAGAAATGTCACCCAAATGGCAAAAGAATCTTCTCATAATTTTCTTCTCTTTTAATATCGAATATCCGTTCCATTTTAATTCCAATTTAACAGAAAACTTATATTGGAATTAAAATGTATCTCAATTTTGTGAGATTTATTTACTCCTAAAAATGTTGCAGTGGCTCAAAGCTTGTCCCGTTTAATTAAATCATATGAAGCATTTCATTTTCATAATTACCTGTAAACCATTTGAATTCTCCAAAGCCTGGCCCAATAAGGATTCACGCATTTCACGGTCCCGATCCCGAGAAGTTTCACGGCTTCTATCACGATTACGTGTTAATGGATGTTGGCCAGCAACGGGGAAATCACGATCGATCAACAAACGTTCGGGACTAATACCATGTTGGGCACGAAACAAATCGGCACTTTTTATTCTCTTTTGTGGCGGAGGTGTCAAATGGTTATTACGATTGCTATCCGAGTCCGAAAGATCCCAATGATTGGCCTAAAGAAAGAGAAACGTAAAAACGAGAGAGAGCAAAAAAAGAAAGACCAAGAGAAATTTCATTGTATTAGAAGAGTGGTTATTTTGGCTACCAAGCCTGCAGCACTTTACTTTATTGTTATTTGATTTTCTTACGGGAGACGCTGAGGAAGCTTTCAATTCCTGTATGGCAGGTGTTTTTCCATTGTTGTTGTTATTATTATTATTATTGTTGCTACTGCTAGTGCTGCTGTTATTATTGTTGTTTGTATTGTTATTGTTGTTGTTGTTGCTGTTATTATTATTGCTGTTACTATTGGTATTGCTAATATTGATGCTAGCCGAAATTGCTGTATTTGCTGTTCCCGGATTGTTACTATTCAATAGGCTATTGAGTGGTGTACTTGTACCCAATGCCGGTGTGGTGAATGGTGAATTGGAGGTATTGCTCAATGCTTGTGTTGCTGCCGTTAGAAAATTCAATTTATTCGCACTACCCGATAGGCTATTACTGCTTAAAGCTTGACTCAGAGTTTTTGCGGCAGGATTGAGGCTTGAACTAAAGGCATTGCCACCACCGGATCCATTAACATCCGCTAAACCACGAATCTGTAGTAGATGGGCGGTTTTTAGAAATTCCGGTAAATGTTCATGGCCCACATTCACTTCACCATTGTACATAAAACTGAAATGGAAATGAATTCAAATGCAAGGGATATTCATTAAAAAATACAAAAATAAAAAAACAAGAGATAAATAAAATTAAATTATGGTAAATTATAATTATGGTAAATATTAATTATTATAATATTAAAATATTTAACGTTACACATTAAAAAAATATTAAAATTAATTTCAGTTTTTTAATTAATAAATTAATTAAAATTAAATATTTTTTAATAATTATTTAAATAAAGTTTAATAGTTTTATTTTTTAATTAATTAAATCAAATTTTAAATTTTAATTTAATTAAACTGATTTTTTATTTATAATTAATAAATTTATTTTAATTCATAAATTAATAAAAAGAATTCAATATTTTTTTAGTTAAATAAATTTAATAGTTTTATTTTTATAATCAATTAAATAAAATTTAACATTTTAATTTAATTAAACTGATTTTAGTTTGTTTAATTATTTAAATAAATTTTAATGGTTTTATCTAAATTTTATTTAACTACATTTATTAAAATTTGGATTGACTTAGGCTAATTTGAATTTATATTTAATTTAACTTAATTAAAAATGATTTGGTAGAGTTTAATGAAATTTAGTTATAAATTAATAAATTTAAACCAAATTAACTAAATTTTATAAACACAATTAAATTCAATAAAATATTATAAACTTTAATATAACATAACTATGGTTAATGCTATTTAATTTAGATTTTTTAAAATTTACTTTAATAAAACTAATTTATTTTTATTAAATTTAAAACAATTTATTTTAATTTAATTTATTTTCTTGTTTAATCCGAAATAAAAGAAAAACTATCAAAGCAGGAAAATTTAAATTAAAACTGTTGTTGATTTTTATAAAACGTTAATTCAATAGTAGTTTTATCTAATTAATTAAACTAAATTTTATTTAACTACATTTATTAAAATTTGGATTGACTTAGGCTAATTTGAATTTATATTTAATTTAACTTAATTAAAATTGATTTGGTAAAGTTTAATGAAATTTAGTTATAAATTAATAAATTTAAACCAAACTAACTAAATTCTATAAATACAATTAAATTCAATATAATATCACCAAATAATATAATTATGATTAATGCTATTTTAATAAAATTAGTTTATTTTTTATTTTATTTTCTTGTTTAATCCGAAATAAAAAAAACTATCAAAACAGGAAAATTTAAATTAAAATTGTTTTTGATTTTTATTAAAATTGATTTGGTACAGTTTAATGACATTTAGTTATAAATTAAAAAATTTAAACCAAATTAACTAAATTTTATAAACACAATTAAATTCAATATAATATTACAAAATTTAATATAATTATGGTTAATGCTATTTAATTTAATTTTATTTTTTTTAATTTAGTTTTATAAAACTATTTTTTTTAATAAATTTAAAACGATTTATTTTAATTTTATTTATTTTCTTGTTTAATTCGAAAAGGATAATTTAAATTAATTTTTTTTTTTTAACTTTATAAAACTTTAATTCAACTAACCTTAATAAATTTTCTACATCATCTGCCGGTACATCTCTCAATATCACTATGGGATGTTCACATGGATTGGCCTTCAACAATTTACGGAAATATGGACTACATGCACTCAATACCACTTTATGGGCGGTAAATGAACGCTCATCACAAGCCAAGGTAACATCAACGAAATCCTCTTCATCTCTTAAATGACGAAATGAACTCAACATTGAAGTCTGATAGTCATTCCATTTCAAGGCATATTGTTGTTGTTGCTGCTGCTGCATTTGCTGTTGCAATTGTTGCTGATGCAATTGCTGTGTTGCACTCAATATGGATGCGGTCTGTTGTTGTAATTGTTGGGCTGCTGCGGCAGCTAATTGCTGTTGTTCCATCACCGATGATGGTGCTGGCGATGTGGCTAATGTTGTATTGGCTGTTGAGGCTGTTGTGGCAGGCGGCAATGGTTCCATTTTGACAACGCCTGCGTTATTGTTCTCTGCTGTTTGTAGCTGTGTTGATTCAGTCATTTGCGTAATGTTTGATTTATAGACGAGAAAACGGTTTTCAGTTTCCCAGTTCTTGGTGCTGTTGTTGTTGTTTTTGTATACTTGTATTTTTGTTGTTTTTGTCACACAAAAGAATCCTTTTTCCTATTTTTTTTTGCTTAGTCAAAAGGGATGGGGAATCTTTTGTGTGATTGTTGGACAATCAGTAAATGAAGGCTCAGAAATGGAAGATTTACGAACTCTATATGGATTTGATTTGTTTTTCCCCTTTTGAAATTTAGTTATTTGCCTTTAGAAATAGTTAATAGTTTTTGATGTCCATATGCAAAGTTAGCCATTAATTTGCCTTTTATTGGAAATTTTACACAAAAGAAATATAAAGGATTTCTAAAGTTTCATATTTTTATTTGAGGACTTTTATAGATTTTTTGTTCTATGTTTTTGCAAAACAGTTATTTCCTCTTTGAATATGTTAGTTAAGTTCGCTTTCTTTTATTTGTTTTATTCCCCGAACAATAGTTGTGAGTATTTTAGTTGAAGAAGTTTTTTTTTGCTCTACCTCTTTCTCGGTTTTTTAATATATTTTAAATATTAGATTTCAATAAGTGGACGGAATTCTGTAAAGAAAAAAAAGAAAAAATTAATAAAATAATTTTATATATTTTAAAGCATAATTTTGTATTATAAGAAAGGCATATTTTAAATGTATATAAACAAATATAAATATATGATACTGAAATACTCAGGAATATTTAGTTTTTATTTTTAACTTCAATCTGTAGTAAATTTGGACTATATTCGATAAATTATTTCTAATTAATCAATTGTAAAAATTATATAAATAATTTTATAATTGGATCAATTAATTGTTTAACTAACTTTGGTAACTGATATTATCGTTTCCATGATTGAATTTCAGTTAATATTTAATTAGAGAAATTAGTTTCGTTAATGATAACAGAAAAAAATATTTTTGAAAAATTATGGTTTACTTGATATAAAGAAAAAAAAAATATATTACAAGGATGATAATTTCCTTTAATAGTACGAAATGTTTCGTATCATCAATTTCTATAAAAAAAATTGTTAAAATATGAGAATGTTAAACAGTGCATAGGTATTACCAATCTGAGTGGAATTCTAAGATGCAATACACACAAAAAACATTATCAACATTTTTCGAATTAAAATTTGAATTGAATTAAAAAAAGGACTCATTTAAAAACTTAATTGATTTAATAATTTGTTTAATTAAGACGAAAAAATGGTATAATTAACTTTTTCAATGAATTGTTTTTTTACCACTTCATTTTTTAATTGATGTTGGTGAATGATACTAGCATTTCTGTGTTTGAGCAAACTTCAATTAAAAATTAATTGGATCAATTAAAATCATGAAGGCAAAAATATTTCAGATAAAGTTTTAACAAATATTCGCTTTTTCGCATAAAATATCATATTAGTGAAGCGCATACCTGTGCCTCCTAAAAGTATGCAATGAAAAATTTTCCAATTAAAATCTTAATTGAGTTTTACAAAATATTCAATTAAAAATTTAATTGAATCAACAAATTTTTTAATTGAAATAAAAATCAATCACACAAATTAATAGTATCAATTAATTTTTTAATTGAGTGTCAATTAATTTTTTAATTGATACTATCATTTCTGTGATTGAAGACATTTCAATTAAAAAATTAATTGGATCAATGAATTTCGTGATTGAATCAGAAAAATATTTTTTGTGTATAGGCAGTGTGCAGGTATTTTTCTGGCTCTTGTCCCCAAATTACGATGTTTTCGTCCCCAAAAATCTCCAATTTAAACACAAATTCCTTAAAAAAATCCCCAATACATTTTGACAAGTTTTTTTTTTGAAAAAAATGGTTATATTTTTTTTTTAAGGCTCTGCTGTAGGAAATCAGAAATAATTTAAAAAATTAAAATTTTATCAACTACAGCAAACTGCAATAAGATCAAGATTTCGAACCACAACACCAAGATACTGGTGATATGAAAATGGGAGTTCGGCCACCTTGTATTTATTTAACGAAAATTTATTTCGAAATATACAAATAGTAAAATTGGGTGTTAGACACCTTGCCAAAGTTGATAGAATTCTACCAGAAATGGTAGATTTTTTTTATTGTTTGGTAGATTGATAGAATTTTTGATGTTTTGGTAGATTTTGCAAAGATATACTTTATTTTATTTCATTCATTTCATATAGAAATAAAATTTTGACAAAATTTTGTAAAGAAATATAATTTTGACAAAACTTTCTATAGAAATAAAATTTTGACAAATTTTTTTATAGAAATAAAATTTTCTATAGAAGTTAAAGTTTGATAAAACTTTTTAAAGAAATAAAATTTTGAAAAAATTTTCTATAGAAATTAAATTTTGATAAAATTTTTACAAAATTTTCTACAGAAATAAAATTTTAGCAAATGTTCTATAGAAATAAAATGTTGACACAATTTTCTATAGAAATCAAATTTTGACAAAATTTTCTATAAAAATAGAATTTTGACAAAATTTTCTATAGAAATGAAATTTTGATAAAATTTTCTATAGAAATAAAATTTTGACAAAATTTAATATATGGAAATAAAATTTTGACAAAATTTTCTACAGAAAAAAAAATGTTGACAAAAGTGTGTATAGAAATAGAATTTTGACAAAATTTTCAATAGAAATGAAATTTTGATAAAATCTTCTATAGAAAAAAATGTTGACAAAAGTGTGTATAGAAATAGAATTTTGACAAAATTTTCTATAGAAATGAAATTTTGATAAAATTTTTTATAGAAATAAAATTTTGAAAAAATTTTCTATAGAAATTAAATTTTGACAAAATTTTCTATAGAAATAAAATTTTGACAAAATTTTCTATAGAAATAAAATGTTGACACAATTTTCTATAGAAATGAAATTTTGACAAAATTTTCTATAAAAATAGAATTTTGACAAAATTTTCTATAGAAATGAAATTTTGACAAAATAATATATGAAAATAAAATTTTGACAAAATTTTCTATAGAAAAAAAAAATGTTGACAAAAGTGTGTATAGAAATAGAATTTTGACCAAATTTTCTATAGAAATGAAATTTTGACAAAATTTTCTATAGAAAAAAATGTTGACAAAAGTGGGTATAGAAATAGAATTTTGACAAAATTTTCTATAGAAATTAAATTTTGATAAAATTTTTTATAGAAATAAAATTTTGAAAAAACTTTCTACAGAAATTAAATTTTGACAAAATTTTCTACAGAAATAAAATTTTAGCAAAATGCTCTATAGAAATAAAATTTTGACACAATTTTCTATAGAAATGAAATTTTGACAAAATTTTCTATAAAAATAGAATTTTGACAAAATTTTCTATAGAAATGAAATTTTTATAAAATCTTCTATAGAAATAAAATTTTGACAAAATAATATATGGAAATAAAATTTTGACAAAATTTTCTATAAAAAATATTGACAAAATTGTCTATAGAAATAGAATTTTGACCAAATTTTTAATAGAAATGAAATTTTGATAAAATTTTCTATAGAAATAAAATTTTGACAAAATTGTCTTTAAAAAAAATGTTGACAAAATTGTCTATAGAAATAGAATTTTGACAAAATATATACGTTATTTCGTCAAAATTCTTTTTCTATAGACAATTTTGTCAACATTTTTTTTCTAAAGACAATTTTGTCAAAATTTTATTTCTATAGAAAATTTTATCAAAATGTCAAATTTTAGAATTAAAAATTGATTAAAAAAGATTAAACTTATTTCTCGAAAATATCCCCACAAAAATCCCCAAATTTACGGAAATTTCCCACCAAATCCCCAACTCAGAAATTTCGTCCCCATTCACGAAAAAATATCCCCATTTTGGGGGAAATCCCTAGTAATGGCAACACTAATCGTAGGTAAAAAGAGGTGACACCCATTAATTATTACTTTCACTAATTAATTGTTAGTGAAATTCTTCTTATGTAAATGTAGATCTACATTGATTCGCAATTCTATATGAAAAACTTTTATAAAACTTAATTTTTATTTTTATTAAAGATGAAAATTTTTTTAGAAATAAGTGTGCACCTTCTTATAAAGGTATGTACCTCTAGTTTTGCAATGGATTTCTTATGGGAGCAAAATGTAAATTATCGATAACAGCGTCTCACGGAATTTTTGTTAGCAAATAAGGCAATCTATTTCTTACGGGTAGCGGAGATTTCGTTAGTCCAGCTAATATTTCATGCTAATTATTCTAGTAAACATATTACGAAAAGATCAAGGTTCTAATACCCTGTAAAATATAAAATCCTACTAAATTTTGTTAAAATTCTATTTAAATTTTTGTAATATTAGAAGCGTGTATTAATTGAGTGTTTGAGACCGGTACCAAGCATCTTTTCAATATGAAATTGATTTAATTTTGTTGAACACCCTAATTCCCTACCAGCATTTGAATAAATTTCCCTTTATGGGGCTTTTCAAAAATAACTCAAATTTCATTAAATTATCTAAGATCAATTTCAGACATTTTCTCCATTTATAATTACTCTTAGCTCAAAATAAAAAAAAAAGTTAACTGTCAAACATTTAAAATTAAACTACAATAAAATTCTTGGTTAAATTAAAATGCATCAAAAGTCAATTAATCTTCGATGACCTTAATAAAACAAAAAGTCAACTGCAATATAATAGACTGTCCATCCAATGGTCAAGATGATCCAATATAGACAAGAGGCAGTACGCATGTTCTATGGATATTTAATTTCAAAATAGACGCCAAATCCAGGTATTTTCCTATACAGTTTTCTTATTTATGGGAATGGTGGGGGATAAAACATGACATTAAACCATGCAATCCATAGCGGAATGAGGTCAATAAATGAAGGTATTTCAAATCAAATTGTCAGTGATCTTGATGAGGCCAAAAAAAAGACCTCTCTCAAACTAATTACAACGTTTAGAAAAACATCAAGAATGTGTGGTGTCCAATTTATTTCCAAACATAGAAGAAAAGAACACGCTAGCCTTGGGGCTAGCACAAATAGCTACCATTTCAAAAGAAGAAATTCTTATGCCGCCTCAAATTCAAAAGGCTAACCTGCAGCAGCACCATCACCATCGTGCCAGATGACAACAAGTGCTTCGAAGATGAATGGGTTTATAAATATTTTGATACTTCTGCCTTTCTTCTGCCAGGGAAGAGAGTGTAACAAAGCTGGGTTTAGATCATCGCTCATAATCACGTAAAACAAAAATAGATTGTAATCTTTGTAATTTTTTCTCCTATAAGGGTTACCTCCAGCACCTGAGTATGGAGGATCACCACCTTTATCAAGAGGCTGTTGCTTTGGCTGCCGTTCATTTTTTGATAAATTAACACACATCAATAATGACAGCCAAGTAGTTGGTAGGTAAACCACCTTGGTTGTTTTTTTTTTAGTCAAATTTTCGATAGGATGCTTGGGGAAAGAATGTGAAGAAGCCTCCCGAAACTACACACTTCATTACATGATGATAATGATGATGAGTAAGTACAATATTAGAAATGGATAAACTATAGATGATGTGTGGCAATGATAAGAAGGTAGTTGAATATATGATCCCTCTTTGTTTTTAGATTTGAGCCAGCTCATTTAGTCCATGATTTGTTAGATTTAATTTTTCTTGGGTACTTGATTTTTGTATGTTACTTTTGTTCGAATCCATGGTATGTTTTATTGTAATTGATTTGCGTTTAATAAACGTAATTACCAGCAGCTTTTTTTGTGTATGTTTTCATTTGTAAATACTAGTTGTTGTATACACAGAAAATACGAAATAACCAAAATTAATTTAAGTTACAAAATTATAGCAACACTAACCGAAAACATGTTTTAAGAGCAAAATGTTATTTTTGGGTGGTGACCATGTAACATGGTTTCCGCAACCATGTTATATTCTCGGAAATCACGTATCTGATTTCGGCAAGCAGGTTATATTTGACGAGAAAATAACATTTTAGTGACAAACATGTTACATGGTCACCACACAAAAATAACATTTTGCTCTTGAAACATATTCCTTCTCTGCTTGTGGTTACATGTCACCCAATTTATTTGAATTTACATTATTAGTAAAAAAAACTACTTTGAACCATTTAAATAAATTAAATTAATTTTAAAAGATATATAAATAAAATAATAAAATAAATAAAATTAATTTGTATAAAATAAATTACAAAATTGAATTAAATTGAATTAAATTAAATTAAATTAATTTAAATTAAATTAAATTAAATTAAATTAAATTAAATTAAATTAAATTAAATTAAATTAAATTAAATTAAATTAAATTAAATTAAATTAAATTAAATTAAATTAAATTAAATTAAATTAAATTAAATTAAATTAAATTAAATTAAATTAAATTAAATTAAATTAAATTAAATTAAATTAAATTAAATTAAATTAAATTAAATTAAATTAAATTAAATTAAATTAAATTAAATTAAATTAAATTAAATTAAATTAAATTAAATTAAATTAAATTAAATTAAATTAAATTAAATTAAATTAAATTAAATTAAATTAAATTAAATTAAATTAAATTAAATTAAATTAAATTAAATTAAATTAAATTAAATTAAATTAAATTAAATTAAATTAAATTAAATTAAATTAAATTAAATTAAATTAAATTAAATTAAATTAAATTAAATTAAATTAAATTAAATTAAATTAAATTAAATTAAATTAAATTAAATTAAATTAAATTAAATTAAATTAGATTAAATTAAATTAAATTAAAAAATAAAATGAAGTTAAAATTAATCAAATTATATCATATTTATAGATTCCTTGCTGGATAAATTATCCACACACCAGCTGCTTTTCCTAATGTCAATTCGCTTCCTACGATCCCTTCCTATGGCTCGAAAAAATCTTAATTTTTTCCAGTGCAACATTTACTTGGGGTAATCTAAAAAAAAAAAAAAACATAGTAACGTTCAATAACTTCACATATCCATCATTTGTTCGTTGTGGTGGGTCTTCGACATAATTAATGATTTTATTAGGGAAGTACGTTAATTTAAGAGTAATATTTATGCGGATCTCGCTGTGAACGGCAGCTAAGATAATAATCGAATGAATTTCCCCCATAAGGCAATAAGTCGAGCGTTATGTTGTAATGATAAATCACACAAACGCAAAGGCAAAATAAAATTATGAAATCAGCCACCGAAAATCTTAAAATTCAAAAGTATGTCGATATCAATAAAACTCGTAATAATGATGATGAACTCCAAACTGTATTGAAAACGAAATGAAATAGTTTTCAATTTCATAGGCCATATGTGATTTCTTTTTTAATTCAGGCATAAATAATTGTTAATTATTTTCGATAATAAAATTTGAAAATTAAAATTGAGAAATAGCTTGGGATTGATTTAATACATATGTATATCAAAGACTTTTCTTTTTAATACAATATATCATGGGAGAGCATGATAAATTCCATTTTTGACGGAAGTTCAAAGAATTATTGGATTATGGACAGTGAAGCCTTAGAAGCATCCGTTAAGAGCTAACCTATTAAAAGTTTTGATAATTATTTTTGTTTATAATTTCCTTTTTTGTTTACAGTTTCTTTATACAATAAATAGAATCTATTTATTTTATTTAGTAAATAATAATTTAAAAGTCGTAAAATGGAATAAAAATCTTTATTGAAATTTAAATTGAAGTTTGAACTATTGAAAATTAAAGTTTTAGTACAAATATAATTAAATTCATTATCTTCAAAAGTAATTGCCATAATTCTTTAATGTACACAATTGTTATTTATGCCCAATAATTTTTTAAATAAATTGTTAAATTTTTAGTTTTAGTTTATTAATGATTTAATTGTTTTTTTTTTTCAAAATTTTTGTTTGTATTTTTATTATCATTGTTATTATTTTTACTTTTAGAAACTTAGTAGTTTACATTAACGGTCTCATTACATTTTTTTAAGGTAAAATTGATTTGTCAGTAGGATATAGAGATACGTTATAGATATCATATTTATTTAATTTTTAATTATTATTATTAGTGTTTAAGAAATATTTGAAGTTTAACCAATAATATATTTTGTAACGAATAGGGCCTCTATGAGGCTATATTACTAATAAAGTTGAAATAAATAAATTAAATTATAAATAATAATAATTAAACATAAATTAAATTAATTTATTATTTTTATTTATTTAATTTTATTTATATGTTTATAATTAAAATTATTTGTTAATTAGTACTGTAAAATTCTACTACAATAAATAAAATCAAATTATTTAAAACTTTTTTCATGACATGAAAATTTTGCTATACTAAGTTTCATTTTGAGCGGCTTTTATGTCATATTTTTTGTATACTCAACTATTTTTTGCAAAAATTTTATTCCTATTCCTTATGCCAACATGATAATTTTATTATGGAAAATGCATTTTATGAGACTTCTAACAATGTCCACCGATAACTGGATTATTGAGAAATGTAACGTAATATGCAAAAAGAATTATTGAAATTCCCAATTGCATGACAATTTTCTTAAGTTTATAACTCGGAGATAAAAGAAAACTTTTTGACGGCAATAAAATTTAAGCACCTTCTCCATAAAACTGCAATATTTGCAAATGCAAATCAATAAATGATGAAGTAAAAAGCTTCTTAAAAATCGCTGTTTTTTTGCAAAAAAAAAAACTATTAAATAAAAATTAAATAGCCCCTGACGAAAAAATACAGAAAATGCTTCGATTACGCCAACATTAATTTTGGCAAATATCCCACTTTATGCTAATGGCATATAATTGAACATTTTATATTCGAAAAAAAATGCTGGAAGAAAAAAACCTTATTACATTAATAAGACTCTAATGTCAAATTTCCTGGGTTTTTATCGGTCGCTATTTGTAAGATGCCTTCTGTGACATCTTCTTTGTGCCTATTCTCTTTGCATACATATTTCAATTTCAATTACAATTCAGGGTACAAAACCTATTTGCTATTTAATAACATTGACGATGACAATGAGCCTCCTCGAGAAGAATTCAGCAGCTTCTAGTGTATAAATAGGCGACCTGTAGTCAAGCTTTTGAAGCATTTACATAAATCATTAATACAATTAGCTATGGACTAATTACTTCAAATTATTCAATTTATTATGGTAGGAAATCTATTAGAACAATTGAGAGGCGATGGACGATGGATGTGTGTCAGTAAATTGCCAATGGTTCAGGGAGAGGGGAACAACAACAAGAAAAACTGAATGGGGGAGTGATGTTGGTGTGTTTATCGAAATAAATAGTGGAAGAAATTTGGTTATAAAAATGTTTATTTAATTTTTAAGTTTAAGTTTTTCTATATAATTAAATCATACACTACTCACTAGTTTTTAAGGAGATATAGACATAAAATAAAAAAATAAATTATTTCCAATGCCTCCGACATTTTTTTGCTTGACCAAACATTCCATTGTAGGAGTTTTGTCCTTAGATTTAGGTAATTTGTCTTAAAGGGCATATTTACATAAAAAACTTTTGATCTAAGGTCAACTTGGTTTTGGTAAATTCTTCAATATTAATTCAATCATCTTTTAATTGTGTGATTTCTTGTAGTTCTACTACATTTTATTTAATAATATTATATACAGTATGCATAAGGTCAATCTTGTTGTACTGATATGAAAATAAAGTATCAATCAATAAAGAAAAAAATAATAAAAAAAGCTAAAAAGACATTCCAAAATAGGAGACATCTTCCAACTAACGTTAAGACAAATTCTTTTTTTTTCAGTGTACTTTTTTAACATTTGACAAATTTTTAAACTATTTCTTACTAACGTTAAGACAAAATCTTTTTTGGCAGTGTTTTTTTAACATTTAACAAATTTCATCCAAAAATCCTTTAAACCTTAAGTTACCCTTTATATTTTTTCCATTCAAATCTTTTTAAAATTAGTCTATTTCGTTTTGTTTGTTATTGTTGGTTTACTCTTCAATCATTATTTTTGTTTTTGATTTCAGCTTAAAACCATGCATTGACTAAACTACAAGTGTAGCTTAACCAACAGAAAACAAATTATAATTAAACATATTATAAAAAATATTTCAATGTTCATTAAATCCAAAATCACAATCTAAATCCTCATATCTCAATTCGCTCCGTTTTATCAGTCTGTACTCAATTCTTTTCGTCTTAAGCATATTTTTCTTTTTTTTTTTGGCGAAACAAATTTGTGGGGATTTCCATTTTTTTCTGGTGCTTTTGCCATATAACAATCTTGCAAATTGTTTTAAGTTTAACATAAACATTTACCACACATTTATTTTACGATTATTTCAGCGCGTATTTATTTTTATTATGTCGCTAAGATATTAAGACATAAACAACAATAGCAACAACAACAACAACCAACTACATAAACAAATGGCAAAAAACAAAGTGAAGAGAAATATTTATAAATACATTCGCATACAAACGCCTCACCCCTCAGGGTTCTTGTTCACATCACGAGGAGAAGAAGGAAGGGTATGACGAAGAAAATTATGAATAGACTAAGACCTTTAGAGGGATATCCTCTGAGTACTTGAACTTGTCAGATTTTTCTGTATGCCTGGTATATTCGTCTGTTGTTTTCGTGTGTGTTTATTGTTTCATCATCATAAGAAGAAGAACAACAACGACGACAAAGCCAAGCACACCAACAGCAAATAACGATCCCTTAACCAAACAAATTTGGCTCATAAAGTATCACAAAAAGGCAACAACCAAGGCTATGTCAGCTTGAAAAGACGTTTGAAAATTTGGCAAAAGCGTAACAAATGCTCACATAAAGGGTGGCCCTTATTTTTTCGTTGTTGTTGTTGGTAGCTCATCATAAACTTGAGTAAAATATCAATTTACAAAATATACACTTACTATCACGCACATTTCCATTGACATATTGATACTCTTCCCATTGGTATATATTACAAATCTTATATACTCTTCACATACGAGTGTGCTTAGTATAAAGGCGAAAAACAAATTGTAAACGCTTCATAATCAAATAAATATTATATTGATTATTATTGTTATGGAAATTTGTCTACCAAATAACTTGAAGAAGTCCTTTTCCTAAGAAAAAACAAAAAAAGATGATCACATAACAATTGATGAAATCATTATAGGGATTTGAGTGAAAGAGAATTTATATAAAAGAAAAAAGTATTGCATAGTTTTAGGCTACATTAGATAATTGGAGATCATGATTAGCGACGAATGTAAACTTGGGCAATTGATGTCGAACTAACTTGGAAATTAAATTAAGCTAAATTTTTTAAAATTTATAAAGCCACATACCACAAAGAATAATAATAATAATTAAATGTTTATAAGATCTAAAATGCGTACTGTAATAATGACATACTTAGTTTATTTCTTTCAACTTAGTTTCATTCAATTTAACTTCATGTAATTAATTTACATTTAGATTGGTTTAAAAGTTTAATTAATTTTATCACCCTGATACCTGATACCACAAAGAATAATAATAATAATAATAATAATAATAATAATAATAATAATAATAATAATAATAATAATAATAATAATAATAATAATAATAATAATAATAATAATAATAATTAAATGTTTATAAGATCTAAAATGCGTACTGTAATAATGACATATTTAATTTATTTATTTCAACTTAATTTCATTAAATTTAACTTCATGTAATTAATTTACATTTAGATTAGTTTAAAAGTTTAATTAATTTTTATCACCCTGACACGTTTGATTTTAGTTTTATATTTTACTTTATTCAACTTTATTTATATTTACTTCAAAAAAATTTAATTCAATTTCATTCGAATTTTAAATTTAAATTTTAGTTAAAAATTTATGTAGTCTAATTTAATTTTAAAATTTTCTTTACCAAATTTAAACTATTTTTAATTTGAACTAAACTACTATACTTAAATTATTTTAATTTATTTCAAATAAATTTCAAATATTTTTAATTTGAACGATACTCCCATTATTAAATTATTTAAAATTAATTTAAATAAATTAAATTTAATCTAATTTAATTTGTCTAATTATACAATTATTTTTCGAGCTTCATGGACAGATATAGATTAAGGAACATGGTTAATAGAGCCATTGAAAAGAAAACGCCAGATACCAATCTATACACGCCTGGACTGTACATGTTTCGGTTCGGGCGAATGAACCTTTAATTTAATTTAATATGATATTTCTATTTTATTCCAATATATTCACACAATTTTTTTTCTGATTCAATCACGAAATTAATTGATCCAATTAATTTTTTAATTGAAATGTCTTCGATCACAGAAATGATAAATGATCAATTGAAAAATTAATTGATACTATTCATTTTTGTGATTGATTTTTGTTTCAATTAAAAAATTTGTTGAATCAATTAAATTTTTATTTAAATATTTTTTTAAACTCAATTAAGATTTTAATTGGAAAATTTTTCGTGTAATTTTTTTTCTGTGTTGCAATGCCATTGAATCAAGATGAATTCATTTTTGATCGCATTAAATTAAATTTAAATTTATTTAGCTTAATTTATCTGATTCAATTTAATGTTGTTTTGTCTGTTATAACATATCTCGAAAATTCACATTAATTAAATTTTAATTAATTAATTAAAATTATTTTAAATTTATTTTTATGTAATATCCTCTACATACTTTAATTTAATTTCAAAATTTTAATTTTTCTTTATTTTAATTTAGTTTAGTTAAAAAAAATAATTTAATTTAAAATATTTTTAATTTGAACTAAACACCTATTTTGAAATAATTTTAATTTAATTTAAATTTAATATAGTTAAAATAACTTAATTAATTTATTTCAATATGTTAATTCTGTTTTATTTCAATATATTGTAATATCCATTGAATCAATATGAATTCATGTGTCTCAAATTAAATTAAAATTAAATTATAATTTAAGCTAATTTATCTCATTCAGTTTAATGTACTTGTGCCTGTCATATCTCTAAAATTACTTTAAAATTAAGGTATCATTATATTCAACTATAATTCACAATTTTATGATATCTAACTAAGGTGAAAGTCTACGATTTTGTAACCTAAATAAAATCCATTTTTATTGAAATTACGCAGCGAATAACATATCTTGAAATTAAGACCTATTTTAATTGGTATTGAATAATTAAAACGACTTGAATCACATCAATATGTAAGTGTGTATGTCTATATACATTTGTGTGTGGGGGATTTTGATGGTACATTGTGAAATATACATACATATATTTAATTGCGTTTTTTTTTCATTTTCTCTTATAGAAAATCGATCGTAACTTCCAAAATGCGTTGGATGGATGATTTTAGTTTTATATGATAACCCGTTCTTTAAAATATTTTGTACAAAAGGTATCAGCCTCTTACCTTAGAGAGTGATAACTTCAAATGTCTTCAGTATTGGTTTGATTGACGTCATCTTTGGTTTTAATTTTCTTTGCTTTGGTTTATTATTATATTTTTGGGGGATTTATTATGGAGGGGGGCTATTAAAACAATTTTTTTCTATCTTTCTACTACTATTGTTTAAAGTTGACATAAAGGCATAAAAAAGCAACAACAACTACAACAGCAGTAAAGTCATGGAAAGATTTTAAAGGTTTGTAATAAACCAGTGAGAGAAAACAAAACGTTAAAACGAAACAACATTTCTATGGTCAATTTTATTACATACTTACACGCACACACACACTCACGAACATGTAGGTTTGTAGTTAACTTTAGTTAAGAAACTATAAAAAAATATCTCTTACTGCAGACAAAACGAAGATCTTCTAGGGTATTCTATACAAGCACTCGCCAAACACCTTACATCAGGCTAAGCAACGTAAGTAAATACTCTTTGTAAAGATCTCTTAGAAGAGTATCTGCTAGACAATACTTACTTAAGTACGAATACGCACTCTTGATTTCATACATGTTAGCTCTCTCTCTCCCTCTCTTTCTCTCTGTTTGGGATATAATGTGTGTAGCTCACTCATTCCCTCTTACATTTGCAATCAAATCAAATAATATATGGAATAATATCAAAAAAAATTTGTATTTTTTTTAAATGTAGTTTACACATTGATTGTGTGCGTATATAATACACATTGAGGCATACCTATGTATTTGTATACATAATAATATTTAAGTGTTTTTGTTATTTTGTTCAACGTCATTTGTTGTCTTTTTATTTTCCATTTTTAATCTCTCTTATTGGCCAACTACTCGGTTGTACATTGGTGTAGTTGTTTTTGGTATTTAATGTGCGTATAGTTTTCATTGGTTAATACAGAGTTGTTTGTGTATATTGAAGCCGACCACCGACCGACCGACCGAGAATAGGTTGGGGAGTGGGTTAGCGATTGAATGTTTGTGTGTACTGAATATTATGGTCGTGTCGTGTAGTTGCTAGCGTTGTTTGATATGATTGTTGGTGTTGTTGTTGTCATTGTCGTTGCAGGTATTTGTTTTTAACCCTGGACAGTCATCCTTCGTCAAAATGACGACTCGTAATTTCATTTTTGATTTAAAATGCATTTTGGTCGATTAGGAAATGATAAATTTAAATTATACTAATTCAACCATTTTATGAATTTTTGTCTTAAACTAATTAAAAACAAATTGAATAAGGAAATAAACTCAATTTTGGTTCTCATATTTGCTGACGATGCAAATTATAGCGTCGTGAAATAAGCCGTAGTCAAAATGACGAAGGATGACGTTAGTGTACAAAAGATAAGGATGACTTTCCAGGGTTAATGTGTAGTTTATTGCTCGAGCTATGTTATTTATATACAATACACCTAGTAAGTAATACATACATACATATGTATAAGTATATGGCATGTAAGTGTTGTTACTGTATTTTAATTAGTATTTGATGAATTTTTGAAATTCAATTGTTCAATGATTTGTCGATTTTTTTGGGGGTCTCAATTTCGGAGGGTTATTACAATTATTTGTAACATATGCAAACCTTACATCCATGAAAATCGTTCTCTATCTCACTCATTATTGTGTCATACCTCTCTGCCTAAATCATGTAAATTTGAATACCGTTAGATTCATAGATACGCCCCTAATGATGACAAATTCTCTTATTTTGTCTTAAATAATGGCAATAACTCAACTCATTTGTGAGTCAGTGTGTGTGTGCATGTGTATTATCTTAAATTTCAATAACCATCCCCGCAAGATCGCAAAACTCTTTATTGTGTTATTGTTAGTAGCTTGAGTATTTATGTGTTACCAAAAAATTTGAATTTTTTTTCGAATATTTTGTAGTTTTTATTTGGTGGTTATTATCATAAAATGAATGTCAATGGGGGAAAAAAATATCCAAAATCAATTTTGTTTCTATTCAAATGATCCACTATAGAAAAGAAACTGTAAGATGTGGAAAAAGGTTAATACCGGTCAAAAGATAGTAAGATGTCTCATCATTTTAATACAATGATGTCTACTGAACAAAATTACCAGAGATATGGTATTTTAAAAAGATGTCGATTTATTGATGTCACATTTGATAAAAAGAGACTGTCAAAAAATTACCTCAAAATATAGATTTTCAAATAAAGATTTGAATTGAATTTTGACAAAAAGGTGCACTCCTCTCTTTCTCTTCTGATAGTATTCATGCTAACCATTTTAATTTTTGTCTCTAGTCAAGATAATTTTCACTTAAAGGAAATCATGGTGCAATGGACTGAATGGTTTAAATGAGCCTGAAAAATTGGCCTGCCACCATACCTAACCCAACCTACTTGTAATGGTTAAATGGAAGGATTTCATGACTATTATGTTAATCGAACATTTCATAAAATTATTTAAGTTTTTCATTGTCCCTTTACCAATGAATAACTTCATTGGATTCATTTTTAAATTACAATTCTAGTTATGTGTGTAAATAATCCATTATGTGGGTCTCTTCAAAATATTTTTTATATTTATAAAATTTCAGTTAAATAAGTATAAGGCACGATATCATCAGTTAGCCAACTGAATAGCAAAAAAAAACTTATTTAACCTCACAAAAATTTACTATTTCTTACCATGGTTAATTCAAATATTTTTTTATGGAATAAATATCTTATGGAGGTTATTTACTAACACCATATTGGCTTTCACCAAATGATATCAAAAAAAAAGCATCCCAAAAAAACTATGGCTGTTACTGTACCCAATTTTATTCTCCTTTCATTTAAAGACATATTAATTGCACCTATCATTTCTCGTTTCTTTCCAAGTTTAAAAATTCTTTTCTATTGTAAAGTGTTTTAGTTTTGTTTTTATACCTATGGATCGATGATGATACCCCCATCCCTAAAGAAATTGGTGTCTATGTGTGTGGGTTTTAAAATTTTTTTTTTTAAAGTATATATTTCTAGTTTCATTTACGTTAGTTCAAATCGGTGATGGCAATGGTGATGTTGCTGGTTGTAGTGGTGGTAAAGTGTTTTTTTTTTCTTTCTTTTCTTTTAATCTATTGTAGCTCCAAAATAAAAATTTAGTGTATTTGTACCTAATTTAATTTATAGCTGATTTATGTAAATTTAATACTAAGTTGTTGTTGTTGGTATCTATTTTTTTGTTGTGTCTTCTCCGCCACACTAACAGAAAAACAAAGTTTCTTCATCATTTGCCCCTCTTCTTTTGCCATACAATATTTTTGGGGGAGAAAGAAACAAACAGCAGCAACAACAACAGCAATAAAATCGATGACAATAAAAAGACATGTATCTTTCTTTTTAGTTGAAAATTTTTTTAGATTTTTATTTAACAAAAAAAAAATGTCTTCTCCCCATACTAACACTAGGTAGGTATCATACATCGTCCATATATCTAGCCATTCTCTGGTACAACTAACTCAACCAACATAATTTGAAGTAAAATTGGAGACACCATCACAGCATCGGTAAGCAACAAATGTCTTTTAATGTCTTTGGTCGCCAGGTTCATTGACTTGAGTTAATATTATACCACAAATCCAAAGTATCTAGCTAGCCAAATAGCTAGCTATGTAGCCATAGAAAATACAAATATGGGAGACATATAGACTTAAGGCTAGATATTAGGTATTGGTATTTTATAGAAATTAGATTTCTTCTTTGCCACCAATACAATGACAAATACCATCGACCTTTATAAAGAGTTTTTTCTTCTATTTCATTTGTCTTCAACATAACAACATTGGTTGTTGTTGTTGCTATTTTATGTTTTACCATATATCTGATGTTACTGTTGTTGATCTTTATTTATTTAATTTCATGAAAGTTTAAATCAATTGGTTTTCTTTGGTGATCTTGTTGATGACAATAATATAACCACCACCATCACTACAATCCTATCTCTTAAATCTTAACAAATAGAACCAGTTTGAATTTTAAAACTAATCATACCTCAGCATCTTAGTTTAGTACATAGCTAAATTTGGTTTCTTGATCACCCTCCTCTAAAGTAATTTAGTTTCATTTTAAAATCTCCACAACTATTGCCTTGTATGGTCATCCATAGATAATATAAATAGACATAAAAGCAAAACGAAACTATTTTTATGTTAATTTTTAAACAATCGCTTGTTTTACTAGGCCTATGTTAGAGGAAGTGCGAATAATTAAAAAAATAAATAAAAATTATAAATGGTAAAACAGAACAGAAAAGAAAAGAATAATACAAATACTAGTAGAGATTTAAGTAAGATGAAGTAGTTTCGATTACTATGTTTTTGTATATAAGGTTTTTTTAAAATGTATACAAAAATTATAGTTAATATCGATTATTATTCTTGGTCATATATGAAACTTGTTTGTCCAGATAATTTTCGGCAAATAATTTCGTATGCGATCATAACAAGGGCAATGTTTCTAATGATATCATATTTAGATAGAAAGAGAGAAAAATAAAACATGAGAGAGAGACATAATTCTATGAAATATGGTTGATATAATTCATGGACTTATCTGGATCAGTAAAGTTCATTCAACCATTCTATGACAAATAATTCGAATCATATATTTTGGAGAGCTAAGCAACTTTATAGAGATACAAATTGATAACATTAAAAATAAGTAATTTATAAAAATAAATTCTTTATATGTTTGTGAAAAATAGTAAATAGTTGTTCTTTTTTTCGCAAAATGAAGTCGATTGTCATTCTATTATTCGGTAAAGCGAATTGATTTTGAATAAGTTGTAACGGGATATAAAGGAGTTTAAACTTGGCCTTTATACAATGGTAAAGAAAATCATGTGTGCAAGTGATTTAAATTTAAATTATATTAATTATATATGTAAATATGATAGGGATTTTGCTACATTGAGAATAAGGACATTTTAGTAAGAAAATGTAAAAAATATTTATTTTTTATAAAAGCAAATTCTTTGTTTGTTTGTAAAATAGTAAATAATTGTTATTTTTCATAAAATTAAGTAATTTATTACTCTATTATTCGGTAAAGCGAATTGATTTTGAATAAGTTGTAACGGGATACAAAGGAGTTTAAACTTGGCCTTTATATAGTGGTAAAGACAATCATGTGTGCAAATTTAAATTATATTAATTATATATGTATATGATGTAGGTTTTGCTACTTTGAGAATAAGTCTATTTTAGTAAGAAAATGTAAAAAATATTTATTTTTTATAAAAGCAAATTCTTTATTTGTTTGCAAAATAGTAAATAATTGTTTTTTTTTTTAATAAAATTAAGTAATTTATTACTCTATTATTCGGTAAAGCAAATTGATTTTGAATAACTTGTAACGGGATACAAAGGAGTTTAAACTTGGCCTTTATACAATGGTAAAGAAAATCATGTGTGCAAGTGATTTAAATTTAAATTATATTAATTATATATGTATATGATGTAGGTTTTGCTACTTTGAGAATAAGGGCATTTTAATTCATATAATTAGATTTTACCAGAATAGTAAAAGCATGATCCAATTTGATACTAGACATTTTAAGAGAAAAATCCAAAAATTTCTTTCAACTTAAATATTTTTCCAATTTGAACTCGTTTGGCCATTTTACGAGTTATTTTAATTTTATGAAACGAATTGCTTTCAGAAAGTTATAAGTAGCATATGATTACCCAGGAAAAACTCTCATTACCCGGTAATCTTGTAGGTATGCCTATTTAAAAATTAATAACCACTTATTAATTGGCATCGCTTCGGATTACATTTACATACGCATGTCCTAGGAGGAAAGTACTTCTCCCCAGGCATACTTTCGGCCATAAAATAAGTAGTGCATTTAAAGCATATAATCACCTAATATGTAATGACTTATTCGTAGATACACCAAAGCTTGCAAAATAGCCACTTATTGTCTCAGGCAACCAAATCTCGAAAATATTGATTTCTATCGCCGATTACAATGGATCAAAATATGGCGAGTGGTGCTGTAATAGGAGAACTACTTGAATAGAAACGAATATTGTATAAATAAACAAAAAATCTAATAAATAATCTAAATAAGATTACACTCAAATTAATTTCACACTTCAAATAGAAATAAATGTAGGTTGTTTAAGGGAGTTGGATTCGTGAATTACGTTATAATATATCCAATAGCCAAGTCACATAAGGTTCGAAATCTACTAAAAGTGGATTTTAAGTCTCTTTTTTATAAGGCAAATGGCATTTGAAATTTAGTTTAAGCGCATTTTGGAAGTGTAATGTGAATGAGGTATAAAAAAGCCTTTATTTAAAATATAATATGATAATGTAATTAAACACAATTATTATGAAATATTTGTGATAAAAAAATTCTTAACGGAAAATTTTTCAGAATTACCGTTACATTACATATTCTTTGCCTAAAAATTTGAGAATAATTACCGAGAAGTATTTATTTTTGTCATTACAAGCTAGTCATTATAACTCGCAGCAATGTAATGCAACGTGTAATGATAGCTTTACTCCTGGTAATGTCAATTGTAATGAGATGTGGTTACCTAGTTTTTGCTGGGTAGATTTGAATTTTTCTTACTTACTACGTCAAAGTTATTCATGTGTGCATCATGTACCAGGTTTATTTAGGAAAATATCCAAGACTTAATACTTGATAATTTTATTAAACGAATTGATTTCAGAAAGCAGTAAGTGTAATTGTGTAAAGTAATTAATACTGATTTTTTCTTATTTACTATGTCAAAGTTATTCTCGTGTACATTAGATTACAGGTTTATTTAAATACAAATATCCAATACAAATAAAAAAGATTAAGAAGATTTTAGCTTGTTCAACGAATTGATTTTTAAAATCTACATAAAAAGTCTAAAGTATACTAACTTGTTCTTTATGAAAAGAACAGAACAAATCATGTGTGCTTCTGATTGGCATTAATAATTTTCCAAAAGATGAGTGACAATTTCCAAAAGTGGAATATGGAAAATTTAAGATATTTTGGGTTCTCATAAAACAAAAAATACAAAATACATCAAAAATGAACCCAAATAATATGTTTGTATTAAATAAAATATAAATATGAAATAAACATAACCAACAATGGTAAAATAAGAAAAATTCATATTGAAATTTTAAGTATGAATGTAGACTGTTAACTGAGCTGAATGTAGATGATACCTCTCATAAAGTAGAAAATGATGGGTGTTCATGTGTATGTGTGGAATAGAAATTAACACAAATATAAGATTTTTTGATATATTATGAGTTTTAAACTTTTGTCAATAATGTTTGCAAATAATAAAAACAATTATGAAGTGACCTAAGAAACTGCAAATTATATCTTTCAATGAATTGATGCTGTCAAGAGTTTCAATATGTCATAATCTACTAGATATAGCCTTTCTTCTGGTATCATACAACATTATGTGTGCTCTAAAACTTTCTTAAAACTAAGTACGAAGTTTTACATTATATTTTTATCTGAATTTTGTATGTGATATCTATCTTTGTAATGAAAGAAATATTAATGCCTCGTATTTTTAAAGCTCCTATAAAAACAAATGAATTGATTTTGAATATCAGTATACAGAATTTAAAGGATTTACTAGTGGACGTTAGTAAAATATTACAAACAACTATGTGTGCCAAATATAATGTGGCTTAATAGCATTTTTTTTGTGCTACACTATTAAATATGGAGGTATCGTTCTATATATGAATCTTATTATTGTATTAATATGTATTATTTATTGACTACCAATCTGGGTTAAATTTTATTCTTCTTGTCAAAGGAATTTTATACAATTTAATATTGACAAATAAAAACTGATAATTTCAAAAGGCTATCTAGAGTATTAAGCTCTTATCATTTACTTTGTCATTTATTTATATGCTTGGCTTCAGAAAATATCCTAATAATAAATGTTGTTGTTATAATATCTTTTAAATGCTATTATTCACCATTACCTCTGTCAACATTAATTCTTCCACTTGTCTACAAACAAATCAAAAATGTCAAATTACTCAATATAATATTTTGACTGAATGATCAAACACAAGAGGGCATTATAAGCAAGTATTTGAATAATCAAGTAATGTCCAAATGTCCATTAAATCAATAGAGCAAGTAGAACAAAAACAATTTGTGATGTGTTAAAGTTTTCTTGCAACGCGAACAATTCAATTAGTTCAATTATCATAGGAAACCAAGTCATGTTTGAACACCAATATATACCATGTATGTATTATGTATACAAATAATTGTTTTCAATTCGGTATTATTTGAAACTATTCGTTTATTGTTTTAATGGATATTCATCAAAAACACCGATTTTAAGATCTAGAAAAAGGTGTTAAATAGTGAAAATTAATAGAACAAACAAACAAGTAAGCAAGTTAAGTTATTTCAAGAGGCCTGGAGTTGTGATTTTTTCAATTTCAATTTCAATTAACATTCTTCATTTTCTCTTTTTGTGTTGTTGTGAGAGATAAGAGGGTGGCTAGGTCTTATTTTCATGTTGGATTTACTAGCTTTTTTAACTGGTTATTATTACAAATAGACAAAACAAAAAAAAGACAATGCTCTCTGCATATCACACAATAAATCTACAATTTTAACTGCGTAATTTGTAACTGAAAATAAAATTTCAAAACTTTTGTTTCGTTTGTTTTGGCACTGAGTTCCAGTATCCCTATTAGTTTCACTAACAAGATATTAGACCTCATTAAAACTATAGTTGATGGGGCTACATTAACAATACACAAACTCCCAAAAAAAAAAACAGAAACAAGTCAAAAAGTACTTGTATGTAGATTTCTGTAAGTAGATATCAAAACATCAAATTGAGCTTTATTTGTTGACTTACAACAAAACTATAAATAAAATACTTTTTGAATATAATCAACAAAATAAAATCACCATAAAATAATACAGAAAACAACTAAAGAAAACTTTGAACAAGTGAAACAGTAATGTTGGATCATTAAGAGAGGCAAATACTAAAGAGGGATGATTTGTAAAAAACAAAAACTATTTAAGTAACATTTAGAAATTAATATATTGGAATTTAAGGTTAAAAGTTAGGTTAAAGTGACAGCCCGAATTATTGTCAGGCTCACTTACACTATTCAGTCAATTGTAATATTTGAAGTTAAACAATCATTCTGACATGATTTTCAGAATGAATAATGAAATACAACCGTCTATATTATGTTCAAGTTCAAAATAAATTCATGTCGTATTACATTCTGCTATTATCGCTTTTATTCGATCATTGTCAGTAGGTCTCCTTTAGTTGTAGCTCAAAAATAGAATGAAACAATGATTCTCGGTATGTGTGAAATTTAAGTTGTATAGTATTAGAATGGATTGAATCAGGCACTTTATATAATAAAAATATTTTAAATATTATTTTTAGAAAAACAAGCATGATTGTAAAAAAAAAAATAATAAATTCATTCTGTTACTGACATTTCAATTAAACTGAAGTTTTATTAAAATAATCCTTATACTAGTAACAGATTGCAAATTAACCATACAAAACATATATTTTTAAATTTCACAATACTTATATTGTACACACGATAATATTTTACATCAATTGAAAGCTCAGATTAAGTTAAAGTAAATGGTATAAACAGCTATTGCATATCAATTTCGGTAAATCTTTTTAGGTTTGTATTTTCTTGAATTAGTATGGGTGTTAATATTTTAAGAGATTCCTTGTGCACACCTAGACAAGTTCTATATATTTTAAAAGCCTAAGATCAACTCATGAACAGAAATTGTTTGTTTTTTCATTATCAATTATTTTACATGTAGGGTAAAACTTTAAATTGCGAAAATTTTTTACACAACCAAAAAATCTATTAATTTTTTTTTTTTTGAGTCTATTGATGGAAAACGGCAAATAAAGGATTGGGCCGCGAGCTTTTGCCCAAAAGAGCTTTTTATTTATTTATTTATTTACAGTAACCATTAGCAACTACAAAATTTTTTACCGCAAGGAATTTATTTCTTGTATCAATTTTCGGCCGGTTTTGGAGACACTTTGAAAAATTAAATTTAAATAGATTTATAATAACCCATATTGGTCGTAAGTTATACCAACCACTAAATAAAAGATATAGATCAAATCTACATATTCTAGTTCTAAGGAATTATAATTATAATTAATCAATATGACTTTCATTGACGTTGCAAGTATATGAGTGAAAATTTTAGTGTGATTTTAAATGCGCACATACTGATAATTTACAATTTATACACGGACGAAAAATACTGTTTTTCATATGTTTGGTTGTAAAAATTATATGTTTGGAATTCAAATCTTTTAACACAATATTTTAAGTGCAAGCATATAATGTTCATAAACTAGCATAACATGTTTGGGACATATATGTTAATATGTTAGAACATATTATGTTTGGGACATAAAATGTTTGGAAATATAATATGCTTGGATGTAAACATATATTAACTTAGAAATAGCCTATAAACATATATGTGTTTAGTAGCTTGGAGCGCTTTTTAAAAGGGAGCGATATTGAATTAAGTTGGTGGTTGTTGCTTGTTATTACAAAATTAACATTTTATTTTTCCTTGGGCAATTGATCAGCTACTTCTTATAAGAGAGTATCTAGTAACAGATTGCCAATTAACGATACAAAATATATATTTCTAAATTTCACAATTCTTATATTGCACACACGATAATATTTTACATCAATTGAAATCTCAGTTTAAGTCAAAGCAAATGGTATAAACAGCTCTTGCATATCAATTTCTGTAAATCTTTTTAGGTTTGTATTTTCTTGCACTAGTATGGGTGTTAATATTTTAAGAGATTCCTTGTGCACACCTAGACAAGTTCTATATATTTTAAAAGCCTAAGATCAACTCATGAACAGAAATTGTTTGTTTTTTCATTATCAATTATTTTAAATGTAGGATAAAACTTTAAATTGCGAAAAATTTTTACACAACCAAAAAATCCATTAATTTTTTTTTTTTGAGTCTATTGATGGAAAACGGCAAATAAAGGATTGGGCCGCGAGCTTTTGCCCAAAAGAGCTTCTTATTTATTTATTTATTTACAAGAACCATCATCAACTACGAAATTTTTTACCGCAACGAATTTATTTCTTGTACCAACTTTCTGCCAGTTTTAGAGACACTTTGAAAAAATACCTTTAAATAGATTTACAATAACCCATATTTGTCGTAAGTTACACCAACCACTAAATAAAAGATATAGATCAAATCTACATATTCTAGTTCTAAGGAATTATAATTATAATTAATCAATATGAATTTCATTGACGTTGCAAGTATATGAGTGAAAATTTTAGTGTGATTTTAAATGCGCACATACTGATAATTTACAATTTATACACGGACGAAAAATACTGTTTTTCATATATTTGGTTGTAAAAATTATATGTTTGGAACTCAAATCTTTTAACACAATATTTTTAAGTGCAAGCATATAATGTTCATAAACTAGCATAACATGTTTGGGACATATATGTTAATATGTTAGAACATATTATGTTTGGGACATAAAATGTTTGGAAATGTAATATGCTTGGATGTAAACATATATATTAATGTAGAAATACCCTATAAACATATATGTGTTTAGAAAGAGACCTAGACAGTATGCTGCAAGTAAAATAATGGAAGTAACCAATTGGCGCCTTAAAAATATATCCACACAAAGAAAATTTCATTAAAATTTTCTTCTACCAGTGTATGCCCTAAGGTGAAACATGATATGTTTGAACAATACAAACAATATTTTGTTTGGACCAATCCTGAAAATATATATGCTTGAAGCAAAATGTGTTTGGGGTATATGTTACAGAAGCGATTTGTAGATTTCTACTTAATATAGATAGATCCAAATATCATCGAAGTTATCAATCAATTCCGCTGCATATAAGGAAAGCTTTGAAATCGTTATAACAAAAAGATGTTACTGTTATCGATTTTACAACTGTAGTATAGGAAAATTTTCGTAAATGAATGAAAGTAGAATGTATATTTAAGATCAAAAAAGCAAATCGTAAGATACTTTAGACTTTCATTCATAATAAAATTTGGGGTATATACTGAAAACTGAATATAAAAATTTTACTGCACACATGCTCATAATTCACAACCGACGAAAGCCTTTCTAAGGGTAACGAATTCCACTTGTATTATTATCCCATATCAATTCAACTGTACTTACAGGAATACTTTCAATCTGAAGCTGTTTAACTGCAATAGACTTTAATTTCTTAAATAAACTAATATAGTTCGGTATAAAAATTAAACACAAGAATCTTATAAAACACGAATGCTGAGGAGTTCTGATGACCAAAAATCTAATCAAATTTTATTTTCATTACAAGTATATGAACATTTTTGACAAAAAGGTATCACAACATTTGTTTGATATTTAGTAAACAAAGTGGGGGAATTTATAATCAAATCAAAACATATGATGTTAACGGCACACATGCTGATAAATCATAGTTTACAGAAGTCCATTTAATTGTGATAAATCTCATATTAATCACTATTCTATATCAATTCTGTTGTTTATACAGGAACGGTTTCAATTATATACGACAAAGGAAATAAAAACCAATAATGTTAAAAACAAGCAAACACCAATAAACTGAAAATTTTAAGAGATATAATCAGAAAATTTTAAAGGATATAATCAGTTCACCAATGTGGTATCACAATGGACTGAATAGTCTAAGTGAGCCTGATACATCGGGCTGCCACCTAACCTAACCTAATCAGATATTCAAAATTTCATAAATAAATTAATGTAGAGACGTTTTTTTTTTTTTTTTGAGATCAACAAAAGTAAATATTTACAATGTGTTGATATTTACTTCCTAAAAAATTAATTAATTATTAAGGGACTTTCAATGCACACATGACGTAAATTCATAATTAGCAAAGGACTATTTCGCAGTAATAGATCCGAGTTAGATCATTATTTGTTATCAATTCAGAAAAGCTGTTAATTCTATATCACAAAAAAAGGTAAACGTGAAATTTGGCTTTACAACAAATAGCTGTATAACTGTAGAGGGTCCCTCAGAAAATTAACCTAGTATTTATTCATAAGAAGATTTTTTGCCAAAAAAAAAAGAAAATGAAGAATATTAGACTGGCTCACCTAATAAAATTACCTTGTTTTTCATTTTTTATTAAGCTAATGTTATTTTAGATTGTGAGAAAATTTCAATTCAATTGTTTTATTATCGACAACACTAAGGGTGTGTCAATGTTCAATTTTTGGTGTTAATTATCTATGATAGCCGTCGAAAAAGGGATGGATTAAAATCTTCAAACCGAAAAATTTTTATTTTCCAAGTGGAAAAAACACAAACCTTTTTTGTTTGTTTTATTGGGTATTCCCTATGGTTTGGTAGCTTGGCAACTTCAGTGGGTGAATAAAAGGTGTTTTATAAGCCCTCTATAGTATTTGCTCAACCATGAAGTGCCATCAATATGCTTACCCTTCGATTTACCTCCAATGCTTGCAATCATCATTGATCTTTTCGTCTTTTCGCTTTATTGAATTTTCAATAAAAAAATTGTCTATGGTATCAGTTCATTTTGTTTTTCGTTTTTTTTTTTGTTTTGTTTTTTTCTTTACTCCTGCTAATATGTCTTTTTCTCTTCTAATAGAATTTAATTCACATAAAAAATTATTCAATGAATACGTAATTATGCCATCATTTGGCCTTCTTCAAAAACCGAAACCATACAAAAATATATGTGAGTTACAAAGGCGTTGCTACACCAAGAGAAAAAAGTTTGTAAAGATGAAAGAAAAATTTTACTAAAATATTTAAGGATAAATTTTTGGTATAAAATGCATCATAGAAAGCCTCTATAAAAATTATTTACGGCAATCATTTGTGGATTTGAAGAATTACATTTGGGTTTTTTTCGCAGTGAAAACAGATATCCTGCACTCCCATAAAATCTTATATATATACAAAAATTTCTTCATACTTAAATATATAATTTTTTGAGTGTTTGAAGATACACAAAAAATAAAGGCTATCGATATTAGATGTGAACCACCAATGAACCAGTCTTTGACTATCCATATCCGTAACCTTCATGCTTCAGTTCCCCACATGGTGACAGGGTTTTTACGATGATGCTTGTGGGAACTTTAGAAGTACATCAATAGCAGATGGACAAGCGTATGGACATTGGTCATTATATCACAATGGCTGGGTGGGGTTGTGTGAGGTACGTTCACTGTTGTTTTTTCCAAAGCAAAATGTGAAAGGTGATCAAAAGTACTTTTTTGGGGTCACAACAAAATTGTTACTGTATTAGCAGCAAATTACTTAAGAAGCATCATGTAAATAATCTATATATATAAAAATAACATCAATACTATTTTTGTAAAAAAACCTGTTCTATAAAGCATATGTAATATCTTCAAAAAAAGTTTATTTTATATATTTTTAATCAGTGGTTAATTTTTCGTTTACAAGCTATTTACCTCCCGAGTTGTGGATGGGTTTTTGGTTTTGGGTGTCTTCATTCATTCATGTAAGTATGGTCATGTGGATGGTTGGACTAATGAACGGACAGACGGACGGACAAGTGAATGGATGAATGAATGGACTCCTGGTTGAAGAAAACAATTCATTGCAGGGGTACGTATCTCGCATGTACATTTCCATACTACCCTGTTCTTGTTTTTATGAGTAGTACTCTCTCCCCCACACTTCATTTTCGAAAAGAGGAAAACATGTGGTTTTTCCACAGATTTATTTATACAATTTTCATGATGGTGATGTTGTTGTCTTCTTTCATTCGAGTGTTTATGGTCGATTAGTTCATCATATTTCCCTATATTCCATAATAGACTGTAATGAAATTTTACAAATAACCAAGCCAACCAGATACCTCATCGAAATGAGTTGTTTCCCTGAGGGAGGCAACGGAGGGGGGTTTTCCGTCTTTTGTATTTATTTTTAATGTGGTTGTGTTTTTTGTAATGTATCTTTTTATAAAGTGTGCAATATTCAATTAATATCATAATTATATCTATACAACAATTATGAATGCAAGATCAAGTGAATGAATTAGCCTAGAAGGAAAATAGAAATGGTATAGAAAAGTGTTCTGCCCATAGCATTTTGGGATGTGGGAAATTGAATTTAGTGGCTGCCGGTGGCCGGTAGTCCTGGTTCAAAATATGTAGATATGCGGAAAAAAAGTCACCACAAAATTTGGAAGATAAATCACGTCTTATTAGAAACATAATGATATTTATTTTATTTGTAATAAAAAAAAACAAGAATTTTCAATAACACATTTTAAAAAAGAGTTTGTTTTTTTTAATATTTTTTTTGGTCAATTGTTTTTATGATTATTTGGTAAATGATTAGTTAGAAAATGTATTATTGTATTAATCACGAAATTGTAATAAAATTTTAATAATAGTTAATAGTCTTATTTTTGGGAAATAATAATAATAATTTTTATAATATTTGTATCTCACGAATTTAAAACAAAAAACACATACACATTTTTAAAATGTGTTCTGGACATTTTTTGTTCTAATGAAAAAGGATATAGTAGTGGTGCATTTATATTAATAAAAAATAAATTATTTTATTTATAAAATTTATTTAAAAGAGTTTGTTTTTTTATACCCTGCTCCACACTGTGGAACAGGGTATTATAAGTTAGTGCATATGTTTGCAACACCCAGAAGGAGACGAGATAGACACATGGTGTCTTTGGCAAAAATGCTCAGGGTGGGCTCTTGAGTCGATATAGCGATGTCCGTGAACACATTTTTGTAATCAAAGTCTAGGTCGCAGTTTAAGTCCAATCGACTTCAAATTTTGCACAAGTATGTGTTTTGGCTCAGAATAGATCCCTATTGATTTTGGAAAAAATCGGTTCAGATTTAGATATAGCTCCCATATATATATATATTTCGCCCGATATGGACTTATATGGCTCCAGAAGCCAGAGTTTTACCCAAATTTGCTTAAAATTGCGTGCCAAATTTGGTTGAAATCGGTTCAGATTTAGATATAGCTCCCATATATAGCTTTCGCCCGATTTACACTCATATGACCACAGAGGCCAATTTTTTGCTCCGATTTAGTTGAAATTTTGCACAGGGAGTAGAATTAGCATTGTAGCTATGCGTGTCAAATTTGGTTGAAATCGCTTCAGATTTAGATATATCTCCCATATATAGCTTTCGCCCGATTTACACTCATATGACCACAGAGGCTAATTTTTTGGTCCTATTTAGTTGAAATTTTGCACAGGGAGTAGAATTAGCATTGTAGCTATGCATGCCAAATTTGGTTGAAATCGGTTCAGATTTAGATATATCTCCCATATATAGCTTTCGCCCGATTTACACTCATATGACCACAGAGGCCAATTTTTACCTCCGATTTAGTTAAAATTTTGCACAGGGAGTTAGAATTAGCATTGTAGCTATGCTATGTGCCAAATTTGGTTGAAATCGATTCAGATTTAGACATAGCTCCCATATATATGTTTTTCTGATTTCGACTAAAATGGTCAAAATACCAACATTTTCCTTGTAAAATCGCCAGGGCTTTGTCGAAAAGTTATAAAAATGACTCTAATTTTCCTAAACTTCTAATACATATATATCGAGCGATAAATCATAAAAAATCTTTTTCGAAGTTTCCTTAAAATTGCTTCAGATTTAAACGTTTCCCATTTTTTTTTACTAACATTGTGTTCCACCCTAGTGCATTAGCCGACATAAATTTTGAGTCTATAGATTTTGTAGAAGTCTATCAAATTCTGTCCAGATCGAGTGATATTTAAATGTATGTATTTGGGACAAACCTTTATATATAGCCCCCAACACATTTGACGGATGTGATATCGTATCGAAAATTTAGATCTACAAAGTGGTGCAGGGTATAATATAGTCGGCCCCGCCCGACTTTCCTTATTTGTTTAAATATATTTTTTGGTCAATTGTTCTAAGGGTTTGCTATGGGAAATGATTAGTTAGAAAATGTATTATTGTGTTAATTAGTCAGGCCGGAAGTCCTGGTTCAAAATATGTAGATATGCGGAAAAAAAGACACCACAAAATTTGGAAGATAAATCCTGTCTTATTAGAAACATAATGATATTTATTTTATTTTTAATAAAAAAAGAAGAATTTTCAATAAGTCATTTTAAAAAAGAGTTTGTTTTTTTAAATAATTTTTTTGGTCAATTGTTTTTATGATTACTTGGGAAATGATTGGTTAGAAAATGTATTATAGTGTTAATTAATCACAAAATTGTAATAAAATTATAATAATAGTTAATAGTCTTATTTTCGTGAAATAATAATAATTTTTATAATATTTGTATCTCACAAAAAACACATACACATTTTTAAAATGTGTTCTGGACTTTTTTTGTTCTAATGAAAAAGGGTATATTAGTGGTGCATTTATATTAATAAAAAATAAATTATTTTATTTATAAAATTTATTTAAAAGAGTTTGTTTTTTTAAATATATCTTTTGGTCAATTGTTTTAAGGGTTTGCTATGGGAAATGATTAGTCAGAAAATGGATTATTGTGTTAATTAATCATGCCGGTGGCCGGAAGTCCTTGTTCAAAATTTGTAGATATGAGAAAAAAAAACGTTAATAAATTTAAAGATACATTCTTTCTTAATAAAAAAACAAGAATTTTCAATAACTCATTTTAAAAAAGAGTTTGTTATTTTAAATATTTTTTTTAAAATTTTTTTTTTATGATTAGTTGGTAAATGTATTATAGTATTAATTAATCACGAAATTGTAATAAAATTATAATAATAGTTAATAGTCTTATTTTTGGGAAATAATGATAATAATAATTTTTATAATATTTGTATCTCACGAATTAAAAAAAAACACATACACATTTTTAAAATGTGTTCTGGACTTTTTTTGTTCTATTGAGAAAGGATTTATTTGTAGTGAAGTTTTACTTATAAAAATAAATTATTTTATTTATAAAATAATTTAAACATTTTATTAATAATATTTTAAATATTCTATTAGTAATTATTTATTGTATTTATCATTTGTAATATTTTATTAATATAATATATTTTTTTTGATAAATAAAAATTCACCACAAAAAAAAAAACAAACAAAACCTTCACCTCAAAATTGTCAAGTTAATTGTTTTTTAATAGAACAAAAAAAAATCAGTAACGCATTTTAAAAATTTGTATGTATTTTTTTTAAATATTCCTGATAAATAAATATTATAAAAACTATTATTTTTTTGCTTTATTACAGATTCTTCATTAATTCACTCTAGAATAAATTTTCTAACGAACCATTTCACTATGGGAAAGCCTGTGTTTTTAATATTTATTTTATTAAAAAATGAAATAAAAATTCACCTTAAAAGTTTTAAGTAATTTTTTTAATAGAACAAAACATTTTAAAAGTGTATATGTATATTTTTTTTAATATTCGTGATAAATAAATAATAGTAAAAATATTATTTTATTATAGATTCTTGAATAATTAACTCCAGAATAAATTTTCGAACTAACCATTTTCCCATTGGGAAAATAAAGTTTATGGGAAAACTATTTTGCAGGAATATTCTCATATTCCTTCCCCACCATCCTTCATCCCATCGATCAATTTCAACTCTTTAGCATGGCCTCTTGATTATTGATTATTAGTGTTTATTATTGAATATTGATCAAGTAGTTGGAATTGCTAATTGATATTTGAATTGAATTTCGTTCTTAGTAGAAATTGTTTCTTTCTGGCATCGATATGCATAAGGCATTTGTGCTTATAGTTTTTTTTTGTTCAGCCTCCAATGAATGACAGATGCTGATAATCAACCTAGGCAAACTCATCACTGAGCTAGTTGTTGAAGCTTAGCTGACATGCCATGATTTGCCCAGCAAATGTCTTAAAGTAGGCAAATGTAAACGAAAACAAAAAAAAAATACTAATAAAAATTAAAACCGGAAAAATTAATAAATGTTCAATTGTCTATTAAGGCAACAATAAAATAGCATAATCATTTATTATGCACGGGCAAAAAAAAAACAACAAACAACGAAAAAATAAGGTTTTCTCGAGATGCAAAAAGCAGACACTTTACTAGGCATTCGTCTAATGAAGTATGGACATTTAAAAAAAAATAAGCCCAACATTATAACAATTTGTAATGCCTCGGGAAGAAATTTAATTGAAGGACGTCAACCAACTATGATGATGAGTCGAACGAAAAATGCAGTGATGCGATGGCTTGTGGGTGGGCATTCTAGAAGAGATAACATTCAGATATCTATCTGATGATTGTGGGGGTAATTAAAATAATTTTGTTTAAAAACAAACACATGATCATCGCATATATATGTACTTGAGGGCAGTAATTAGCTTTTTCCCCAAGAAACAACAAAACGAAAAACTAAATGAACTCTTAGCTTCTACTTGGCATCTTGTATGGTTTTGCCTATAAATATGTCATAATTTTTATTTTGGAGCTCACTTGCGAGGTAAACATGAATGTGGGTACTTTATGTTCATGTTATTGTCTGTTTGCCATCGTACTTAGTGTGGCTGCTGATGCTGCTGCTGCCCATACCAAAATTGAATTGATTTGCTTTTGACCCCATATCGTGATTTTCCCATTAAAATCTCTGTTTTGAAGTAACAACAATAATCTTGTTGCTTCTATTACTGTTGCTGCTGTTGATCACGCTCGCATCCCTTGTCGTTGGAATCGCTTCAATAGCATTGAACCATTAAGAATAGATGGTGAAGGCAGCAAACAGAAAAAAAGTCTAAATTTGTTCACAACATTTGTTCCCTAATAAAATTTATAGTTATGACTTTTTCTAGGTTCATAAAAAAAGGCAGCGCACAGAAGGTCTCAGCCGATACAGAAGCAGCAACAGTAATCCAAAATGTAAGTGAGACCAACCAGCATGGCCCACTAAGTGTTATGGTTATGGTAGCAATAGTAGTGCTATAGCTCGTATCACAGAACATTTATGGTGATATTGTCATAAGAGACACTGGTTTGCAAAATTTCACAACAAAATTAGGATTTCGAAAATTCTATGGTAACGAAGGAGATATCTGTAATTGGACTTTCTCTAAGTTCAAAAGAATTTCTAATAAAATTCAATTAAAGGATTTTTGATGAAACAATTTTGATTTAATAAGGAAAAAGACACAAACATTTTTTTCGGTTTTTTAATTCAATAAAAAAAAATATTCAATTAAAAGAATAATTGAATCAATTAACTTTTTAAATAAAACAAAAAAAAGAACAATCACAGAAATCTGATTACAATAGTTGTTCCCGTTATGGCCACTAGCCCACAATATTATTGTTTATTTTTTATAGTAAAATTGAATAAAGAGTATCTAAACTTAATAGTTTAGACTTCAAATTTATTAATGAGTTATAAGAGTTTTATATTTTGTACTTTACTGAATCCAATTCAATAACATTAAAATGTTTATTTCTACTGTGAATGATCAAAATCTTGGATAGTACATGGTACAATAATGATCACTCACATAGTTGAGCATAGATAAATAATCCCAATAAATTAACTCTCACTCTCTTTGATTTCTCACCAATTTGCCCATAACTGAGCGGATCTATCATTAAAATGCTCTTTCCCCTCAGAATAGCGGTTAGTAGCACCTTCCCAGCATTTTCTTGATTTGATTTATCAATGATTTACAATAGTTTTATAGTTTGCACTATATTGAGTTCAATAATTATCATGAATTCAATAGCTGTAAAATGTTATTATCTACAGTGAAGGGTCAAACTATTTATAAGATATTTCTTAGATGGAAACATAATCACTCACATAAATAATCCCTTAACTCTCACCTACTTTCACTCTCTTTCATTTCTCACCCATATGTCCATATTTGATACTCGCTTCTATCATCAAAGTGGTCTTCTCCCTAAAGACATCGGTTAATAGTACTTTCTAATCATGCTTTCGTCATGTTTATCTCCCATCAACTTGACAAAGAGAGTAATTGAATGTCGTTATAGTGAGTATGATCTCAAGACATTGGTTAATAGCCCTTTCTGAGCACATTGATGACCAAGAGTGTAATTGAATTTTAGAATTATTTTTGTCACCCTGTAGTATAGTGTTATAGTTGTTACTGTTGGTGATGATGCTGGTGACGGTGATGGTTATTTTTTTTTTCTCTTGCTACCAATATCATGGAGAGACGCTAGTTGTTCTCGACATGATATGGCGATTGCTGTTGTTGTTTTATATTTCCCATTTTGGAAGCGCCATCAAAAGGCGGCACAACAGCATCATCCAGCAATAGATTTAAATTGTGATTTCTTCTTTGGTCGGCACAGCAAACGACCCACCAACAAAAAAACATAACAACCGAAACGAAAATACATCGTCCAGAATATGAAGAATTGAATTGAAACTCAAGTACACGCATGCTGCAAACAATTGAATTAAAGTTCTTTATAAATGAATTTTATACGAAAATTTTGTATGTTATATATTTTGCTTGCTTATTTTCTTTTTTTTTTTTTTGGGATTCACTCGAACAAAAATGGGATGCTGTGTACCCCTTTTGATGTGAGACTGGGCGCACATGAATTTTGTTTTTAAGTGGGGTCCATTCACATACACCACCAGTAGCAACAATTATTATCTCTTTTTATTGAATTTTGTTATTTATTATTGTTATTGTTGTTCTTCTTGGTGTAGTGGCTATATGTGTGTGTGTTTGTGATTTTTGCAAAGTTAATCAAATGTCTGCATATAAGGTTTTCGTATATGTGTAGACCCAATGTGGGGGCTTTTATAGATCGCTCATGTAGTACATCATCATACTTGGTTGAGTTATTCATCGTGTTTTTGTTGTTTGGTCTCTCCGAGTCAGAGTTAATTGATTTTTTCGGCCCATATTTAATTGTATATTCTGGCGGTTAACGCTATGATTTTTTTTTATCATGCAGCGCAGCTTGTTTGTGATTTTTTGATTAAAGTCTATTGAAGTTCAAAGGAAATATTTAAGATAGTATCTCAGTCATATGGAAATTATTGCAATTGAAATTTTAATTTTTTTTTGTGTGGACAAGATTTGAAATAGATGAGATTTTTTGTTATTGTTCATGAAAATCCCATGAAATGCATTATATACATGTCCCAATATTTAAATCTGCATTGAAATTATTACAAACTTCAGTATAAAGGCCATAAACACCTAATTTGATTTATAAACCATGTCTTATTGCCCTATGATATAATAGTCACCTATTGTAAATAAATCACTATGCTCTCTTTGATATTGCAACTCAACTAAGATGTCAACATAGCCATATTTCTCAAAATGCCTATAAGGGGGATAAGAGAAACTAGAGCTTATAATTAGAAAGATAGAGAGAGAGAGAGGAATATATTGTTTATGCCGCATTGCTGACAACCCACACTTGTAGTGTAATTCGTATTTCCCAGATTTGTTGACAAGAAAACTCCCACATTTATATGGAGTTGATGACTGAATTTATTATTATTTTTTTTTTTTTTGGAGGCCAAGAAAATTAAACAACAATTGTTGTTTGCACCATCCAAAATAGTTGGAAGGGCTATATATAATATACGTCTCTATCTCGATAGCTATATATGAGAATAATAATTTTAATTATCAAAACTAAAAGTACTTACTTGCCAAGAAAAAATTATAATTTTTTTTGTATATAAATTTTAGTTTGTATACTATTGCTGCCTGCTGCCTGATGTTGTTGATGTTAGTTTGTGTGTTTGTGGTTGTTGTCAATAACTTCTGTTTTGGTCTTTCTGGAACGTTATAATAAAAAAAGCCCAAAAACAGAAACTTTTCTTAGACGAAAGCCAAAAACATTAACATAAATCTGTAAATATAAGAGAGAGAGAGAGAGAGAGATATGAGAAACAAAAAGAAGAAAGTTAGATGATTTGATTTTTGTTATGGTTTCAACTCCGAGTTTGTTGTAAAGATTAATTGTATTTGATAGTGTTTATATAAATAATTTTAAATTAAAATATTTGTTCATAATTGGGAAGAAATTAATTTTATTTTTTTTTAGATTATATTTTTTAAAAGGCTTGCTATTTAAACAATTAAATGCAACCTAAAGAATACTAAACTGAATAAACCAAATAATTTTAATTAAATTCACTGTCAATATCACCGGTTAGATTATCAAATCATTTCATAATATGTCATGAAATTATATACAGGGTGGCTGGTATGTATTGCAATCAATTTGAAGTTACCATTATGTATAAACTACTAGCCTAACAGCAGACAGATATATACCAGTGGCAGTTTATATTATTATTTACTTTCAACTTTCAAAAGCATTTTAATCTTTTGCATTCAGAAATAAAATTATTCGCGATGATATTAAAGCGACCAAAAAAATTGGACGAACAAAATACGATAACAACATCACACTCAGAGAAGGAATATGATCACCTCAAACATGTTTCAACAGAAAAATGTTACTTTTGGGATGGTGGTTATGTAACATATATATCGCAACTATGTTATTTTCTCGGAAATTGTGTATCTGATTTCGAGAACCATTTTATGTTTGACGTGCAAAACAACATATTGACAAAGAGATTTTGTAATAAAGGCATTGAAGTTCACCGATGCACACACACACAAATTGTAGACTAGTAAAAAAACAAGGAGTTTCTTTGCTTGCATGAAAATGGCCAGATGCTGAAAATGTACTCTTTCAATTGGCCACCAGAACTCAAGCGCCTCAATGGTAATGGATGGTGGGGTCAAAATAAATGCCGAATATTATCAAGAAAATGTTTAAGGACCGTATTGAAGTCCTGGGCAGATAGACATTTCGGCCGCAGACCATGGAAATTCCAAAAGAACTCAGCATCCTCGCAGATTGAATGGCTTAAAAGTTCCCAGCAAAAAAAATTGAAGTTCTTCCAAAGCCACAAGTTTAAAAGCACTTCCTGAAGATGCACTCCCAACGATGTTCTTTATTTTAACTACCCAGGAAGTTCTTTTAATTCAATTTTTTAAACCTTGGGTTTTTCATACTTTTAATGGGTAATTTTAACTTTTTTTGTTTCAAATTGGTTAAAAACAGAGTACGAATTCATAAAATGGTACAAATCATTTAAATTTTGTCGAAAAAATGAATTTTAGAAAATATTTGAGGTCAAACGTTCCACACAAGCGTAAGAATGCATTAAAATTCATAAAAAAAATTTTAAAAATTATTTATTTGTCAAAATATCCCAAAATTTCTTAATTCACATCCAAAATATTGAATTCGGATCACACCTAAAGAAGTGATGCAAATTCAGTGCAAAGACCGTTGAAATGGAGTACTTCCGTCCTATGACAAGCCCATGTTAAATTCATCGCTTCTGCGTCAATTTGTTACCACTTCCGGATCCAAAAAAGGACATTTTCATTACTTTTTTGGCGACGCTTTTTTTGCTGGGTTAGAGAAGCATTGACACACTCAGAAATGTTAGATGCATTTTTCCAACGCTGAAAATATTTTGTGGTGTTCTATTGAAACTGGTGTTGAACCCAAGGCCTTATGTACACAAGTTGGGCTTGCTAACCATTGCGCAATGGTGGCTCCTTTAACAAGTTGGTCCCTCACTTAATTTGTACCGCATAATGGCAAAAAAATAAAATCTTAACCCGATGGACTTTTACATCTGGGGCATTTTGGAGAGTAAGTATGACACTTAAAAAATACCTAAGTTTCAATCACCTCAAGACGGTCCTTTACCGGGAATAGGCCAAAATACCGCAGAGCCACTTTTGTACAGAGTGTGATTTTGAGTTTTGAGCAATAACATTAAAAAAATTTTTTAAATATATAGCGCTTTACATTGCTAAGTTACATATTAGCCACCCTGTAGTTAGGAATTTTTTAAAACTAGTATCTTTTACGAAAACCATTTCTATCTTGACCTTCGTATGGTACTAAGAACTTTTTAAAAATTTTATTTTTTCTCTAATATATAAAATTTTTCTAAATAAGAATAAAAAAATAACTACGTCTGAATTTATTGAAAAATATTTACTAATTTTTATCTTATCAACCTTTGTAACATAGTTTAATAAAGTTTTTCTAAAATTATAGTCTGTTTCCGTATGTCGAACGAGCTCTATCGATCGACTGAAATGCATAGAAACAGCTGATTTCTGATTCGTTCGACATACAGGCTGTTAATCTACATTTCCTTCTGGTGGATTCTCTTTTTTTGGTGAGTGTAGGCTAATCAGTGAACTGTGATACCACAGCAGGGATGGAAAATACAATTTTTAAGAAAGTACAAAAAAGGTATTTTTTGAGCGGAAAGGTACTTTTTACTAAATTTCAACAAAAATTTCACTGGAAGATTATTGTCAAGAGACTGAATTTTAAAGAAAATACAATTTTGACAAAATTTTCTATAAAAATAAAATTTTTCAAAAATTCTATATAGAAATAAAATTTTGACAACATTTTCTACCGAAATAAAAAATCGATAATATAGAATCACATTCTTTTTTCGACTAAAACATTCTTGAAGTTCAATAAAATCCGGTTTTTGACTATGTCTTTTACAAAATCGAGATTTTCTTCCCACATGAACATGTTTGTTTTGCTATATTTGTAAACGACTATTAGCAAATAAGGTTGATAAAGACTTTCTCAAAATATTAAAATATTTTGTCAAAGCTATTGTACCATAAATCTGATATCGACTCAAAAATGTCTACACAAAAGGTACTAAATCATTCGCGGGGGTACTACGGTACTGACCGGGGTGAAAAAGTATTGAAAAAAGTACTATAGTACTGCATTTTCCATCCCTGTACCACAGTGATGATATTCTCTCTTTTCAATGTGAGAGAAAATAATTCGGTATAGGTTTATGCGTTTTAGCGCCATCTATATATGGAAAAACAAGTAACAAAAGAATAACCAAATTTTAAACAAAAATACACTGAAACAATAAAATCCAATGGGTTTAAAATTATTTGCCACAAAGATTTTGGGTCATAGTAACTATTTCGAAATATTATATTTTTATAAAAAAATATTTTAATTATATTATAAATTAATGAAATATAAAACTAAGAAAAACTAACAAAATCAATTTTATTGACCATAGATCTACTAGAGACACTACTAATAATAATTGCTCAAATGTAAACATCAAATGCTTAAATTTTTATTCAATTTTAATTCCTAATTATCTGTGGGTTGTCTTGTAGATAAAGTTAATTAAAATATTTGTATAATTTTGTTTAAAAAATTATAGACAAATTTCTTTTGGTTGGCTACTTTTTTTCTCCTCATTTTGGCTAAGGGCATTGTAAAACCAAAGCCAACTAACTACGATTAGAATCGTTGGTGGTGATTGGTTGGCTTGCTGGCTAGTTGATGACGTTAAGACCATAATTTCTTAATAATAAACCAGAAGCAAATGAACTTTCTCATAGAGGTCAATGAATTTTGTTGATATATTCTTCGTATTGGTCTTGTTTCTATATTCTTCTAGCTTCTCTCAATATTTTGTGTTTTTGTAATTTTTGGCAATTTTGCTGATTTTTTTTTTTGCGCGAGCATAAGACAACAGCAAACGGTTAACTAAATAGACAAAAATCCAAGAACAATGGTTGTAGATTAGATGGCCACCATAACTATCACCAAAGCAAATGTGATGATTTCCAAAAAAAAAGACTAGTTTTTTAACAAAACACGCGCATAGATCAATACCAAAAAAAATTAGAAACTATTTAAGCCATACCAAAAAACAAAAAAACGACAAAACACAATATTGGCGATAAGAAAACATGGTAACATACACCATGTGTCAATTATGTTAACTAATACGTGAAGCTGTAGTTAACAAAAAAAAAAAAAAAATCGCACAGAAAACACCCATATTCAAAATTCCTTAAGATTTTTATTTTTCTTTTGACCGAATATCAAATGAGGAGAAATATCAAATATGGAGTGTCTTGCTAAGGGAATTTTGTCTATGTTAAGAAGAAAAAAACAAACACATACTACAATGTGATTTCTACATCCCCATTTTATTGGTTTAGAATAAATTAATTACGTATGACAGTTAGATTTGATTAGAAAAAGAAAGAAAGATATTTTAATTACCTCTTTTACCAAGGGAATGGTTAAATTCTTTTATAAACAAAAAATACAATTAAGTTGTAGAAGACAAATAAAAAAACGCAAAATGAGGACAAAAATCTTAGTTTAAGCAGACGCTGACGACACCATTATATTAAAATGTGATTTGTTTCGAAAATTCCAAATACAATCTAAATAAGTAACGATAGTGGTAGTTAGAGCCAATCATTTAAACTGGTTATGTTGAAACTTTTAAATTAAAAAAAAAAAAAAAAAAAACACCCGAGGCCAAAAACAAAGCCCAGAGATCATGGTATTTACATTTTATTTTGAGATCATCATTTAAGTAATTATAGAAGACATCCATTGTGTTTGCTTTAAGGCTAAATGTAAAAAAAAACTCTGACTCAAAAGATAAATTTACGAAAATTATTATGATCTTTTACAGCGTTTTTAAAATTACTGTAATGATTGATTTTTTGGTTTATTCTTCAATAATACAGGTGGTAATTAAAAAAAATCGTATTCAATTAAATGTAAATTATTTGGACAGGTAAAATCTTTAATTGGGAAATTTTTAATATGATTAGCATATTCTTGTGTGCATAATCATGGTTCCGTATTGCAATATGTAAAGAGAAAACACTTTAATATTCTTTAAGGAAAAAATACATAAATACGGTCAACCTTCTCAAATTTGGACTTATCTCAAAAGCGGGCATTATATTAACGAAATTTGTCATTAAAATTGAGGCAATGAAACATTTTCATAGATATAATGTAATTTTAATGAAATTTTCTTCTGTGGACAACTCATAAAATTTTATAAGTGAATAATTTTCGTGAGATATTCGCATTATATTAACGAAAAGTTACATTATATCTATGAAAGAGTTTCATTGGCTCAATTTTAATGACAAATTTCATTAATATTACGAAACATTTTATACCAGTTCCCGGTTATCAGATAAGTCCAAATTTGAGAAAGTTGAATATGAATAACTTCCTACACAAATAGAAAATGTTTCGTTATATTAACGAAATGTGTCATTAAAAGTGAGCCAATGAAACAAATTCGTTAATACAACGAAATTTTTCGTTAGTATAACGAATTTTCTGTTAATCAACGTAACGTTTCCTACTATTAACAAAGATTTGCATTGTATTAATGAAAACGTTTCGTTATATCAATGAAAAATTTTCGTTGGCTCAATTTCAATGAAATTTTCCTTGTGTGCAAATCTAAAATGTAGTGGGGGTGTAATAACTTGGGTCAATTAGGAGTATTAATTTGACAAATTTGTTTTATTATTTCATGTGTCACCAAATCCATATTTTTTGAGACCTTTTTTCCTGTTGTGAGCTCTTTCTCCTTCTCTAAAGTCACTTTCAAGCTAGCATGACTACCGCCTGAAAGTAGGTTAGGTTAGGTTATGTGGCAGCCCAGGCTCACTTAGACTATTCAGACCACTGTGATACCACAGTGGTGAACTTCTCTCTTATCACTGAATGCTGCCCGATTCCATGTTAAGCTCAATGACAAGGGACCTTTCTTTTTATAGCCGAGTCCGAACGGCGTTCCACATTCCAGTGAAACCACTTTGAGAAGCTTTGAAACCCTCAGAAATGTCAATGGATAATCCACCACTGAAAAACTTTTTGGTGTTCGGTCGTAGCAGGAATCGAACCCACGACCTTGTGTATGCAAGGCGGGCATGCTAACCATTGCACCACGGTGGCTCCCTGAAAGTATGCAAATATCTCAATAAAATTTTTTTATAGTGTTTTTGTTTTAATTTGAAATCAAATCAATTCACAATTCGACCTAAAAAATGACAGGTTCTAGACCCCGATACTCGTAGACTCAGAACCATATAATGAATCAATATAGAAGTGGCTGTCCGTCCGTCCGTCAGCTGTGTACTTATTTGCTATTCCTTAGATACCCCAAACCAGCATGTGATCGGAATAAAAAAAAATTTAGTCAATTTGCGACCTAGGAATAGATTATACCACAATAATGAAAAATTTACAGAGTAATTTATTTCTGGAAGGAATTTAAAATAAATCAATTTAAATTTAGATATAGCCATAGATGTATAATATATAGCTGTAGTATTCACCGATCATATTCCAATTTAGAATAAATCTTACACTTCCCAATTCTTATCCATATAAAGAAAAATCCCTTCATTGCATCTTGAATTGCATGAAGCTTGTCCGTCCGTCAGATAGATTGATAATTTTGTATATTGGTAATGCATATGTTGCATGGAATTGAGAATGTCTATAATTTTCTAAGGTTTTCACAAAGAAAACCGTGAAATAAATTGCATCCCTCTATACTTTTTGGGGATATGTTTACCCTAAAATAATTGTTTGTTTATTTTGGTTAAGTAACTATGGCAGCAAATTAATGACAAAATTATTGAACTTGTTGAGAGATAATACAAACACTTGCAGTTATAATATTTTTTTTTTGAAATGTTCTAGAAAGGCAAAAAACAATAAATATGGCCTTCATGACTTTTGTAAATGCTGTAGTTATAAAATTTTATGTATTTTATGTCCAGACCGAAGGGTCGAAAGTGAGCGAGGATTGGTTAGTAACATTTTAGTATGAGATCTGCTGTTTTATTGACCCGATAAATGATAGCCAATATTAGGGAAGAGTCTCCATGTTTGTCTCCAACAAGCCCTATGTTTGTCTGTTACAAAGGATAAAGAAGTGGCAACAAAAGTGTCATTCGTAATAAAAAGTGCCAAGAAAAGTGTCATTGTGTAATAGTAAGCAAATTATGTTAAATTAAAAAAAAAAGAAATACTGATCCGAGCAACAAACCTGTTTGCTTATTTTTAAGTAATAATTCCCACTAAAATATTTGCATATTTTCAGGAGGTGGTATGAAGTTTTCATAGCATGGAAATTATAAATGAAAAATTGTTCATTAATTTATTATTACAATTGGAAACATGACTATTACTTGCGGGACGACCCATATCTATAAAATTCGAAATATGGCATTCGGTGGCACAAATATATCATAGCCTGCAAAAAGTGGAAAATTCGCCACTAAAGGCCGCTTATATTCGGTTTCCGAGTAGAAAATCACTTTATTTTCGCGGTTATATTTTTAAAACATTTAATTTCAGAACAAATGATATTATTCAAGTAATGGTTACAGTAATTGGAAATTGGAATAAAAGGTCACACAAATATTAAAACAACCCAGCAAAAAAATTTGGAAGTTCTTCCAAAGGCACAACTTTAAAAGCACTTCCAGAAGATGTTCTTTATGATGTTCTTTATTTTAACTACACAGGAAGTTCTTTTCATTCAATTTTTTATAACATGCATTTTTCATATTTTTAATGGGTAATTTTAACTCTTTTTGTTTCAAATTGCTTAAAAACTGTTTAAGAATTCATAAAATGGTACAAATTATTTAAATTTTGTCGAAAAAAATGTTAAATCCAATCTGAGAAAATTGTGAATTTTTTAAAATATTTGAGGCCAAACGTTTCAGACAAGCGTAAGAATCCATTAAAAATTATAAACAATTATAAAAATTATTTATTTGACAAAATATCACAGAATTTTTTAATTTACATCCAAAACATTGAATTCGAATCACATCTAAAGAAGTGACGCAAATTCAGTGCATCGGCTGTTGAAATGGAGGACTTCCGTCCTATGACAAGTCCATGTTAAATTCATCGCTTCTGCGTCAATTTTGCACTACTTCCGGATACAAAAAGAACATTTTCATTACGTTTTTGGCGACGCTTGTTTTGCTGGGAAGTGGCACACTTTGTCAAAAATATGAATTAAACAAACTTACGTATGTATATTAACTTTGTCTATAGAATTGTGAAAAATTTTTTTCTTGTCGTTTAGATATAAACTAATTGAACAATAACTTTGTCACCATTTCTCTCCTTAAAATTGTCATTTACTGGGGGTTTGTATTTTCTTTGCATACTTTTAGGCGGTTTACAAGTTCGTTTGGAAAAATAATGCATAAGAAAGTAAAGGCGCTGTAATTCGAAGCTCTCGTTTATTGGTGAAGGCATCAATCATATCCGTAAACTTAACGGGATTTGAGATCAAAATTTACAAAAACAAATACGAATTGAAAAATAAAATTGAAACATGTTAAAAATAAAGTAGCACAAAATTGTAAAAAGTAGAAAATTTTGTGGCACAATAAAATAAATGACACAAAAATATCACCGCTTGAAAAAAACAGTGGCAAATGTGCCACTTGAATTTGAAAACCGTAAAAATGGACTCCACCCGCCATAAGAATTTACAGAAGTTTTCCAAGAATTCCCCTCGTTTACAATTATTTCAATTTAATATATTTTTTTCACAAAATACACTGAAAGAAAGAACGAACCTCTCTACGGAAACATAATTTAAGACAAACAATTTTTTAATCCAAAAATATTATATTTTGGAAAGACTGTATGAGATGGACAAAAATCTTTTTCTTTGTGTTGTCTTGTATCCTAATGGTGAGATTTGTATATCATTTAGATCTGATAAATTTATTTAATATTTTGTTGAATATTTTTATAGTTTTATTACTGGAATAGGTCTATAGCACAAAAATTATTAAATACAAAAATATTAACTTTAAAATTAATTTTTCTTATTGTATTTTTTTAATATTTTTTCGCTCATATATCTATAAAATTCTCACTTCATTAATCTGTATGGAATTTATTAAAAACAGCAACTGTTCACATAAAGTCTTCATATATTTTTTTTGACACTAAACATTGTCAATCAATCCTCCAGAAATACTTAATATGTAACGTACTATTAAATTAAAAAAAAACATATATATGTATCACTACACTTGCCTCTCCACTTCAAATAATTAGTAATCCCAATAGGTAAGTTCGATAGCTAAAAAACAAAGCCCGCTCTTTAGATTATTGATGTAAGAAATTTCCAATAAGTTTTCTGAAATAATTGCACTATGGAGTTTTAATATTTTTTGTAATCTCTCTATGGTTATTGTTGTTTTTTTTTTATAATTTTTCACAATTTTTGATTTTTTTTATTTTGTTTTATAAAAATCACCAAAATATTTGTTTTTTTTTTTCAGTTTGCCAATTTTTTTCTTTTTTTAATTTCATATTATGGTCCACATGGTATGGTATTCAACTCAGCTGGAGTTATTATGTTCAGATTTTTAAATTCAGAATTTTACGCTCACACACACCGAACAAGTAAAATACGCGCGAGCAATAAACGACCGTAAACTTGCTGCTTGTTGCAGCAGCTAAAGACGAATTAGAACTAAACGGACTCCGCATCATTGAGGGGCGAAACATAGAGCAAGTGCTGCGGCAGAGACACAGAGACCGCTTCAAGTCAGCAGGTAATGGCAGAGGCAGCAGCAGCAGTAGCAGTCTCAGCAGCGCCATAGGCTAACACAGAGCCAGTGTAAACAGTTCTTCAATGGTGAGAAGAGATGGTGACTTCTTCGTTTATTATTTAGGGGTATGTTGTACTGCATACTGTGGTTGCAACAGTGTTTCACTAATATCACTAACACACACGCACATATGTACTTGTGCTCTCACTCTTGGAGAGAGGTGAGGTTTTCCCAAAACAAAAATTTCCCCTTTCCCAAATAGAGTGGTGGCAAAAAATTTTTGATTTGTTTTTTGGGAAATATTTGAATTGAAAGACAAACACCAATGTTTGTGGATTTTTTTTTCTTCTAGAAAATAAAGTGGCAACTGGCATGGTTTACAAAACCAAGATTCAGAGCATTACAATTTTGCTGTAGTTTGTTGTTGTTGTTGTTGTTGTTGTTGGTGAACTCATTACCCATAAAAATACTCTTAGAAGGAAAATTGCGTAGACAATTTGAAGAGAATAGAAAAAGAAAGTCATAAAGCCATAAATCTCTTTTATTACTATCGGTTACTTGCTAAGGTTTACACATTTGCTTCCTTAAGCTATAGGTGATCGCATCTCACTGCCTCAATGGTGAAGGCGTTTTCTACTTTTTCTTATTGTCTTCAACATGCACCGAATTTCCATGTTTCCATGATTTCTTACATTTTAGTTACAGACATTTTAGTCTAGGTATTTTACCAAAAAACAAAAAAATCCAAATGGACATTCAACTTTTCTCACGTTTTAGCCCAAAAAGGCTGCAAATGACCATTGAATGCATGAAATGGAAATTTATTACAATTGTTTGAATGTGAAGCAGGAGGAAAACAAGGCAAATACCTTGAGAGATAGATAATAAAAATTCACTTTAACTACATGGCCTAGAATATGGAACTTCACACAAAAACAAAGAGGTAAGAGATTTTATGTTTTTTTTTGGATTATGTATTATATGTGAAAAAATTTGCCCTAGTTGGTATATGCGGGGAAAAATGTCATAAAATTTGAAGAAGAAAAAAATATGTTTTTATTTATGCTCAAACTAATCCAAAATGTGTCATAATTACTGTGGCAGGCGTAGTGGTCAACCACAAAGAAAATTGTCATATTTTTATGGCCGACGAAACATACAAAACTAATTGTTTTAGTTTTATGAACAAAAAGTAGATTAGAAATCTAAATTTAGGGACATAATCCTTTACTCGGAAGATTCTTCTATGTCACCCCTGTAAATGTTTCTAATTTCATATCTCTAGTCTTTAAATCTGTGAGAGAGCACAGCCTATAGAGTGAATGAGATGAAGGCCAAGGCATGGGCAAAAAAACAATCAAAGCAAATCATTACCGCCAAACAATCGGACATTAATTAATTAATTAAATAGAATTTTCAAAAAAATACATAAATTAATCCAATTAACAAAAATCATTTACAATTAAACCTTAGTTGAACTACTAAAGTTTTTTATTATAAATACGAAAGAAATGTGCCACTGCAAATTTGTTTTATGCTAAAATTTGGCCCACTTTGAAATGAATTTGAATGTGAAATGAATTTGTTTCCCACTATAAAGAAGTTTGTTTGGAAGAGAAGTATAGACTTTTTGTGATAAACGTTGACTCTTCAACAGTATGTGAAATCAATTTAATGAACTTTTTTTTGCAATTTTCAGGCTTTGCTGCATCTTCCCTCATATATTTCTGAATTTAACGTTGTTTTATTTTTCAGCGTTTTTTTTTTTTTTAATATAATTTAGATGAAATTATTCGATTTTATAAAATGTTCAATTGTTCGTCCTCTATGCTATGATTATCATTAGCGATTATCTCGTTAGACACCAATTCGATGTACCATTATATGAAATTTGTAATGCGAGTTAGAAGTTCAGTAGCAAATAGTTATATGTGCATTGTACATCATTTACATTTTTTCGATGAAGAGTGCACAGGCTCATTACAGTTTCGTAGTGAATAATAAATATGAATTGTGGGTGAGTTACATTTGTGTTCTTTTTGTGTATTCAGAAGGAATTTAGTGCAAATTTTTCATCTTTAGTGAAAAATACCTCGAGAAAGTGAACTTTCTTAGGAAGTATGCGGAAAAATTATCGGAGTGAACCTAGTTGGCAAAAAAAAAATTGGAGAAATTGCATCGACGACAAATCGACATCGCAATGCGATTAGCAATTTAAAAAAAAAATCCACAAACTATGGTTGTGCTAAACGAAGTGGGCGCATTCCAACCGTTGGCCAAAGGACAAAGCGACATATTCGCCAACTTGCTGCCAATGAAAATATGAGCTGCAGAGAAATAAAAGTAGAATTGGGTCTGAATGTGACTAGACAACGAATTCAGCAAATTATCAAGCACGATATAGGAGCAAAATACGAAAATAAAATTCCTAAACCGCGGTTAACACAACACCATAAAAATGTTCGTAATTCTTTTGCTGAAAAATACAAGTTTTGGGGCGAAGAGTTCGAAACGGTTATATTTAGCGGCGAAAATAAATTCAATTTGGATGGTCCTGATGGCGAGATTCTCGATACCCTCGTCAAACTTGCTATAAACGCATCCACGGGAGTGGATCTCTTATGGTATGGGCAGCTTTTAGAGCACGAGGAAAATCTAAAATATGTTTTGTCCCCACTAAAATGAACGCAGAGATATATGTCGATTTATTGGATAACAATTTAATAGATTTTGCAGATGAGTTATATGGTGAAGTTTGGACTTTCCAACAAGATAATGCTCCCATCCATGTTGCACGCCTCACAAAAAACTTTTTTTAAGTCTCGTGATATACCTTTACTGGACTGGCCAGCGCTCCAGATCCCGATCTAAATCCTATAGAAGATCCCTGGGGCATAAGGTATTTGCGAAGTCCAAGCATTATACACCACCCAAAGAACTGAAGTCTGCAATTACGGCAGAATGGGATAAAATCGCTTTGGCAACTCTGAAAGACTTGGTATGTTCTTTGCCTCACCGATTACAGCAAGTTCTAATAAACAAGGGCAATACTATATCGTTAATCAAACTATCTTAATTTTATTTTGACTTATAGCTAAATATAATTTTGCACATATAAATATTTTCTATGACTAAAAATTTAAATATGTATTTTCTGTCCAAGCAAACGTTAAGTAAAGATTTAGTTTATATATTTTAGTAACGTACAAAAGTGTAAATAAAATAAGAAAAACATGTTTTCAATAAAAGTTCTTTATAAGACTAGAACATAAATTTACACGTTGCATATATAATTTTTTACGGGGGTATATTCTGCATTATATACTACTATAGTAAATTTTTACCACGAATTTTGGCCTATTTAAGACATAAAGTCCGAAAAGAACGAAGTGGACTGCGATTTTAGAAAAAAAAAAATATTTCGAAAATAAAAATTTTATAACAATTGTTTGGTGTGAAACTTTTCGAAGAGATTCCAATAACTGTAACAAAAGAACAACGTATTTGTTACACGCTTTCGCTTTGAATAAAGTAGGAACTAGGAATTGTAATGAGAATAAAAAAGTCGACTTTTGGTCATTTTGATTTTTTCAAAATTTTAAATAGTCGACTGTTGCCCATTCAACTTTTGTCTCTATTGAGTTATTGAGAAGTCTCGTTGATGTCGAGACTGTCGACATTTATATGAATTTTCAGCATAAAAGCAGCTACATCGCATTCTCCTTTCAATTAAAATTCGACAGTTTGACTTTTATTATAGTTCAATTAGATTTTTTATAAATTTTTATAAAGTCGATATTTGACGTAGATACATTAGACCATTTGGTGAATTTTCAGCATAAAATGCATCTGGTCAAAACAGACAATGAAAAAAATATTTACCTAATATGAAAGATTATTCGACAGAAAGAACTACATCGTGCGAAAATTGAACTAAATTATAATCCACGTTTTCAGATTTCCGCAATGCATTGTTAAAACAAGGAAAATGTAATGAACTCACACAATCTCTTTTTCTGATTCAATCATGAAATTAATTGATTCAATAAATTTTTTAATTGAAATGTCTTCAATCGCGAAAATGATGAGCATCAATCACAGTTTGATTGATTGAATTGATTGCAAGACTCAATTATTTTTTTAATTTTTTATATTATTTTCAAATACTTTCTTAACTGACTTAACCCCATTTTCAGGAAGCTCCGTTAGTGCTACGTTAGCTAACGAACCTTTAAACCGTACTATGGACATGTCTGTCTATATATTCCATATGCCAGTTAGGAACTTAACTGCTAAAAATGTTTCAGTTAAAGTTAACCGGAGAGAAGATATTTCGATTTTACTTTCTGCTAACTGGGAGTTAAATTCTAACGGAGATACATGAAAATGGCGGTTAGTGTTTTTAATTGATTGTTTGAAATAAATTAAAAAAAAAAAATCCATCACTTTTTTGTAGCTGACTTAGTAAAAAGTTAATTGTATAAATTAATTTTTTAAGTAAAAATTGAACAATGTTCAATCATTCACTCAATTAACTTAATGTTTCTGTCTTGATAAAAAAAGATAATTGTATCAATTAATTTATTAATTGGAAAAATTATCAACTTCAATTAGCTTTTAAATTGGAAATATTTTGGTGATATTTTTTTCTGTGCTGTTAGTCCTTTTAACTATCACTTACGAAATTACTCCCTGTCAAGAATGAAAAAACACATTGGCGCCACATTATGACCATTTTAACTATGCAGTACTACATTATTACTATTTTTGGAAATCGTACGAAATGTTTTTTCTGCCTTAATTCACATTGAACTTTTTTGTACGGTCATAGAATTTTGTACTCAAGCTAGTTCATAAAAAATAATAAAACTAAACTGAACACTAAAATTTTTTGGCAATAACTTGAATTCTAGAATAGGCATTTTCACATTGTTAGGGATAAACTTTTTTTTTTTTCAAATAATGAAATTTTAATTAAATGAGAGTTCATAATCTTTGCTTTAATTTTTTTTCATAACATTTAGAACACGAATCTTTGAAATCTGCATCCCTCCATTAAAGACGTGTAAAAAAGGCGAATTTTCCTTACATCGAAGGTAAACCTTTTCTATAAATAATTGAATTAACTGAGATATTGAATCTTTCGATCAGAGATAAAAAAGCTTTATTTATAAGCTAAAATTTATTTTCAGAATTTTAAATTTTTGATTTAAAGATTTTTTTTGAGAAAATATATTTTGCTTTCAAGTGTCTGTTTGGATTTTTAAACTGAAATTTATTTAACTGAAGATTTTAAAATTAAACTTTGTACGCAGTTCTCATAGTTAACAAAGTTTAATTTAAAAAAACCCGTTATTTAAAGCTAGTTAGCTTCCTGAAAAATATCTTTGGTTTGAAAAACCGCATCTTAAACTTGGAATCATCTTTAAGGGAAGGTCTAAATCTTTGTTTTCAGTATGCGATCCGTCACCAGAAATGAGAAGTTTTGCAATATGTTATTTAAATGTAAATTCCAAAAACAGAATTGCAGTATATTTTTAACTATGGGTTTAAAGGTGGAATTACATACAATGCGTTCAATGCGTACAATGCGTCCGATGATTGAAGAGTTGAAATTTCTCTTTCGAATAGTCTGCAGCAAACAGAAAAAATCATCCCTTCCATCAACGCACGGATTGACGAATGGTGCGTAATTCAACCTTAAAATCAAGATAGAATACAATTTAACAATATATACACAAATTTAAAAATTTCTTAGCATCGGTATTAGTCCTGTAATACATCCATCAGTGGCAATTTGCACCAATTTCTTAAAGGGAATTTAAGTTCTGTTAAATGAAACTAACAACTGGGTCACATCAGTTACCAAATTCAAGATAGTAGGAAATGGGGTTAATGCTATTTTCTGATTTTAGACTAGACCCTCCAACAATCTACGCATAAATCGCGTCACTCCGAAACTATGACAGGAAGTAGTATTCTAGTATCTGTTCATCGCCATGGCAAAGGTGTTCTCCAAAAATCCAGTTGATGTAATTAAGAAATGTTGCTTTTTGTCTACACAATATTCCAAATATCTATTTCATTTTCCAAATAGCTTTATTTCCATATAATATTCTTGCTAAGTTTATTCTAAAATATTGATTTTTTCTTAATGACTTTACTCCCATCTTAAATGGATGAATCAATTCAATGTCACCATGAAATTGCTCGATATGAATGAAAGACGCATTACAGCAAGCAAAGAACCTAATAAGTGTACCGAAATACTATACAAGAGGAAAAGCCAGAATAAGTGAAGAAGACCTTAAAATTAGTTTTGACATACGCATGTCGTGTCGTCATCATAATTATAATATTTTTTTTTTCTTTATGTTTCACAAAACCTAGGTAAACTGTCAATCATTATGAGTGAATGTCTGAGGTATGCCCCGTATTGTCTGCCTACTCGTTCTCTTGTCTGTCCGTCTGGATGGTTGGTTTGTCTATACGTGTCCATGTATGTCGGCACATGTTCCTCTAAATACCCTAATAATTATCCAATCAACACATTTTTCTTGATGTATTTCAATTTTTTTTTTGCCGTAGCAAAAGCCATGGTTTAACAAATGGAGGAGAAACAAAAATACATCGTTTGAAGGGAGATTTTTTAATACGATGTATTTTTTTCGGGATAAAAATAGAACAATATACCTTAACGTATGGCATTAGAAAAAGTACATAAGATAATTAAATAAATTGAGGGTATTGATTTCATGGCAGTTTCATTGTAGCCTGTCTTTAAAATGTCATAAATGTCATAAGCAAAAAAAAAAAACAGGAATATTACATATTAAATTGATTATATTTAATGACAACACTAAAAAAAGTGTTTGGTAGCTACACATGTTAATTATAGTAAAAATATTAACTTTAATAATAAGGATTATGAACAGTTTATTGTAGGACATGATATTTAAGAGCATTTGTTAGCATGCCCCTCTTGCCTTTATGCATGCGGAAGTGGTGCACAATTGGCAAAGAAGCGATGAATTGAACTTGGGCTTGGCATAGGACGGATGTCTACCATTTCAACAGCCGTTGAACTGAATTTGCATAAGTTCTTTGTGATATTTCACAAATAAATATTTTTTTATGATTTTTAATTCTGAAACGGTTCTCAAATATTTTCACATATTCACAATTTCTATGGAGTGTATTTAGCATTTTTCGACCAAATTTTAATAATTTGTACCATTTTATTAATTTTTACATTATTTTTAACATATTTAAGACAAAAAAGTTAAAATTACTCATTAAAAATGTGAAAGCAACCCAGCAAAAAATTGGAAGTTGTTCCACAAAACGTTTCTTTTTAGGAGCATTCCGGAATCCCCCATCAATTTCTTCCACTTTCGATGAAGTTCCTTTGGACCAGTCTTAGAATATACGCTATTTGGCGGTTTAAAGTCACCATTTAAAGTGGGAGAAATAAAATGTCGCAAAAAGAAAAGAAAATATAAATTAAAAAAAAAACAACAACAATACAGTAAAATAAAAATAAAATTAAAAATTTCACCCCCGTGGCGATTTAAACCTGTGCCAGTTGGCTTTTTAACTTTCATGGAAGGTCTTTTCAGAAGGTTTTGCAAATTATGAGAATTTAAAATTTTTTGTTGAGATTTAATGGAAAAAATATACACCGAAGAAACATAAAATAAAAACGATTTACAACGTAAAAAAAAAACAATCTTTTGATTAAAAGATTTGTCGCTGATGCGATTTGAACATGGGTTCCTTATTTTTTCGGTTATACTATATAAAAATTTCTCTAGAAGTATTTAGAACATTTTGCATTGGTATCATATTACGATCATATCATAAACATTTGAATTGACTTCTCCACGCAAAATAGTGGAAGACAAAACAAAAAGAGAAAAAGACAAAACTTTAAAAGCACTTCCAAAAATGTCCTCCCAAATATTTTCTTTGTTTTAACTACACAGGAAGATCGTTTAATTTGATTTTTTATTTTTGCTATTTTATATATTTTTTATGACTCTCTTTTTCATATTTTTAATGGGTAACTTAATAATAACTTTGTCATTCTGTTTGTAACACATCGAAATATTGCTCTCAGAACTCATAACGTATATATATTCTGGGTCGTGGTGAAATTCTGAGTCGATCTATGCATGTCCGTACGTCCGTCTGTTGAAATCACGCTAACTTCCGAACGAAACAAGTTATCGACTTGAAACTTGGCACAAGTAGTTGTTATTGATGTAGGCCGGATGGTATTGCAAATGGGCCATATCGGTCCACTTTTACGTATAGCCCCCATATAAACGGACACCCAAATTTGGCTTGCGAGGCCTCTAAGAGCAGCAAATTTCATCCGATCCGGCTGAAAATCTGTATGTACATGGTGTTGGTATATGGTCTCTACCAACCATGCCAGAATTGGTCCATATCGGTTCATAATTATATATAGCCCCCATATAAACCGATCCCCAGATTTGGCTTGCAGAGCCTCAAAGAGAAGCAAATTTCATCCGATCCGGCTGAAATTTGGAACATGGTATTAGTATATGATCGCTAACAACCATGCCAGAATTGGTCCATATCGGTCCATAATTATATATAGCCCTTATATAAACTGGTCAAGAACTGAATATATACGTATTTAATCGACCTTTCTTTTGTCTACTATATATCCAGCATGGACTAACTTACAATTTAGAAGATGATGTTAAGAAGTTTTAAGATGCCTTGCCATCGGCCGCAACCCAAGTAATTTAATTGTGGATGACCGTCTTCAGTAGAAGTTTCTACGCAATACATGGTGGAGGGTACATAAGATTCTACTTTTTTGGAAACTCATTTTTGTATAAAAAAAATTTGAATTAAAGAACTTCATGTGTAGTTAAAATAAAGAACATTTTTGGGAGGGCATTTTTGCGGGTTACATGTAATTTCCAAATTCCCCAAATCGATTTTTGATAATTTTGAAATTTGTTTACAAAAATGTTTTGATTGCAGCGTTGACTAAACTACAAGAGAAGCTTAACCAACAGAAGAGAAGTATATTTGTCAAATTTATTCGGGCAAAGCCCCATAGACTGCATCCTCTATTTGCAGCGAAACTATCAACCAATTATCAGAATAAATTCGGGCAATTCATTAATCCCAGAGTGAATGGTACTCGTACCTCCCAAAACAAAAAAGGGTTTCGAAAGTCGGCTTTGCCTAAATAAATTTTTGTACAAATATAACACTTTTCCTTTGCCAAAGTCAAATAATCGATTTGAGTGCAATTGGCTGGGTTTATTCTTCTTTCTTAATTTGTTCTATTTTTTTCCCAGCTAACAAAGCGTCGCCAAAAAAGCAATGAAAATTTTCTTTTTGGATCCGGAAGTGGTGCAAAACTGACGCAGAAGCGATGAATTTAACATGGGCTTGTCATAGGACGGAAGTCCTGCATTTCCACAGCCGGTGCACTGAATTTGCATCACTTCTTTAGGTGTGATCCGAATTCAATGTTTTGGTTGTAAATTAAAAAATTCTGTGATATTTTGGAAATAAATAATTTTTTTTTAATTTTTTAATTTTTTTTTTAATTTTTAATGGATTCTAACTCTTGCCTTAAACATTTGACCTCAAATATTTTCAAAAATTCACATTTTTTTCAGATTGGATTTAGCATTTTTTTCGACAAAATTGAAATAATTTGTACCATTTTATGAATTCTTAAACTGTTTTTAACCAATTTGAAACAAAAAAAGTTAAAATTACCCATCAAAAATATTAAAAAGGCATGTAAAAAAAATTGAATGAAAACAAAAAACTTCCTGTGTAGTTAAAATAAAGAACATCATTGGGAGTACATCTTCTGGAAGTGCTTTTAAAGTTGTGCCTTTGGAAGAACTTCCAATTTTTTTTTTGCTGGTTTGTTGTTGGTTTGTTCTTCAATCATTTTTGTTGTTTTGATTACAGCTTAAACCCATGCGTTAGGTTAGGTAGAGTAGGAAGAGTAAGCTATAATATATATAAAATATATATAAAATTAAATTAAAATAATATAAATTTGTTTGGGCAAGTTCCCTCTTCGCTAAGTACAATTGTAAAATAACATTTTTTATGAAAAAGATTATCAATGAATTAAATTAAAAATAAATTAAATTAAATTAAAATAAATTAAATTAAATTAAATTAAATTAATTTAAATTAAATTAAATTAAATTAAATTAAATTAAATTAAATTAAATTAAATTAAATTAAATTAAATTAAATTAAATTAAATTAAATTAAATTAAATTAAATTAAATTAAATTAAATTAAATTAAATTAAATTAAATTAAATTAAATTAAATTAAATTAAATTAAATTAAATTAAATTAAATTAAATTAAATTAAATTAAATTAAATTAAATTAAATTAAATTAAATTAAATTAAATTAAATTAAATTAAATTAAATTAAATTAAATTAAATTAAATTAAATTAAATTAAACTATATTGAACTAAACTAAAAATAAATCACATTAAAATAAAAATAATCGTTGCCAGCCCCTCGGTTCAAAATATTAAATATTTGACTCAATAATTTACCCCATATAACACCTTTGTCACATTTTTGCATCACTAAAATAAATTTCTTTGGTCAGATTCCCTCTTCACTGAGTACAATGCTGAAATTCCATTTTTTGGTGAAGAAGATTATCAATGGAATTTGCATTTGCAATCGATATACGGCTTTGCCTAAAAAATTTTTGTACATATATGTCTCTTTTCTTTTGCCAAAGTCAAATCATCGATTTGAGTGCTTTCATTTTCATCATTTGTTTTGTTTTCTATTGTTCGTTTGTTCTTCAATCATTTTAGTTATTTTGATTTCAGCTTAAACCCTTGCATTGACTAAACTATAAGATTAGCTTAACAAAAATATATAAAATTAAATTAAAATAATATAAATTTGTTTGGTGAAATTCGCTAAGTAGAATTTTAAAATACCATTTTTTATGAAAAAGATTATCAATAAATTAAATTAAAAATAATTTGAATTCAATTAACCTAAACTACAAATAAATCACATTAAAATAAAAATAATTGTTGCCAGCTCCTCGGTTCAAAAAAATTGAATATTTGACTCAATAATTTATATTTTTGCACTACTACAATAAATTGCTTTAGTAAAATTCCCTCTTCGCTGAGTACAATACTACACTAAAAAAACAAGTAAGGAAAGTCTAAAGTCGGGCGGGGCCGACTATATTATACCCTGCACCACCTTGTAGATCTAAATTTTCGATACCATATCACATTCGTCAAATATGTTGGGGGCTATATATAAAGGTTTGTCCCAAATACATACATTTAAATATCACTCGATCTGGACAGAATTTGATAGACTTCTACAAAATCTATAGACTCAAAATTTAAGTCGGCTAATGCACTAGGGTGGAACACAATGTTATTAAAAAAATATGGGAAACATTTAAATCTGAAGCAATTTTAAGGAAACTTCGCAAAAGTTTATTTATGATTTATCGCTCGATATATATGTATTAGAAGTTTAGGAAAATTAGAGTCATTTTTACAACTTTTGGACTAAGCAGTGGCGATTTTACAAGGAAAATGTTGGTATTTTGACCATTTTTGTCGAAATCAGAAAAACATATATAGGGAAGCTATATCTAAATCTGAACCGATTTCAACCAAATTAGGTACGCATAGCAACAATGCTAATTCTACTCCCTGTGCAAAATTTCAACTAAATCGGAGTTAAAAATTGGCCTCTGTTGTCATATGAGTGTAAATCGGGCGAAAGCTTTATATGGGAGATATATCCAAATCTGAACCGATTTCAACCAAATTTGGCACGCATAGCTACAATGCTCATTATACTCCCTGTGCAAAATTTCAACTAAATCGGAGCAAAAAATTGGCCTCTGTGGTTATTTGAGTGTAAATCGGGCGAAAGCTATATATGGGAGCTATATCTAAATCTGAACCGATTTCAACCAAATTTGACACGCATAGCTACAATGCTAATTCTACTCCCTGTGCAAAATTTCAACTAAATCGGAGCAAAAAATTTGCCTCTGTGGGCAAATGAGTGTAAATCGGGCGAAAGCTATATATGGGAGCTATATCTAAATCTGAACCGATTTGGCTGATATTTTGCAAGTTTTTCGAGACACATAAAATATTCGGATGTACGGAATTTGAGGAAGATCGGTTGATATACATGCCAATTATGACCAGATCGGTGAAAAATATATATGGCAGCTATATCTAAATCTGAACCGATTTTTTCCAAAATCAATAGGGATCGTCTTTGAGCCGAAACAGGACCCTATACCAAATTTTAGTACAATCGGACTAAAACTGCGAGCTATACTTTGCACACAATAATACATCAACAGACAGACAGACGGACGGACAGACAGACAGACGGACATCGCTAAATCGACTCAGAATTTAATTCTAAGACGATCGGTATACTAAACGATGGGTCTTAGACTTTTCCTTCTTGGCGTTACATACAAATGCACAAACTTATTATACCCTGTACCACAGTAGTGGTGAAGGGTATAAATATTGTCGTAAGATCATGTCTTTAAAATACGAATGCAAATTTTGCTTAACATAGAAGACGCATTTCTCTAATATAAAGATTTTTCCTTGTCTAAAAGCCGATAAACTTTTCAATAAAGTCGTATTATACTTATAATTAAGTGATTTCCCTTAAAAATAGGTATCATAACATGAAAGAAAAATTGTTTGGGCTAATGTCAAGTTGACTTTAATAATTCAGAAAAATTCTTTAAATTTAATGAAATTGTCTTTAAATTTGTTGTCTTTTTGCACCTTGACTACAAAGCAAAAAATCATTCAAATATAGGACATGTTTTTCAACACTTTATTTTAAAGACGTTTTTACTTGAAACATAGCATAATTTCTACTGAAAGTCGAGTCTTAAATTGGAAAATAAATTTGTCGCATATGAAGAAAAAACAGCTGAAAAAACGAAAAATTAAAATATGCTTCCTAGAAGCAAGTACACAAAACCAAAATTTAAAAGAGAATTGTGTCTTAAAAGTATCCTATTTTGTATTATCCGCTTCTTTGGCTCGGAATCAATACCAACATTTTTAAAGTAAAGGCAAAATTTTTGGAACCGGGCATGCATTTTTTTCAGTGTAAATACAATTTTTGGAGAAAAAGATTATGAATGGAATTTGCAATTCTGCGAATTAACATAACATGTTAAATCCTTTTGGACAAAATCTCCTCTTAATGTGTTTACATAAAACAAGTATTTTACGTTAATAACTCTTTAAACACACACACACAAAAATATTAAAAGTCATGCACTTAAGTGGTTTCACAAAAAGGAATCTATGAACCATTGACATGACTTTAGAGATAGCCAACAAAATGGTATAGAAAGTACAAAAGCCAGACTTTAAATCAACTATGATCCTTTTTGTACAATCTTTTGTATACATTTATGTAGCGTAGAAGATAGCCTAAAATGCAATTGAACCTAGACTAAAAGATAACAATGTAAAAATTCAAAAACCAACAAAAAAGAACATTTTCTACTTGCTTGTCCAAATGGCTTAAACGGCAAGTGTTGATATTTATTAGTACAACAAAAAGTAAATAGATTATATTAAGATTAAAAGAAAACTAAAAAGAAGAAGAAGAAGAAGAAAATCAAGCAAGAAACGTTAAAAGACTTGGACTCAGTCACACACTGTCATAGTCATCTTGGTACAGAGCAAACAGGCTTAATTTAAAAGGGATAATTTATTGATCACTAAAAGGTGCGCATGCGTATTGCCACTCTGGTCAGTGACATAGACAGACATACATACACACGAACACACACACAAAGGGCGGTGATTATCATTGAGGGCGTCCACATTTACAAAACATATTTTAGTTAACTTGGCTTGATTGCACCCAAGATCGAACGTACGTAAAAAAAACTACCATAGAATAGATGGGCGGACGGACAGACGGACGGAGTAGTTGTCTGATCTAAAACCAAGTTACAGGTAATTTTGTTTTTTCGTTTTTCATTTCATGTCTCATTCCTTTTGTCTAAGAAGTCGGCATAGAAGATAGTTTTCTTTTTGAACAGCAGGTAATTTCTATTAATTCTTAACAATAAATGTTGCATTGACTTTTGTCACTTTGTTGCTATCCAAAGATTTTTCCCATCTTTTTGGGTGCACTCTCTTCTATTTTTACAAGAACTTTTGTTGTTGTTGTTTCTGTGAGAGATTATGGGAGGGGGAAGGAGAAATACAGCATACAGCGGACAAAGAGAGATCATATGGTTTATAATTTCAATTGGCAATAAATTTTATAAAAATCGACAGTTTTATCGTTTTCGGCTAAGTTACCCAAATATTCGTGGTCCATGTACTGCATATTATTCCTCTCAAAAAGGGAGACTGTAAGTAAATGTAACTCAAAACAATCTGATCCATAAGCTATTGATTACACCTTGAATCATGGAAAGAAAAAGGGTCTAATAAACAATTTTAGTTAAAAACTCAAACAATTCGATTTTATTCCGGGACACAAATTGTTTTTTGAAGATTTTTTTCTTTTGGTGGAAATGGTACTGGTGTTTGTTGTTTTTTGTTGTATCAATTGCCGCTTTTAGTAATCAAGCGTTACCAGTGGCGGTCGCATCTGATGTTACCAATTGCATTCATAGGCTAACAGGTTTTCAATTCGTTGCGTTATGGCCTTTTTTGGTTTTGAACAAAAAATTAGCACCTTCAGGCCTTAGTGAATACGATGGTGGTCTCAAAAAACATTGGTTAGATAATTTTATAATTTCTGTTTTTATGGTTTATCGATATAATAGCTAAGCATAATTTCATTGAATGGTCTGAAATCAGTACTACCCAGCAAAAAGAGCGTCGCCAAAAAGTAGCGAAAATTTTCTTTTTGGATCTGGAACAGAGATGGTCTGTATCAAACTTTTTTAGGTTTGCGACTGTCGCAAAGTTGTAAACGTCGTAAACGTCACATACGCATCGTAAATGCAGAAAAAGTAACAAAAGTCGCAAACTGAAAATACTTTAGTCGCGTCAGCTAGGTAGCGAATTCGATGATATCCAAGACGATGGTATGTGCGAAGAAGTTTCAATTCTTGAGAATGTTCACAATTTTCGGTTTTAGTCCCCAGATTTTCTTTATTGCCTTTTGCACGAGTATAGGGTAACCGTGGATTTTCTCGTCCTTTCTTAGCTTTAAGTTCAGTCTCCTGTCCAATATAACCCCAAGGTATTTTGCACACTCACCAATGGGAATTTCGGGATACCACCTAAGAAAATAGGCTTGACCATGCAGATTAGGTTTTCTACAGTAGATTTACGACTTTTGCGACATACTTATTATACTGTCGCAAATGTATGTCGCAAAAGTCACAGTTTGTGACAGGCCAACCCTGATCTGGAAGTGGTGCTAAATTGACGCAGAAGCGATGAATTTAATATGGGCTTGTCATAGGTGCTAAATTGACGCAGAAGCGATGAATTTAACATGGACTTGTCATAGGACGGATGTCCACAATTTCAACGGTAGCTGCACTGAATTTGCATGCGAACTCAGTATGAATTAAGAAATTTTGTGATATTTTGACAAATAAACAATTTTTAAAATTTTATACGTTATATGTTCAAAAATTCGCAATTTTTCTAGAAAGGATATAGCATTTTTTTCAGCAAAATTTAAATAATTTGTACCATTTTATTAATTCTTAATCTGTTTTGAAACAAAAAAAATATATTTCCTATTAAAAATATGAAAAATTGACTCAAATGAATTTCCAGTGCTGTTAAAATAAAGAACCTCTTTGGGAGAGCATTTTTGGAAGTTCTTTTAAAGTTGTGCATTGAGAAGAACTTCCAATTCTTTTTGCTGGTTATGTATATATTGAAAATATAATGATACGAGTATAATAATAGATTTAGGTTTTATTTTAAACTAAATTGCTCCATAAACTAAAATTATTATTCCTTACATTTGAAATCTGTTTCGGAGACATGGAAAAATATTCTTTATGTGCACACAAAAATTTGTTTTTTTTGATTCAATCACGAAATTAATTGATCCAATTAATTTTTTAATTGAAATGTCTTCAATCACAGAAATGATAGTATCAATTAACAAATTAATTGACAGTCAATTAAATAATTAATTGACCCAATTAAAAGATTTATTGATACTACTAATTTGTGTGATTGATTTTTATTTAAATTAAAAAATTTGTTGAATCAATTCAATTTTTAATTGAATATTTTTTAAAACTCAATTAAGATTTTAATTGGAGAAATTTTCGTGAATTTTTTATCTGTGTGTAAATATTTTTAATATGATCAATATCTTAGCAAAAAAACGTTGCCAAAAAACCAGTGGGTGCAAGTGGTGCAAAATTTACGCTGAAGCGATGAATTTATCATGGGTTTGTAATAGAACGGATATCCACCATTTCAACAGCCGTTGCATTGAATTTGCATTCAGTGCACTGACCCGAATTCAGTGTTTCGGATGTGAATTAAAAATCTTGTGATATTTCGATAAATAAATAATTTATTTATATAAAATTTGTATGCATGTCTGAAACGCTTGACTTCAAAAAATTTCAAAAATTCGCAATTTTTCTAAAATATTGTTTTTTTGTTTCGACAAAATTTTAATAATTTATACCACTTTATTAATTCTTACTCTATTTTTAACCTATTTGAAACAAAAAAGGTTAAAATTACCCATTAAAAATATGAGCTATACAAAATTGAATTTAAAGAACTTCCTCTGTAGTTAAAATAAAGAAAATTTTTGGAAGTGATTTTAAGGATGTGCCTTTAGAAGAACTTCCAATTTTTTTGCCAGGTTATTATTAGAGTTTTTTTTTGATTTTTTAAAACTCTAATTAAAACTCTAGATGAATAATAATGACCTAATCAGCATTCTTTTTATTTTTTTTTAACTCACATTAAATTGTTTAGATTTTATTAAATTAAACATAACGAACAAAATTAAATTAATGAAAGAACAATTTAAATTAATTTAATTAAAATAGATTTAAGTTAATTAAATTGAATTGATTTTTTTTAATTTATGTTAGGGCGTTTTCGATTCGCAAAAAATATGTTGCATTGGGGTTACACTACTTTTTCCCTCATTGTATTTTCGCCCAAATGATAGTATCATTCCAAAGTTATTGTTAATTCATAATATTGTGAGTGATACAGGATCCAAAATCTACGACAGTGTCCTTCATATATAGCAATCACTTTCGAGAATGTTGCACCTTTTTTCCCAATCGAAATCGCCATTAGTTTAACTAAAGTTAATACATTTAATATAGTTTTATTAATTTGTACTTGCTTCAATTTATTTGGTTATAAGATGAATTACAAATAGCTAAGTGAAGCAAGACCTAATATGACAAATTTTAAAATATTAATTAATTGGCTTAACAACTTAAATTATAATAAATTAAACTAAAGTAAATTAAACCAAATTTATTTAATCAAATTAAATAAAATTAATTAAATTTAATTTTACCGAAATAAATAAAATTCTCTGATACCCTCCAGGTTGGTTCACAGTTTTTTGAATGGAGGGTACTCTTTTCTTCTTATAATTCGCTTTTGTCATAGCTTTAAGGAATAATTTCAACTACGTTAAAACACAGAAGAATTGGGAAGTTTTGAAGTTAATTGTGTGTATTACAGGTGTGTATTACAAAATCTTAAAAAAATTATAAAAATGATTTATTTGTTTCGTTTTTGCTATTGTTGGGTTTTTCTTCAAACATTGTTATTGTTTTGATTTTAACTTAAATCCATGCGCTGATTACTGCAATAATCAAATGCAGTTGATTATCCCTCATATGACCCATGTTAAATTCATCGGTCTTGCGGCCAATTTTGCACCACTTCCGGAATCAAACAAGACATATCTTGAGGTCCGGGTTCGAATCCTGCTGAGACCCTCTATTTTTTTTAAATTATTTTTTATGTCATGTTTTTGTATTCTTATTAAATATTAATTAATTACATTTTTCTTGACATTTTTTAAATAGAATAACCTCTACAGCGATTGTGGGCACCGCTAATAGTAGCGAAAATTACATTTCAGAAAAAATTGTAAAATTGTAACCAATAAAATATACCCTTGTTTCCTTAAGTTGTATAGTACATCATTTATATTGCAAAATTACATCATTGTATAAATCCATGCCGTGGAGTAGGGTATAGTGTGTTGGATTACAAAACAACAGGTTTTGAGTTCGATTCCTCCTGGCGTCATAGAGATTTTCAAAGTACAAATTGTACCATAAATTTAAACAGAGGGAGAAAAAGACCGAGAATACGAAACTAACTTATAAAATAGAATAAAATCTATAAATAGATATGAGAGCTTAACTCACTAGCTCTTTTTTTGAGTCTATTTATGGTAAAGCTGTTATTTTTAGAGATCTGGTATGCTTGCACCGAAGTACTTTCCTTCAATGTCATGCCCGTGTAGAGGTATTACTGCTGATATATGTACGAAGAAGTTTGTTACCTAATTTGGCGCAGGCATACTTGTACTCATACCTGGTAATAGGAGTTTTTGCTGGGATATTTGAAGGGCATGAAATCTTTGGCCTCACGACAATATTTGGGGCGACAATTTTTGAACGTGATAATATTCATGAAAAACCGATGTATTGTATGCGATGGTACACAGAAAAAAATTTCACGAAAATTTTTCCAATTAAAGTCTTAATTGAGTTTTAAAAATGTTCAATTAAAAATTTAATTGATTTAACAAATTTTTTAATTGAAAGAAAAAATCAATCACAATTACTTTTTTAATTGGATCAATTAATTTTTTTAATAGAATTTCAATTAATTTTAATACCCTCCACCATAGGATGGGAGTATATTAACTTTGTCACTCCGTTTGTAACACATCGAAATATTGCTCTAAGACCCCATAAAGTATATATATTCTGGGTCGTGGTGAAATTCTGAGTCGATCTGAGCATGTCCGTCCGTCCGTATGTTGAAATCACGCTAACTTCCGAACGAAACAAGCTATCGACTTGAAACTTGGCACAAGTAGTTGTTATTGATGTGGGTAGGATGGTATTGCAAATGGGTCATATCGGTCCACTTTTACGTATAGCCCCCATATAAACGGACCCCCAAATTTGGCTTGCAGACCCTCTAAGAGAAGAAAATTTCATCCGATCCGGCTCAAATTTGGTACATGGTGTTAGTATATGGTCTCTAACCACTATGCAAAAATTGGTCCACATCGGTCAATAAATATATATAGCCCCCATATAAACCGATCCCCAGATTTGGCTTGCGGAGCCTCTAAGAGAAGAAAATTTCATCCGATCCGGCTGAAATTTGGTACATGGTGTTAGCATATGGTCTCTAACAACTATGCAAAAATTGGTCCGCATCGGTCCATAATTAGATATAGCCCCCATATAAACCGATCCCCAGATTTGGATTGCGGAGTCTCTAAGAGAAGAAAATTTCATCCGATCCGGCTGAAATTTGGTACATGGTGTTAGCATATGGTCTCTAACAACTATGCAAAAATTGGTCCGCATCGGTCCATAATTATATATAGTCCCCATATAAACCGATCCCCAGATTTGGCTTGCGGAGCCTCTAAGTGAAGTAAATTGCATATAAACCGATCACCAGATTTGACCTCCGGAGCCTCTTGGACGACCAAAATTCATCTGATTCAGTTGATATTTGGTACGTGGTGTTAATATATGGCCTTAAAAGAAACATGCAAAAATTGGTCGAAATCGGTCCATAATTATATATAGCCCCCATATAAACCGATCCCCCGGACTCCGGAGCCGCTTGGAAGAGCAAAATTCACCCAATCCGATTGAAATTTGGTACGTGGTGTTAGAATATGGTCTCTAACAAACATGCAAAAACTGGTCCATATCGGTCTTAATTATATAACCCCCATTTAAACCGATCCCCAGATTTGACCTTCGGAGCTCTTAGAGGACCAAAATTCATCGGATCCGGTTAAAATTTGGTACGTGGTGAAATTTTGTACATTGTGCTAGTATATGGCCGCTAACAACCATGCCAAAATTGGTCCATATCCGTCTATAGTTATATATAGCCGAACCCCAAAAGTAATCTAGCAAAATTTTATTTCTATAGAAAATTTTGTCAAAATTTTATTACTATAGAAAATTTTGTCAACATTTTAATTCGATAGAAAATTTTATTAAAAAGTTATTTCTATAGAAAATTTTGTCAAAATTTTATTACTGTAGAAATTTTTTTCAAAATTTTATTTCTATAGAAAATTATGTCAAAATTTTATTTCTATAGAAAATTTTGTCAAAATTTTATTTCTATAGAACTTAATTATATAGTATTTAATCGACCTTTTTTGTTTAATATATACTCCGTATGGACTAACTTACCATTGAGTAGACGGTGTTAAGAAGTTTTAAGAAACCTTGCCATCGGCAAGTGTTACCGCAACCCAAGTAATTCGATTGTGGATGGCACTCTGTAGTACAAGTTTCAATGCAATCCATGGTGGAGGGTACATAAGATTCGGCCTGGCCGAACTTACGGCCGTTTATACATGTTTTAATTGATGCTATCATTTCTGTCATTGAAGACATTTCAATTAAAAAATTAATTGGATCAATTAATTTCGTCATTGAATCAGAATTTTTTGGTGTCTTGCTGTGGCTAAGACAAAACTGCTAGAGGTAAGCAGTTTTTCACCACAACGACCTATCCTGTTTTTGCTGGGAAGTTTGTATATCGTGAAAATCGACAAATATCTTAAGTGTGTTGGTCCTATCCCACTTTATATGCATACTCGTATTATTCGACTCAGATTCACACCACTGTCGGTTCATCTGACTGTTGTTATATTTAATACTGAACAAATTATTTTTGTACACTGAAATATATTGTCTCGTAAGCACGATGGCAAAAGACAAAAAAAAATTAAAATTTGTTTTTCAGTATCAAGTATGCACAACCTTACACGGGCAAAAATTCCATAGTTAAACTAACGCTAAATTTAACTTATTTTTATAGCAAAAAAATTATTTGTTTGTATTTAAATTTTATTATTTTTTCAAAATTTTCTACAGCCCAATGAAATTTTCCTTTTGTTAAGTATGTCTCAAACATTTTATGAACTAAAAGTGGGTATACAGTTCAATAACTGTACATATAATTTCAATATGAACTAACACAAACGAATTCCCAAAAATAGTATGAATGAACTACTGTATGGTTAAAATGATCATGATTTGGTGCCAATGATTTTCTTCTTTATTTAGTCCATTTGTTATTCTATGGGAGCATGTAATTTCGTGAACTACAGTTAAAAAGTACAACAGGACATTAAATTTTCCTGGTTTTAACAACGCTTTGTGAAAATCTCAAAATGTGTAGTAGAATTCAAAATACAAGAACTCATTTGAAACTATAAACAATGCTTGTATTTAGTGATATTCCCTTATTCCCAAACTCGTCCTTCTTTAATAAACCAAACAGCTGCTTACGATAACTCTTCCCATTAAATAAAATAACTTCTAAATGATATTTAATTAGTATTTTCCCCAAGAACTTCACTTACATGCTGTTTAAGATAACATCACGTTTTTGACATAAAGTGTAAGAAACAAATGATGATATATGCAGCAGTCCGACATGCATATCGTGGCGTTTATAATAAAAAAAAAACCCGCACAAGGTGAAAACCTAACAAAAAGGAAACATTAAAAAAAAAAACAATTAAAGGACATTACCAAAATACACTCAAAATAAAGCCTATATGCGCTAAGAGATTCTAAGCACTTGCAGGATTGCCAGTGATAGACTACAATTTTATTTGAGTGTTATTAGATTACGGCTTTAGGAACCCCACTATTATTCCTCTCATCATTGCTAAAAGTTGAAAATTTTACAATTACACTATGGTACCACATATCAGAGTGGTCCCTCAACTCCAAAAAGGGTTAGAGGAGTTTTTTTTTTTGTATGGACAAATATAAAGAAATAAATATGTAAATTTATTTCATCTTTTTCCTAGTCTACAATTTTGGGGTTAATTTTATACAAACGAATACAAATTGTTTTGTGTACCTATGCCATTCATGTATCATGAAATTTGAGATGTGTTTTTTTTTCGAAAAAAATTGTGTTATTAATGAATTTCTTAGAAATATTTGAAAGAAACAAAACGAATTATAGAGTACACATGAATAGTGTGCTCTGACTCATAGTTAAATTGAAATTATGGATGAAGTTACCTGAAAATAAATGTTAATCAACTATGCTAGGCATTAGTAATGATCCTAAGATGAGAGATTATGTAATATAATTTATTTTTTTAAATTTTACTACTCCGGTATGAAAACTTTTCCCTTTGTCCATCTTTACATCTATACTAAGTGGTACTGAATAAGTCTGTATTAATTTCAGTTAAATAATGCGGTATTTTTTGCAGAGAAATTTCTTTATTTCTTTACAATATCTATTTTATAGCGAGGAAAACATTTAAATTTTCCTTTGACAAGAAAAGATTATTTTTGATAAAATGTTAGTATATAAAACTAATAAAGTGCAAATACCAAGTAATAAACAAAGTATATAATTTACACTTAACAACAGTATGCCTAATTTAAGGATAAAGAGATATATGAGTACTACCCAGGTCAACCATGTCATCATATCCCAGCAAAAAGGCGTTGCCAAAAAAGTAATGAAAATGTTCTTTTTGGATCCGGAAGTGGTGTAAAATTGACGCAGAAGCGATGAATTTAACATGAGCTTGTCGTAGGCTGGAAGTCCTCCATTTCAACAGCCGGTGCACTGAATTTGCATCACTATATTAGGTGTGATCCGAATTCAATATTTTGGATGTAAATTAAAAAACTCTGTGAAATTTTGTTAAAAAAAAATTTTTATAATTTTTTTAAAATTTTTAATGGATTGTAACGCTTGTCTGAAACGTTTGACCTCAAATATTTTCAAAAATTCAAAATTTTTTCAGATTGAATTTAGCATTTTTTTCGACAAAATTTAAATAATTTGTACCATTTTATGAATTCTTAAACTGTTTTTAACCAATTTGAAACAAAAAAATTTTAACTTTTACCCATTAAAAATATGTAAAAAAAATATTATTAAAAACTGAATGAAAAGAAATTCCTGTGTAGTTAAAATAAAGAACACAATTGGGAGTACATCTTCTGGAAGTGCTTTTAAAGTTCTGCCTTTGGAAGAACTTCCAAACTTTTTGCTGGGATGGAATGGAAGCAGAGACTGCACTGAAAAAAATATAGACTTAATACGAATGATTTATGTTGCATAATCTTTCGCATTAGGTGAATAGTTTTTCAGTCCAGTATCTGTTTCAGTAAACGGAATTTACAAAATATTAAAGCCGAAAAAAGTTCATAAACTTTCTTAAAATGTCTTTTCTTTAAATTCAATACAGCAACCTTTGAAATTTTGCTTCCCTCTGTCAAAGTAGAATGTCTTTGAAGTAGGGAAACTTTTGCTTAAAATTAAGAATTTTTTTTTAATTTACTGAGATATTAACTCCTAAGGAATTAAAGATAAAAAACTTCAAATATAGGTTAGGACTTATTTAGAGAATTTAACATCTTTAAAGGTATTTTTCTTTGAAATTAAGATTTTTATACCCTCCACCATAGGATGGGGGGGGGGGTATATTAACTTTGTCATTCCGTTTGTAGCACATCGAAATATTGCTCTAAGACCCCATAAAGTATATATATTCTGGGTCGTGGTGAAATTCTGAGTCGATCTGAGCATGTCCGTCCGTCCGTCTGTTGAAATCACGCTAACTTCCGAACGAAACAAGCTATCGACTTGAAACTTGGCACAAGTAGTTGTTATTGATGTAGGTCGGATGGTATTGCAAATGGGCCATATCGGTCCACTTTTACGTATAGCCCCCATATAAACGGACCCCCAAATTTGGCTTGCGAGGCCTCTAAGAGAAGCAAATTTCATCCAATCCGGCTGAAATTTGGTACATGGTGTTAGTATACGGTCTCTAACAACCATGCAAAAATTGGTCCATATCGGTCCACTTTTACGTATGGCCCCCATATAAACGGACCCCCAAATTTGGCTTGGGATTGCTCTAAGAGAAGCAAATTTCATCCCATCCGGCTGAAATTTGGTACATGATGTTAGTATATGGTCTCTAACAACCATGCAAAAATTGGGCCACATCGGTGCATAATTACATATAGCCCCCATATAAACCAATCCCCCGATTTGGCTTGCGAGGCCTCTAAGAGAAGCAAATTTTATCCGATCCGGCTGAAATTTGGTACATGGTGTTAGTATATGTTTTCTAACAACCATGCAAAAATTGGTCCTCATTGGTCCATAATTATATATAGCCCCCATATAAACCGATCCCCCGATTTGGCTTACGAGGCCTCTAAGAGAAGCAAATTTCATCCGATCCGGCTGAAATTTGGTACGTGGTGTTAGTATATGGTCTCTAACAACAATGCAAAAATTGGTCCACATCGGTCCATAATTATATATAGCCCCCATATAAACCGATCACCAGATTTGACCTCCGGAGCCTCTTTGAAGACCAAAATTCATCTGATTCAGTTGAAATTTGGTACATGGTGTTAATATATGTCCTCAAACTCCCATGCAAAAATTGGTCGAAATCGGTCCATAATTGTATATAGCCTCCATATAAACCGATCCCCAGATTTGACATCCGGAGCCCCTTGGAAGAGCAAAATTCATCCGATTGGATTGAAATTTGGTACGTGATGTTAGTATATGGTATCCAACAACCATGCAGGAATTGGTTCATATAAGTCCATAATTATTATAGCACCCATATAAACCGATCCCCAGATTTGACCTCCGGTGCCTTTTGGAGAAGCAAAATTCATCCGATCTGGTTGAAATTTTGTACGTGGTGGTAGTATATGATATTTAACAACCATGCCAAAAGTGGTTCATATCAGTCCATAATCATATATAGCCCCCATATAAACCGATCCCGAGATTTGGGTTTGGAGGAGCAAATTTCATCCGAGTCAGTTGAAATTTGGTACATTGTGCTAGTATGTAGTCGTTAATAACCATGCCTAATTAGGTCCATATCGGTCCATAGTTATATGTGGCCCTCAGATAAATCAATCCCCAATCACACAAAAATTGGTCCATATCAAGTTCATAATTGTATATAGTCCCCATAAAAGCGACCCCCATATTTCAATTCTGGCTCTCTACGTACCGTGCAAAAATCCATATCGATTCGTAATTATTTGTAGACTTACCTATACATAACTTTTTTGTCTAATATATACCACGTATGGACTAACTCACAATTTAGAAAACGATGTTAAGAAGTTTTAAGATACCACCAAAGATTATAGATTTGAGGAAGATAGGAAATTGGCTTGCGTCATACCAAATGTTGCATTTACCATGTTAGTTCAATACATGTTTGTAATCTTTTAGTTGTTTTTCGTTTTAAATGAAAAAATTAATTTTCTTAATGAAACAATGTTAAATTTTAGGCAACAACAAAAAAAAAATTACATTTTCCCCTTTATGGAAATTTATTTCGTGCACTTAATTTCTTTTTATTTGCATTTTAATGCTATGTCAATACTTGTCGTATACGCGTTTGGTTCGAGTATTAAACTAATCTGGTAAATGGTTCGATCTCCTCAGTAGCTAATTTCCTATCTTCCTACAATTTATAATCTTTGGATACCACAACCCAAGTAATTCGATTGTGAATGACAGTCTTTCGTAGAAGTTTCTACGCTACCCATGGTGGAGGGTACATAAGATTCGGCCTGGCCGAACTTACGGCCATATATACTTGTTTTATTATAGTATATTTTATAATTTGCAATTTTAAACTGGCATTTATTAGTACTTGAATAGAATTTGTAATGAGATCTGTGTCCTAATTTTAATAAGTATAGATTCAGAGCTTAATAAATAGCTCCTTAATTTTTTTTTTGTCAGAAACAGAATCTGTAGCCCGGAATAAATAAGGACTTATGTTTGAGTGTGCACTGAAAAAAATATTTACGTGATATTAAAGAATAGGCAACCTAAATTTTAGGATGTGAAATTTACAAAATATTAAGGACAAATTTCTTTAAAGTAATGAAATTGTAATTAAAATAAAGTTAATAATCTTTGCTTCAAAATTTTTTTATTAAATTTAGGTCACACATTTTGTAAATTTGCGTCATTTCGTTAAAGTCCCATGTATTTGAACTAAGTTTAATTTTCCTTAGAGTAAAGAAACACATTTGTGATTTAAAGAAATTATCCTTAAATTAATTGAAATATTTAAACTTCAGATTTAAGATAAAAACGCTTCAAATATAGGCTAAGACTTATTTTGAGGATTTAGCATATTTGGTTTAAAGTTTTTTTTTTATACGCTCCATCATAGGATGGGGGTATATTAACTTTGTCATTCCGTTTGTAACACATCGAAATATTGCTCTAAGACCCCATAAAGTATATATATTCTGGGTCGTGGTGAAATTCTGAGTCGATCTAAGCATGTCCGTCCGTCCGTCCGTCCGTCTGTTGAAATCACGCTAACTTCCGAACGAAACAAGCTATCGACTTGAAACTTGGCACAAGTAGTTGTTATCGATGTAGGTCGGATGGTATTGAAAATGGGCCATATCGGTCCACTTTTACGTATAGCCCCCATATAAAGGGACCCTCAGATTTGGCTTGTGGGGCCTCTAACAGAGGCATATTTCATCCGATCCGGCTGAAATTTGGTATATGGTGTTGGTATATGGTCTCTAACAACAATGCAAAAATTGGTCCACATCGGTCCATAATTATATATAGCCCCCATATAAACCGATCTCCAGATTTGGCTTGCGGAGCCTAAAAGAGAAGCAAATTTCATCTGATCCGGCTGAAATGTGGCACATGGTGTTGGTATATGGTCTCTAACAACTATGCAAAAATTGGTCCATATCGGTCCTTAATTATATATAGCCCCCATATAAACCGATCCCCAGATTTGGCTTGTGGAGCCTCTAAGAGAAGCATTTTTCATCCGATCCGGCTGAAATTTGGTACATGATGTTGGTATATGGTCTCTAACAACCATGCAAAAATTGGTCCACATCGGTCCTTAATTATATATAGCCCATATAAACCGGTCTCCAGATTTGGCTTGCGAAGCCTCAAAGAGGAGCAAATTTCATCCGATCCGGCTGAAATTTGGTACATGATATTGATATATGGTCTCTAACAACCGTGCAAAAATTGGTCCACTTCGGTCCATAATTATATATGGCGCCCATATAAACCGATCCCCAGATTTGGGTTGCGGAGCGTCAAAGAGAAGCAAATTTCATCCGATCCGCCTGAAATTTGGTACATGATATTGGTATATGGTCTCTAACAACCATGTAAAAATTGGTCCACATCGGTTCATAATTATATATAGCCCCCATATAAACCGATCCCCAGATTTGGCTTGCGAAGTCTCCAAGAGAAGCAAATTTCATCCAATCCGGTTATAATTTGGAACATGGTGTTAGTATATGATCTTTAACAACCGTGCCAGAATTGGTCCATATCGGTCCATAATTATATATAGCCGCCATATAAAACATTCTCCAGATTTGACCTCCGGAGCCTCTTGGAGGAGCAAAATTCATCCGATCCGGTTCAAATTAGGCACGTGGTGTTAGTATACCAAAATTGGTCCAATCACACAAAAATTGGTCCATATCGGTTCATAATTATGGTTGCCACTAGAGCCAAAAATAATCTACCAAAATTTTATTTCTATAGAAAATTTTGTCAAAATTTTATTTCTATAGAAAATAATCTACCAAAATTTTATTTCTAGAGAACATTTTGTTAACATTTTATTCGGTTCATAAAAAAATGTTCATCATTGTCAAAATTTTAGTTCTATAGAAAATTTTGTCCAAATTTTATTTCTATAGAAAATTTTGTTCAAATTTTATTCGGTTCATAATCATGGTTGCCACTCGAGCCAAAAATAATCTACCAAGATTTTATTTCTATAGAAAATTTTGTCAAAAGTTTATTTCTATAAAAAATTTTGTTAAAATTTTATTTCTGTAGAAATTTTTGTCAAAATTTTATGTCTACTTTGTCAAACTGAATTATATACGTATTGGATCGATCTTTTTTTATTTAATATATACCACGTATGGACTTACATACAATTTACCGGCAAGCGTTACCGCAACTTAAGTAATTCGATTGTGGATGGCAGTGTTTAGATGAAGTTTCTACGCAATCCATGATGGAGGGTACATAAGCTTCGGCCTGGCCGAACTTACGGCCGTATATACTTGTTTTTTTTTTTTTTTTTTTTGAATTAAGAAAAAGTTTTTTACTTTGAAGTATCCGTTATAATTTAGATTTTTAAACTGACATTTGTTTGTACGTGAGTACCTTTATTAATAAACCGCGAAAATAAAATGAAAATTTGATAAATGAGATCTGTATCCTAATTTTTAATTTTATTGGTCCTAGATTTAAAGGCAGGTCGCTAAAAAATGTCGTTTTTTTAAGAAGCCGCATCTTTGGCTCGGAATCAATACCAAAATCCTTAAGGGAAGGTCAAAATCTTTGGATCCAAGTAAACTTGTTTTATTTTTTTTTTTTTTTGAGTTTGGAAATAAATAGAGCAATTCTTCGAAGATACTGAGTTCCTAGAATAATAGAAGGAAGATAAATTTTGATCAATTTTAGAAAATTTAAATTATTTTCAGAAAATTTGATCTAAACTGTAAACTGTGCGTCACGCCGAATTTTTATTAGATATTATTCTTTTTATTTATTTGTTAAAGAAAATTCTGAAGTTTGAAGGGAAAAAATTGAAGTTCAAAATTGCAAGAATGTCTTAAGTGCTATACGAAGTTCAAGATGGGCACATATGTAGTAAAATTTACAAATTTAAAGAAATAACGAACTACTTTGTGAGAAGTGCGAATTTAGTAAATCTTTATGCTTCATTTGTGTATAATTTTTTCTCGTTTTTAGCTCATTTAACTAACTCAAGGAAACTTTCTCCAAACACAATAATTCTATGAACTAAAATAAATTTAAATTGTCTTTAGTGAAATAGAGGGTTCACTTTTTTTGGGTGTACAGGGTTCCTAGAATAATAGAAGGTATATCAAAATATATAAATTTGTGCACATCATTTTTTTCATCGAATTTTCCGAGTTAGTCCATATGGAGTCTATGTTGGATAAAACAAGACGGATAAAATACATATATAACCCGATTTAGTTTTTGATCGGTTTATGAATGATATGAACCAATTTTCGGATGGTAATTAGAGTTCAAAACTCCAACCAGATTGGGTGAAATTTGTTTTCTCATGAGGCTTAAGATGTCGTCTCTCGCATGGTAGGTTTATATTGAGGCGGAGGAAAAGGAATCAATTAAACATCTCTTGTGTGAGTGTCCTGCTTTTTGTGTACTCGTAAGTCGTAAGCGAATGTTATTGGCATATAGCTTTAGATTACTGGCGGACCTGGAAAACGTTAACTTAAGCAGTCTGCTAATATTTGTGGAACAATCTGGTTGGTTAACAGAAGGAAATAATCGAGAAGGTTCGGTGGTTAAAAGTAGAAGTGTCCATATGTTATAGGTACTTTTAGTTAATGTAGTATCACAATGGACTGAATAGTCTAAGTGAGCCTGAAGCTTAATCGGGCTGCCACTTTAACCTAACCATATTGAGGCTATATATAATTATGAACCGATATCGACGATGTTAGGATTATTAGAAAGCATATACTGGCATCATCTAACAAATTTCAACCGGATCAATTTGTTCCTCCAGAAGGCTCAAGAGGATAAATCAGGAGATCGGTTTATATGGGGCGGTTATTAGAAACCATATATTAACATCATTTATCAAATTTCAACAGGATCGGATAAACTTGCTCCTCCAAAAGGATGAGCAATGCTGGTGACATTTCTGAGAGTTTCAAAGCTTCTCTAAGTGGTTTCACTGCAATGTGGAACGCCGTTCAAACTAGGCTATAAAAAGAAGGTCCCTTGTCATTGAGCTTAATATAGAATCGGGTAGCACTCAGTGATAGGAGAGAAGTTCACCACTGTGGTATCACAATGGACTGAATAGTCTAAGCGAGCCTGAAATATCACCCTAAAAGGATGATTAAACTAACGCTAAATTTAACTTATTTTTATTGAAAACAAAATTGTTTGTTGTAGTTAAATTTTATTTTTTTTCCACAGCAACAATTTTACTTGTTTTAAATAAGTCTCAAACATTTTATGAACTAAACATGGGTATAAAGTTCAATAACCGTACGCTTAAGTACAATATGAACTAACACAAAAGGAAATGCTCGTACGATTCCCAAAAATAATAAGAATGAACTACAGTATGGTTAAGATGGTCACGATTTGGCGCCAATGATTTTATTTTCTGAAATGTGCAGGGAAGGTAGAGGGTTCATATATGAGATCTAAGTACTTAATTGTTTAATATTTGCACAGAAGTTCTTGCCAAACTTTTGTAATTAAAATATTTAATTTTCGGCTTAATTCTCAGGAATATGTTCGGACAGGGGAAGGTGCCCCATGCCAGCCAGTTTGAAAATGTTATAGTAATTTTATAAGAACATTTATATATTTACTTTCTACCATTTATTGGACAGGAAACTTATAACGGTTTTATGCAGTTGAAATAGGATACTCATCGTGGATTTCACACAGGAGGAAGAAAACGATGTACTTCATTTTTTGTGCCAGTAAGGGGACTTCTCCAGGCCCTACTCTATAAAAGAGTTGTCCGGCTTATTGTTATAGTCAAGAAATTCGAAATTTTCATTTAAGGTCATACACCGATAAAAACTGGATAGCTCATTGTCGGAACAATGTTACTTCGAATTTATGACTTTACGTTTTATTAAATTTTTATCAAAATTGTATCTCTCACAAAAGAAAGAACTGTCCAATTATGTTGAACGAATGGATCGTCCGGAACCATTGTATGTTACAAGGGTTTTATCTTCTTCCTTAACCTAATACGTAATCATGGGTATTTCAAAAATAACTTGAAATCCTTTGGGTTTTTTTTTTTCTTCAGAAGAGCTATCTGAATATTTTATCCTGCGAGAGATTCAATGAAGGATATGATTGATTTTGTTAACCCAAAATTTTCATTAAAAATTTGGTATTTTTTTAAGAAATAGTCTCCCAGTTTTAATAAAAATCAGGAAGGCGTTACGAAGCGGATTAGTCTAATATAGTAATAGAGATATTTGAAACAATAAACACCTCAGACATATCTCCCGTCAATCTATTACCTAAACTTGAACCCCACACTTTGCTTTCTCGAATATTTGTAATTTTGCCAAATTTTCACATAATGATAATAATTGCCCCTGTTTTAGCCCAAGAATAAGTAGCAACAATTATTCAGTATTCATTGTTGTTTTTTATTTTTTTTATTTCATTATTAGGGTTAGTTAAAGTTGTTACTTATGGATAAGATGTTTGCATGACAACTGGTTATATCAATTAGAATAACAAAACACAATGAAAACGAACACTGCTAGCTGGCTGATTGTAGACGAAAACATTCAACCTTTAAATGTTTGACACAGCCACAAAAAAAAAACACCAGGAGGGAAGTCCACCAGTCCACCACGATACGGCAGTGAGAAAATCCCCTAAAAATGGAAATGGGGGAAAAAGCCACGACAAAATGATGAAAATTCATTGTTGTTTTACATATCAACAAATTGACTCAGAGCATTTCATTTAGGACTATTGCTGGTAATGGTCGCATACAGACGGACCCACCAACTATTCTGTACATTTTATTTTTTTTTTTTTTGGGCATTTAATAATACCCAGGGATAATTGACGCTCACCAGTTGTTGTCGTCACTAGAGACGGTAGTTGTAAGGACAATTAACATAAATATAATTTTTACGGTAATAAACATCTAATGAAAATTAACCAACTTAACCATACACCCCCGAGTCATTGATATGGCCTTTCTCTCTCTCTCTCTCTCTCGCACCCTCACTCATACACACTGTAGATATGGCTCGTAATTGTTTCTTTGTGTTTAAGGATCAGGATCACCAACCTAAATGTTAGGTTCATGAAGGAATTGTTGACTTGTCACAGCATTTTTACCTTTTATCACCTATTGTCAGTAAAACGACCAACACAGCAATTGTCCCAGCTGGACTAGGACTCGCAGGAAACATTGACGAAATGTTTGGCTTGGTGTTTTTTTTTTTTTTTTTTTTGACTTCCCTTCCTTTCCCTCCAGCTTTTCTCTTATTAATACAGAAATTAACATATTAGTACATGATAACTATTATTTTTATGATTATTGTGGGTATGGGATGTTTTGTGGACAACGGCAATGGAAAGTGGTTGGACAAAGGATAAGGATAGCTTTTGTGATTATTATATGGGATTAAATGGTAGATAGTCATTCTTATTCTGGGATAATTAACACTAACACATGTTCAATGTTACCAAAACAAAAATAAATGGCAATAATTATATTTTAAGTGGGGAGAGGGAAATTGCTTTATTTGCATATATGTGTGTATAAGCACAGTGGAATAGAAGCCTATATTTCGTACTTCTGCTAATCCTTCAGATAGCCATGAATATTGTACTGCTCAGCCATTTCATTGAGATATTTGCAGAAAACGATTGGTGCAAATTGCCAGTATCAGACCCATCACAGGAGTGTCATGGTTGCCACTCGAGTTAAAAATAATCTACCAAAATTTAGAGAAAATTTAACCCAAAAACTACCAAACAAAAAAAAATTATAGAAAATGTTGTCAAAATTTTATTTCTATAGAAAATTTTGTCAAAATTGTATGTCTACAGGAAATTTTGTCAAAATTTTAGGTCTAAAGAAAATGTTGTCAAAATTTTCTGCCTATAGAAAATTTTGCCAAAATTTTCTGTCTATAAAAAATGTTGTCAAAATTTTATGCTTATAAAAAATTTTGTCAAAATTTTAGGTCTATAGAAAATTTTGTCAAAATTTTCCGTCTATAGGAAACTTTGTCACAATTTTTCTATTTTCTTTCTATTGAAAATTTTGTCAAAATTTTATTTCTATATAAAATTTTATCAAAACTTTATTTCTACAGATTTTTTTTTCAAAATTTTGTTTCTATAAAACATTTTGTCAAAATTTTATGCTTATAGAAAATTTTGTCAAAATTTTATGCTTATAGAAAATTTTGTCAAAATTTTATTTCTATAGAAAATTTTGCCAAAATTTTATTTCTATAGAAAATTTTGCCAAAATTTTATTTTTTTTTGTCAAAATTTTCTGTCTACAGGAAATTTGTTCAAAATTTTAGGTCTATAGAAAATTTTGTCAAAATTTTCTGTCTATAAAAAATGTTGTCAAAATTGTATGCTTATAAAAAATTTTGTCAAAAAGTTTCTGTCTATAGGAAATTTTGTCAACATTTTCTGTCTACAGGAAATTTTGTCAAAATTTTATGTCTATAGAAAATTTTGTCAAAATTTTATTTCTATAGAAAATTTTGTCAAAATTTTCCGTCTATAGGAAACTTTGTCAAAATTTTATTTCTATGGAAAATTTTGTCAAAATTTTATTTCTATTGAAAATTTTGTCCAAATTTTATAGCTATCGAAAATTTTGCCAAAATTTTATTTCTACAGAAAATTTTGTCAAAATTTTATTTCTATAGAAAATTTTGTCAAAATTTTCCGTCTATAGGAAACTTTGTCAAAATGTTATTTCTATAGAAAATTTTGTCAAAATTTTATTTCTATTGAAAATTTTGTCAAAATGTTCTGTCTATAAAAAATTTTATCAAAATTTTCCGTCTATAGGAAACTTTGTCCAAATGTTATTTCTATACAATATTTTGTCAAAATTTTATTGCTATTGAAAATTTTGTCAAAATTTCTATAGAAATTTTTGTCAAAATTGTATTTCTATAAAAAATTTTGTCAAAATTTTATGCTTATAGAAAATTTTGTTAAAATTTTATTTCCATAGAAAATTTTATTTCAATATAAATTTTGTCAAAATTTTATTTCTATAGAAAATTTTGCCAAAATTTTATTTCTATAGAAAATTTTTTCAAAATTGTATGTCTATAGAAATTTTTGTCAAAATTTTATTTCTATAAAAAATTTTGTCAAAATTTTATGCTTATAGAAAATTTTGTCAAAATTTTATGCTTATAGAAAATTTTGTCAAAATTGTATGCTTATAAAAAATGTTGTCAAAATTTTAGGTCTATAGAAAATTTTGTCAAAATTTTCCGTCTATAGGAAACTTTGTCAAAATTTTTCCATTTTATTTCTATTGAAAATTTTGTCAAAATTTTAGGTCTATTGAAAATTTTGTCAACATTTTCCCTCTATAGGAAACTTTGTCAAAATTTTTCTATTTTATTTCTATTGAAAATTTTGTCAAAATTTTATTTCTATATAAAATTTTATCAAAACTTTATTTCTACAGATTTTTTTTTTCAAAATTATATTTCTTTAAAATTTTTTTTCAAAATTGTATGCTTATAGAAAATTTTGTCAAAATTTTATTTCTATAAAAAATTTTGTCAAAATTTTATGCTTATAGAAAATTTTTTCAAAATTTTATTTCTATAGAAAACTTTGTCAAAATTTTATTTCTATAGAAATTTTTGTCAAAATTTTATTTCTATAGAAAATTTTGCCAAAATTTTATTTTTTTGTCAAAATTTTCTGTCTACAGGAAATTTATTCAAAATTTTAGGTCTATAGAAAATTTTGTCAAAATTTTCTGTCTATAAAAAATGTTGTCAAAATTTTATGCTTATAAAAAATTTTGTCAAAATTTTATTTCTATTGAAAATTTTGTCCAAATTTTATAGCTATCGAAAATTTTGCCAAAATTTTATTTCTACAGAAAATTTTGTCAAAATTTTATTTCTATAGAAAATTTTGTCAAAATTTTCCATCTATAGGAAACTTTGTCAAAATGTTATTTCTATAGAAAATTTTGTCAAAATTTTATTTCTATTGAAAATTTTGTCAAAATGTTCTGTCTATAGAAAATTTTATCTAAATTTTCCGTCTATAGGAAACTTTGTCCAAATGTTATTTCTATAGAAAATTTTGTCAAAATTTTATTTCTATTGAAAATTTTGTCAAAATTTATATAGAAATTTTTGTCAAAATTGTATTTCTATAAAAAATTTTGTCAAAATTTTATGCTTATAGAAAATTTTGTTAAAATTTTATTTCCATAGAAAATTTTATTTCAATAGAAATTTTGTCAAAATTTTATTTCTATAGAAAATTTTGCCAAAATTTTATTTCTATAGAAAATTTTTTCAAAATTGTATGTCTATAGAAATTTTTGTGAACATTTTATGCCTATAGTAAATTTTGTCACATTTTTATTTCTATATAAAATTTTGTCAAAATCGTATTTCTATATAAAATTTTGTCAAAATTTTATTTCTATAGAAAATTTTATTTCTATTGAAAATTTTGTCAAAATTTTATAGATATCGAAAATTTTGCCAAAATTTTATTTCTATAGAAAATTTTGTCAAAATTTTATTTCTATAGAAAATTTTGTCAAAATTTTATTTCTATTGAAAATTTTGTCAAAATGTTCTGTCTATAGAAAATTTTATCAAAATTTTCCGTCTATAGGAAACTTTGTCAAAATGTTATTTCTACACTGTTAGAAAAATATGTTTTTCATATGTTCCGATATAAACAAAATGTGTTTCGGGCACAGTTTTTAAACACAATATATTTGAGTGCAAACATGTAATGTTCCTAAACTAACACTAAATGTTTGGGACACATATGTTAATATGTTAGAATATATTATGTTTGGGGCATGAATGTTTTAAAAAAATAATGTGTGTGAATGTAAACATATAAATTTACAAATTTCGAGTAAACATATATATGTTGTGATATTTTATTCAGAGAGCGACAGGGAGAGAGAGTATAGAGAAAGAAATAGAGATGGAAACCGGGAGGGTTGACGAAAGATATCAACATAACACAGTGAGAGAATGAAAAGGGAGCAATTTCTGTCAAACCGCTTGTATGTTGTTTCGGAAAACTGTTTTATGATAAGTCCAAAAATTTGATATGCTTAAGTCTAAAAATTATTTAATTTAAATATTAGAATGAGTATTCGGAGTAAAGAGAATAGACATTCGGAAGAATAGACATTAAAAAAAAACAGCATGTGTTTTCGCCTTGAGAGCAGCATTTTATGTATGTGTGGACATGTGTTTTGTTTATCATTTTGGCATTATGGGTAAAATTTTTTTCTTGGTTCGTTAAAAGAAATCGGTACGTATGCTAACCACTGCTCCACGTGGCCAACAAATGTATGTTTCTGTTAAATAATGTTATGCTTGCATAGGCTCGTGGGCGCTGCAAGCTATGCTATATAAATGTAACTTATAACGATAATTGTCTATTGGTGACTATAACAGCTACGTAGCCCAGTGGTAGTGTGTTGGCTTACAAATTGCATGGTTCCCGGTTCGATTCTCCGTCCAGGCGAAAGGTAAAATTTAAAAAAATTATAAAATTGAATAATTTCTTCAACATTACAGAAAAAGGTGCCGAGAACTAAAAATTTCGTGGAAGTGAAAATTATGTGAGGGAATGACCACAATCTTCTTGGGGAGAAAATTCTTCCAAGCATATAATATTTTTGAGCTCAAAATGCTTCCAAACATATAATATGTTCACATAAAACAAATATAATAATGTTTCGGCAATATCCAATAATATATGTGCTTCCTGTAAAATATGTTTGGAACATTTGTTAGAGAAGCGATTTTTGTTGAGGGTGTATAGAAAATTTTGTCAAAATTTTATTTCTATTGAAAATTTTGTCAAAATGTTCTGTCTATAGAAAATTTTATCAAAATTTTCCGTCTATAGGAAACTTTGTCCAAATGTTATTTCTATAGAAAATTTTGTCAAAATGTTATTTCTATTGAAAATTTTGTCAAAATTTCTTTAGAAATTTTTGTCAAAATTGTATTTCTATAAAAAAATTTGTCAAAATTTTATGCTTATAGAAAATTTTGTTAAAATTTTATTTCCATAGAAAATTTTATTTCAATAGAAATTTTGTCAAAATCTTATTTCTATAGAAAATTTTGCCAAAATTTTATTTCTATAGAAAATTTTTTTCAAAATTGTATGTCTATAGAAATTTTTGTCAAAATTTTATGCCTATAGAAAATTTTGTCAAATTTTTATTTCTATATAAAATTTTGTCAAAATTTTATTTCTATAGAAAATTTTGCCAAAATTTTATTTCAATAGAAAATTTTGTCAAAATGTTATATCTACCGAAAATTTTGCCAAAATTTTATTTCTATAGAAAATTTTGTCAACATTTTATTTCTATAGAAAATGTTGTCAAAATTGTATGGCTATAGAAAATTTTGCCAAAATTTTATTTCTATAGAAAATTTTGCCAAAATTTTATTTCTATAAAAAAAATCTAAATTTTTCTGTGGAATTCTACCAACTGTGGAGCAGTGCCATGGTGTATTTTTTAACTACAACTCACGAAATTACACCCTATCATAGAAGAACAAATGAACTAAAAGAACAAAATCATTGGCGCCAAATCATGACTATCTTAACCATACTGTAGTTCACTCGTACTAGTTTTGGGAATTATACGCAAAATTTACTTCTGATTTAGTTCATATTGTACGGTAATTGGACTTAATACTTACAGTTAGTTCATAAAATGTTTGAGAAATACTTAAAAAAAAAACGAAAATTTCATTGAGCTGTGGAAAATTTTTCGAATACATAATAAAATTAAACTTCAAACATATAATTGTGTTTTTGCAATAAAAATAAGTTAAATTTAATTAGATTTTTAAACTACGATTTTTTTCGATGTACGTGTTTTTTTTTAAACCAGTTATGTCGATTATTTTTCCTAAAAACACCGTTCACTGTGGAAAATAGTTCAACAACTTTATAACAGAGAAAACCCAAAATTTGTCACTTTTTCAAGCTGTGATACGTTTGTGCCGCTAAATGTGATACTTTTTACATATTTGTGTCACCTTTTTGCCACAATGTGCCACTTTTTAATTACATTTATGTACGATAGAATAAAAATACCGTTAGTCGAATATTAAATCCACCCAAAATCTTCTATTGAATATAAACCGTGTTAGTCTTCTTTATATTAAATAATAAATTGATTGTTAGGTTTGTAAGGATCAAAATTAAAAAGTTCAATTGTCACTTTGTCTTTATAAACAAGTGTGCCACTTCTTTGAAATGAGTGGGCCACCATTTATTGTGAATGCCACTTTTTGTGTCAGTTTTCAAAAATTCGACACGGTAACGCTGAACATGACTCGGTATCATCGTACTCAGCACGCGTCAATCAAAAATGAAAAGGAGGTTTATCGCATCATTCCTACCGCACAATGGCTAACAAAATCTCTATCTGTTGGATTATTGCGACTATACCAAATAGTGAACCATCTCACTAAAGTGCTTCGCCAAAATACCGCAAAGCCACTTTTATGAAATGTGGACTGAATAGTCTAAGTGAGCCTGATACATCGGGCTGCCACCTAACCCAACCTAACCTAAGTTCAATATATCAACAAAGCTATTTATATCAGCATTTAAAAGTAAAGGTGATAGGATACCCATTGGTGGGAGGAGTGGAATATTTGCTTAACCTAGAGTGGCTAAAATTTATCTCTTGGTTAGAAGATCGCCAATCAATTGACCATACATTTGGATCATACTTTTGCAAATATGTACTCAAATTTATTATTATTGTTTCATTTAAATTTATTTAAAATTTTTTTTTCGTGTTAATCCTTTAATCCACGCAACCACAGTCCTTCTGCAGTTACTAACAACTTATGACCTATAATTAATATCTCGCTGTAACTTACAATAAAAGAACCCTTCAATTATCCTTATGCATAAAAGTATGAAACGTTGTAAGGACATTTCGGTATAACAGGGAAATATTTTTCAAGGTATGTGTATGACTCCTATGGGGATTGTGAGAGTAAGTACTCTTTATAACCTTAAAATGGGGGGGAGGAGGGCGTAGTATCAAAGTTTTATGAATTCATAATGAAATTAATCCCAATAAAGACTATGGCTATGTCCACAGAGTTGGCATGCAAATTTTTCCATATTTACGAATGCGTGTTGACTTTCGATGAATTTTTGTAATTATTTGCTATTAACGAGTAATTCATTCTTGACCTTAGCAAAAAAAGAAACTATGCCTAAAGCTGCAATGCTACAATATCTGGAATTATGGAAGGCCTTCTAACCTTCTCCAGCTGTAAGCTCCTATTAATGACCTGCAACAATGGAAATTGTTTGGACTTCATAATAACTTTAAGTGTGGCGTTTCTTTGAAGTGTGTGGGAGGTGTGCATGTAGTGGCAACTACAGCCAATGTGTAATTAGTTGCTGGTTGGTGTTGTTGTTGTTCGTGTATATATAGAGGTAATATTTGCATCATACATAGGTGGTAATTTTCGGTCATAAAACACAAGGCCATATTAACTTTTAAGCTAAGCCTCCATAATACTAAGGGGAGTATATTAATAGGTAATTACAAAGAATTGAATATGATTATACTCAGGCAAATGCCTCCATTGCCATCGAAAGGATAAAGAGAATAAGAGAGAGCTCTCTGAGTGAGAGATAAAGAGAAAATGTTCTTGTGGTTTGTTATTGAGTAAACACAATGCAGTAGATTTGTACAGTCAAACCTTTCAGATGTGAGCACCCACGGTCACCTAAATATTGTCCGCATTTGGGAGGTGTCCACACTGAAAAAACAGTGAACCCACCAGGAAGAAAATTTTGATTAATTTTAGAAAATTTTGAATAGTTTTAGAAATTTTTAACTAAACAGTATTACAAGCGCTGGCATCACGCCGATATCACAAATATAGGTAAATATTTTTCGACAAATTCAAGAAAATTTATTAGACATATATAATTTTTTTCACTTTTTAAAGAAAATTTTGCAGTTTGAAGGAAAAAATTGGAGTTCAAAATTGCAAGAATGTCTTTAGTGACATACGAAGTTCATGATGGACGCGGTTGTAGTAAAATTTACAAATTTAAAGAAATAATGAACTATTTTGTGAGAAGTACGAATTTAGTAAAACTTTTTACTTCATTTGTATATAATTTTTTCCCGTCTTTTAGTTCATTTAACTAACGTACACAAAAAATTATTAGAGTAAATGAAACTTTCTCCAAATATAATAATTTCATGAACTAAAATATAGTTAAATTGGCTTTAGTGAAATAGTGAGTTCACTTTTTTTTGAGTGCAGTTATGAGAGGTGAATTTTAGTGTGTTACACGACAGTTGTCTGCAATTAGTACACGGACGAAAAAGATTGTTCTTCGTATGTTTGAGTGTAAAAATTATATGTTTGGAAGTCAAATTTTTTACCACTGTATTTTTAAGTGCAAGCATATAATGTTCATAAACTAGCCTAACATGTTTGGGACATATATGTTAATATGTTAGAACATATTATGTTTGGGACATAAAATGTTTTTAAATATAATATGCCTAGATGCAAACATATATTAATTTAGAAATAGCCTATAAACATATACGTGTTTAGAAAGAGAGACCTAGAGAGTACGCTGCAAGTAAGATAATGGAAGTAACCAATTGGCACCTTAAAAATTTATCCACACAAAGAAAATTTCACTAAAATTTTTTTCTACAAGTGTACGCCCTAAGGTGAAACATAATATGTTTGAACAATACAAACAATATTTTGTTTGGACCAATCCTGAAAATATATATGCTTGAAGCAAAATGTGTTTGGGGTATATGTTAAAGAAGCAATTTCTTTGAGGGTGTAGGTGAGCAGTTTTCAGAGTGTCCAAGTTCGAGGGGTTTCACTATAAATATATCCAAATCCCTCCGAATGAAGTTTTAGAGAAACGAAACCCCCATCTCTTAGCAAATAAACCCGAAATGATGAAACACGATTCAATGATTGACTCTTTACATGATTTTAATTAATTAATTCAATTGATTTAATAAATTTGTGTGATTTTTGTGTTGAGAGAAGGAATATGATCACCTCAAACATACTTATGTTTGGATGGGGAACATGGAATATTTTTGCCGCAAATATTTCACAAAACACAAAATGCGAAATCAAATACACAATTAACTTGAAAATATAGGGAGCCACCGTGGTACAATGGTTATCATGCCCACCTTGCATACACAAGGTCGTGGGTTCGATTCCTGCTACGACCGAACACCAAAAAGTTTTGTGAAAAAGTGGATTATCCCACCTCAGTAATGCTGGTGACATTTCTGAGGGTTTCAAAGCTTCTCCAAGTGGTTTCACTGGAATGTGGAACGCCGTTCGGACTCGGCTATAAAAAGGAGGTCCCTTGTCATTGAGCTTAACATGGAATCGGGCAGCACTCAGTGATAAGAGAGAAGTTCACCACTGTGGTATCACAATGGACTGAATAGTCCAAGTGAGCCTGATACATCGGGCTGCCACATAACCTAACCTAACCTAACTTGAAAATAACATGGTTGCAACAAACATATTACATGTTCCCCATCCATGGATAACATTTTGCTCCTAAAACATGTTTGAGGTGACCATATTTCTTCTCTGGGCGTAATATAAAGGCTTTCACATTCAATTAAGATTTTAATTATAAACAAGTATATACGGCCGTAAGTTCGGCCAGGCCGAAGCTTATGTACCCTCCACCATGGATTGCGTAGAAACTTCTACTGAAGACTGTCATCCACAATCGAATTACTTGGGTTGCGGTAACACTTGCCGATGGCAAGGTATCTTAAAACTTCCTAACACCGTAATATATACCACATAGTCCATACGTGGTATATATATACAAAAAAGGCCGATTAAATACGTATATAATTAAGTTTAAAGTTTCTATAGAAATAAAATTTTGACAAAATAAAATTTTGACAACATTTTCTATAGAAGTAAAATTTGGAAAAAATTTTCTATAGAAATAAAATTTGGATAAAATTTTCTATAGAAATAAAATTCTGACAACATTTTCTATAGAAATAAAATTTTGACAAAATGTTCTATAGAAATAAAATTTTGACATTTTCTATAGAAATAAAATTTTGACAAAATTTTCTATAGAAATAAAATTTTGACAATATTTTCTATAAAAATAAAATTTTGGTAGATTATTTTTGGCTCGAGTGGCAACCATGATTATGAACCGATAAGGACCAATTTTTGTGTGATTGGGGATCGCCTATATATAACTATAGACCGATATGGACCAATTTTGCAATGGTTATTAGCGGCCTTATACTAACACCACGTTGCAAATTTCAACCGGATCGGATGAATTTTTCTCCTCTAAGAGGCTCCGGAGATCAAATTTGGGAATGGTTTATATGGGGGCTATATATAATTATGGACCGATATGGACCAATCCTTACGTGTTTGTTGGGAACCACATTCTAACACCACGTTCCAAATTTCAACCGGATCGGTCCTCCAAGAGGCTCCGGAGGACAAATCTGGGGATCGATTTATATGGGGGTTATATAATTATGGACCGATATGGACCAATTTTGGCAGGGTTGTTAGAGACAATATACTAACACCACGGACCAAATTTCAATCGGATCGAATGACTTTTGCTCCTCTAAGAGGCTTCGGAGGTCAAATCTGGGGATCGGTTTATATGGGGGCTATATATAATTATAGGCCGATGTGGACCAATTTTTGCATGGTCATTAGAGAACATATACTAACACCATATACCAAATTTCAGCCGAATCGGGTGAAATTTTCTTCTTTTAGAGGCTCCGCAAGCCACATCGGGTGATCGGTTTATATGGAGGCTATATATAATTATGGACCGATGTGGATGCAATTTTTGCATGGTTGTTAGAGACCATATACTAACACCATGTACCAAATTTCAGCCGGATCGGAGGAAATTTGGTTCTCTTAGAGGCTCCGCAAGCCAAATCGGGGGATCGGTTTATATGGGGGCTATATGTAATTATGGACCGATATGGACCAATTTTTGCATGGATGTTAGAGACCATATACTTACACCATGTACCAAATTTCAGCCGGATCGGATGAAATGTGCTTCTCTTAGAGCAATCGCAAGCCAAATTTGGGGGTCCGTTTATATGGGGGCTATACGTAAAAGTGGACCGATATGGCCCATTTTCAATACCATCCGACCTACATCAATAACAACTACTTGTGCCAAGTTTCAAGTCGATAGCTTGTTTCGTTCGGAAGTTAGCGTGATTTCAACAGACGGACGGACGGACATGCTCAGATCGACTCAGAATTTCACCGCGACCCAGAATATATATACTTTATGGGATCTTAGAGCAATATTTCAATGTGTTACAAACGGAATGACAAAGTTAATATACCCCCATCCTATGGTGGAGGGTATAAAAATATTGGTGATATTTTTCCGTGTAGAAAATAGCTTGGGACGGTATCTAATTAATTTTTATTTGCTTCCAAAGAAATATTTTGGAATTTATTAATTATATTAAAGTAAGTAAGTATATGTATATATTAACGATTTTTAAAACTTACAATGGAAAGTTACTCGAACAACTCCAACACAAAGCAATAATCAAGTATGAGAAAAATATTTCATAAAAATTCACGCGAAAGATCTGTAAATAGAAAGAAAAAATTATAAAATTAGATACTGTTATTAATTTAACTCAATTTTGTTTTTATTTAAATTTTTTTAATATAATAATTTTTAAACTATTTTTGTTTTAATTTCTAAAATATTTTTTTTTTATTTTTAACTACACTCAAAACACAATAGGAAGAAACATTTTGGCTACTTTTTAAAAAATAAGAATAATTTTGGAAAATTTTAGCTAAACTGTATTATAAACGCAGATTTCATAAAAATAAAATTGAAAAAAATGAAGAAAATTGATTAGACAAATTATTTTTCTGTTTTTTTCACTTGAAAATCTTCAAGTTTGAAGGAAAAAATTGGAATTAAAAATTGCAAAAATGTCTTTAGTCCCATATGAAGTTCAAGACTAGCACATTATTGGTAAAAAAAAAAAAAACTTTAAGAAATTCTCAACTATTTTGTGGGAGACATGAATTAAGTAATTTGTTATGCTTCATGCATGTATAATTTTTTTCCTCCTTTTTAATTCATTTCACTAACGTACACAAAAAATTATTAAAGTTAAGAAAACATTCTCAAAACATAATAAGGAATTAAATTAACTTTAATGCCACATAGGGTTCACATTTTTTTTTTTGAAAGTAGAAACTCAATAAATAACAATTCAGTATCCACAACAAAAATAGAAGAGTTTGCATATCAACATAATTTATCTAAAGGGAATGCAAATTTTTGCTATTTTTTGTTGTGGATACTGAATTGTTATTTATTGAGTTTCTACTTTAAAAAAAAACGTATAGAATTTTATTATAATTTTAGCTATAAAAATAATAATTAAAAAATTTAATTGGATTGTAGTAAAACTTAAATTGTGCTAGAAGTTTTAATAATTCCATAGATTTATAAAAAAAATTCAATGGTCGGACGACAAATATATCAAACCTTCATATTGATCAAATGAATAAGTTATTCATTAATTTAAATATCCACTACAACGAAACGATTCCATTCCCATTGGATAAATTATGAATTTTCGTATTGAATTTTAGTTATATACCATAAAATACTTTATAGAAACTATCAATGTTGCTCTAATCATTGTAAAATAATTTTAAACTTTCTTTATTTAAAAATGTTTAGTATTTTATACATGTCATCGCCAAATACTTCAAACACTCATATTAATCAAATAAAACCTAATTGTTTCCTTTACAAATTTCAATATCAATTACCACAAAAAAAAAAAAAAACAACAACAAAAGTTTCCATTCCCTTTAAATAAATTATGGATTCTTAAGCGCTTTTCGTATTTCCTTTGTGTTGATAAACCAGCCTGAATAATGAGGCAATCTTCAGCAATATGTCTTTGCAAAATTTCTGGTAAATTACTCTGATAGTATTTTATGGCATTTTTCTGGTTGTTCCAACAATTTTTCTCCCGTATTCTTTGGCTTTCTTAAAAAAAAAGAAGTAACAAAAAAATCATTAACATTAAAAGCAAAAATAAATCTGCTGCATCCAAACATGAAACAAGGATTGCAATACACCTCGAAGGGGAGTAATGGAAAAGCAATGATGAAGAAAAAGAGCTTCAGTGACAAAGGCATAGAGGGTGGTGGTGATGGTGGTGATGATGCTGGCGGCTATGGTGTTTTAACACCAGGAACACCACAGGATTAATACGCACACAAAAAGTGCAAGAAACTGCCAAAACAACAAAGAAACCTGTATGAGAATAAAACATTTTTCTTCCTTGGTATGTTGTTTTGGATTTTTTTTTGGGATTTGGGTTGGCGACAACGGTCCAACACTGAACACGATGAATTGTTTAAATTGTCGATGGTTGCATTCAAGTGACACCATAAACAACGGAAAACAAATGAAGTACAAACCCCAAAGACAGGGGTTTACTCGATGACTGACCATACTTGGTTGGGTAATCAAAGGCCATTAACCATTAACTTGGCCGGTACATATTACAGTATGGCTGTGATGATGCCCACAACTTTTTCTGCATCTGACAATAACAACAACAGAAACAGATACAACAACTGCAGCAGATACATTAAAGTGGTGAATCTCAATTCTGGTTAAGATGCAATATTCATGGCATGGCATGTAATAATAATCAACAGAAATACAATAAAATAAAAATTAACTTAAGTTCACTTCACTTAAACTTCAATTCAAGTTCTCAGGCAAGAATAACAATCCGTATATCGTAAACTGGTGGAAAAAAGGTGTGTCTGTTTATTCGTGACACTTAGGGTAGCCACAATGAATGAAGAATGTATTGCGAGGACTAAAGATTGTTTGTAACTTTAGACGGAGGATGATTCGTCATAATTTTAAGTTGAAACATTCAGGAAATATTTAAAATGTTTTCATAAAAAAATAGTGTTCATATATTTAAGTATAATTATTGTTTTTGTTTCTCATTTCATTTTATTAAATTTCAGAAACAATCTAAATTTATTTAATTTAATAACATAATGTTTTTTGTTGTATTTACTTAACTAAAATTTAAATTAATTTCGACTAAATTTTAATTTGTTTGAAGTAATTTAAATTGAAACAATTGATTTAAATTATACCAGATGTTATTGCCACTATAACAGGTTGGCTGATAAGTCCCCGGTCTAGCAAAGAAAAACGCATTTTTTTGTCAAAATTCGTTTTTATTATTCAACATAGTTCCCTTCAAGAGCGATACAACGATTATAACGACCTTCCAATTTGTTGATACCATTTTGGTAGTACTCCTTCAGGCCTCAGTTTCGGCTATCATCTCTTCATTGCAGCCAAATTTTTTCCCTGCCAGCATCCTTTTGAGGTCTGAGAACAAGAAAAAGTCGATGGGGCCAGATCTGAAGAATACGGTGGGTGGAGAAGCAATTCGAAGCCCAATTCATGATTTTTTGTCATCGTTCTCAATGACTTGTGGCACGGTGCGTTGTCTTGGTGGAACAACACTTTTTTCTTCTTCATATGGGGCCGTTATGCCGCGATTTCGACCTTCAAACGCTCCAATAACGCCATATAATAGTCACTGTTGATGGTTTTTCCCTTCTCAAGATAATCGATAAAAATTATTCCATGCGCATCCCAAAAAACAGAGGCCATTACTTTGCCAGCGGACCTTTGAGTCTTTCTACGCTTCGGAGACGGTTCACCGGTCGCTCTCCACTCAGCTGACTGTCGATTGGACTCAGGAGTATAGTGATGGAGCCATGTTTCATCCATTGTCACATATCGACGGAAAAACTCGGGTGTATTACGAGTTAATAGTTGCAAACACCGCTCAGAATCATCAACACGTTGTTGTTTTTGGTCAAATGTGAGCTCACGCGGCACCCATTTTGCACGGAGCTTCCGCATATCCAAATATTGATGAATGATATGACCAACACGTTCCTTTGATATCTTTAAGGCCTCTGATATCTCGTTCAACTTCATTTTACGGTCATTCAAAATCATTTTGTGGATTTTTTTTATGTTTTCGTCGGTAACCACCTCTTTCGGGCGTCCACTGCGTTCACCGTTTTCCGTGCTCATTTCACCACGCTTGAATTTTGCATACCAATCAATTATTGTTGATTTCCCTGGGGCAGAGTCCGGAAACTCATTATCAAGCCAAGTTTTTGCTTCCACTGTATTTTTCCCTTCAGAAAACAATATTTTATTAAAACACGAAATTCCTTTTTTCCATTTTTTTTTCACAATAACAAAAGTTGCTTCACAAAAGACGCTCTATGTTATCTTATCTCACAAACTAATTGACTTACAGACGTCAAATTTTGACACGAATCATTTGAAGGTTGGTACTATATAAAAATAATATGCATTTAATACTAGCGACGCCATCTATGTGTCAGAACGGAGCCTTATCAGCCAACCTGTTAATAAACGAAATAAATGAAAAATAACAATATAATAAATTAAAACATACAATTTACCTTTTATTATTTACTATTTTTTTGATGGCCTGATATAATAAATGCAGGTTGGGTTTACTTCAAATGTAAAATAAGTTATTTATTTAATTATATGTATATTAACATAAATAAATCTATCTATTTAATCCAATAAATTAAAAAATATGACATTCGGCATCCCTAAAGGTAACTACAATCAAGTCAATGATACTTATAGCTCCCCGAAGAGATGTGTTAAGAAATTACCAAAAAAAAAAAACAAAAACAACAATGAATCGAGACAGAATAAAAGCTTCCAAATACAATGTACATAAGTAAATGCAGGTATGTATAACCTGCGTAAGTGCTAAAGGACTTATAAATAAAAATTAACCATAACAGCAACAACAACAACATCAACAAGAGCAAATAATGAATGACAAGAACAAAAAACCTCATTGATATTACTACTGGACAATGGGCCACAATACAGATGAACGTATGAGTATTCATATAGAGGAGCGAGAGAGAGAGAGAGGTGAGTACTAGTTTAATAGCGAGGGAGGTCGGTTGGATGGGTAATGAACTGTAAAAATAAAGAACTTTATCATGAACTTGGTCGTAGTCATCATCGTCATATGAATGTTGAGTGTTGTGCCTTGCATGGTTACTTTGGTTGTTTGGCGGAGAAGGTAATTCCATGTGGTTATGGCGATATTCTCAAGTTATAGCATGCTTTGCTGTTGTTGTTGTAATTAATGACAAACAATTACACAGAAAATCAACTGCCACAACAACAAGCACTGACTTCATAAATTTCCGAAAAGATAGGAAATAAAGTTACAATTTAAAATAATAAAAAAATTAATGACTGTTTCAGCATCATAGTTCATCTACCTATTGGCAGCGGGAATCAAGGACAATGCGACAAGGGTGTTAAGTATCGAAGTTGTTTTACTACATATATAACAGAAGAAACTAGAAGTATAATATTGTATACACGTACATTTTAAGGACAGGACAATCAAAGAAAGTGATATTCTTTTCCTATTAAAAAACAAGTATATACAGCAGTAAGTTCGGCCGGGCAGAATCTTAAATACCCACCACCATGAATCAAATATAATAGTTTACTTTGAAAACTCTTCGTCGTAGCGGATTTCTTGATAATATATAGAATTTTAGCGGGTTTTTCTCCCAAGCAAATCAGTTCCACCAGATTCTACCTATGAAGACTAGAACATATTCTGGATTTATGAGAACCAATTTTGTTTGACTTTTAAAGAAATCATAAACATATCGTGTATATGATTAAATAACGCCTTGATTTGAAAACTTTAATTTGTAAATTTTTCCCGCCATTATTTAAATGAATACGATGAGTAAAATTTGGAAATTTTACTTTCAGTTTCAATCAATTTTTACGATCAGTGAGCCTGTTATACCCTGAAAGAAGTGATTTCTTTACTGAGGAACGAAATTTTAGACAACAAAGTTTTCTTTTGACACAAATTTTAGAGAAAATCGTTGAATCGCTTATCAAAAATTCGGATTAGTTTACTCTAAACGAAAATACTTTATACGAAAGGGAAATTTCGTTTGACTAAAATTTCATTCCGGAGGAAAATATTTTTTTCTTTGGGTGTACCCTCAAAAAGTTAAATCGATCTATATCGATGCCTTATCAAACGGACCGGTAAAAATAAAGATTTTTGAGGGTCTAAAATTCCAGTATATTTACATTTTTGTGCAAATCGGATAAAAACAAGGAGTTAAATCTGGAGATCGTTCTATGTGGAGGCTATATTAAAACATGGGTCAACACACACCATATTCTGCTGACCTATTTGTGGTCAGCCGTATTCCAGAAGTCCTAGAAATAAATTCGGGAGTTAGGTCTATATGGAGGCTATACCAAACATGGACCAATACCCACCACCTCTTAATGTTCCTCAAATACCTCTAGAATTCCACTTCCAGACGAATTGGGTGAAAAGTACGAATTCTAGAAGCCCAAGAAGTAAAATCGGGAGATCAGTCTATATAGGGGCTATACTAAAACATGGACCGATACGGACCATTTTCGACACACCTGTTTATGGTCCTAAAATATCTCTAGATTTTTAATTTCCGGCAAATTAGATAAAAATTACAGTTTTTATAAGCCCAAGACCCCAAATCAGGAAGTCGGTTTATATGGGGACTATATCAAAACTTGGACCGATATAGCCCATCTTCGAACTTGACCTGCCTGCAAACAAAAAACGAATCTGTGCCAAATTTCAGGACGATAGCGTCATTATTGAAGGCTGTAGTGTGACTACAACAGACAGACGGACATGCTTATATCGTCTTAGAATTTCTCCCTGATCAAGAATACATATATCTGACTATATAAAGTCAGAAATCGATATTTCGATGTGTTACACACGGAATGACAAACTTATTATAACCCCAACACCATTCTATGGTGATGGGTATGATTAAGCATTGCGAAGTAGAAACAAATTAATTGTATGTTAAATTATATTATATTAAATTAAATTAAATTAAATTAAATTAAATTAAATTAAATTAAATTAAATTAAATTAAATTAAATTAAATTAAATTAAATTAAATTAAATTAAATTAAATTAAATTAAATTAAATTAAATTAAATTAAATTAAATTAAATTAAATTAAATTAAATTAAATTAAATTAAATTAAATTAAATTAAATTAAATTAAATTAAATAAATTAAATTAAATTAAATTAAATTAAATTAAATTAAATTAAATTAAATTAAATTAAATTAAATTAAATTAAATTAAATTAAATTAAATTAAATTAAATTAAATTAAATTAAATTAAATTAAATTAAATTAAATTAAATTAAATTAAATTAAATTAAATTAAATTAAATTAAATTAAATTAAATTAAATTAAATTAAATTAAATTAAATTAAATTAAATTAAATTAAATTAAATTAAATTAAATTAAATTAAATTAAATTAAATTAAATTAAATTAAATTAAATTAAATTAAATTAAATTAAATTAAATTAAATTAAATTAAATTAAATTAAATTAAATTAAATTAAATTAAATTAAATTAAATTAAATTAAATTAAATTAAATTAAATTAAATTAAATTAAATTAAATTAAATTAAATTAAATTAAATTAAATTAAATTAAATTAAATTAAATTAAATTAAATTAAATTAAATTAAATTAAATTAAATTAAATTAAATTAAATTAAATTAAATTAAATTAAATTAAATTAAATTAAATTAAATTAAATTAAATTAAATTAAATTAAATTAAATTAAATTAAATTAAATTAAATTAAATTAAATTAAATTAAATTAAATTAAATTAAATTAAATTAAATTAAATTAAATTAAATTAAATTAAATTAAATTAAATTAAATTAAATTAAATTAAATTAAATTAAATTAAATTAAATTAAATTAAATTAAATTAAATTAAATTAAATTAAATTAAATTAAATTAAATTAAATTAAATTAAATTAAATTAAATTAAATTAAATTAAATTAAATTAAATTAAATTAAATTAAATTAAATTAAATTAAATTAAATTAAATTAAATTAAATTAAATTAAATTAAATTAAATTAAATTAAATTAAATTAAATTAAATTAAATTAAATTAAATTAAATTAAATTAAATTAAATTAAATTAAATTAAATTAAATTAAATTAAATTAAATTAAATTAAATTAAATTAAATTAAATTAAATTAAATTAAATTAAATTAAATTAAATTAAATTAAATTAAATTAAATTAAATTAAATTAAATTAAATTAAATTAAATTAAATTAAATTAAATTAAATTAAATTAAATTAAATTAAATTAAATTAAATTAAATTAAATTAAATTAAATTAAATTAAATTAAATTAAATTAAATTAAATTAAATTAAATTAAATTAAATTAAATTAAATTAAATTAAATTAAATTAAATTAAATTAAATTAAATTAAATTAAATTAAATTAAATTAAATTAAATTAAATTAAATTAAATTAAATTAAATTAAATTAAATTAAATTAAATTAAATTAAATTAAATTAAATTAAATTAAATTAAATTAAATTAAATTAAATTAAATTAAATTAAATTAAATTAAATTAAATTAAATTAAATTAAATTAAATTAAATTAAATTAAATTAAATTAAATTAAATTAAATTAAATTAAATTAAATTAAATTAAATTAAATTAAATTAAATTAAATTAAATTAAATTAAATTAAATTAAATTAAATTAAATTAAATTAAATTAAATTAAATTAAATTAAATTAAATTAAATTAAATTAAATTAAATTAAATTAAATTAAATTAAATTAAATTAAATTAAATTAAATTAAATTAAATTAAATTAAATTAAATTAAATTAAATTAAATTAAATTAAATTAAATTAAATTAAATTAAATTAAATTAAATTAAATTAAATTAAATTAAATTAAATTAAATTAAGTTAAGTTAAATTAAATTAAATTAAATTAAATTAAATTAAATTAAATTAAATTAAATTAAATTAAATTAAATTAAATTAAATTAAATTAAATTAAATTAAATTAAATTAAATTAAATTAAATTAAATCAAATCAAATTAAATTAAATTAAATCAAATTAAATTAAAAATTAAAAAATTAAAAAATTAAAACGTAAATATTAACAACAAAAATTAAAAATTTAAATTTAAAAATATAAATTTAAAATTTAAAATATAAAATTTAAAATAAAAAATTTAAAAATAAAAATAAAACTAGGGACTAAAAAATTAAAACCTAAAAATTAAAACAACAAACTAAAGATTAAAAATTAAATATTAAAACATAAAAATGAAAAATTAAAAGTTGAAAATTAAAATTAAAATATATCAACAATTATATTTGACACTATCTGCAATGCCAAACCATTTTGTAGTTAGAGAGCATTTAATTAATAAACCAAATCCGTATTACACAGCGTATTGCCAATCACCTTGAACGCCTCTACCTCCCCTCACATTTATCCACCCTACGTCTTAAACGTGTGTGCTCGTTAAATTAAACAACTAATAATAAAAAGGGTATGTATTTTTGGACCAAAGAATATTTGCCCTCACATTCAGTCGTGTAATAACAACAAGAGAAATAACAATTACACACATGATCTACCACCATAGCCACTTCCCCCCTCACCCACCCCGACTGCCACTCAGTTAGTCAGCATGCCTTGAATAAGGTAAGAAATCATGAAAAACCTCTTATTCTTAAGCAGAAAAGCACGGCCAAAAGGAGAAGAATAATTTGAGGAAAAATGCTAAGAAATCAATAATACGAGAAGAATAATAAAGAAAATGTTAAAACCTGAAATTTGATTGTCATTTATAAGGCCACAAAGTGGGCACACAAATACATATGCGTATACAGTATAAATTGCAAAAGGTGAAGGAAATGTAAAGGATGTATGAGCGTATATTTTATATGAATCACGTAAAATGTCTGGATTAGGGATGACATTGGGAGAATAGTTTAACTAAGGACAGAAGGGCAGTACTCATAGATAAGAGAAAGGTTCATCACCATTGGTATCGCAATGGACTGAATAGTCTAAGCGTGGACACAAAAATATCGGGCTACCACTATGTCTGACCTAATCGATCCTATAGGATTAGATAGGAGATGTAGCTTTATTGGTAATTGGCATCCGAGCCTGAATATTGTAGTTTTGTATTTTAAAAGTCCTAGTACAGATATTTTTCTTCTCAATAATGTGATAACAGGAGACTTAAAACCTATAATAAAAGGTTAGGTATAAATTCTACTCTAATAGAAAAATAATAATTTTGGCGCCCAAGCAACAATTAAAAAAAATATATATAGGTGAAGAAGTATCATATTTGTGTATTTCGTAGTATTTTTAACTACACAATAATATTACCAAAATATTTCCAATTAAAAAGTTGATTGAAGTTGAAAACTTTTTCAATTAAAAAATTAATTGTTACTATTAACTTCTTAATCAAGTCAATTAAGTCAATGATTGAATTTTTTTAAATTTTAAATTAAAAAATTAATTGATACAATTAACTTTTTAATCAAACTCGGAAGAGTAAGTCAGTTAAAAAAATTACGGATATATATATTTTTTTGAAACAATTAATTTTTGAATCAAACTAAAAATGATTAAAAAAACTTAGAAAGTGATTGGAAAATAATATAGTGATTAATTTTTTTTAATTAAAAAATTAATTGAAATTTGCTAATGAAATCAAATAATTTTTTAATCAAGTATTTTTGTGATGCCCAATTAAAACTGTGATTGATACTATCATTTTCGTGATTGAATACATTGCAATTAAAAAATTAATTGGATCAATTAATTCTGTAATTGAATCAGAAAATTTTTTGTGTGTGTAGATTTAGCATTAATTTCACTTAGATCACATTGTCGACATCCCTAATAATTTAGCATAAACCGCCCCCTCTCCACAGTAAACTATACAATCTTACCGAAAACATATGCGGATGATCTGAAATAATGTATTGAATGTCATCGGTTTGGATATGGGTGGTGGCTCATGAGAGGAAGTACGATAAAGATACTCAATGTAGTAAGAAGAAATAAATGTGCACGCTCAAGAATATGGATGGTTCGGATGAACCGTAGGATAGCTGGAAGGACGGACGGACAGACGAACGGTCGGTCGAACGAACAAATGTATGGGGGGGACTGTATAGAATGGTTAAGTTAAATTTACGCGAAATTCCAGCTGACGCGCTTTAATTAATTACGGTCATGTATGCGTTAAGAAACAAAACCAAATACACACAAACATTTAATACCACACAAATTGAGTGTGGTAAATACACTCAAAGAAATATCGGTTATTCAATGACTGTCTTGTTTGTTACTCATCTATTGGAGGGTCATGATTGCAAAATTTACAAGTCATTCGGTCAGAATTTTGAAAGTCGACGATGAATTCGTTCGTTCGTTCGTGTGTGTCTATGAGTTTGTATGAGGGAGTTTTATCATGTCTTGGGTGGAATTAAATGCCCACTTAATGATCATCGTAAAGGATGTTTAAATAGCTTGGTTTGCTTGTGCGTGTATGTTCATCTGCCCAAATGTCCAGTGTATTTGTCTATATGTCCATCAGTTTAGTTGTATGACCATCTCATACAAATCTCAGTTGTTTACTTTAAAGGTGGGCAAATTGTTTTGCTGTTTATTATATAGAAGCAATGGAGATTTCAAAGAGGCCTTATCAAATCAGGCCTCACATGTTTCTTTTTGGAAAGGCTCAATGTACTCTTAGTGGTTGGATGTAAAGCATTCGATTTTAAATCGGACCCTTCATAGTGCCAAATTCCTGTGTAATTTTTGCGGAAATACAGTATGAGATGGGAACAAACATGGATGTATTTCAATAAAATATATATGGGCGCCCGTGCACAGACTTTTCATAGTTTTGAGAAAAATTAAAAGGGAAAGTTTAGTAAATTATATAAAAAAATAAAACGATGTTAATATAAATTAAATAAACTTAAATCATATGGGATTATTAAAGGATTATTAAATTTATATTATTACAGTTAAATTAAAGTATATTAAACTAAACAGGAAAATTAAAAAATCTTTTATTAAATTAAAATAATAAATCGGATTAAATTAAACCGAAGTTATTTAAATTTAAAAAATATATATTATTTACGTAAACAAATTGAAATACATTAAATATATATACTAAATATAATATAATATAAATAATATAAAATATTTTTTCATGTAATTTATAGTAAACTAACATAATTAACAAAACTTTAATTCAATTGAATTGTATTAAATAGATAGATAAAATAAATTAATATAAACTAAATGACATACATTAAAAATTTAATAATTGATTAAAATAATCAATAACAAGTATATACAGCAGTAAGTTCGGCCGGGCCGAATCTTAAACACCTAGGGTTTCCTTTGAAATTTCAGAGGGTTTGAGGACAGATCAAGCAGAGCAGTTCAACCAGTACTTCACGAAGATAAATTTAAAGATTTTACCTATGAAGACTATATCAGATTCTGGATTTATAAGAACCATTTTTGTTTGAGTTTTAGAGGAATCATTATTAACATCTCTTGTAAGTGTGCAAGAAAATTATAAAATAACGCCTTGATTTGAAATCTTAAATCTGAAGATTTTCACCCGAGAAGTAAAATCTGGAAATTTTACATTGAGTTTCAAGAAATGTTCATGATCAGTGCGCCTTCTATACTCTCAAAAAGTGAAATCGGTCTATATGGAGGCATTACCAAATGGACCGATAAAAACTTAATGCGATACCTTAAATACCAGAATATTTACAATAAAAACTACAGTTTCTAGAAACCTAAGCAGTTAAATCGGGAAATCGTTCTTATGGGGGCTATACTAAAATACGGACCGATACTCACCGTTTTCGGCACACCTCTTTATGGCCCGAAAATACCCCTAGATTTTCAATTTCAGGTAAATTGGATAACAACTTCGGATTCTAGAAGCCCAAGAAGTAAAATCGGGAAATCGGTCAATATGGGGGCTATACCGAAACATAGACCGATACTCATCATTTTTGACACACCTCTTTATGGTCCTAAAATACCTCTAGATTTCCAATTTCAGGCAAATTGGATAAAAACTACGGTTTCTATAAGCCCAAGAAGTAAAATCGGGAGATCGGTCTATGTGGGGGCTATACCAAAACATGGACCGACACTCACCATTTTTGGCACACCTCTTTATGGTCATAAAATACCTCTAGATTTAAAATTTCATGCAAATTGGATAAAAACTACGATTTCTATAAGCCCAAGACCCCAAATCGGGAGGTCGGTTTATATGGGGACTATATCAAAACCTTGACCGATATAGCCCATCTTCGAACTTGACCTGCCTGCAGACAAAAGACGAGTTTGTGCAAAATTTCAGCACGATTTCTTCATTATTGAAGACTGTAGCGTGATTACTACAGACAGACAGACAGACGGACATGGTCATATCGTCTTAGAATTTCTCCCTGATCAAGAATATATATACTTTATAAAGTGGGAAATCAATATTTCGATGTGTTACAAACGGAATGACAAACTTATTATACCCATTCTATCATATGGTGGTGGGTATACAAATTAATTGAAATATTTAATATAACACAACTACTTTATTGAATCGCATTGAATTAATTAACATACATTAAATTAAATAATTTAGATAAAACTAATTTAATGGTTTAATTTAACTATTTTAAACATTAAATTAAAAAAAAATAAAATAATAAGTCATATAAGATATAGATAATTAAATTTATTTTATTGCAATTAAATTCATCAAATCAATCCAATTAAATGATTTTGTTTCAACAAAATTAAATGTATTGAAATAAAATAATTAAATATATCTGTTTAAAGACAAATTAAATTGTATTTATTACAAAAAAAATAAATTGATATAAATTAAAATACAAAACAGATTGAAAAGAATTTATTTAAAATTAAAATTTATCGAAAATAAAATTAAACATGCAAACATTTATCAAACTTCGAAATTTCTTAATTGCAAAAATAAGGCCCTTTACTACGTCTCCTCACTTTTCCTACTGCATTTTTGTTCCTAAGACAGTTTTTTTTGTATTTGTTATTATTATTGTAGTTGTTTTTTTCCCGTTGGTTGGTTACTTTGTAACGTTTGTTGTTATTACTGATGATGCAGAATATTTCCTTTCTCGTTTTGCTGTTGTAATTGAACGTGATTCACCATTATTTTTTGCCATTGCGGGTTTATGGGTAGTGTAGATGGATGGATGTGGCTTCAAATCCGGAGTGTTGGTCTTCTCTCCACTTCTTGGTACATTAAGGTTAAGTATGTGTCCTTCTTATTTTTGTTGTTTCTGTATCTGTATTTGTTTGTATTTGTAGTTTTAAGTATATTCATTTGTTTCAATTTATCCCGGGTGTGTGATTTCTGTTGTTTCATTGGCATTCGCTTTACAGATTTGATGCATTCACAATTGTTGTGCTGTTGTTCTTTTTGTTTTTTTTTCTCTCTTAATTACACTTCTTGGAATTTTCTTATCCCTGACAGTTAAGTAATTTCATCTTTTGTTAGTTAACAAAAGAGTTACCAAAATGAGTATGACTCGTTATTGCGGGATGATAAGTTTGCTAAATTACAAAATGCAAACAAAAAACGTTCTACAAAAAACGTTCTTAGGTATGATTACAGGATTTTTTTTTATGAAAAGACATACATGTATGGGGGGAATTTATTTAAGTCGGCTGCAGGCTGCTGACTAAACTACAATAATACAAACTCAATATCGTTGATGAACTACATCTTGCATATTAAGTGATAATGATCAATACATTTTGAAATACTGAACAGCCTTTACCGGAGAAAAAAACTAACAATGAACTTATAATTTTGGCATCGTGACAATATTGCGAAATTTGTGTACTAATAAAGTTAAAGTGTAGTTAAAAAAACAATGAACATATTATTTTTGGATTGGGAAGTGGTGCAACATTTCACTCAACAAAAAGTTTACTTGGATTCGAAGATTTTGACTTTCCTTCAAGGATTTTGGTATTGATTCCGAGCCAAAGATGCGTGTTCTTTAAAATAAGGAAAATTTTTTGCGGCCTATTTGGCTTTAAATCTAGGATCTAAAAAATTAAAATTGGGATTCAGATCTCATTTATCGAATTTTCATTCTATTTTTCTGATATATTAATAAAGCTATTCACGTACAAACAAGTGCCACTTTAAAAATCCAAATTATAACGAATACTTCGAAGTAACAAATATTTTCTTAGTTCCAAAACAAGTAAGGAAAGTCTAAAGTCGGGCGGGGCCGACTATATTATACCCTGCACCACTACATAGATCAAAATTTTCGATACCATATCACATCCGTCAAATGTGTTGGGGGCTATATATAACGGTTTGTTCCAAATACATACATTTAAATATCACTCGATCTGGACAGAATTTGATAGACTTCTACAAAATCTATAGACTCAAAATTTAAGTCGGCAAATGCACTAGGGTGGAACACAATGTTAGTAAAAAACAAGTAAGAAAAGTCTAAAGCCGAGCGGGGCCGACTATATTATACCTTGCACCACTTTCGATACCATATCACATACGTGTTGGGGGTTATATATAAAGGTTTGTCCCAAATACATACATTTAAATATCACTCGATCTGGCCAGAATTTGATAGACTTCTACAAAATCTATAAACTCAAAATTTAAGTCGGCTAATGCACTAGGGTGGAGCACACTGTTAGTAAAAACAAGGAAAATGTTGGTATTTTGACCATTTTTTTCGAAATCAGAAAAACACACACATATATATGTATATATATATATGTATATATATATATATATATATATATATATATATATATATATATATATATATATATATATATATATATATATATATATATATATATATATATATATATATATATATATATATATATATATATATATATATATATATATATATATATATTTAAATATATATATATATATATACATTTAAATATATATATATATATATATATACATTTAAATATATATATATATATATATATATATATATATATATATATATATATATATATATATATATATATATATATATATATATATATATATATATATATATATATATATATATATATATATATATATATATATATATATATATATATATATATATATATATATATATATATATATATATATATATATATATATATATATATATATATATATATATATATATATATACATATATATATATATATATATATATATATATAAAGGGTGATTCTTTTGAGGTTAGGATTTTCATGCATTAGTATTTGACAGATCACGTGGGATTTCAGACATGGTGTCAAAGAGAAAGATGCTCAGTATGCTTTGACATTTCATCATGAATAGACTTACTAACGAGCCACAACGTCGAATTTTCAGTGAATGGGCCCTAGAAAAGTTGGCAGAAAATCCGCTTTTTCATCGACAAATTTTGTTCAGCGATGAGGCTCATTTCTGGTTGAATGGCTACGTAAATAAGCAAAATTGCCGCATTTGGAGTGAAGAGCAACCAGAAGCCGTTCAAGAACTGCCCATGCATCCCGAAAAATGCACTGTTTGGTGTGGTTTGTACGCTGGTGGAATCATTGGACCGTATTTTTTCAAAGATGCTGTTGGACGCAACGTTACGGTGAATGGCGATCGCTATCGTTCGATGCTAACAAACTTTTTGTTGCCAAAAATGGAAGAACTGAACTTGGTTGACATGTGGTTTCAACAAGATGGCGCTACATGCCACACAGCTCGCGATTCTATGGCCATTTTGAGGGAAAACTTCGGAGAACAATTCATCTCAAGAAATGGACCGGTAAGTTGGCCACCAAGATCATGCGATTTGACGCCTTTAGACAATTTTTTGTGGGGCTACGTCAAGTCTAAAGTCTACAGAAATAAGCCAGCAACTATTCCAGCTTTGGAAGACAACATTTCCGAAGAAATTCGGGCTATTCCGGCCGAAATGCTCGAAAAAGTTGCCCAAAATTGGACTTTCCGAATGGACCACCTAAGACGCAGCCGCGGTCAACATTTAAATGAAATTATCTTCAAAAAGTAAATGTCATGGACCAATCTAACGTTTCAAATAAAGAACCGATGAGATTTTGCAAATTTTATGCGTTTTTTTAAAAAAAAAGTTATCAAGCTCTTAACAAATCACCCTTTACAAAAAACTCTGGCTTTTAGGACCACATTAGTCCATATCGGGCGAAATATATATGGGAGCTATATCTAAATCTGAACCGATTTCAATCAAATTTTGCACGCTTGACTATACTACTAATTGTACTCTTAGTGCAAAATTTCAACCAAATTCGGCCAAATATCTGGCTTCTGGGGCCATATAGGTCCATATCGGGCGAAAGATATATATGGAATCTATATCTAAATCTGAACCGATTTCAATCAAAGTTTGCACACTTGACTATACGACTAAGTGTTATGTTTGTACAAAATTTCAAGCAAATCGGTATAAAACTCTGGCTGCTGGGTCCATATTAGTGCATATCGGGCGAAAGATATATATGGGAGCTATATCTAAATCTGAACCGATTTCTTCTAAAATCAATAGGCTTCTATTCTGACCCAAATTAGGAACATGTGCCAAATTTGAAGGCGATTGGACTTAAATTGCGACCTAGACTTTGATCACAAAAATGTGTTCACAGACAGACGGACGGACGGACAGACGGACATGGTTATATCGACTTAGGGACCCACCCTGAGCATTATTGCCAAAGACAGCATGTGTCTATCTCGTCTCTTTCTGGGTGTTACAAACATATGCACTAATTTATAATACCCTGTTCCACAGGGTATAAAAATCAAAAACAATTATTTTTTAGTTCTTTTTAATGTGCAATTTTTGCTCAAGCAACTAAAACCAATTTTTGCAATTTTTGCTCAAGCAAATAAAACCAATATATTTTTATACCCTCCACCATAGGATGGGGGGTATATTAACTTTGTCATTCCGTTTGTAACACATCGAAATATTGCTCTAAGACCCCATAAAGTATATATATTCTGGGTCGTGGTGAAATTCTGAGTCGATCTGAGCATGTCCGTCCGTCCGTCCGTCTGTTGAAATCACGCTAACTTCCGAACGAAACAAGCTATCGACTTGAAACTTGGCACAAGTAGTTGTTATTGATGTAGGTCGGATGGTATTGCAAATGGGCCATATCGGTCCACTTTTACGTATAGCCCCCATATAAACGTACCCCCAAATTTGGCTTGCAAGGCCTCTAAGAGAAGCAAATTTCATCCGATCCGGCTGAAATTTGGTACATGGTGTTAGTATATGGTCTCTAATAACCATGCAAAAATTGGTCCACATAGGTACATACTTATATATAGCCCCCATATAAACCGATCCCCCGATTTGGCTTGCGAGGCTTCTAAGAGAAGCAAATTTCATCCGATCCGGCTGAAATTTGGTACATGGTGTTAGTATATGGTCTCTAACAACCATGCAAAAATTGGTCCACATCGGTCCATAATTATATATAGCCCCCATATAAACCGATCCCCCGATTTGGCTTGCGAGGCCTCTAAGAGAAGCAAATTTCATCCGATCCGGCTGAAATTTGGTACATGGTGTTAGTATATGGTCTCTAATAACCATGCAAAAATTGGTCCACATAGGTAAATACTTATATATAGCCCCCATATAAACCGATCCCCCGATTTGGCTTGCGAGGCTTCTAAGAGAAGCAAATTTCATCCGATCCGGCTGAAATTTGGTACATGGTGTTAGTATATGGTCTCTAACAACCATGCAAAAATTAGTCCACATCGGTCCATAATTATATATAGCCCCCGTAAAAACCGATCCCCCGATTTGGCTTGCGAGGCCTCTAAGAGAAGCAAATTTCATCCGATCCGGCTGAAATTTGGTACATGGTGTTAGTATATGGTCTCTAACAACCATGCAAAAATTGGTCCACATCGGTCCATAATTATATATAGACCCCATATAAACCGATCACCAGATTTGACGTCCGGAGCCTCTGGAAGACCAAAATTCATCTGATTCAGTTGAAATTTGGTACGTGGTGTTAATATATGGCCTTAAACTCCCATGCAAGAATTGGTCGAAATCGGTCCATAATTATATATAACCCCCATATAAACCGATCCCCAGATTTGAACTCCAGAGCCCCTTGGAAGAGCAAAATTCTTCCCATTCGGTTGAAATTTGGTACGTGCTGTTAGTATATGGTATCCAACAACCATGCAGGAATTGGTTCCTATCACCCCATAATTATATATAGCTCCCATATAAACCGTGTAAAAAGTCCATATCGATTCGTAATTATTTGTAGACATAACTATACATAACTTTTTTGTCTAATATATACCACGTATGGACTAAATAACTCACAATTTAGAAAACGATGTTAAGAAGTTTTAAGATACCACAACCCAAGTATTTCGATTTTGGATGACAGTCTTTCGTAGAAGTTTCTACGCAATCCATGGTGGAGGGTACATAAGATTCGGCCTGGCCGAACTTTCGGCCGTATGTACTTGTTTTTATTTATCATTCACTTTTATGATATCATTGGGCAGAAAACAAATCTTAAATTAGAATTTTATTTCATATAGGATTCCTAGAATAAATTAATAGCTTAAAAATCTCACTCAAATATGGGAATTTCCGCTTCCGGCTTTCATATGTATTTAACTCCTCGTAACGGATTTATAAAAAACACTCTCTCACATCGCACATCGTATGAAACAACAATAGCAACAAATGTTTGTTTCAAACAAAAATACTTGAGTCGAATTTTCTTTGCATTCTCAAACACCATTAACATCAACGACATGATGCCTTCGAACCAAAGTCAATAGAGTGTAGGCTATAGAATCTTTGCTTCGAACAAATACCCTCGACATTAATAATGATGTTGCGTCCAACTCAGTAAGACTGACACAACATATTGTCGCAACTGAGAGAATTGGTTGAGTATAAACAGAAATTTTTTGGCGTTTAGATGCAGCCAAACACATAGTCATTCATATAAATTTATGGTGAGAAAAATTGACAAAAAAAAACGAAATTATATATAAGCCTCACTAAACAAGCAACAACAACATAAACATGCATTAGTGTGCGACAGGACCGAAAAAAGAGTGAACACTTATACAAATTTGCAATAAAATAGGTTTGCCGTCTGTGTTTAGACGAGGGGAAAAATGCATATACGTATGGTTTTTTTTGTAGCTCTGTAATGCAATTCTCAAAATATGAGAGATATTAATACGAAATGATTTATATAGAAATTTGTTAAATTTATATGCATTTAGATGAACTAACAATTATTAATAAAATTGTAATTATGAGTCAATCTGGTAATTCAACCTGTATGGCATTATAATTAGGGAATTTTCTTTATAAAATTTAATTTGATTGATTTTTATTAAATTTAATTGAATTTCGTTCATTTTCCCGTCTCCCTAAACCTATTGAGTTATAGTCCCCTTTTATCATAAAAAATTTGGAAGTCACAAAAAATGGTCCTTCGTTGCGGCGATGATTTATTCAAAACTTGTGCACTATTAGACTTTTTAAGTCATACAACCACGTCCTATTGGTCCAAATTAGTCGTATAAGATCGTGACTATTTATCATTTAAGAGCAGCTACATAGGTGGCAGATATCAGTCATAATGACGAAACATACATTTTTCGTCTCCAAATAGGGTAGTTTTTCTTTATTTCACAGACGACTAGGTCCATTAAATCGTGTCAACCTTCTTCAAAAAGTCGATATGTATCCCAGAAATCTTTCGGACCTTTAATGAGTCACGGTTGCAGCAGTTGGTAGAATTCTACCAAAAATGGTAAAATTTTCACTGTTTGGTAGAAATCTTGATGTTTTGGTAGAGGTACATAAATTTTCTATAGAAATAAAATTTTGCAAAAATTATCTATAGAAATAAAATTTTGGCAAAATTTCTATAGAAATAAAATTTTGACAAAATTTTCTATAGAAATAAAATTTTGACAAAATTTTCTATAGAAATAAAATTTTGACAAAATTTTCTATAGAAATAAAATTTTGACAAAATTTGTATAGAAATAAAATTTTGACAAAATTTTCTATAGAAATAAAATTTTGACAAAATTTTCTATAGAAATAAAATTTAGACAAAATTTTCTATAGAAATAAAATTTTGACAAAATTTTCTATAGAAATAAAATTTTGACAAAATTTTCTATAGAAATAAAATTTTGACAAAATTTTCTATAGAAATAAAATTTTGACAAAATTTTCTATAGAAATAAAATTTAGACACAATTTTCTATGGAAATAAAATTTGGACCAAAATTTCTATAGAAATAAAATTTTGACAAACATTTCTATAGAAATAAAATTTTGACAAAATGTCTATAGAAATAAAATTTAGACAAAATTTTCTATAGAAATAAAATTTTGACAAAAATTTCTATAGAAATAAAATATTGACAAAATTTTCTATAGAAATAAATATCTTTAAAAATTTTAATTTTCGCTCCCTTATTGTAGAAGTAGTATTATTCCCTTGTTGGTGTAATCTAAAATCGTTACAACATTTAAAATTCGACACACAGTTCAAGGAATATTTATATATCCAAAAAATTGTCGCTAATAGGATCAAAATATAAAATATTGAAATAAAGTGCTAAATTAAAAAAACAAAACTTTTCTTTCAAAGAAAAAACATTTTTTCATATTAATCACAAAAATTTGATCAAACATTTTAAAATAAGATTTTTTAACTGGGGTAGATTTTTGATAAATTTTTCTTAAAATTTTGGCAGATTATTTTTGGCACGTGTGGCAACCGTGCCTCCAATACAAGATAGTGTGATGTTCATCCGTCCTGGGATATTCTAATTTTTTATGAAGATTTTATGAAAATCTCATAGCATATTCGGCTTAAAATAGCAATGGGTGACTAGAGATGGAAAAAGAAGAAAGTTTTCATTTACACTATGGTATTCTTCTATTAGAATTTAACTGTGAATTTGTAAACCGAAACTTAAGAACTTTTCGAATAAAATGCGCCCAGACCTACCAGACAGACTACCACCAAAACGCCAAGACTTTTTCACCCAAAATGCAGTTTCTGTAAAGTCTAGTGAAACTTCTTTGCTTTTCTTCTTTGTCGTCTAGTTTTGTCGATTTCTGTTTCAGTTTCGATTTTTTATCAAAAAAAAAAAAAAATAAAATAAATAAATATGACAATCTAGAACTACTTAAACACACAAGAAAATATGCCAAAACACAGAAGGCAATAAAAGCATGAACCACTACACAAATGTTAAACGAATATGTTAACAACAACAAAAAATTCGCGATTGGTGACACGTGCTTTTTTCAGCTGTTTTCAGAAAGGGAAAAAAATCAACAAAGCAAAAAAAAAACAAAGAGGGAAACCCCAAGTTGAACGAACACACACACACATTTGTATAGCCCACCTTAATGGGGGAAAAAAGTGACACTGTCAAAGAAAAATAAACGCAGACAAAAACCAATGCTATAGGCAAAAATTGCACCATACCAACTCAGTAGAAGAGCAGCAGCGTCTACGCCAGCCAAACAAGAGTCACGAGACGCAAGAAAATTGTATAGTAGGGTGGTATAAGTCAAACCCCACCATACCATACCACTACACCATTGCCTTAAGAGAGGAAAATCGAAAGCAAAACAAAAACATTGAAAAACCACCTCTGTTTCGCTGTTTCTTGTGAGATTGTATTGGTGTTGTTGGTGTGATTCATCCGTTATGAGCTGCTGTGACTTTGCCATAAAGAGAATGCAGTCGCAAAATTCACCGTTACACTGCAAAAGAAGCGAAAAAATGCACACATACACACGCACACAAACATTTTGGTGATGTGTAGTAGATGAGAGTGAAGTCACATAAAGAAACAGGGAGCCACAAGCAAGCAGTGATGTCAACTGTTAGTTGACTAAATATCCTAGACAACAGATAAATAAGGTTCATTACCCATTCAAAAATACTATAAAAAAACATTTGTGGCAGTTAATAAACTTTGGTTTCAGTAAACATTTTTTGTTTTCGTAATTTAGTATCGTATTATGGCCAAACTTATCTTTCTTTACATCAAGGCAATAGATACAACATTTCTTTAGTCACTTCTTTAATATATAGTCAAACTTCTATACAATGAAGCTCTCTTTATAATGAACAAATTTCCCATTTTCTTCTATTCTGATATAATTTCTGTATAATGAAGTTTCCATACACAGAAAAAAATATCACCAAAATATTTTCAATTAAAAAGTTAATTGAAGTTGAAATGTTTTTCAATTAATAAATTAATTGGTACAATTAACTTTTTAATCAAGATAGAAACATTAAGTTAATTAAGTCAATGATTGAAAATTTTAAAATTTTTAATTAAAAAGTTAATTGATACAATTAACTTTTAATCAAATTCGGAAGACTAAGTCAGTTAACAAAATGATGAAATTTTTTTTTTCAAACAATCAATTGTTAATCCAAATAAAAATTCTAAGCCAATTCAAAATGTAATTGAAAATAGTTAACTTTTTTATTTAATAAGTTAATTGAGTTTTGCAATCAACATCAAGTAAATTTTTAATTGAATCAATTAAAAAATTAATTGAAATTTGGTAATGAGCCACCGTGGTGCAATGATTAGCATGCCCGCCTTGCATACACAAGGTCGTGGGTTCGATTCCTGCTTCGACCGAACACAAAAAAAATTTGTCAGCGGTGGATTATCCCACAGTCAGTGATAAGAGAGAAGTTCACCAATGTGGTGTCACAATTGACTAAATAGTCTAAGTGAGCCCAAAGATAATTGAGTATAACAAGATTAAGCATTGTGCTCTTATAAAGAGAAAACAAATGTCAAGGTGTAGAGGGCTATGAGAAAAAATTGTTTTATTTGTCAATTTTTTCCAAAGCAGCTCTGTCCAGGAATAAATTTAAAACGGCAATATTCACACAAAACCATAATGAATATTCGCTTTAAAATACACATACGTTTTATTTTAATTTTCTACAATCGCTAATGTTATGATATTTTCCGACGCAAACGGCAGTACATTTGAGAGACATGTCGACGCAAACTTTATGATATTTTGTTGGCAGAGTCCTCTGGTGCTTCGGTTTTGCTTCTTCTCAATTATCTTTGGTGAGCCTGATACATCGGGCTGCCGCCTAAATGCTCTATACAATTAAATCGGTTTATAATTAATTTTCAGTTTAAAAATCGAAAAATTTTCCGTTAAAAATATGTGTTAGTTTCAAATTATCCTAAAATCAAAGACGCAATATCCTCAAATAAGAAAAATTTGACCTACATTAAAAAACATTAGGTTTTCATTAAAATTAATTGAAGCAATTAAAAGTTTAATTGAATATTATTTTAAATATAATTAAGATTTTAATTGGAAAAATATTGATGCTATTTATATCTATGCGAGTAGAACTGATATTGTCTGCTTCACAAATTTACCTATCCTTATTCTATTTTTTGGACTTATTTGCCATATACAAAACGAAATTATAAAAAATTTAAGACAAAGTTGACTTTTAATCGGTAATGTCAAACACATAGATATTTTTTTTCTGATTCAATCACGACATTAATTGATCCTATTAATTTTTGACTTGCTATTGTTTTAATCGCGAAAATGATAGTATCAATCACAGAATTAATTAGACATAAAAGCTACTTGATTGAAAAATTAATTAATTTCTTTGTACTTTTAATTTAGTGTTTTTCACCAAAACACTAAATTAAAAGTACAAAGATCTATATGGAGACGATTATATTTTTATAAAGTCTTGTGAAATAATGAAAGGAAAAGATCTAAGGAATTGATTGTGAACCATTTTATTTTTACAGTTTAATTAATTTAAAAAAGCAACCGTGAAAACAAGCTGGTTTTCAGCATGAAAACTGAACATAGTACTCAGCTTTAGATTCAATCAATCGTGTTTCCCACAAAAAAGTTCAGAATTTTTTAAAATTTGTAAAGACATTCCTGCTTTATTGAAAACCCAATTTTTTTCTTCAAACTGCAAAATTGTCTTTTCTTTATGCCAAAAATTAATTATGTCTTATAAATTTTCTTGAATTTCTCGAAAAAATTTTACTTATTTTTGTCAAATCGGCGTGAAATCGGCGTTTGTAATACAGTATAGTTAAACATTTTTAAAATTAATCTAATTTTTTTAACTAACCAATATTTTCATTCTTCAGTTCACTGTTTTTGGAGTGTACAATGTCTATAAGCACAAGTAAATTTTTAACTTTTTGAAATTTATTTATTTATTTAAGCTATGAAAAAGAACAACTTTTTTTTTCTGATAAATCCCTAGTTTTACGACGAAAAAATCACTAAAATAGCATTACTCTCAATAGAATCCCCACTTGGAGAGACACCATGAGCAAGAGTATGATATTTTCTTAATAATAAAGAGAGCGAATGCTGTTCACAAAACAAAACAAGTAAGAAAGTCTAAAGTCGGGCGGTGCCGACTATATTATACCCTGCACCACTTTGTAGATCTAAATTTTCGATACCATATCACATCCGTCAAATGTGTTGGGTGCTATATAAAGGTTCGCCCCAAATACATACATTTAAATATCACTTGATTTGGACAGAATTTGATAGACTTTTACAAAATCTATAGACTCAAAATTTATGTTGGCTAATGCACTAGGGTGGAACACAATTTTAGTAAAAAAAATATGGGAAACATTTAAATCTGAAGCAATTTTAAGGAAACTTCGCAAAAGTTTATTTATGATTTATCGCTCGATATATATGTATTACAAGTTTAGGAAAATTAGAGTGAGTCTTACAACTTTTCGACTAAGCAGTGGCGATTTTACAAGGAAAATGTTGGTATTTTGACCATTTTTGTCGAAATCAGAAAAACATATATATGGGAGCTATATCTAAATCTTAACCGATTTCAACCAAATTTGGCACGCATATCTAGAATGCTAAATCTACTCCCTGTGCAAAATTTCAACCAAATTGGGCCAAAACTCAGGCTTCTGGGCCATATAAGTCCATATCGGGCGAAAAATATATATGGAAGCTATATCTAAATCTGAACCGATTTCAATAAAATTTGGCACACATTACTATACTACCAATTGTGCTCCTTGTGCAAAATTTCAAGCTAATCGGGATAAAACTCTGTCTTCTGGGTCCATATAAGTGCATATCGGGCGAAAGATATATATGGAAGCTATATCTAAATCTGAACCGATTTCAACCAAATTTGGCACACATAGCTACAATGCTAAATCTACTCCTTGTGCAAAATTTCAACTAAATCGGAGCAAAAAATTGGCCTCTGTGGTCATATGAGTGTAAATCGGGCGAAAGCTATATATGGGAGCTATATATAAATCTGAACCGATTTCAATGAAATTTGGCACGCATAGCTAGAATGCTAAATCTACTCCCTGTGCAAAATTTCAACCAAATTGGGTCAAAACTTTAGCTTTTAGGACCATATTAGTCCATATCGGGCGAAAGATATATATGGGAGCTATATCTAAATCTGAACCGATTTCAATAAAATTTGGCACACTTGACTATAGTACTAATTGTTCTTCTTGTGCAAAATTTTAAGCAAATTAGGGTAAAAATCTGGCTTCTGGGGCCATATAAGTCCATATCGGGCGAAATATATATATGGGAGCTATATCTAAATCTGAACCGATTTCTTCCAAAATCAATAGGGATCTATTCTGAGCCAAAACACATACTTGTGCCAAATTTGAAGTCGATTGGACTAAAACTGCGACCTAGACTTTGATTACAAAAATGTGTTCACGGACAGACGGACAGACGGACATCGCTATATCGACTCAGGAACCCACCCTGAGCATTTTTGCCAAAGACACCATGTGTCTATCTCGTCTCCTTCTGGGTGTTGCAAACATATGCACTAACTTATAATACCCTGTTCCACAGTGTGGAGCAGGGTATAAAAAGCAAAACGATAACAAAAAATATTTGCACTTTTATGCAGCTGTGTTACAAAGAACATCACAGGAAAGAGGGAGAACCCAAAGGAGGGATGCAATAAATGTGTTGTTGTCGTCAGTAATGTGTCTAGGGAAATAGACAGGCCAAACGCAAAAAAAAACATAAAAAACACATTGAGAGTATAGACTACACAACAGAGCAAACATTGCTCTTTTCCATCCATTATAAAAAATAACGGAAGGGGATGAGAATAACAGGAAGAAAGTAAGGCCGTCGTGTCACATTATATGAATGTGTGGGGTGGGTCAGGGAGGAAAGTTTGAAATGAACCGATTTCTGCTTTTTACCCTCCTGAGATATTGATGGGTAATGTTGAGTAAACCAGCTAGTAGGGAGAATGTGTTTGTTTTTCTTTCTGTTTTTTATACCCTGCTCCACACTGTGGAACAGGGTATTATAAGTTAGTGCATATGTTTGCAACACCCAGAAGGAGACGAGATAGACACATGGTGTCTTTGGCAAAAATGCTCAGGGTGGGTTCCTGAGTCGATATAGCGATGTCCGTCTGTCCGTCTGTCCGTCTGTCCGTGAACACATTTTTGTAATCAAAGTCTAGGTCGCAGTTTTACTGCAATCGACTTCAAATTTGGCACAAGTATGTGTTTTGGCTCAGAATAGATCCCTATTGATTTTGGAAGAAATCGGTTCAGATTTAGATATAGCTCCCATATATATATTTCGCCCGATATGGACTTATATGGCCCCAGAAGCCAGATTTTTACCCTAATTTACTTAAAATTTTGCACAAGAAGAACAATTAGTACTATAGTCAAGTGTGCTGAATTTTATTAAAATCGGTTCAGATTTAGATATAGCTCCCATATATATCTTTCGCCCGATATGGACTAATATGGTCCTAAAAGCTAAAGTTTTTACCCAATTTGGTTGAAATTTTGCACAGGGAGTAGATTTAGCATTCTAGCTATGCGTGCCAAATTTCATTGAAATCGGTTCAGATTTATATATAGCTCCCATATATAGCTTTCGCCCGATTTACACTCATATGACCACAGAGGCCAATTTTTTGCTCCGATTTAGTTGAAATTTTGCACAAGGAGTAGATTTAGCATTGTAGCTATGTGTGCCAAATTTGGTTGAAATCGGTTCAGATTTAGATATAGCTTCCATATATATCTTTCGCCCGATATGCACTTATATGGACCCAGAAGACAGAGTTTTATCCCGATTAGCTTGAAATTTTGCACAAGGAGCACAATTGGTAGTATAGTCATGTGTGCCAAATTTTATTGAAATCGGTTCAGATTTAGATATAGCTTCCATATATATTTTTCGCCCGATATGGACTTATATGGCCCAGAAGCCTGAGTTTTGGCCCAATTTGGTTGAAATTTTGCACATGGAGTAGATTTAGCATTCTAGATATGCGTGCCAAATTTGGTTGAAATCGGTTAAGATTTAGATATAGTTCCCATATATATGTTTTTCTGATTTCGACAAAAATGGTCAAAATACCAACATTTTCCTTGTAAAATCGCCACTGCTTAGTCGAAAAGTTGTAAGACTCACTCTAATTTTCCTAAACTTGTAATACATATATATCGAGCGATAAATCATAAATAAACTTTTGCGAAGTTTCCTTAAAATTGCTTCAGATTTAAATGGTTCCCATATTTTTTTTTACTAAAATTGTGTTCCACCCTAGTGCATTAGCCAACATAAATTTTGAGTCTATAGATTTTGTAAAAGTCTATCAAATTCTGTCCAAATCAAGTGATATTTAAATGTATGTATTTGGGGCGAACCTTTATATAGCACCCAACACATTTGACGGATGTGATATGGTATCGAAAATTTAGATCTACAAAGTGGTGCAGGGTATAATATAGTCGGCACCGCCCGACTTTAGACTTTCTTACTTGTTTTTCTGTGCCAAATTGCATCATTATACCCATATGACGACTGCAATTCAATAACATTTGATTACTTTGGAGGCAAAACACCACACACCATAGGGCAAAACAACATCTCAACTCAATGTAGAGAGCGTCGTATTAAATATCACTGCTATTGCCATGACCGTATGACTATGATGCTGCTTGTCGCTGTTTTCTCATCATCTTTATGGTGATGATAAATACAAAGACGAAGTCGCAAACAGCGAAATGATGAGTGAGAAATGACAAACCAACAACATCCAATAGTAATCATCATTACATCCTCATCTTGTCGTCATCATCCTTGCGAATGGCTATTACAAAATCTCGTGGAATTATATTTGGAAATATCCTTTCGCCGGTAGTAAGGCCTTGTGAAAAATCAATCTCTAGCTCAACTCATTCTCCCATTTGAATGTAATACAGTGTTGGGGGAGACCCACCTACCTAAGGGCTGCAGTCCTTATTCATACTATCCTCTAAAATGAGAGAGTTTTATATATAAAAGGGAACTGTATTTTTGTAATTCATAACCCCGTGTATTAATAATAATGTTCAGTCAATCTGGTGATTCCAAGGGAGTTGGTAATGAAATGATACAAAAGGATATCCTCCTTCATGCCTACACAATAGTTATCTAAATACTGTGTATAGAGGGCGTTGCGCTTCATGCTTAGGTTCTCTATCTGTATAGGGAGTCGCTTTCTATTTAGGTGGCGTTAACTGCGACACAAACAAAGTCATCATCGTCATATTAGTTTCCCTCTCTCTCTCCACACTCCAATCCTTTACTTTGGAATTTTAGTATGCATCACAATACGTGTATGTGAATTTGTATTTTTGCCATTTCTTGTTATAGTTTTTGCTGTAACATTGCATTATTAAATACGTTTAATGGTGTTGGTGTTTATTTAAAAATTAATAGATTTTTATTCCTCACCGCCACCACTCCCCTGTATCATAATACGCACTCAAAAACCTGCTACACAGACTTAAATTCTATGAACAAACTAATACTCATAAACCCAAACGTGGAGAGCATGGAGACTACATGGTTCACTCACCACTCATTTGACTGTGTGGGGAGTATTCTCCCTGTATTACGTTTGTTAATTTGAATTTTATTAGTTTTTAGGAACCAAACGAAAAAAACACACACAAACAAAAATAATACAGTACCCTATGTAATGGTAGATGTTGTTGCAGTTGGATTTATATAATAATAATAATTCCCATATATTTTAGTTGCACAGAGAAATGCTTGCAAAACCTACATATTCGTACACACAAACACACAGTCATCCGCACCCACAAATAGCAATGTTAGGTGAATAGTTGGGTGAGGTGGTGATGGCGTTGCAGCTAACATTTTTGCAACGAGAGTGCGACTGCGTTAGAAAAATCGTTTGATTAAAATAAAAATTATACAAACATAATCTATTTCTAATAACAGTCACACTCCGGACACTGAGAGAAATTTTATAAATTTTATATGAGATTTGATTGCAGGCATTGCTCAATATTTTCCCAAGCTTGGATAGAACAGTCTCAAAGTTCATCGACTGTCCTAGGTGGATTTAGCAAAAATCGTTCTTTTTAAAATAGACCGAAGATGTTCTATAGGTATTAAATTGGGGAGGTTAATCTAAAAGTTTGATCCCATTTCCTTCGAAACCACGGTTGCCACTCGAGCCAAAAATAATTTACCAATATTTGAAGAAAATCTTACCAAACAAAAGAAGGTTTCGTCAAAATTTTATTTGTATAGAAAATGTTATTTCTATACAAATTTTGTTGAAATTTAAGTCTATAGAAAATTTTATCAAAATTTCTATAGAATACTTAGTTATTTTTGTTTTCTATAGAAAATTTTTGGCAAAATTCTATTTCTATAGAACATTCTATTTCTATAGAAAATTTTTGATGTACTTGCTACAAGAGTAGCTTAACCAATAGAGGAAAATTATGCTTGTCAAATTTATTTGGGCAAAACCATGTATGTTAGACTGCAAGATGGTTAGATGGACAGCCGTTTCGGAATTACCACATTCCTCATCAGAATCCTCTACTTGCATACATACCAAAGGCTGGGCGGAAGGTTAAGGTGAGTTTCATTCCAAGAGCTTGGAGAATAGTGCACGGAAAAGCGAAGGATTTTAGACCCATAAGCCTAACAGGTTGGCTGATAAGTCCCCGGTCTAACAAAGAAAACACATTTTTTGTCAAAATTCGTTTTTATTTTCAACATATGTTATTATTCTGTTTTTTAAGACTATATAAGAAATCAACTGAAATTATATTAAAGGGAAATCTATGGACTCTACTCTGCACTAGAAGTGCATCCTATAGAGAAATTTGTAACATATGGTATCATGATTAGAGGTGGAGAACTATCGATAGTCGGCACCATCGATAGTCGACGATAGTAATTTCACAACCATCGATAGTTGACGATAGTACTATCGATATTCGACGATAGTATCGTCCACAATAATATACATATTTGGTTCGTATTTAAAATTTTTTTAATATTTAATATGAATATTTTGCGATATTAAAGTTATTTGATCCAAAAGGTTTGATTTAAAAATAAAATAATGTTAACATTTTTCGCCACTCGAAAACAATTAGTACCGCTTTGTTGCAGGGATGTTTGTGTCGTACAAAACGGCTCTTTTAAAGTAAGAAGCTACTGAATGTATTGACGATCTACAACTTCTGCTTGTCGGTGCAATATTGGCAGTATCCGCCGAAATAGCTGGAATCAGAGGCTAGAATTTCCAAGCCAGAATGGTATCTTTTTAGATGGTCTTGAAAATTCGATGTGTTTCTGCTCGTTTTATACTCCTTTCCGCAATTAAGGCACTTTGAAAATTGTATGTCCTCTGACCTTTTGAAATATTTCCATACTTGAAAGATTTTATTTTTCTTTTTTCTATCGGTAGCCAAATCTTTCTCTGAGTCTGTGCTGTTGTAATCACATGCCTGCCATGGTCGACTCACTGACTGCCATGGAGCTTCGAAGTTTAGCTGAAATTCAACACATAGTCAAAACTCAGAACTACTTTAAAAGTAAATATTACACCTCTTTAGTGAAAGCGATCAATTCCTTTTAATGCTGCAGCAGACGTCACAAAAAAGGAGAATATTTGGTGATGTGAAAGCCAAACTATCGACTAACTATCGATAGTACTATCGAAAATGTCTGGCTGCTATCGATAGTAGCTCGATAGTGCCGATAGTGCTATCGATAGTTCTCCACCTTTAATCATGATATGGATAACGATCGAGTAGTACTGGCGTTAGAGGAAAATGGTGTGTGTGATTTTATTACAAAGTGGGTCGAGGTAATGTTACTTCATAGGAACATAGAGGTTGAACTGGCAAAGTCCATAAGGAAGGCTGGGATCACAAAGGGGATTGCTGCAATGCGGTGTAATATCACCCTTGCTCATCGATAATAAACGAGGTTTTAATTGGACTGAGCGGCAAAGTCATGAAGTTAGTGACGTACGCGGCTGACATCGTAATATTGGTATCGGGAAAATTTCTGGATACAAACTCAGATTTATTGAGTAATGTTTTATACTATCACCAATGTGGTATCACAATGGACTGAATAGTCTAAGTGAGCCTGATACATCGGGCTGCCACCTAACCTAACCTAACTTTCAGAGTGGGCTAGATGATGTGGATTGGGTGTGAACCGCCGAGAAACAGGGATGGTACTCTTCACAAGAAGAAGAAAGATCATTGGATACAAATCTCCTCAATTTCAAGAGACTACTCGTATGTTGAATCTCTAGAAATCAACAAAATATCATCAGTTGGGAAAATACCACAGACCGCCTAAAGAAGGCCTATGCAACATTGTACTCTTGTCAAAAATTAGTCGCGTATTGCGCTTATATGACCTGTGGTTACATACAGATGGATTTAAAATGGACGAAGGAACTGTTAGTGGCATTGCATTGCATGTGAACTAGGAATCGGAGAGGCATATAATTTAGTTAGCACTTGGAGTATTTTCTAGGCAGACAATTCTGCAATCACGAAACCTGGTAAGCTATAAAGCCCTTGGCCTTTACTTAGAGTTTGGAATAATGGGACATGAGGAGAAAAATATTAAAGTTTCCAGTTTCTGTCTGTTTTTACAATAATATTACCCCTATAATTTCGTCAACCCTTTTTGGCTTATTGTATATCTAGCTAAAGTAATTCTATTTAAAAATTATTTCCCTCTGTAATAGTTTAGTTGAAAGAAAATTTTATGCTTTAATAGCAGACAATTGCTTCGTAATCATTTTATGCCTTATAAAATTCACCTTAAATTATTTCTTCTCCTCTTTGCTATTACAATTAATACTTCTTTGAATTCCTTTTACAGTTTTAAATCCAAAAAAGGTCTATCAATGAATAAAAAGAACAAAGAATATGACCTAAATATTATCTTTTTGCTTAGATTGCCTTGCCTTCGTTCTTCATACGAATAACATTGAAATTATTAACAAAGATTCTCACGAACTCCTTTTTTAACACTAACCCCTTTTGTGGTGTGCCTTTTGATGGTCATGATTTTCGTTTTTTTTTTTTGATAATGTGCAGTGATTTCCTTTCGTTTGTTTTATTTTTCCCCCCATCATGTAATTCATAATTTTTGTTACTACAAATATCACAAAATAAATGCAAAAAGACAGAACAGAACACAAAAAATAAAAACCACCAAATAAACCGTCCAAATGTCGCCATTCTAGATAAATAAGCATTCTTAATTATCCTTTCTAAAAGCTGCTGCTGCTCTTCATCTCATACTCCTGCCAAAGGTCACCCCATAATGATTTGACTCACAATTTCTATGGAAAAAATTATAAACTCTCGACATTGTGGGTTTGTCCCTCTAATGCTTTTGTTGTTGCCAATGTAACAACAAATCAGCCCCTGAATAATTTTTTTTTCTTCTTCTGTTTTATTAACATTTTTCCACTTTGCAAGTAAATAGCGCGAAAAATAAAAACAAAAAAAAAACGGAGAAAGAAATCATCATAACAAAACCAAGTTTTTATTATTAAGTACTTAACCTTTAAATACAGTGAGAATGTACTAGTGGTAGTGTGCAAAAAAGAGCATTGCTGAGTATTTTATAGGCAATAATGATATGGCAGCAAAATAAAGGAGTTTTTTAATTCCTATATCGCTGCGAAAAGAAGCTAAAACAGTGAATTTAAAAATTTTTGGGTGTCGCACGAATGCTAACAAGTACATGCTTTAACGTGTACTCGAATATAATAATTAAAGAAAGTAATTCACTCTACTTTAGGCAAAAATTAAATTTTCCCAACTAATAGGCGATCTTTTAACCCAACGTCTTTTTTATCTAATCTGGAGCAATTAAATATTATGAAATGCAGAAAAGTGATTACAAGACGTATCTTAGTCACTCTACACGCAGAGAAGAAATATGACCACCTCAAACATGTTTCAAGAGCAAAATGTTATTTTTGGACGATGAACATGGAACATTTTTGTCGCAATCATGTTCTTTTGTCGGAAAACATATACGTGATTGCCGAAATCAGGTACATAATTTTCGAGAACATAACATGGTTGCGACAAACATGTTACATGTTCCCCGTCCAAAAATAACATTTTGCTCTTAAAACATGTTTGAGGTGATCATATTCCTTCTCTAGGTGCAGGTTAAGGTTAAAAATTCAAAGAAACATACTCCAAATAAGATCACGTCGGTGTTATAATCCACAAATGAAATCGATTTCTTCCATATAACTTTGAATTCCAGAAGAAAATGGACTGATTTAATCGAAAAGGACTGCGAAACCCTTCAACAAGTGAGAAAACTCGCCAGTCAAGATTAGTATTATGAACTTCAACAGAAAGCTAAAAAAAAAACAAGTTTATACGGCCGTAAGTTCGGCCAGACCGAATCTATGTACCCTCCACCATGGATTGCGTAGAAACTTCTACGAAAGACTGTCATCCACAATCGAATTAATTGGGTTGTGGTATCTTAAAACTTTTTAACATCGTTTTCTAAATTGTGAGTTAGTCCATACGTGGTATATATTAGACAAAAAAGGTATGTATGAAGCCGACCCATTTTTTCGGCGGCGGCTGACACTAAAGTTTTACGTCTGGCGGCGGCGGCTTGACGGCTAAGCCGATATAAATTTGTCCATTCGGCGGCGCACAATCATCCATTATAAAATCAATTTGAAGTTATTCGAATGGTAATGAGATTAGTTGTACAACCAATCTTACAATCAAATTTACATTTAGTTAAAATTTTCTGAGCTAAATATTTGCAAAAATGTTATAGCAGTTTGAAATTGATTGATTGTGGGTGGAAGATTCAATATTTTGGCAAAAATACTACAATTATTATTATATTTTTCTGATTTAAATCGATATTTTTGATTAAGTGGCGGCTCAATTTGAGTCGAGATGAGTCGACATATTCGGCGGCGGCGTCGACTGGAAAAAAGTGGTCGGCGGCAACTGAAATCAGCGGCGCGACTCGGCGGCTTCATTCTCTGATAGGTAAGTCTACAAACAATTACGAATCGATATGGGCTTTTGCACGGTACGTAGAGAGCCATAATTGAAATATGGGGGTCGCTTATATGTGTGCTATATACAATTGTGAACTTGATATGGACCAATTTTCGTGCGATTGGGGATTCGATTTATCTGAGGGCTATATATAACTATACACCGATATGGACCTAGTTAGGCATGGTTGTTAACGGCCATATACTAGCACAATGTACCAAATTTCAACTGACTCGGATGAAATTTGCTCCTCCCAGTGGCTCCAAAGCCAAATCTCGGGATCGGTTTATATGGGGGCTATATATGATTATGGACTGATATGGACCGCTTTTGGCATGGTTGTTAAATATCATATACTACCACCACGTACCAAATTTCAACCAGATCGGATGAATTTTGCTTCTCCGAAAGGCACCGGGGGTCAAATCTGGGGATCGGTTTATATGGAGGCTATATATAATTATGGACTGATATGAACCAATTCCTGCATGGTTGATGGATACCACATGTTATACTAACATTACGTACCAAATTTCAACCGAATCGGATGAATTTTGCTCTTCCAAGGGGCTCCGGAGGTCACATCTGGGGATCGGTTTATATGGGTGCTATATATAATTATGGACCAATTTCGACCAATTTTTGCATTGGTGTTTGAGGCCATATATTAACACCACGTACCAAATTTCAACTGAATCAGATGAATTTTGGTCTTCCAAGAGGCTCCGAGGTCAAATCTGGTGATCGGTTTATATGGGGGCTATCTATAATTATGGACCGATGAGACCATATGCCAACACCATGTATCAAATTTCAGCCGGATCGGAAGAAATTGGCTTCTCTTAGAGGCTCGGCAAGCCAAATCGGGGGATCGGTTTATATGGGAGCTATCTACAATTATGGACCGATGTGGACCAATTTTTGCATGGTTGTTAGATACCATATACTAACACCATGTACAAAATTTCAGCCGGATCGGAGGAAATTTGCTTCTCTTAGAGGATCGGCAAGCCGAATTTGGGGGTTCGTTTATTTGGGGGCTATACGTAAAAGTGGACCGATATGGCCCATTTGCAATACCATCCGACCTACATCAATAACAACTACTTGTACCAAGTTTCAAGTCGATAGCTTGTTTCGTTCGGAAGTTAGCGTGATTTCAACAGACGGACGGACGGACGGACATCCTCAGGTCGACTCAGAATTTCACCACGGCCCAGAATATATATATTTTATGGGGTCTTAGAGCAATATTTCGATGTGTTACAAACGGAATGACAAAGTTAATATACCCCCATCCTATGGTGGAGGGTATAAAAACAAAACAAATTTGCCGAGGTTTCGCAAGGATTGGATTACGACTGTCAATCGGGATTTATCCCGAATCCCGCGATTTTTTATTTTCAATGCCGGGATTTTTTGGGATCCCGAAAAAAAACCCAAGTTAGTTAAATTTGTGGATTCACTCAGTATAAACGACCCTTAAATCAGTCTCGACTGTGAGAAATGTTTTTCATCTGTAATAAGATAAGATTGCGTATATCTGATGGAACTTTTGATGCCTTCATATTTTTAAGAGGTTACTTAAAACAATGAAGTATAAAAGAAAATCCTTAAAATCTTTTGTTGAATACGATATGAAATAGTTTTTAATTTATATTTGTGTTCATATTTTTTTTTGTTAAGTAGTAATTTGAAGTTGCTTTTTAATTCACCTTTATGTTCTTTTGTTAACACAATTGAATTAAACCAAATTTGCCTTCTAATGCCCAATCCCGCCTTTAGACGGGCTTCTTTAAATCTGCAAGCTTTTAGTAAAACGCAACTTAAGACAACAAAAAATAATAAAATAAAAAGAAAACTTAGTTAAAACTGTTCAAGAGGCTTTGCAGCATATACTGAATTTTACCGTATAATTTTTTCTTGTTTAGTTTTCTTGCTTTTGTGTCGTTAACATTGAATATTTAATCAGTTGGCAAAAAATTGGGGCATTAGAGGGTTAATGTACTACAATTGTTTGATACTGTGGACCGCTATTACTCAAAATATTTAAAGAATCCCGAAAATTTAGGGATACCGAAAAAATCCCGGGATTCAATATTTTGAAATCCCGAATCCGAGGGCCCTAGATGGGATGCTTAACGGTCGTCTACCGCCAGGTAAATTATATAGAGTTCAGACTGAAGTGATCGTTAATAGTTTTGGTTCCTGCACCAAAATAGGTTCCTATCAAATAACTCCGGCTCAAAAACAAGAAGTGATGGGTGAAGACATCCCACGATTGTCTGCAATATAGAAGGTAGGTACCATCTTATCGTTTTCGAGATAAAATGGAAGGAGACGAAAGTTCGCCCCCCCCCCCCCCCCCAAAAGCGAAAAAATTCACACATTTGCATAAAAATGATTTTCGTTCAATAAGCTTATCGTCGTTTCTCCTCAAGATTCTAGAAGGGTTAGTATTGACTCAAGAATATTCCTCAAAAGGACAATCCAAAAGACAGGTTTACTGCGACTGCATTGTATGAACGTAACAGCTTTGCTGAATGCAAAAAAAGATCGGAAATAAAGTCAAATTTTAGAATCAGTTTAGATTTCTTCGAATTGACTACCTTTGGCAGGAATTATGGAGAAGGCCTTCACCCGCTGCACGAAAGGGGCTCAGCGGCGAAGCGCCGTGTTGAGATGATCACAATTTGGTACTTTTTAGTACCAACCTTACTATCGCTCCAAAATGTCCCAAGGGTATAAGTCCAACGGATCGAGATCCTGACAATAGAAATTTACCAGGGAATCTCCTTTTTTAAACCATTCTTTATTGGACATTCCTGTTGGAATTACCATGGTCTACGGTCGAAATTTTTGTCTGCCCAGTGCTTCCTTTAATGCTTTTAGACCATTTTCCCTATATTATTCGGTATTTATTTTGACCCAAAGGTGAATGAATACGAACGGAATGTGATTATCGGCCTTTATGGCTGGTCAAGTCATTATAGTCGGCTGCACTTGAGTTCTGGTGGCCGATCTAACGTGTAAATTTTCAGCTAATCTCTTTGGCAAGTAAGCTCGACCATTTTCGGTTGCTGACCACTGTCGTGCAAGCGAAGCAACTACTTGGATCTTTCTAGTGCATCGGTAAGTTCTTGCCCTGTTTGAAACTTCAAGAGCTGTAGTCCAAACTCATGTTTTTGTTTCAATATGTCTTACATACGTTCTCGTGATATGTTCAGATCATGAGCAAATTTTTGACCACTATGGCATGGATTTCGATTAAATCAGGCATCCACTTTTGGAATAGTTTCTGGTGTTGTTATCGTTTTTTTTTTTGTCCACTTTTTGGAGGCACTGCAACACTGTCAGTATCATATTTAAATGCCGAAGAGCTCTAACAATAGCCACTTGTGCAATCACGCATGAATTTCATCACGAATAACTTTAATTCTGAATGCAATTGATCAAAATGCTTATACAAGCGTGTAAAGAATAAAATGAACTGTAACTGGAATAAATCTACCAGACATCAGACTTGCGGTTTAGAAATACTCCCCATGGAGCAGTTCGATCACCTTCACTTTAAAATGTTGCTATAAGCAGTCCCCCACTTAGAAGAAGAAGGGAGCAACTGTGGTGTAATTGCAAAGAATAATGGGTTGAACCCACGGTTGTCACAGTTTGGTAGAATTCTACCAATAATGGTAAATGGTAGTCAAAATCTTACTGTTTGGTAGATTGATAGAATTCTTGAGGTACTTCGCAAATCTCTTCTATAGAAATAAAATTATGTTAAAATTTTATTTCTATGGAAAATTCTATAGAAATAAAATTTTGACAAAACTTTGTATTGAAATAAAATTTTAACAAAATTTTCTATAGAAATAAAATCGTTTTGTTTGTTATTGTTGGTCTACTCTTCAATCATTATTGTTGTTGATTTCAGATTAAAAGCTGAAATCAAAGACGAAATAAAATTTTGACAACATTTTCTGTAGAAAAGAAAATTTTATATAGAAACAAAATTTTAGCATTTTTTTTTATAAAAATTTTAATTATTGTTTTAGGTCATACTATCAAAGTCTCCCTTCTCCTTCGTTTTGTAGAAGTGATAACGTTCTCTTATTGATGCTAACTAAAAATATTGAAAGCTTCAACGCATTTACAATTCAAGGAATATTTATAAACTGAAATAAATTGTTGCTATTATGAGTAATAAAAAAATAATAAATAAACTTCTAAAATAGAATAATGAAACATTTCTTAGAAACATTTAAGAAACATTTATTTTTCATAATAACCACAAACATTTGATCAAACACTGCAAAATAAAATGTTTTAATTTGGTAACCACCGTGGTGCAATGGTTAGCATGCTTGTCTTGCATACACAATGTCGTGGGTTCGATTTCTGCTTCGACCGAACACCAAAAAGTTTTTCAGCGGTGGATTATCTCAACTCAGTAATGCTGGTGACATTTCTGGGGGATTCTAAGCTTCTCTAAGTGGTTTCACTGCAATGAGGAAGCCGTTCGAACTCGGCTATAAAAAGGAGGTCTCTTGTCATTGAGCTTAACATGGAATCGGGCAGAGAGAAGTTCACCAATGTGGTATCACAACGGACTGAATAGTCTAAGTGAGACTGATACATCGGGCTGCCACCTAACCTAACCTTGGTAGTTGTTTGGTAAAATTTTCTTCAAATTTTTGTAGAATATTTTTGGCTCGACTGGCAAACGTGGTTGGACCCCAGTTTCGACAAAACACAAAAAAGTTTTTCAGCGGTGGATTATGCCCTTTCAGTAGTGTTGTTGACATTTCTGAGTGTTTTCAAGCTTCTCGAAGTGGTTTCGCCGTAATGTGAAAGACCTTTCGGACACGGCTATAAAAATAGGGACCCTTGCCATTGAGCTCAATATAGAATCGAGCAGCGCTTAATGATGAGACACGCCAAATACATGTATAGATATTATACAAAGGGCCCCGCCCCATAAATTGGAAATTGGCACGAGAGAATAGTCTGGGAATTCGTGCTGAACATGAACTCGTACCAAAAGATATAATGAGAAACAGGGGACTAAAGCCTTAGTTTTCGTTGTAGAATGCATAGTAGAATTAGATAAATGTATAAACAAACAGTCCCTCTGATCATATAAACATCTTGGCATCCCTCTCTATGAAGTTAGATAGTGAAAATATAATTTTGTAATTCTAAGCTAACCCGTACATTTTACGATGCCAAAAGTCTAGTACCCAATTTAGACCAACTTCAGACATCGTTTAATTGATTTGGCAAACTAAGAAAAGAAGGACAAGAGTGAACTGCTCACACATCAATGCGTTTTAGTCAAAATCTTATTTAAAATCTTATAATTATCTTTATTTTTAGTCAAAATATTCACGATTTATTCTCGCAGGGATATTGCACCAATTGAAAAGTTTTATTCGTCAAAGCTCTTTCTTAAAGAGAAAATTGCAAACAATTTCGAATTATTTAAATTTCTTATATATATTTCAAGGATAATTCATTAATGTGTTTGCCGTTTGTCTAATTACATGATTGCTTTGATTTTTTTTTTGCCATCTTATAATTATAAATTGTTATAATTGCAACTATTATGACGCATGATTTGCTGCTGCTGCTGCTCTTGGATATTTATTTTCATATGTGTGTGTATGTGATTGTTTGAGCATTCTATTTTAACTGCATAGTTTTCTATGGTGGTATGTGCGTGTGTATGATTTCTCATCCTTTTTTTTTGCTTGTGATGCATTTCACATACATCACAAATAAATTATTTTGTTTATGCAAACCTTAATGGCGCCATTCTCCCAATGATGTTCTTTCTGTTCGTTTTTTTTTTTTGTTTTGTGTGCAATTCTCTCTAGCTAATGTATTGCCAAATGACAAAATATTGCGCTTATTTGACATGGTGGATGTGGTAGTAAGCAGTATTTGCTGGTACCACTAGTACTACTAATGCTGTTGTTAGCCAATTAATTTATCGCTCGACACATCCTTCGGATACCAATATCCAAATGTATCTAAGCCATCTCTTGCCATCATCCTCATTATTATTAAAGCTCTCGGCTAATGTCAGCAAGTCTCTAAATAAAGAGTCAGTCATAGATAATGTGGAAATTTTATCACAATGCAATTTAAAGATATTTTCTGTGATAGAGAATTATTGCAAAATATGATTGAAAATACTAATGAGGAATATATAATTTAGGTTATTGCACACATAATAATAAAATATGTTGAGAGATAAGGGAAAGCGAGTTTAAGCAGTTCTACTTAACCTTATTTGAATATCAATTAAAGTATTTTAATAGGAATGAAAATATTGTGGTATTTATATCGGTTTTATAAAGCGATCTTTTTCAGCAGTTAAGCCAATGCACACATTTGAATATTAATTGGGGCATAATTAAAAACATTTTAGGGATTATAGGTCACATGACAGTTTTTCAAAATCAATTCGCAGGCTTGTTTAAATTTACATAGCAGATGGAAACTGCAAAGATCCAAGATTTAAATAAAAAATTGTCATTTAGTTCCGCGATCTTTAACAAAAATGATGTTTAAGTATTAAAATCAAGTTAAAGTAAATTTTAAAATTTCCCTAAGCCATAACGGGAATTGAAAAAGTTTGTAAAGTTTGAAATATGAAAATGAAATGACTGCAAAGTTTAGCTTCCCGTATGCAATACGTTTTGAAAATGTTACCATTTTTATTTTCCGTGTCTCTCTCAATTTTTATTAAACTTTGGCAACTAATCTGTGTAGTTCGTATACCCTGAAAGCTTTTTAAATTTAATTTGGGGATCCTGAAGTCGACCTCTTGACTTTTTGTCTCCAAAACTCAAAAAGCAAACAATCACCTTTTATATCGATAAGCACAACGTATATTAAAGATCTTCCTCCTCAAATTTATGGAATTTTAATTAGTTTAAAGTAGACATTTCCATAAAAAGACTAACAAGACGAATTTTATTGAAGTAATTTTTATGGTGCCTTTACAGACAGATCGCCAATTAACTCTTAAAACCGCAGCGAGTAATTAATCAAAACATAATACGTTCAAAATCCAATCCAAATTGATTCGATAAAAGAATTTTTTTTGTCAAAATTCGACTTTAAAATATTTCCAAAAATCTACAATATTTTAATATATAAAAATTTTTCATTTAAAAAGTTATTATGGTGAAAATTCGTTAATTTCAAGACTCAATTTCCGAACTTCGAGAAAGAAAATTTCTGTAAACAGTTGGCTAAATTGAAAGTTGGTACTTCTATAAATTTAAAACAGTAACATTTTTGATTCTAATTGCAATCCGTAGTACTGACCACATGTCATAGTCCTGAATGTAACTTCGAATTGTTTTTGCAAAACTTTTTGCCACATCTATTTCCTATGAGTCTCTCGATGTTAACGAAGTTTTTGCGACTAATGTGTGCAATTCGTACACTTGGAAATTCATTCATTCTAGAGGTTGTGAACTTTGTTAGACCGTATACTACAAATCTTAAAGACACAGTAAGCCTTGGAAAAATTAACATTCGATAGTACTTGACTTTTTGATTTTTTGTATATCCTCTAATAGAATCTGAAGAAGTTAGGTTGGGGGTTTTTATGCTTCCGATTAGTAATCCAAAAGCCAAAGGCGGACACGTCATATAAATCAAATTAAAGACGACTTTTTGTCTTATGTGAAATTTTATATAAATAATAATTTAGATTCAATTGATTTTGTAAAACGCTTTGCAGCGCCGATGTTTTTTATATTTCTCGATATATGTTAATGTTCTGTAACAAATGTGTCCAGTTAATAGGTACTGGGAGGTTACGCTACACAAATTTCATATGAATTTACATTGATGCAAAATGCAAAATTTACAAATAGTTTTTTATTTATGATTAAACTGCCAACCTACCTCGAATTACATTCATTTTAAATTAAAATTTCGAATTGATTTTGCGAAAGGCCTTGCAGAGTTAATTTTTTACATCTGTCGGATTTATAGGTTTTGCATGCTACTCTTTTGAAGATTTTAAAAATTCGATAAGTTCTTTTTATTTCCCTTCTGGGCCTTGTTATCCCCCATATTGCTATATTCGGAATAGCAAAGTTTTCATTAGGCAATATTTTCATAACCCCAAAATGTATAATTAGATTTGTTTGCAATACAGTTCACTTTAATAAGAAATACAAAATAGGATAGGTTAGGATAGATGGCAGCCCGATTTATCAGGCTCACTTAGACTATTCAGTCCATTGTGATACCATAGTGGTGAACTTCTCTCTTATCACTAAGTGCTGCCCGATTCCATGTTAAGCTCAATGATAAGGGACCTCCTTTTTACAGCCGAATCCGAACGGCGTTCCACATTGCAGTGAAACCACTTAGAGAAGTTTTGAAACCCTCAGAAATATCACCAGTATTACTGAGGTGGGATAATCCACCGCTGAAAAACTTTTTGGTGTTCGGTCGAAGCAGGAATCGAACCCACGACCTTGTGTATACAAGGCGGGCATGCTAACCATTGCACCACGGTGGCTCCCAAATACAAACTAAGTTTAATAAATTCTTGCGATTTGCGATTCCGAATATGAAATATCGAAAAATCTACGTCAAAATTTAATTTTTGTGTAATTAGAAAGTAGACAATTTAAAAATTTTTATCTACTAAATATCTCAGTTTAAATTCAATTACGAATTGATTTTGCAAACCGATTTACTACATTAAGGTCCTATATCGTATTTAATTTATATTAAGCTTCTGACGCTAATGTGTGCAGGGAAGGTTAGTTTAGGTTTAGCTTTTCATTACATACTACCAAAATTTAGTTTTGTATGCTTTTTAAAAATCTTTTTAGTTTAAATTCAATTACGAATTGACTTTGCAAAACGTTTTACAGCATTAATTTCCTATATCGTTCTCAATTTATATTAAGTGTCAGCCAATAATGTGTGCGGGTCGTACTCACTGAGAAGTTTAAATCTCTTGAAGGTTTGATTTTTCCCTTGTGTGTCTCTTTTATTATTTAAATAAATTATTTTAAATAAGTGGGAACAATCTATTTGAAAGAATTTGTATAAATTTCAGAAAAAATTATTTCTGGATTCTGTTTCTCATCTCTCCCTCGAAATAGTAAAAATTTAAAGTTTATTAAGAATTGATTAAACCTAACTACACAGCAAAAAATTTCACGAAAAATTTTCCAATTAAAATTTTAATTGAGTTTTAAAAAATATTAAATTAAAAATTTAATTGAATCAACAAATTTTTTAATTGAAACAAAAATCAATCACAAAAATTAATAGTATCAATTAATTTTTTAGTTGGCCTTCAATTAATTTTTTAATTGATACTATCATTTCTGTGATTGAAGACATTTCAATTAAAAAATTAATTGGATCAATTAATTTCGTGATTGAATCAGAAAATTTTTTTTGTGTAATTTGAGTAGTTATGTTCTATATTTCTCTGGATTCATTTTAAGGTTATACCACCAATGTGTGCAGTTCATACACTCTGAAAAGTTTAAATGTAAAGTGTTCAAGGCCGTTTAATCACATTTTGTATCTTAAGGCCATATCCGGGACAGGATTTGGACCTTAATTCAAATAAAAAAGTTAGTTTGATTCCGTTAATTTTGATTCCGTTTTTAATATGTACCTCTCTCGAAATTTTGAAAGTTTAAATTTTAGTAAGATTTGATGAAGCCTAACTAATTTGAGTAGCTATGTCCTATATTTCTCTGGATTCATATTAAACTTATACCACCAATGTGTTCATCACCTACACTCTGAGAAGTTTAAATGTAAAGTGTTCAAGGTCTTTTGATCACATCTTTGTATCTTAAGGCCATATTGGGGACAGATTTTGGACCTTAATTCAAATAAATGAAAAAAGTTAATTTTTATTCCGTTTTTAATTTGTACCTCTCTTGAAATTTTGACAATTTAAATTTTATTAAGAATTGATTATGCCAAAATAATTTTAGTAGTTATGTCTTATGTTTCTCTGGATTCATTTTAAGTTTATATCACCAATGTGTGCAGTTCATACACTCTGAGAAATTAAAATGTGAAATTTTCAAGGTCTTTTGATCAAATCTTTGTATCTTAAGGCCATATTCGGGACAGAATTTGGACCTTAATTCAAATAAATGAAAAAAGTTAATTTTGATTCCGTTTTTAATCTGTATGTTACCTCTCTCGAAATTTTGAAAATTTAAATTTTATTAAGAATTGATTATGCCAAAATAATTTTAGTAGTTATGCCTTATGTTTCACTGGATTCATTATAAGGTTATACCAGCAATGTGTGCAGTTCATACACTCTGAGAAATTTAAATGTGAAATTTTCAAGTTATTTTAATCACATTTTGTATCTTAAGGCCATATTTGGGATAGTATTTGGACCTTAAATCAAATAAATGAAGGAAACAAATAATAATCTTTACATATAACCTTCAACAATGTAAAAAGACCATAGCAACTTTCTGCACCTGTCCCCCTTTAAAATAAAGCAACAGACACAGATGATAAATTAATGATAGCGTTTGTGGAGAAGTAAAGATATAAGAAGCAAACAAAAAAAAATAGAACCAAAAATTATTCAGTGTTTAACACAAATAAATGACAAAATCAATATTTTACAATGAGAAATAAATGACCAAAGAGAAATAAGTTTACCATTTTTTTTCCTCGCAAAAAAAGCCTACAAATGAAACCTTTTTGAAGAGTATTTAACAATCATCCAAAAGGGAAAAAAATCATATTCAAGCAAAAGGAAGGGAAACATTAACATTAGATGAAGCAGTAACAAATTTTGGCCTAAACAATTTGTGTTTCTTCCCCTTTAGGTTTTGCTAATTACCTTCAAACGTTTGTGTGTCGTTTTTTGTTTCTCCTCAAAACAAAACTTAAATATAATTACCCTTTTTTGTGGCCTAGAGTAAAGAGAATAGGACAAGGGAAAAAATTGAAAATCATAAAGCAAAAAGGATTTATAAGTAATAGAAATGCTGAGAAAAATTACGAAAAGCAATTCCTTACTAAACAAAAAAGAGATGGTTATAAGAAACCCTTGCAAGTATTAATATGGGAGATTTTTTGCCGGAATTATTATTGGAATATTCCAACCATTGCCATACTCACAATTATCTACAATCTCTTCAAGTTGTGGATAATTTTTATTTTTTTCTTCTTGTTCTTGTTGGTTGGTAGACAACCGATGTGTGTAATTAGTTAATTTTGAGCTTCATCTTTATTTTCAGTGGGATTTATTATTTTTGCTTAATTATTTTTGCGTTTGGCTTCTTTTAGCTAACGGCTTTTGTTATTAACCAACCAAGAAGATGGAAGGAAACCCAAGCTAAGCCCTCTATTGCGGAAACTGTATGCCATGGTAATACCAATACGAGTATTTTAGTGCTTAGTGTTTTAGGTTATTCTGCGTTAAAATCTTAAATCATTTGTTTTTGTCTCCTCCAATATTTTCTTCATGTGGCAAAATTTTAAAGTTACTAAAAAAATAGTAATAAACAATAAAAAAACGTTCAATGACCGTCTACGCTCTATGTAAATTTTTCAATAAATCTTATTTAGTTTTGCCTGACTATTTGGTTTCTTCTGCCTAGAGTGCTGGATGGATGGTCTGACAACTATTGATGGTCAAGTAATGATGTTTTACTATAGACGTACAATATGCCCATTTACTCGTATAACCCTTTTTTGTTTTGCTTAGTTTAGCTGCTGATTTTAGTTGTGTCGTTGTTTTTTTTGTAAACCATTCACTGTAATTAGTAAGAAAAGTGTTAATTGTTTTGTATTTTTTTTTCATGAATTTATCTTAAACTTGTTTTGTTTTTTCAATCCTCCCAAAAAAAAAGAGGGCAAAAGTAATAAAACATGTGCGTAGTTAAAAAAAAAATTGAGATAAACTATTGAACGGAATGAATCTATTTGAGAATAATAAAATTTTAGAAATTGACAGTTTTTGTGAAATTTTTTGCAATGGAATTTTTCAAGCAAAATCAACAAGGTTATCGTAGCCCATAACTTTCTAACATTTATGTGGTCGCAAAAAAGTCACAAAACACATATGCCCACATACCCGAAATATTGGTCCTAAAACCCAAACACAGTACACTAATGAATCAGAGAACCCCAATTGGATCGTTGGAGAATTATCCGTCTATCCTTCCGCCACCAAGATCAGATTGCTATAATTTTCTAAACCGCTTGTCTGACAGCTGGCAGATTTAATTTTTGATTGTTTACAAGCTTACAGAAACATTTTGATCTATTGCATTCAAGTGTGACTATCGGTAGATAGCCACACTTGGACTAAAGCCATTGAAGTTCCATCGATAACCAAAAAAGTTAGACTGGAAAGAGCCAAGGAGTTGCTTCGCTGCTACCAAAGTGGCAAGTCGAATTTTGTTTTCTCCAAAAAGATGTCATTCCGAATTGAGCAGCTTGTGAATAAACTAAACGATCGGGTTTATGTGCCAAAGAGGTCAGTTGATAATTTTCACCATCAGAATTCAAGCGATGCCGAAGGTAATGGTGAGAGCCACTGTAACGACCGATGATCCCTTCCCACTTATATTCATGGACAGTGTGGTCAAGATTCATTAAATCCCAGCAAAAAAAAACACAAAGCGTCGCCACAAAAGTATTGAAAATGTTCTTTTTGGATCCGGAAGCGGTGCAAAATTGGGGCAGAAGCGATGAATTTAACATGGGCTTGTCATAAGACGAATGCCCACCATTTCAACGGCCGTTGCACAGAATATGCATCACTTCTTACGGTGTTAACCCAATTCAGTGTTTTGAATAAGAATTAAAAAATGCTATGATATTTTGATAAATAAATTATTTTTAACATTTTTTTAATGCATTCTAACGCTTATCCGAAACGTTTGACCACAAATATTTTCAAAAATTTGCAATTTTTCAAAAAGGAATTTAGCAGTTTTTTACACAAAATTGCAATAATTTGTACCATTTTATTAATCTTTACTATGTTTTTAACCTATTGGAAACAAAAACAAGTATAAACGGTCGTAAGTTCGGCCAGGCCGAATCTTATGTACCTTCCACCATGGATTGCGTAGAAACTTATACGAAAGACTGTCATCCACAATCGAATTACTTGGGTTGTGGTATCTTAAATCGTTTTCTAAATTGTGAGTTAGTCCATATGTAGTATATATTAGACAAAAAAGGTATTATAGGTAAGTCTACAAATAATTACGAATCGATATGGACTTTTGCACGGTACACGCAAAGAAAAAAAACGTTTGGAAAACGTGTACCGAAAACGTTTTTCTTTTGTTAGAGTTTTTTGAATTTCTTCGAAAATTTTAAACTTTTATCACCAAAAAAATTCGTTTGTTACAAAATTTTTATTTTTTCAATAAAAAAGTTATTTTTGAAACAACAACACAGTCCATTTCGTTTATATCAAACACTGTTCTTTTCTGACTTTAGGTCTTTAATAAGACACATTTTGCAGTTCAAAATTTAATATAGTACAATGTAATGTTGAACATTTTTTTCGGAATCTTCCGAACATATCTGTAAAAAAAAAACTTTGGTCGAAGCAGGGTTCGAACCCACGACCCTTGGCATGCAAGTCGGACGTAGCAACCACTGCTCCACGGTGCCAAACTAAATGTTTGTTTCTATTAAATAAACTTTGTTTATTCGGTTCGTAGGCGCCGCAAGCTATGCTATATAAAAATAACTTATATGGATATTTATCTATTGATGACCATAACAGGTACATAGCTCAGTGGTTAGTGTGTTGGCTTACAAAGTGCATGGTCCGCGGTTCGATTCTCCGTGCAGGCAAAAGGTAAAAAAATTTATAAAATCGTATAATTTCTTCTACATTGTTGGTATTACAGGAAATGGTGTAAAGAACTAAAAAGCTCGTGGATGTGAGAAAGATGTGAGGGAAAATGCAATTAGCGAGAAAACGATGTTTTTTTTTTTTGAGTTTGTCTTTATGAAATTGTTTCTACATCCTGAAAAAGAATAAACGTTTATCACAAAAAGTATATACTTTTCTTCCAAATACACTTACTTACAGCGAAAAGCAAATGAGAAACGAAATTTGTTTGTCTAAAATTTCGTTTGGGAGGAAAGAATTATTTTTTTGCGTGTACGTAGGGAGCCATAATTGAAATATGGGGGTCGCTTATATGGGGGCTATATACAATTATTGATATGGACCAATTTTTGTGTGCTTGGGGATCGATTTATCTGAGGGCTATATATAACTATAGACCGATATGGACCTAGTTAGGCATGGTTGTTAACGGCCATATACTAGCACAATGTACCAAATTTCAACTGACTCGGATGAAATCTGCTCCTCCAAGAGGCTCCAAAACCAAATCTCGGGATCGGTTTATATGGGGGCTATATATGATTATGGACAGATATGGGCCACTTTTGGCATGGTTGTTAAATACCATATAGTACCACCACGTACAAAATTTCAACCAGATCGGATGAATTTTGCTTCTCCAAAAGGCACCGGAAGTCAAATCTGGGGATCGGTTTATATGGGTGCAATATATAATTATGGACTGCTATGAACCAATTCCTGCATGGTTGTTGGATACCATATACTAACATCACGTACCAAATTTCAACCGAATCGAATGAATTTTGCACTTCCATGGGGCTCCGGAGGTTTCCGCAAAGCGTTGTTAAAACCAGGAAAATTTAATGCCCCGTTATGCTTTTTAACTACAGTTCTCGAAATTACACCCTTTCATAGAAGAAGAAGAAATTAACTAAAATTAAAGAAGAAAATCATTGGCGCCAAATCATGACCATTTTAACCATACAGTAGTTCATTCTTACCATTTTTGGGAATCTTACGAAAATTTTCATTTGCTTTAGTTCATATTGAACTTTTGTGTACGGTCATTGAACTTTATACTCACGTTTAGTTCTTAAAATGTTTAAGACATACTTAAAAAAAACAAAATTTTCATTGGGCTGTGGAAAATTTCGCAAAAAATAATAAAATTTAACTACAAACAAATATTTTTTTTTTTGCAATAAAAAATAAGCTTAATTTGGCGTTAGTTTAACTACGGAATTTTTTTCTGTGTGCTGTGATATTTTGATAAATAAATCATTTTTAACATTTTTTTAATGCATTCTAACGCTTATCCGAAACGTTTGACCACAAATATTTTCAAAAATTCGCAATTTTTCAAAAAGGAATTTAGTATTTTTTTTAAACAAAATTTCAATAATTTGTACCATTTTTACCATCCTTATTCTGTTTTTAACCTAGTTGAAACAAAAAAAAGGTTAAAATTAACCATTAAAAATATGAAAAAATATGAAATGAACTTCCTGAGTAGTTAAAATAAAGAACATCTTTGGGAGGGCTTTTTTGGAAGTGCTTTTAAAGTTGTGCTTTTGAAAGTACTTCAATTTTTTTTTTTTGTTGGTATATTATAGGTGAAGTGTCCTAAACGGTATGGAAGCCGCAGACCATGGACATTCATACAAAACTCAGCACCATCGCATTAACCACGCGTCAACCAAACATGGCTTAAAAAGGAGTTTGCTCCGCGGTTACAATAGTTAGTAGAAATGTACCGCAAATGGTACATTTGTTACTATTAGGTAGATTGGTAGCTTTCCCAGCAAAAAATTGGAAGTTCTTCTAAAGACACTACTTTAAAAGTACTTCCAAAAATGACCTCCCAAAGATGTTCTTTAATTTTACCTACACAAGAAGTTCTTTTGATTCAATTTTTTACAACTCGCTGTTTTCATATTTTTAATAAAAAATTTTAATTATTTTGTTTCAGGAGAGTAAAAATTAATAAAATGGTACACATTATTTAAATTTTGTCGAAAAAAATTGTTAACTCATTCTAGAAAACTTGCAAATTTTTGAAAATATTTGAGGTCAAACGTTTTAGACAAGCGTAAATCACAAGCAAAAATCATAAAAAAATTTAAACATTTTTTATTTTGCCAAATATTACACAATTTTATAATTTACATCCGAAACATTGAATTCGGACCACACCATAAGAAGTGATGCAAATTCAGTGCAACGGCTGTTGAAATGGTGCACATGCGTCCTATGACAAGCCCATCTTAAATTCATCGCTTCTGCGCCAATTTTGCACCACTTCCGGATCCAAAAAGAACATTTTCACTACTTTTTTGGCGACGCTTTTTTGCTGGGATTCTTAATATATTGGTAAATATTCCTCTCCAACTAAGAAGTACTTCACAAATTGTATATGAAAATAAAATTTTGACAAAATTTTCTATAGAAATAAAATTTTGAAAAAATTTTCTATAGAAATAAAATTTTGACAAAATTTTGTATAGAAATAAAATTTTGACAAATTTTTCTATGGAAATGAAATTTTGACAAAATTTTCTATAGAAATAAAATTTGTTTTTGGTTTGTTCGTTTTTGGCAAAAATTTTCTCCAAATTTTGGTAGATTATTTTGGCCTCGAGTGGCAATCGTAGTTTCCTCGCTACATTTCTACCGTATAAAGGTCATTTTTCCCAGGACCTGATGATATTTCCAGTAATATCCTCAAATACTGAGGTGAATCTTTTTCAAGTTATCTTTCTATTCTGTCGAAAAATTTATTAATAATATATTACGAATTTCAAAGGCATCGCTAAATTAAGTACAACTAATAGCCTGTAGTATATTCGGTTTTCGCATGGAAAGTTTTGCGGTTACTCTGGCAAATGAATTGATTGTAATGCAGACTCAGTTTATGCGTAAGATATTTTTTCACTAGAATTTTGTCAATATTTAACAGGAATATATTTAGTTTGATTTATAATTTTAATTATTTTGGAAGAAGTAACAGCAAAGGCGGATATGGTTTTCAACTCAAAAACCGAATACAGTACTATCAATCGACATCTCAACAACGAATTCTTCAGCGGTTACCCAACATAAAACTGCATTTTGAGTTGATTGTAGTTGTCACATTTGATATTTAATAATGTAAGACAATCTTGGGCAAATTTTTTATATAAAATGGTAATTAAAGGAAGGAAAACCTATTCAAACTGTTCATTTTTGGTGTTAAAATTCGTTGTACGATTAATCGAGATGGGATCGTAGGTGGAACTAATGTATCGTACTATAGTTTTGCTAGTCAAAAAAGATTACTCTATAGACAACTTATAATAAAAAAGAAATATTTTAAAAATTTGTTAATGTATTTTTTCATTATTTTCATTCATATACCAAATTAATATCGCATAAAAAATAAAAAAAAACTTTCACACGGGTATATTTGTGAAGTTATTCATCGCAATTCACGAGATCGTGCTACGAAAATTCCGAATTGCAAATAAACAAATACAATATGAAGTTTTGTATTATTAAGTTCTAGTTTATTACCGCCGGCAATTGAGTAAATAGGTATTTTTATTTTACAAATATATTTTAAATAATTGGAAACAGTAGTTCAATAATAGAAACTTATTAGGATTAGAAAACTTGAAACTTATGTCCTATTAAAACCTTGGACTACATTTTCATTTGTCTATTAGATTCAATACAAATTTGCTTTGAAAGGTTAATCGATAATATAAAAAAGCAAATTAAAAATAATTAATTTACATTTTCGTATTATTCAAAAAAATTCAAACAAACTTTTTAAAATTACTATTTAAAATTTAAAAATGTTACATTTAGAATTTTTCAACTATTACATTTTGCGTGGACTCTTATTTATAAATTTCCACGGATTTATTTTCCCTCAAATTTAAAAATATTTTTTTTTATTTTCTTATGTTTTATTAACCCTTGAAAAAAAAACAATTTATAAATGAAATCATTCGTATTTTATTAATCAACGAAGAGTCCACGCAGAATTTAATAGTTGAGCGCCACCTCAAAAACGAGTTATATACGAAAAATGCGATATAATCCCCAAATAAAAATTGGCCAAACGAGAAGAAATGGAAATGCCAGATTTTAACCAAAGATAGTCTAAAACAAAAACTTTCGATTGGTATAGAAATAGTTAGCCTAAAACCTTTTGAATATCGGTAATGTTTATTATACGAAACAGAGAGAAATAAAATTGCATTAATTTTTTTTTCTGAAAAAAAAACTGTCATAATTGGCACTTGTATTTTAAAAATCGACAATGTAAATAATATTATTATAAAACCTATTTTGTGGTTAAAAACAAAACAATAGTATTTATTTCATATCAAAAAGAAAGAAATAATTTTGTGATATTTTTCCAAATAAATAATTTTTTATGTTCTATAAATTTTAATGCATTTTGGCGCTTGTCTGAAACGTTTGTTTAATTGCCCATTAAAAATATAAAAAATCGAGTAATAAAAAATTTTATTAAATGAACTTCCTGTGTAGTTAAAATAAAGAGCATCTTTGGGAGGACACTTTTGAAAGTCCTATTAAATTTGTGTCTTTACAAGAACTTCCAATTTTTTTTTGCTGGGTATTTAATTTTAGGTAATCGTTTGAATAGAGTATTCCTTCTAGTGAATCATTTGTAAACGAACTTTTAATTTTACTTTTTTTTTTTGCCGGACTAAAGATTTGTTCCACATTTACTGTGGAGTGTGTAAGAAATATGATTTCTTGAATATTGACAAAACTAGAAAAGCTAAAGGGGCTTTATTTCCGAATTTAAAAAATCCCAGCAAAAAAAAATTGGAAGTCCAAAGGCACAACTTTAAAAGTACTTCGAGAAGATGCACTCCCAATGATGTTCTTTATTTTAACTACCCAGGAAGTTCTTTTAAGTAAATTTATTATAACTTGGTTTTTTTGTTTTGTTTCAAATAGGTTGCAAACAGAGTAAGAATTCATAAAATGGTACAAATCATTTAAATGTTGTCGAAAAAAAATGCTAAATCCAATCTAAAAAAAATTTAGATTTTTGAAAATAGTTAAATTCAAACGTTTCCGACAAGCGTTAGAATCCATAAAAATTATAAAAAATTATTTATTTGACAAAATATCACAGATTTTTTTAATTAACATCCAAAACATTGAATTCGGATCACACCTAAAGAAGTGATGCAAATTCAGTGCAACGGCTGTTGAAATTGAGGGCTTCCATCCTATGACAAGCCCATGATAAATTCATCGCGTCTGCGTCAATTTTGCACCACTTCCGGATCCAAAAAGAACATTTTCATTACTTTTTTGGCGAGCTTTTTTTGGTGGGATGTTCTCCAAAATTTATAAAGTTTAAGTCCCTGAACTCTGAGTCCAAAAATTGCCTTCAATTTTCTAAAATAAAAATGGGAACTTATTTAAAAATATCTAACGAAACAAATATCGTAATTATTTTCGAGGCAAACATCAGATAATCGGCGTTTTCTATTTTTTGAGTAAAAAATCGCCAAAATGCGAATAAATCGGTAAAACTGGCTGTCCTGTTTATATGTTACATATAGATATTTTGGTTCTCTATTTGATATTAAAAACGTATATAGCAAAATATGTTATAGTAGGGATTCCCAATATATGGCCAATCAAATAGTGAAGGCACTGCTCCTCGAGAGATTTCCACTATGGCCAAATGGATTCAGATTTATATGGGAAAGATAGATTTTTAAGTTTTTTTTTGTGAAGTCATGGAGGAACGAATTATTTTTCCACACATTAATTTTACTTATGTAAAATAATATATTATAAATTTTTAATGCTAAATTTGATTTTTGCACCCATAAATGTTAGGTTAGGTGGCAGCCCGATGTATCAGGCTCACTTAGACTAACTAGTCGGTCCATTGTGATACTACATTGGTGAACTTCTCCCTTATCACTGAGTGCTGCCCGATTCCATGTTAAGCTCAATGACAAGGGACCTCCTTTTTATGGCCGAGTCCGAAGGGCGTTCCACATCGCAGTGAAACCACTTACAGAAGCTTTGAAACCCTCAGAAGGTGGGATAATCCACCGCTGAAAAACATTTTGGTGTTCGGTCGAAGCAGCAATCGAACCCACGACCTTGTATATGTAAGGCGGGCATGCTACACAGAAAAACATTTCCGTAGTTAAACTAACGCTAAATTTAACTTATTTTTATTGGAAAAAATTATTTGCTTGTAGTTAAATTTTATTACTTTTGTCGAAATTTTGCACAGCTTAATGAAATTTTACTTTTAGGTATGTCTCAAAAATTTTATGAACTAAACGAGTCTATAAAGTTCAATGACCGTACACATAAGATCAAAATGAACTAAAACAAATGAAAATTTTCGTACGATTCCCAAAAATAGTAAAAATGAACTACTGTATGGTTAAAATGGTCATGATTTGGCGCCATTAATTTTCTTCTTTACATTTAGTTTTTTTTTAGTTCTTCTTTACTTTGTGGAAATCTCAAAATGTGGAGTAAAATTTAGTTCAATTTTCGAGCGTGGTAGATCATTCTTCCTATAAAACAGTTCACTTTATTTTCGGTGTAACCAGTGCACCACGGTGGCTCCCTGCACTCATAAATAAATTTATTTCATTAAAAATAAATTTATTTCGTTAAAAACTAAATAAATAACTAAGAAAACAGCTGAGGCATGTAAAACCAAAGACATCGGTGTTAAAATTAGGTTCTCTTGCTGATTCTTCTAAGTCACAAAATAAATAATAACAATCGTCTTTTGGTTTCTCATGAAGCTAGAGAGTTTGACAATATAGGAGTTATATCAAATTATTCAATTTACAAATCGATTTTCATTTCAGACAAATCGCCCCATATTTTGGGAATCCCGTTAAATACCGAGAAACAGGGATTCACTAAACCCGGCATAGATAAATGGCTAATCCCTACAAATATGTCGGATGACGAAACCGTATTAACTTTATAGTGAATAAATTTAAATAGAGTATTTTATTTTATGTTGAAATTGTTATTTCCTGGATGGAGAGGTATATTTATTGGCTTGAAAATCTGGTATTGATTGTTTCAATTGTTTTCAATTTTTTTGGTGTGTTTTTAACCGCTTACCGTAGTCTTGATCCAAAAACTGCATTTCATAGACCAATGTTAAAAATATTAAAATTTTTAATTGTTTTAACGTTTTTGTTTTTGAAATCATCATATTAGCATAAATATATACCGAGAATAGTTTGTATTAATCTTTAACTTACCTTAGAAATTGCGATGATTTTAATTTGCAAATATTTATAGCTGCATTTATTATTTCTTGTTCTATTGTGATAAGGGTATGAACGAGTAATTTATTTACCAATTCACGCTTTAAATGGAATATTTTGTGTTTATATTTCACACTTGATCACGGACTGATGCATAGTTTTCGTTTGTTTTGTTTCTGTTTTTTTTCCTGTTTATATTTATTTTTTTTGTAGAATTTATAAAATTGTGGGTATTTTTTTATGATTCAGATTGCACACTATAATGATGAGTTGATTTGTTTTTTGTTGTCTTCAGTTTGCACTTCAAAATGTTTTGAATTAGTTTTTATTTTGTTTATATATTTTGAAGTTTTTTTTTTAATTTGTTTTGGTCTTTTTGTTTTGTTTGTGATTTTTTTTTATTTATTATTTATTTTTCAACTGGTCAGAAACACTTTAAGGGCTAAAAATAAAATAAAAAAAAATTATTATACATTTCCATGAAACACAAAAACTTGTAACACTTTTCTTAATTTTTTTATATTTAATAATATTTTTCATCTCTTTTTTAAGTTTGCCATTTAACACAGATGTTTATTTTAGGTGTTATTTATTATTTGTGATTTATTGCAGTTTATTTTTGTTTTATTTCAGAAGTTATTCGGTGATTAAAATTATAACGGTCAATAACTTCAAACAGTTTTTTTGTTGTTTTGTTCGGATGCGTTTTGTTTGCGAAATTTGTAAAACCTGTATTGTTTTTTTTTCTTCTTCGATTTGTTTAATCAATACACTGATGTATGGGATTCAGAGTTTTATTGTTGTTGTTGTTGAATCGTATTTATTTTTGTTCCTCGTTTGTGTTTTTGGTGCATTATGTTTATTCTTGTTTATTTTTATTTTTTTGTCAATGAAGGGGAATTTCTCATTCATTTTTTCGAAAACCTCATGTTATTCGCGTGCTTTTTTTTGTTGCTGTTGTATAATTTTTTGAAACGTCACTTTGCAGATTCTCGTTTTGTTGTTATTGTTATCATCATCGTTATTATTGTTGTCACTCTGGCTTTGATTAATAAAATGCACAACTTCCGTTTATTAATTCCACGCTACGTTTTTTGCTTTCCTACCGAGCGCTCACAGAATTGCACACTAACTTTGATTTGATTTTGCGGTGTTACGTTTAACGTGCTATATGATCTGGATTATTTCTTGTTGTTGTTGTTATTATTTCGTTGTTACTGTTTTTGTTTTGTTTTTTTTTTGCTCAATGCAATTTTTCAGTTTGTTTTTCGGGGGTTTATTTTGTTACAGAAGCAAAATGTTCTCTCTTTTCTTGAGGGAGTGCAGGCATCGAAGAGTATGTGTACGGGTGTGTGTGAATGTTTGAACCCTGTGTATGACTATGGGGATAAGAGTGTTAGTCAAACGCCACTACTAGATTGAGTGTAGTAAAAAAGTGCACACAAGGCAACCCAAGGAGTAACAAAAACAAAAAAACAATCATGAATGAGTTGTTTTTTCTTGTTGTTGCTATTTTCCTTTTTAGCGAAATGTGACACGACACTCTCTCTCCCATGCTTAGTGTGAATTTGAGAGTCGTTGTTTCACCCCCTCCCCCTCACAAAATCTTGGTTGAATAACGAAGAATGCATGTGGTTTAGATAGGTCTCTGTTTGTCTGTCCTTATGTCTGATTATTTGTCTGTCTGTCTGTCGATCCTATGTTTCGATGATGATGATGATTACGTTAATTTTTTTTGCACATTTTCCTCTTTCGTTTTTGTTGCTGTTTTTTTTTTTTGTTACGTTATAATATGAGTCAAGTGCCGGCATGTGTTTCAGTTTTTCTCTTCTAGCTAACCATCATTTCGAGAGTGTATAGGTGTATGTATGTGAGTGTCTGTTAGAGGGTTTTTTGTGTGTCGCTTTCCGTTGGATTTTTGATTTGTTTTCGTTTTTTTTTTGTTTTTGGTGCAATAGTGCATTTTTGCTACTACGATTTTGTTTTGTGTAAAAAACGTGGTGGTGGTGCGGTGCATTGTGAATGTCTGCTTGTTTCTGATGTTTAGTATTTCTAGTGTCTGTGTTTTTTCAGTGTGTGTGCTTTTTGCAAAGGCGAGAACTGATTTGTGTGTTATTTGCTTGAGTGTCTTCTTATTAATCTCAGTTTAAAACGGAAAATTGATAATGAGTTTATCATAGAAAGAAAAATATAGTCCATGATGCATATGTACCATACGTAAATTTCTCAAGTTCATAATAATATAGGATGATAATAGGTGTGTTTTTGTTTTTTCTGTAAAATATTTTAGACAAATTTGTTGTATTTTGTTTTTAAAGAAGTGTTATTGAAAGAAAGTGAAATGTAGATTTGTAAAAAAAACGTGTGTTTTAAAACCACTATTATTTTCAATTTAAAATTGGGATCTTTCGATTTTTATTTTGTTAAAAACGTTACGAAATCAACGATGCAACATTTTAAACCACGAAAGGCCTTTTTTTGCTATAAAGGAATTAGATCTTCATATTAGTAAAGTTAGTACTTAAAAAAAACATAATTTCGTTTTCATTATTAAGTTTTTATTTTTTTAGTTTAAAAAATTTAGTTATATTTTTGCAATTACCAATGTTATTTTTTCGTTCGCCATATTAAAAAATGCACTGCCATAGTGTAATTAATTATAAATTAAAAAGGTATTATATTTTATTTAAACTTTACGTGATTAAATTTAATTTATTTTAATATAATTAAATTGAATTTATTAAAAATAATGTAAATAAACTTAATTCACTACCTTGAATTAAGCTAAAATGGCAACAAATTTAGTTAATTTAATTTATATTTTAATGGAAATAAATACTACTGAATATATAAATTTAGCTTTGAAATTATTTTTGAATTGTGTGTAATTTTGCCGTCGCTTTTTATGATTTAAAGCCAGTATTAAGTTTTCATTATTTTACATTTTTTCTGCTTTTTTTCGTTTTAGCGATTTCAGCGGCTAAATTTTATTACCTACCTTAAGAATTAACAATATGTAAATTCATAAAACAATGAACCCACCAGAAAGGATGGTATGGGTTAATTTTAAAAATGTTAACTAAACTAAATTACAAAGGCCGATCTCACAAAAATAAGTAAATATTTCTCAAAAATTAAAAAAAAATCATTAGAGGTAATTCATTTTTTTTCAATTAAAAAAATTTCGTAGCTTGATCATTAAATCCTAAGAAAATTGTTAATGCTCATTAGAGGTAATTCATATTTTGTTTTAATTAAAAAAATTTCGTAGCTTGATCATTAAATCCTAAGAAAATTGTTAATGCTTTAGTTTATATTGAATTAATAATTGAATTTTGTTTACCTACTTTTATTTCATTAAATTTTTGAGACATACTTGGGATATGGAAAACTGCAGTGGAAAATTCCGAAAAAAAATTAATTTTGAAAAAAATCCAAATATTAGCAATATCATAATTTTAGCATTGCAGTATTTTTCTATTAAAGTTTACATTGGGTGGCAAAACAATATATGAATTATGTATATGATTTAGTAATGATTTGTTTTCTTTACTTTTAGTTCATTTTTGCTTATATATGAGATAGAAAAAATTCGTAAATCGTTAAAAAGTCAATAAATTGTCGTTTTTTTTTTATAAAGAATTGTGGAAATCTCAAAACATGGAATACAGTTTAGTAAATTTTCGCACGAGTTCCTTTACATTTTCATTTCTTTTCTGCAGCAAACATTTTTTCCCCTGCCGACGGAAATTATAAATTTTAATGCTTCACTGAAAAACCAGTGAACCCACCAGAAAAGAAAATTTTATTTAATTTTAGAAAAAATATATTAATTTTAGAAAATTTTAACTAAACTGTATTAGAAACGCAGATGTCACGCCGATTTCACAAAAATAAATAAATAATTTTTGACAAATGCAAAAAAACAAATATTAGATAAAATTATGATTTTTCATTTATTAAAGAAAATTCCGTAGTTTGAAGGAAAAAATTGGAGTTCAAAATTGCAAAAATGTCTTTAGCACCATACAAAGTTCATGATGGCCGCATTATTGGTAAAATTTACAAATTTTAATTTAGTTAATCTTTATGTTTTTTTTTTTTTTGAATTTAGTTAAAATTTAACTAACGTACGCAAAATATATTAAAGTCATGGAAACTTTCTTAAAACGTAATAAATTCATGAACTATAATAGAATTAAATCGGCTTTAGTGAAATAGAGGGTTCACTTTTTTTTGAGTGTTTATATGCAAGTGAATAAATACGAGTTATTTATCTCTTTTTGGTATTTGATAAAACATTATCTTGACTAATAATAATAATAAGAAAATACTTTCTATCTACACTCAAACAAAGTGATCCCACGACGAAAGAAAATGTAGGTTGATTTTAGAAATTTTTATCTAATATAAGTAAATTTTTTCGGTAAATTAAACAACATTTATAAGACATATTAAAATAGTTTCTATAATATAAGAAAACTAGGTATTTAGAAGAAAAATAAATAATAAATTAGTAACAGACAAGACCGAATCTTATGTACACCGAAAAATTAGCACCTAAATATTTTCAATTAAAATATTGATTGAAGTTGAAAACGCAATCAATTAAAAAAAATAACATATACAATTAAGATTGAAATCAAATTAAAACAAGTAAGTAAAGTAGAAAGTCGGTCGGGGCCGACTATATCATACCCTAAACCACCATTACAGAATTAGTAATCATAAGCATTTGTGGGGTAACATATAGGTCTGGGAGATAAACCGCAGTTGCATATTTAAGAAAATTAAGGGGTACATGTCTATGGGTGCTTTGTGTCAATCTGACTATAGCTCATAGTCAATGTTGCCAGGGCAAATGTTCGGTTTACCCTACAAGGACAAAAAAAGTTCCCTACTTTCCCATACATTCCCAAACAATTTTCCCTACTATATTTTTCGTTAAATTTAAAAAATTTTACAAAACAAAACAAACATGAATATGCAACGTATATAACTTAGAATATAAATTTGTATTACAATCACGGTTGCCACAATTGGTACAATTCTACCCAAATTAGTAATCTTTTTTGTTAAATCTCTATAAAAATAAAATTTTGGAAAAAGTTTCTATAAACAAATTTTTGTGAGAAATTTTTCTATAGAAATAAAATTTTGACAATAAATTCTATAGAAATAAAATTTTGAGAAAAAATTCCACAGAAATAAAATTTTGAGAAAATTTTTTATAGAAATAATATTTTGAAAAAAATTTCTATAGAAATACAATTTTGACAAAATGTTCTATAGAAATAAAATGTTGACAAAATTTTCTGCAGGAATAAAGTTTACCACACATTGTTAAAGATCAAGTCTTGCCAGCTTTTAATTTCCTCTTCTAGAGCCAGCAAAATGTAAAAATTATTACAAATTGTGTTGAGTGAAAATGTCCTACATTGTGGTCCTACGTCCCTACAAAATGCTAAATATTAGAAAACCCCTACATATAGGGAATTTCCCCTACTTCTAGCAACACTGACTGTTTTGATATTGCAACTACGGAGTTAGTATGCCACTAATATTGAGTCCATTATTAAAAAAGAGAAAATCGTCCAATTAGTGTGGGTAATAAATACAAATTTGTAAAAATCGAGCAATATTCTTATGTAAGAGCTACAAGTACGTATAAGTACAATCGGCTAGTACACCGAAATTTGAAATTTGAGTAACATTGGTTAATAAATAAGAGTACCATGGTCAAATTTGGGAAAATCGGGCGATGCATATATATGGAAGCTATATCTAAATTTGAACCAATTTGCATAATATTTTGCGGGTTTGATTAATACCACAAAAGGTTACCTTGTGCAAGATTTGAGTAAGATCAGTTAAGAAATGAGGCCTGTATGGTCAAACCTAAGGTTATTAGGGGCGAATTTTTCAAAATCGGGTGATACGTATATGGGAGCTATATCTACATCTGAACCGATTTCGATGAAATTTTGCACATATAGTTAGTACTGTAGGGGACTGGATCTAGCCAACTTTTAGTAAGATCGGTTAATAAATAAAGGTTCTATGGCCAAATTTGGGAAAATCGGGATATACATATATATGGGAGCTATATCCAAATCTGAACCGATTTCGATGATTGTTTGCACATATAGTTAGTGCTATAGAAGACTACATTTAGCTAAATTTGGGTAAGATCGGCTGATAAATAAGGGTTTTATGGTCAAATTTAGAAAAATCGGGCGGTACATATATATGGGATCTATAGCTAAATCTGAACCGATTTCGATGATTTTTTGCACATATAGTTAGTGCTATATTATTTATCAACCGATGCAACTTTGAGTAAGATCGGTTGATAAATAAAGGTTTTGTGGCCAAATTTGGGAAAATCGGGCGATACATATATATGAGAGCTATATCTAAATCTGAACCGATTTGGCTAAAATTTTGCAGACTTCAAGGGCGATGGAAAAGATTACCTTTTGCCAAATTTGGTGACGATCGGTTTAAAAAAACGCGCAATGTGACCCCATTTGTCGAAATCGGGTGATACATATATATGGGAGCTATATCTAAATTTGATCCGATTTCTTCCAAATCCTGTGAACAACAAATACATGGACAGACGGACGGACACCAAGCGCTAGATCGACTCAGGAGGTGACTCAGAAAGTCGATCGGTATATATTTTATGGGGTCTAAAATCAATATTTCTGGTAGGCACATTTTTTGGCCGATCAAACTTATTATACCCTGACCACTATGTAGTTTATGGTATAATAAATGATATCAATTTAGAAAATGATTCAATGTTTTTACGTTTCCAATTAAAATAATAATTATTCAAATTAACATTTTAATAAAATGAATAAATATTTTTAAATAAAAAATATAATTTAAAATTTTGTTTGGAAATAATTACTTTCTATATATGTACATTATAGATTGACTCAAATCCAAAGAAAAATTCAAATATAATTATAATCGAAAAATTCCTAAGAAAGTATAAAATCTTATAAAGTCATCAGAAAATTGTTTCATCTAAATATAAATAAATAAATTATTGTGTGCCTGAATTAAAAGCATAATTGAGTATCGCGATAGGTTAGGTTAGGTGGCAGCCCGATGTATCAGGCTCACTTAGACTATTCAGTCCATTGTGTTGCCACATTGGTGAACTTCTCTCTTATCACTGAGTGCTGCCCGATTCCATGTTAAGCTCAATGACAAGGGACCTCCTTTTTATAGCCGAGTCCGAACGGCGTTCCACATTGCAGTGAAACCACTTAGAGAAGTTTTGAGTCCCTCAGAAATGTCACCAGTATTACTGAGGTGGGATAATCCACCGCTGAAAAACTTTTTGGTGTTCGGTCGAAGCAGGAATCGAACCCACGACCTTGTATATGCAAGGCGGGCATGCTAACCATTGCACCACGGTATCGCGATCAAAATCGATTAAATTTGAATCAATTAAAAATTTTCTTGAAATTAAACAATTACTTCTTTAATCAAGAATGCTAAGATTTTTGCGATTTAAGCTATTTCACTTAAAATATTAATTGGATCAATTAATTTCGTGATTGAATCAGAAAAATAATTTCTGTGTACTATATTATATTCCATTTTTACCTCGAGGCATAATACGTATGAATTGTACTTAATGTCAGAAATATGTGAAGTAAAATTTATTAAATTTTATCAATAAATAAAACTCTCAGAATACAAATGAGTAAAAATAGCATTACTACTTAAAAAATTAATTGATTAAATTATTAATTTTGTTTGTTTTGAATCTGTTAATAAAAAGTACAGTTTCATAAAGTAATTGAATCAATTAAATTTTTTATTGGGTCAATAGAATTTTTACTTGACTTTGATGTTATTATTGTCGTCATTGAAACAATTTCAATTAAAACTTAATAGAATCCATTAACATTGTGATTATAATTAAAAATTAAATTTGTTTAGATTTATTTGTCAAAAAAAAAACCTCATATTATAATTTTTGTATTTTTTCCCCAATTACAAAATTTTAATAAAATAGTTAAAATAGTAAGGGCAAACCCTTTCCTGTTAGATCTCACAATCACTAAAAGTATATTTAACTTTTATAAATTAATTTACTTTATAACAAAATTTATAAAATATTAAAATCTAATTTCTAACATTTTATCGATAGCACTTGCCGTCGGATTATCAATGAATTTTTGAAAATATTTTGCTAGTCCATATAAGCATAGAGATTATGGTCATTAAGTCATTATAAATGTGTAGAAATTAAAAATTATCAAATTGAGAAACTTACGATCGTTCATCAGGTACTAATAAGGAGATCATATTAAATTTATTTTATTAAATTTTTAAGAAAAAAGAATGTTTTCCGTTATAAAATATTTACACGTTTTTTTAAGTTATGAGACGAATTCATATTTTTTAATACACAAAATAAAAAATTAAAGAATAACAATTTATGTTTTTATTTTTAAGGTGAATTCATAAATTTTGATTTTTATTCACAACATAAAAATTTTCACAAATTATAATAAAAAAAAGTTTGTTTATATTTGTTAACTTATTAATTTCAACAAAAATTAAAAATAAATATTTTGTTTTTTTGGTTTCCCACATTTGAATTTGTTTCACTGTTAACTAACATTTCTCGCATTACATAAATGTAATTTTTTTTTCAAATTGCAATTCTCACAACTCGCTTTTTCACAAAAGTTAAGATTTAAGTAATGTTGCAATTAATTAACATAATTATTATCAATTATCCACATTAAATATGAGATGCTGCAGCGTATTGTGGTTGCAGTTCCGAAAAATGCACTAATTAACCTCTGTGAGGCACTCAAACACACACACACACACTCACAAACAGTCTCATACCCACACACAATCTCATAGAGCCACTTTATTTTGAGAAATCTCTGTTTATCTTTAGTTTTTCATTTTGTTATTATTTGTTTAATTAATTAATTGAATGTTAGTAATTGTTGTCCACCAAAAAAAAAAAAAAAAAATACGAATATAAATTGTTTCTGTTCTTAAATCTTCAACAACAACAAAACTGTAGTTGCCAAAAGAGAAAAAAAAATAGTACAAGTTTCCGCGTGCATTAGTTAATTTTTGACAGTTGGAGGAGGTCGGTCAGCTGTATTATTATTATTATGGTCAATCGTAGTTGCCGACAAATAACGAGAATAAAAGAAATGTACTTGTTACCCGCCTGATTGCTAAAAGCGTACTGATTTTGATTATTTGTTATTACGGCGTAACAAGCACAGTAAGAAATCATTGTTGTTGCGTTGCGAGCTCTGCTCTGCTAGTGCTGGCGTCAACGTTATGGGCCATAGTAGAAGAGCAATAGTCGTCGGTTGACTGCAAATAATCCCACACATACACACACGCGCGCAAATGTCTTACTCGCCAAAAACAAGAAGATGTTCGACGATGACAGTACAAAACAAAAGCACACACAAATCACATGAAAGAAAAACAAAAACAGTTGATTTGCAGTTAAAGCTTCGTTGTGTGCTTTGTCCGTTTTCCGTTGCTGTCTAGTGGTCTGGACGGGTGGTACTCGCAACTAAAACACTCATCATCATCATCATCATACACCAACCAAACCATGCCAGGCCAGCCATTCATCTATCCAGAGGCACTACACTAAACTACCACACATGGTGGGCCCAACCAACTAAAACAGACAACAAACAAAAGTTACCATCATTGCCAAAAACACAAAAGAAAAAGTTTTGTTGGTTTTAAGGGGTTGGGGCGGAGGGTGAGGCATTGAGCACACGACATTCTCAATAACTGCAAATGAAGAGTGTGATGACGATGTTTGGCAGCGCAACATCATTACAAAGATAATGATTGGCAACAGTGACCATACTGATGATGAAGATAATCATTGCCATAGTCATGATGGGCTTTATCCAAGAGTGAATTGATAATGAACATATGGACACACACATACGTTGCCTTACACCCATACATTCACACACCGGCGCACTTAGGCTCTCATTTGTTTTGAAGCAAAACAAAACAAATATATGGCCAACAAAAACAAAAAAAAACACACACCCCCAATCCACACACGAGTGAATTAGCAAAACATTACGACCCCCACGAAATTCTCATTGATAGTAGTCGGCAATACTCGAACCTCTTGTATGATACCACGACCGACCATGGGCAAACAGTAACTGAAAGCTTAACTAAAACTATTCGCACTTGATGGCGTATGTGAGCTGGCCACACACACACATCCAAACGCACAACTTTACACATACTAAGCAAATATACTTTGGAGTAAAAACACTACACACATTTATTCTCCGCGACTCCTGAGTTTTTCCACGTAGATGTTTGTGTGGGGATTTTTAAAGGATGCCAGATTTGGAGAATGTAATAAGGCGATTGATAGGTATACGGCAGTAAAACACGATCTACGAAAATTTGCCAATACAAATTGTTGTTGTTTATTATCGTGAAACAGAACAGCGGGAATCTTTTCCGTTTTTATACCCACCACCATAGAATGGTGATGGGGTATAATTAGGCTTGCCAGACGGCCGGGATTCGTCTGGATTGTCTCGGAATTTCGTCTCCAGGACGTGTCCCGAATCTTTCACAAATTTTTTCAAAAATCCCCGGAATTTCAATTATTCAAGGCATATGTTTTAATTTTTTTTTTTATTTTTAAGGAAAGAAAACGACTTAAAATTAAAGCGCTTTCAAAAAATTCGTTGGTTATGGATTTTCATACTTTTTTAAATGCAAATTTGTCTGTCAGATTTGTACCATTTCATTCAAGCTCATCACTATGAGAAACAAATCAAATCACTGTCTTTCGAATCATCAGCTGTCACTTGAGCAGTAAATATACGCAAATTCAAATTCACGTTTTTCTGCGAAATGCATTTTTACAAATTATAAGTCAAGTCTATACTCCCTGCCAACATTTCAAAGTTTGATTTTATTCTTATTACTGCCATAGACTCTTTAGTGACACTATAACAATCCCCAACTCTGATCCGAAATATACCCAAAACATGTCCATTGCGATATCCAAATTCCCAGTATCGAACGTCACTACATAAGAAGCAGCGATTGTCATCTCAGACCTTAAGTTTGTTAGTCAAAACCGAAAGTAATATGCCAGTAAATATGAGTTTAGGTTTCCGTTTTTTTAAAAAACAAATTTTCCAAAAAAAGTTTGATATAAAATCGTCGCAGCCATCTTGGGAGAAAGTTTCAGAAGCTCCACCATATTTAGAAATTCCAAAGTCTGCAGACAATAACGACTACGCCATGGCGTTTATACAAATTTACCAAGTCATAAAATATTGGCAAGTATTTTCAAAAAATGTGACTGTTTTTGCTTGTCCCAACAAATCCCGGAATGTACGGCACAACGTACCGAATTTCGGCAACCATCATCTGACAACCCTACGTAGCCACCGTGATGCAATGGTTAGCATAACCGCCTTGCATACACATCGTCGTGGCTTCGATTCCCGTTTCGACCGAACACCAAAAAGATTTTCAGCGGCGGATTATCCCACCTCAGTAATGCTGGTGACATTTCTGAGAGTTTCAAAGCTTCTCTTAGTGGTTTCGCTGCAATGTGGAACGCCGTTCGGACTTGGCTATAAAAAGGACGTCCCTTGTCATTGAGCTTAACATGGAATCGGGCAGCACTCAGTGATAAGAGAGAAGTTCATCAATGTGGTATCACAACGGACGGAATAGTCTAAGTGAGCCTGATACATCGGACTGCCACCTAACCTAGGTATAATAAGTTTGTCATTACGTTTGTAAAACATCGTAATATCGATTTCGGATTATATAAAGCATATATATTCATGATCAGGGAGAAATTCTAAGGCGATATAACCATGTCCGTCTGTCTGTCTGTTGTAATCACACTAGAGTCTTCAATAATGAAGCTATTGTACTGGAATTTTGCACAAACTCGTCCTTTGTATACAGGCAGGTCAAGTTCGAAGATGGGCTATATCGGTCCAGGTTTTGATATAGTCCCCATATAAACCGACTTCCCGATTTGGGGTCTTGGGCTTATAGAAACCGTAGTTTTTATCCGATTTGCCTGAAATTAGAAATCTAGAGGTATTTTAGGACCATAAAGAGGTGGAAAACGATTATCGGTCCATGTTTTGGTATAGCCCCCATATAGACCGATCTCCCGATTTAACTTCTTGAGTTTCTAGAATCCGTAGTTTTCATCCAATTTACCTGAAATTAAAAATTTAGAGATATTTTAGGACCATAAATAGGTGTGCCGAAAATGTCAATTATCGGTCCATGTTTTGGTATAGCCCCCATATAGACCGATCTCCCGATTTTACTTCTTGGGCTTGTAGAAACCGTACTTTTTTATACAATTTGCCTGAAATTGAAAATCTGGATGTTTTTTAGGACTATAAATAGGTGTGCTGTATATGTTATAGACCGATCTCCCGATTTTACTTCTTGGGCTTCTAGAAACCGTAGTTTTTATACAATTTGCCTGAAATTGAAAATCTGGAGGTTTTTTAGGACTATAAATAGGTGTGTTGAATATATTGTGTATCGGTACAGGTTTTGATATAGCCCCCTTAATAACCGGCCCTCCAATTTGGGGTCTAGATTCTAGAACCGCCATATAGACCGATATTGAAGGCGCAGTGGCAATGAAACTGAATGTAAAATTTCCAGATTTTACTTCTCGTCACAGATTTTAGATCAAGGCGTTATTTAATCATTTTCTTGCACACTTACACGAGATGATAATGATTCCTCTAAAACTCTAACAAAATTGGATCTTTTGAATCCAGAATCTGATCTAGTCTTCATAGGTAGAATTTTTAAATTTATCTTCGGGAAGCGTTCTGGTTGAACTGATCTGCTTGGGAGAATATTTTATGGCAAATAATTCAATATATTATCAAGTAATCCGTTACGACGAAGAACTTTCAAAGGAAACTATTATAATTGATTCATGGTGGTGGGTATTTAAGATTCGGCCCGGCCGAACTTACTGCTGTATATACTGATGCTCAGTTGCAGACGTCTGCAACTAAAGTTGTTTGTTACAGATGCGCTAGTGTGTGCATTATTTACCGGTCTGTACATACATGACTTACGCAACGAATTGTTCGAGGTTCGATTCTTCTTCCGTGTAAACGGTAAAACTTAAAAATATTTGATTGGTGAGAGCTACACAAATGAGAACGATAAAGAGAAGGTGCAATTAGTCAGAAAATTAAAAAAAAAAATAGCAAGTCTTTATTAAATTTGGAAAAACAAAACCCAATTATTGTTCTATGGCCTAAAATTTCATTTGGGAAGATATTTATACCATTCACCACTACTGTGGTACAGGGTATAATAAGTTTGTGCATTTGTATGTAACGCCAAGAAGGAAACATCTGAGACCCATCGTTTAGTATACCGATCGTCTTCGAATTAAATTCTAAGTCGATTTAGCGATGTCGGTCTGTCTGTCTGTCTGTCCGTCCGTCTGTCTGTCTGTTCATGTATTTTTGTGCGCAAAGTACAGGTCGCAGTTTAAGTCCGATCGTCCTCAAATTTGACATAACGTCTTTCTTCGGGTAGAAGACAATCGCTATTGATTTTGGCAAAAATCGGTTCAGATTTAGATATAGCTGCCATATATAGTTATCATCGATTTGATCATAATTCACGTATTTATGAACCGACGTTCTTCAAATTTTGAACATCTGAATGTTTTGTCAGTCCCGTAAAAACTGCCAAATATCAGCTAAATCGGTTCAGATTTATATATAGCTCCCATATATATCTTTCGTCCGATTTGGACTTATATGGCCCCAGAAGCGAGTGTTTTGCCCTGATTTGTTTCAAATTTTGCACAACGAGTACGTTTAATAGTACCGTTAATTGTGCCAAATTTAGTTGAAATCGGTTCAGATTTAGATATAGCTCCCCTATATATCTTTCGTCCGATTTTGACTTATATGGGTTCAAAAGCCAGAGTTTTGCCCTGATTTGATTAAAAATTTGTACAAGGAGTACGTTTAATAGTATCGTTAATTGTGCTAAATTTAGTTGAAATCGGTTCAGATTTAGATATAGCTGCCATATATATTTATCCCCGATCTGGTCATAATTGGCGTATTTATCAACCGATGTTCTTCAAATTCAGTACATCCGAATATTTTATGAGTCTCGAAAAACTTGCAAAATATCAGCCAAATCGGTTCAGATTTAGATATAGCTCCCATATATATCTTTCGTCCGATTTAGACTCATATGACCACAGAGGCCAAAGGTTACTACCGATTTACGTGAAATTTTGCATAAAGAGTAGAATTGACATTCTACCAATACTTGGTAAATGTGATTGAAATCGGTTGAGATTTTGATATAGCTCCCATATATATCTTTCGTCCGATTTGCACTTATATGGCCTCAAAAGTCAGAGTTTTGCCGTGATTTGGTTCAAATTTTGCACAAGGAGTACGTTTAACAGTATCGGTAAGTGTGCCAAATTTGGTTGAAATCGGTTCAGATTTAGATATAGCTCCCATATATATCTTTCGCCCGATTTATACTCAAATGACTACGGGGGCCAAAGTTAAACTCCCATTTACGTGAAATTTTGCAGAGATAACAGAATTATTATTCTAACTATGCTTGCCAAATTTAGTCGAAATCGGTTCAGATTATATATAGCTCCCGTTATATGTACACCAGAGTTGGGAAAATATGGTAGACTATTTCATATTTTAGACCCATTTTCAATGGGATTTTCCTCCAATTGACTGCATAGTTTCCACGGAGAATATATTTAATATGATATTTAAGTGTGTCAAGTTTGATCTAATTTGGTTCAGAATTAGATAAAGCCTCCATATATCGGTTTTCCGGTTTATACAAATATGGTCAAAATTCCCACACTTTACACAAAATTATGTGATAATTTCCCCATATCTTAGTCATATCCTACACACTGTAATGCCTGACTTTCCACAGAACGGTTGAGTTTTAAATGAGGCTCCAAGTCGCCCGACTTGACCAAATAATATAACACAACCCACACTTGACCACATATCTTGGCAAGATCTAACCAATATCCTTGTACAATCGTCACTGCTGAGTAGCAAAAATTGTAAATGTTACTCAAATTGTCCTATATCTCGAATACATAAGTATCACCTGATAAATCGCAAATGCTCTTTTGTACAATTGCCTCCAAATTTCTCGTTTCATATTTCATATATTTTTTTTTTAACATTGTGTTTCATTCCAGGACGTTAGCCGATTTCAATTTTAATTCTAGAGATTTTGTAGAAGTACAAAAAATTGTCTCCATTATAAGTATTTGTATCTGCTCCCAGCAAATCTGAAGTAGTTGAGATGGTAACACAAATGTTGGTCTACATAGTGGTGAAGGGTATAATATAGTCGGCCCCGCCCGAATTTACTTACTTGTTTGATAATAAGTCTGTGCATTAGTATGTAACTCCTCGAGGAAGCAGCCGGATATTATATCAATCGTCTTAGAATCGAATTCGGTCTCGTATTAACGTTGTCCGTCCTTCTATCTCGAAAAAAAAACTAAACGGAAAAAACTTGTAAAAAATGCTCAGAAATAATCCCTTTCATTATATATCCAGTACCCTATAAATAATAAATAAACGTGGTCGAATTTGAGTAAAAATCGATTATGACTCAAACATCTCTCATACTTTTCCCTTAATATTGTGCTCAGGGCAAGGAGTTTTCACACAAAAAAGTCTTTTAATTTGCTACAATATTGTTCTGTTCGAGGGCAGCCTTTTTATATTTCAGGATTGTGCAACAATCTGCCAACTGACAGCTCTGCCGTAAAGCATTTTGAAATTTGAATGTTATTTGAAGGTTAAAAGATTCACTTCGCCAAAAAAGGAATTAAATGGTGAATATTTTTGTGCGATCATTTTTTACAACTTTCGACGTGGATTTACTCAACAACAATGCATCAATGAACTTAATTAATTTTTTTAGCAATTAAGCTCCGTTATGGAACAGTAGTCGAGTGCCCGCAGAGAAGGAATGTGAGTAAAAAGTTATTTTTGGATGAGGAGAAAAAAATTTTTGTCCCAAAAATGTTCGCGTAAAATTTCATTTCAGGGGAATGTAGTATTCTTGTCTGTGCCACCGTAGTGCAATGGTTAGCATGTCCGCCTTGCATACATAAGGTCGTGGGTTCGATTTCTGCTACGACCGAACACCAAAAAGTTTTTCAGCGGTGGATTATCCCACCTCAGTAATGCTGGTGACATTTCTGAGGGTTTCAAAGCTTCTCTAAGTGGTTTCACTGGAATGTGGAACGCCGTTCGGACTCGGCTATAAAAAGGAGGTCACTTGTCATTGAGCTTAACATGGAATCGGGCAGCACTCAGTGATAAGAGAGAATTTCACCACTGTGGTATCACAATGGACTGAATAGTCTAAGTGAGCCTGATACATCAGGCTGCCACATAACCTAACCTAACCTAACCTTGTCTGTGTATCGCATTTTAATCTTTTACTCATATTTACTCAACTGTAGATTAACCCTTAAATGCACAAGATCACCGATTCCTCCGAAAAAATATATAATATTCAAAATGGTAATAAAGAACATCTGCATGCCACATTTTTTAAAAAATTTTTCTATGTGTTTGTTTTTGAAAAAAGTAGTGGTTGTATCTTAAAAAAATACATTGCGCATTACACCCAGAGAAGGAATATGATCACCTCAACCATGTTTAAAGAGCAAAATGTCATTCTTGGATGGTGGCCATGTAATATGTTCGTCGCAACCATGTTATTTTCTCGGAAATGATTAATCTGTTTTCGGAGAGCATGTTATGTTTGGCGAGAAAACAAAATTTTTGCGAGAAACATGTTACATGGTCATCATCCAAAAATAACATTTTACTCTTGAAACATGTTTGGTCATATTCCTTCTCTGTGTGTAAACTAACTTTTTATTTACAAATAAACAATTTTATTTTAGTAGAGATATTTTTACATTACACCGTTTTTTTTTACTAACTTTACTTTCATCTCTGGTAAATATTATTTAACTTCCAATTTGTAGTTTTTGAATTCTTGAATTTTCTGTCAAATTTTGATTTTAAATTTTGACTGCAGATTACTCAGAAGTATTACAAACTTTCCGGAAAAACATAGTATTAAAACTAGCAAACTAGATTTCATAGAATTCGGTCAAAATTTTAAGACGTAAGAATTTTTGCTGGTTCTACTTTAAAAAATACAGTGCGCAGGGTTAAGGGTTAAATTACATTAGCTTACATAATATTCAAAATATTTGACATGTTATTCTTCCCCATTTTAGAAATTATCACAAGACTTCTCTAAAAAATCTGGCCACATTGCACCGGGAGAATATTACGGAAGGCTTAAATTCGTCACTTCATACCATCTCATATTCATTGAAACAAATAAACAAAAAGACAATGGACAAGAAGGACACATGGTCTTTTGCTCTTGCGCTTTGTCGTCCATCATACAATCGGACAAAAACTTTTGGGAAAAATACCATCATCATCATAATCATTGTCCCCAGTTCAAGTATCATCTTACCACAGACAGCAATCCTTGCTGCTCTCACTATCATCGCTCTTGTAAGGAATTTTACAATACAACCAAGTCATTAGGAATGATACATCACACCAACCAATTCATACAATAACACAACCAAACTCTCTCAAACTTAAGTCGATTTACAACAAATGAGAGATATGCGATTTTATTCTTGGTCTTCATACATGTATGTCTTCATGGTTTACTTGTACAGATGTTTGAGTACAATTTACTATTGCTCATTATTTGCATGCGCTAAGTAACAATTTATCGTGATAATGATGATGATGATGACAATGTTGTGGTTGGATGCTTTGTATTTGTTGTTGTTTTCCTTCACATTTTAGTTAGTCCCATACAGAATGCAAAGATTATAGATTACAGAAGATGGGAGATTGGCTACTGAGCACATCAAACCATTTACCACATTAGTTTAATACTCGAACCAAACGCATATACGACAAGTATTGACATAGCATTAAAATACAAATAAAAAGAAATTAAGAGCACGAAATAAATTTCTATAAAGGGGAAAATGTATTTTTTTTGTTGTTGTCTAAAATTTAACATTAAGAAAATTAAATTTTTCATTTAAAAAATAAAAACGATAAACAACTAAAAGAATACAAACATGTATTAAACTAATCTGGTAAATGCAACATTTGGTATGACGCAAGCCAATCTCCCATCTTCCTCAAATCTATAATCTTTGACAGAATGGACTTGAAGGTGGATATCAACTCACCGGTTAGTTGGTAATTTCACTTTGTTTTGTTGTATTCCGTGTGTAAAAGCCAATACTTCAAGTTGGGCTACAGTGACTTAAATATTCTATGCAATACTGCTCAAAGTAGTTGCAACTGTAATTTTAATGAAATAGGAATTTTAATAAAAAAAAAAACTTATTAGAGCAATTACTTTAATGCAAAGTTGTTGTTTATCTCTTTTGAATATAGAGACCAAAGTTGCCTGTATTGGGCATATTTTTCCGTGAATGGTGGCGAAATGTTTGAGTTGGGGACATGGTGGGGAATTTCCATGCATTCATATCCGGCACATTCTCCATACACGCTCCTTTTCGCTGCTTTTCGACCTCGAAAAAAAAATAGATGTCGAAAGTGATGATTGTTCCTCGTTTATAATACGAATATTTTCATTGTTTAACAGAATATTAGTTATAATAACGAAACATTTTGTTGTATTTACGGATTTGTATTGTTGTTTTAATGAAGTTTTTCGGTTTATCCGAAAATCCAAATTTTTTAAAAACCTGTTTTCGGTTTCTTACTTCGTCCGAAATCTTAGCCGGTAAGACTAAGAAAAAAACAAGTATATACGGCCGTAAGTTCGGCCAGGCCGAATCTTATGTACCCTCCACTACTAAAGACGGTCATCCACAATTAAATTACTTGGGTTGCGACTGATGGCAAGGCATCTTAAAACTTCTTAACATCATCTTCTCAACTGTAAGCTAGTCCAGGCGGGATATATAGTAAACAAAAGAAAGGTCGATTAAATACGTATATATTCAGTTCTTGATCGGTATATACTCGTATACGGAAGAAATATTTACTGTTTGGTAGATTGGTAGAATTCTTAATAATTTGGAAGATCTTGCAAAATATTCCTCTCCAACTATGAAATGCTTCATAAATTTTCTATAGAAATAACATTTTGAAATAAAAGAAGAATTAAGAAATAAAATAAATAAAATAAATAAAATTTTGACAAAATTTTCTATAGAACTAAATTTTTCGTGTTTTGTTTTTTTATTGTTGGTTTGTACTGTAATCATATTTGTTGTTTTGATCTCAGCTTTAAAACCATTGTGCTGACTAAACTACAAGTGTAGCTTAACCAACAGAGGAAAATAGTGTTTGTAAAATTTATTTGGGCAAAGCCCTATAGACTGCAAGATGGTTGGATGGACGAACGTTTCGGAATTACCACATTCCTCATCAGCATCCTCTACTTGCCGCAAATCTATCAACCAATTATCAGAATAAATTCAGGCAGTTCAATAAACCCAACAATGAACCACACTTGAACCTTCCGAAAAAAGGTTTTACATGATAGCCGGCTTATGCCGAAATAAATTCATACAAACATCTCTCTTTTCCTTTGCCACCATCAAATCATCGATTTGAGTGCAGTTTATTTGCAGTTGGGTTTATTTTGAGCGTGCTTTCTCTTAATGTGGTAATTCCGAAACGTGCGTCCATCCAACCATCTTGCAGTCTATAGGGCTTTGCCCAAATAAATTTTACAAACATTCTTTTCCTCTCTTGGTTAAGCTACTCTTGTAGTTTAGTCAACACAATGGTTTTAAAGCTGAGATCAAAACAACAAATATGAAATAAATTTTTGACAAAATTTTGTATAGAAATTATATTTTGACAAAATTTCCTAAAGACATAAAATGTTGAAAAAATTTTCTATAGAAGCATAAAATTTTGACAAAATTTTCTATGGCAATAAAATTTTGACAATCGAGTGGCAATCGTGATTTTTGTGTGATTGGGGATCGGTTTATATGGGGGCTATATATAATATAGATCGAAAAAGACCATACACTAGAGAAATGTACCAAATTTCAACCTGATCGGATGAATTTTGCTCCTCCAAGATCCGCAGTCTCTTGGAGGAGGTCAAATCTGGAGATCGGTTTATAGAAGGGCTATATATAATTATGGACCGATTTGGACCAATTCTGGTATGGTTGTTAGCGGCCACACACTAACACCACGTGCCAAATTTCAACAGAATCGGATGAAATATGCTTCTCTTAGAGGCTCCGCAAGCCAAATCTGGGGATCGGTTTATATGGGGGCTATATATAATTATGGACCGATGTGGCCCAATTTGTGCACGGTTGTTAGAGACCATATACCAACAAAATGTACCAAATTTCAGACGTATCGGATGAAATTTGCTTCTTGTTGAGGCTTCGCAAGCCAAATCTGGGGATCGGTTTATATGGGGGCTATATATAATTATGAACCGATATGGACCAATTTTTGCATGGTTGTTAGAGACCATATACCAACAACATGTACCAAATTTCAGCCGAATCGGATGAAACTTGATTCTCTTATAGGCTCCGCAAGCCAAATCTGGGGATCGGGTTATATGGGGGCTATGTTAGGTTAGTTAGGTTAGGTTAGGTGGCAGCCTGATGTATCAGGCTCACTTAGACTATTCAGTCCATTGTGATACCACATTGGTGAACTTCTCTCTTATCACTGAGTGCTGCCCGATTCCATGTTAAGCTCAATGACAAGGGACCTCCTTTTTATAGCCGAGTCCGAACGGCGTTCCACATTGCAGTGAAACCACTTAGAGAAGCTTTGAAACCCTCAGAAATGTCACCAGCATTACTGAGGTGGGATAATCCACCGCTGAAAAACTTTTTGGTGTTCGGTCGAAGCAGGAATCGAACCCACGACCTTGTGTATGCAAGGCGGGCATGCTAACCATTGCACCACGGTGGCTATAGGTAAAAGTAATCCGATATGGCCCATTTTCAATACCATCCGACCTACATCAATAACAACTACTTGTGCCAAGTTTCAAGTCGATAGCTTGTTTCGTTCGGAAGTTAGTGTGATTTCAACAGACGGACGGACGGACGGACATGCTTAGATAGACTCAGAATTTCACCACGACCCAGAATATATATACTTTATGGGGTCTGAGAGCAATATTTCGATGTGTTACAAACGGAATGGCAAAGTTAATATACCCCCCCCCCCCCCCCCCCCTCCTATGGTGGAGGGTATACAAAATAAACAATATATACAGCAGTAAGTTCGGCCTGGTCGATCTTAAATACCCACTACCATGAATCAAATATAATAGTTTCGTTTGCAAACTCGTCGTCGTAGCGAGTTACTAGTTTTATGACAGATATTCTCCTAAAAGGTGAATTTGGTCAAGGGAAAACGCGTGTAAATCTGTGAAATCGTTTATTTAAAAAATCAAATTAAATTTCTTTTTCAAGTTCAATTAGTATAAAATTCAGGAAAAATATTCCAAATCCGAATTGCCGGGCCTCACGCTTGACACCTGCCATCAGATTTTGTACAGCCACCTTGTCCACCTTCTTCGCCGCAGAAAGCCAGTTTGCCTTGAAATGCTGCTCGTCCTTAGCAGTTTTTTTGGTCTTCTTTAGGTTCCGCTTGACAATAGCCCAGTTTTTCTCAATTGGGCGGAGCTCTGGCGTGTTGGGAGGGTTCTTGTCCTTGGGAACCACCTGCACGTTGTTGGCGGCGTACCACTCCATGGCCTTTTTACCGTAATGGCAAGATGCCAAATCCGGCCAAAACAGTACGGAACAACCTTGTTTCTTCAGGAAAGACAGTACGGAACAACCGTGTTTCTTCAGGAAAGCAGCAATACATTAATAACAATTTAAAAGTATTCATCTTCGAACTTGACCTGGCTGCAAATAAAAAACGAATCTGTGCCAAATTTCAGGACGAAAGCACTATTATTGAAGGCTGTAGCGTGATTACAACAGACAGACGGACATGATTATATCGTTTTAGAATTTCTCCCTGATCTAGAATATATATTGTTTATATAGTCGGAGATCGATATTTCGATGTGTTACAAACGGAATGACAAACTTATTATACCCCCATCACTATAAAAAGAGGAAATTGAATTTTAAAAGTTTTTCGCTCAATTAATTTAGTGAATGCCAGTTTTTTCACTATCCATGCCTTGGTGTCATATTACGATCATCATACAAACATTTGCCTTCACATTTCGACGTTTCGTATTCATTGGCGTTTGTGGCTCAGTGTGCTAAGGCGTTCTGTTACGGTTCAACGCCAGGTCCAACCGAAAAAATATTGATAAAAATAAAAAGTTAAATTGGTGAAACAATTTTTTATTTTTTTTTAAGTTAAAATTTCTTCATTCAAATGAACTTCTTAGGTACAACTTTTAAAGCAATGCAAAGGATCAAAAAACGAAGTACTTCCATACTACGACAAGCCCATGTAAAATGCATTGGAGACGATCCAAGTTTTGGAAGCTCTGTTTTTTTGCTGGGATATAATGTATAGTTACACCCTCAAAAAAAATCGCTTCTTTAACATATGTTCCAAACATATTTTGCAGGAAGCACATATATTATTGCATACTGCCGAAACATTAATATGTTTGTTTTATGTGAACATATTATATGTTTGGAAGCATTTTGAGCCAAAAATATTACATGCTTGGAAGAATTTTTCCCAAACACGATTGTGCTCATTCCCTAACATACTCGTAATTTTCACTTCCACGAAATTTTTTAATTATTGGCACCTTTCTCTGTAATACAAATAATGTTGAAGAAATTATTCACTTTTATAAATTTTTTAAATTTTACCTTTCGCCTGCACGGAGAATCGAACCGAGGACCATACAGTTTGTAAGCCAACACACTATCCACTGGGCTACGTAGCTGTTATAGTCACCAGTAGATAATTATCGTTTTAAGTTACATTTATATAGCATAGTTTGCAGCGCCCACGAGCCCATGCAAACATAACATTATTTAACAGAAACATACATTTGTTTGCCACGTGGAGCAGTGGTTAGCATGTCTGCCTTGCATGCAAAGGGTCGTGGGTTCAATCCCTGCTCCGACCGAACATTTTTTTTTTTTTTTTTTTTTTTTTAATTTACGCATTTATATTTATACTATATTAATTTTTTTAAATGAAACGTCTGTGCGTTATTAAAGAATGTGCGTTGTTAAAGATTTATAGTCTGTAACAGTGCTTGATATAAACGAAATTGAATGATTTTTGGATAAAATGTTATTTTTTATTGCAAAAATAACAATCTTGTAATAAAAAACTGTTTTTGTACAAAATTTTAAAATTTGGAAGGAATTCAAAAACTAACAAAAGAAGAACGTGGAGTCGAGTATAAACATACATACATAATTTTATAATATAAACATAAATTTATTTAGGAGTAAACAGTTTTTTACTAGCATTTAACACCATCGCTCTAAAATTCCTTTTATTTTTCTTTAATAATTCATTTTAAAGAAAATAAACTTTTTAAATTGTTTTAGCTGTAAAAGTCGAACTTAATGCCCGCTTTTATATTTGATGGTGTCCGTCAACTCCTCGTGGACTACTTTTTAATAAAGAGAAACTAAACTTTGTTTTTTTATATTTTACTGTGTAATTTTTCACTATTTCCTCCTTATTTCATTTTACCGTCCCAACTCTAAAAAGAGTATAGTGCCCTTTCGTTATTTTTATGAAGACGCCTGATTTCTTTTAACGAACCAAGAAAAAAATAATGCCAAAATGATAAACAAAACACATGTCCACACATACATAAAATGCTGCTCTCAAGGCGAAAACATAAGCTGTTTGTTTTTCAAATGTCTATTCTCTTGGTTCAGAATGTATATTCTCTTTATTCAAATTAAATAATATTTAGACTTAAACATATCAAATTTTTGGCCTTATCATAAAACAGTTTTCCGAAACAACATACAAGCGGTTTCACAGAAATTGTTCTCTTTTGACTCTTTTGCTGTGTTATATTGATATCTTTCGTCAACTCTCCCGGTTTCCATCTCTATTTCTCTCTATACTCTCTCTGTCGCTTTGAATAAAATATCACAACATATGTATGTTTAGTTGAAATTTGTAAATTTATATATGTTTGTATTCACACATATGATTTTTATGAAACATTCATGCCCCAAACATAATATATTCTAACATATTAACATTTAGTGTTAGTTTAGGAAAATTACATGTTCGCACTTAAATATATTGTGGTTTAAAATCGTGCCCGACACACATTTTGTTTATATCGGAACATATGAGAAACATATTTTTCTAACAGTGTAGGCGTATATTGAATTGTATCTGACATTTTCGTTTCAATGATCTACCAAAAAAATTTGGAAATTGCTCTAATGGCACAACTTTAAAAGCACTTCCAGACATGTTCTCCCAAAGATGTTCTTTATTTTAACTACACAGGAAGTTCTTTTAATTCAAACTACATAGCTCGCCTTTTTTCATATTTTTAATGTGTAATTTTAATTTTTTTGTTTCAAAAAGCTTAAATACAGAGTAAGAATTAATAAAATGGGAATAATTGCGAATTTGTTAAAATATTTGAGGTAAAATCTTTTAGATGAGCGTAAGAATGCATTAAAAATCATAAGAAATTGTTTGTTTGGCAAAATATCACACAATTTCCCAATTCACATCCAAAACACTGAATTCGGATCACACCTTAAGAATTCATGCAAATTCAGTGCAACGGCCGTTGAAATGGTGTACATCCGTTCTATGATAAGCCCATGTTAAGTTCATTGCTGTGGTTCATATGTTTGGGTGTAAAAATTATATGTTTGGAACTCAATTTTTTTAACACAATATTTTCAAGTGCAAGCATATAATGTTCATAAACTAGCATAACATGTTTGGGACATATATGTTAATATGTTAGAACATATTATGTTTGGGACATAGAATGTTTGTAAATATAATATGCTTAGATGAAAAAATATATTAATTTAGAAATAGCCTATAAACATATATGTGTTTAGAAAGAGAGACATAGAGAGTATGTTGTAAGTAAAATAATGGATGTAACCAATTGACGCCTTAACAAATATATACGGCCGTAAGTTCGGCCAGGCCGAATCTTATGTACCCTCCACCATGGATTGCGTAGAAACTTCTACGAAAGACTGTCATCCACAATCGAATTACTTGGGTAATGTTATCTTAAAACTTCTTAACATCGTTTTCTAAATTGTGAGTTAGTCCATACGTGGTATATATTAGACAAAAAAGTTATGTATAGTTAAGTCTACAAATAATTACGAATCGATATGGAATTTTTGCACGGTACGTAGAGAGCCAGAATTGAAATATGGAGGTCGCTTATATGGGGGCTATATACAATTATGAACTTGATTTTGTTTTGATTGGAAATCGATTTATCTGAGGTGTATATATAACTATAGACCGATATGGACCTAGTTACGCATGGTTGTTAACGACCATATACTAGCACAATGTACCAAATTTCAACACACTCGGATGTAATTTGCTCCTCCAAGAGGCTCCAAAACCAAATCTCGGGATCGGTTTATATGGGGGCTATATATGAGTATGGACTGATATGGACCACTTTTGGCATGGTTATTAAATATCATATACGATCACCACGTACCAAATTTCAAGCAGATCGGATGAATTTTGCTTCTCCAAAAGGAGAAGCAAAATTCATCCAATAACCAATTCCTGCATTGTTGTTGGATACCATATACTAACATCACGTATCAAATTTCAACCGAATGGGAAGAATTTTGCTCTTTCAAGGGGCTCTGGAGGTCAAATCTGGGGATCGGTTTATATGGGGCCTATATATAATTATGGACCGATGTGGACCAATTTTTGCATAGTTGTTAGAGACCATATACGAACACCATGTACCAAATTTCAGCCGGATCGGATGAAATTTGCTTCTCTTAGAGGCCTCGCAAGCCAAATCGGGGGATCGGTTTATATGGGGGCTATATATAATTATGGACCGATGTGGACCAATTTTTGCATGGTTGTTAGAGATCATATACTAACACCATGTACCAAATTTCAGCCGGATCGGATGAAATTTGCTTCTCTTAGAGGCCTCGCAAGCCAAATCGGGGGATCGGTTTATATGGGGGCTATATATAATTAATGATCGATGTGAACCAATTTTTGCATGGTTGTTAGAGACCATATTCTAACACCATGTACCAAATTTCAGCCGGATCGGATGAAATTTGCTTCTCTTAGAGGCCTCGCAAGCCAAATCGGGGGATCGGTTTATATGGGGGCTATATAGAACTATTGACCGAAGTGAACCAATTTTTGTATGGTTGTTAGAGACAATATAGTAACACCATGTACCAAATTTCAGCCGGATCGGATGAAATTTGCTTCTCGTAGGGGCTATACGTAAAAGTGGACCGATATGGCCCATTTGCAATACCATCCGACCTACATCAATAACAACTACTTGTGTCAAGTTTCAAGTCGATAGCTTGTTTCGTTCGGAAGTTAGCGTGATTTCAACAGACGGACGGACGGACGGACATGCTCAGATCGACTCAGAATTTCACCACGACCCAGAATATATATACTTTATGGGGTCTTAGAGTAATATTTCGATGTGTTACAAACGGAATGACAAAGTTAATATACCCCTATATCCTATGGTGGAGGGTATAAAAACATATCCACACAAAGAAAATGTCATTAAGTTTTTTTTTCTACCAGTGTATGCCCTAAGGTGAAACATAATATGCTTGAACAATACAAACAATATTTTGTTTGGACCAATCCTGAAAATATATATGCTTGAAACAAAATGTGTTACAGAAGCGATTTTTTTGAGGGTGCAATTGATCAAATTCTTTAATATTTTCGTTTTATCCATAAAGTTCGAATACATTATATCTAATAAAAAAAGTAATAGCAACAATTTTACCCTCTTCGAAATTTGTGATTCGGTTATTTTGTGCGTGACAATCGGACGGATCGATATTTGAAATTCGTTTCAAGATATTAGGAGAAAGATACTTGTGTAATTCAGATACTTATTATCTTGCTATTATTTATTTATATAAAATGAAATATCTTCGGTGAGCCTAAGTTGCATTAAATTTTCTAAAAAACAAATCATTTATTTTCTACGTCTACTACTACGGATAAATCCCCCCTTATTTCCCTTTTGATGCTATCAGCTGTCATTATATCCCCAAAAGACTCCAAGAACATACTATGACAATGTACGCTGCTTGTCTTTATTTATATTAACTAAATGGCCATAAATTGTCGTGTCGACCAAGAGGAAAAGTCTCCAAGTTAATGTTCAATTAACACAGCACAAGAGAAGAAAACTTAAACTTAAAATCAGAAACAGAAACGAACAGAAAAACTTTTAAAATAGAATGAAATCGAAATTGGGGAGATGACTACACTTTGGCGGCTCGTAAAATTGTAGGCAGCGACAATTCCTATGTGAAATGTTACCAAATACAATGATATTGTGATGCTGTGAAGGGCTATTACTGCTTCAGCTTCCAAGATCACTTAAATGCTAGGTAATGGTGGTGGTGGTGGTGGCGGTGCTATGAACATATGTAGGCAGACGGTCTGACTAATACAACTGGCTGATAGTGGTAATAAAACACTACGTGTCTCTCTAATTAACATTAAAAATATTTTTTTTTTTTGTTTATTTTGGTGAAGCATATCGAGACCTTAGGAAAGAGAAAAATATATCCCAATATTCGAATATGGCGCATTGTAGCGAGTTTACCTCGAATTTTCATTTGAAGCTCTATTACTTATCTAAGTTTGTCATTAGAAGTATGATAGGTAAGGAACATTGGGAGAATTTGTTTGAAATGTCAGAAAATGCGTGGGCTTTATGTTCTAGCCTCGAAATCGCCTAAAGTACAATGATTAGCTTATACGCCATGTCATCTACTCACAAAGGACAAAATACTCTCTTCCGGAACGAAATTTGAGAGGAGGGAAAAAGTATTTAAAGTATTTTCCTTAAGATCAAATGAATCGGATTGTATTTAATATTTTTTATTTGCTTAAAAAAACATTTTTTGCCTCAAAATAAACGTGAATCAAATATCAACGCTATCGGATGAAATTTGCTCTTCCCAGGGGACCCGGAATTCAATTCATATCCTTAAAATATGAATCCGAATTCTGTTAACACAGAAGACTCATTTTTATACCTTCCAACAGAGGATGACAGTTTCTTAAATTTTTGGGATTTTTCTACCCAAAAAGGATAATTTACAAAGGACGCCTTAATTGTGTTCTCACACTATGTTTGGGTTCATTATATAGTATACTATTGAATAAAAAATAAAATTTAGCTATTTTTGATTAGAAATATTTTTACTTTTGGAGTAGATTATCGGTAAAAAAACTCTCACTTATAATTTGTCATGTTTTGAGTCTTATGTTAATTTTATTAGGTTTGAACTTCATTTCTTGATTTTGTTATTTTTTTATAATTGTAGTGAGTTTTCCATTAAAAAAAAAAACATTTTGCTAATTTTGAAAAAGTATCGTCATTTTTGGAAAGCGTCATTTGGCAAAAATTTTAAAAATATCCCTTTGTGACAATCTTGGTGATATTTTGACGACTTGTAACAACAAATGTATCTCAAAATTCCATTTTTTTCTATACCCTCCACCATAGGAGGGTGGTATATTAACTTTGTCATTCCGTTTGTAACACATCGAAATATTGCTCTAGGACCCCATAAAGTATATATATTCGGGGCCGTGGTGAAATTCTGAGTCGATCTAAGCATGTCCGTTCGTCCACGCTAACTTCCGAACGAAAAAAAGCTATCGACTTGAAACTTGGCACAAGTAGTTTTTATTGCTGTAGGTCGGATGGTATTGCAAATGGGCCATATCGGTCCACTTTTACGTATAGCCTCCATATAAATGGAACCCAGATTTGGCCATTCCGATCTGGCTGAAATTTGGTATGTGGTCTCTAACAACCGTGAAAAAATTGATCCACATCGGTCCATAATTATATATAGCACCCATATAAACCGATCCCCAGATTTGGCTTGCAGAGCAAATTTCATCCTATCCGGCTGAAATTTGGTACATGGTGTTAGAATATGGTCTCTAACAACCATGCATAAATTGGTTCACGTCGGTCAATAATTATATATAGCCCCCATATAAACCGATCCCCAGATTTGGCTTGCGGAGCCTCTAAAAGAAGCAAATTTCATCCGATCCGGCTGAAATTTCATCCGATCCGGCTGTAATTTGATACATGGTGATAGCATATGGTCTCTAAAAACCATGCAAAAATTGGTCCACATCGGTCCATAATTATATATAGCCCCCATATAAACCGATCCCAAGATTTGGCTTGCGGAGCCTCTAAGAGAACCAAATTTAATCCGATCCGGCTGAAATTTGGTACATGGTGTTGGTATATGTTCTCTAATGACCATGTAAAAATTGGTCCATATCGGTCCATAATTATATATAGCGCCCATATAAATCGATCCCCAGATTTGGCTTGCGGATCCTCTAAGAGAAACAAATTTCATCCGATCCGGCTGAAATTTGGTACATGGTGTTAGTATATGGTCTCTAACAACCATGCCAGAATTGGTCCATATCGGTCCATAATTATATATAGCCCCCATATAAACCGATCCCCAGATTTGGCTTGCGGAGCCTCTAAGAGAACCAAATTTAATCCGATCCGGCTGAAATTTGTTACATGGTGTTGGTATATGTTCTCTAATGACCATGCAAAAATTGGTCCATATCGGTCCATAATTATATATAGCCCCCATATAAATCGATCCCCAGATTTGGCTTGCGGATCCTCTAAGAGAAACAAATTTCATCCTATCCGGCTGAAATTTGGTACATGGTGTTAGAATATGGTCTCTAACAACCATGCAAAAATTGGTTCACATCGATCATTAATTATATATAGCCCCCATATAAACCGATCCCCAGTTTTGATCTCCGGAGTCTATTGGAGCAGCAAAACTTATCCGATCCGGTTAAGATTTGGAATGTGTTTTTAGTAAGTTAGTCTTTAACAACCATGCAAACATTTATCCATAACGGTCCATAATTATATATAGTCCCCATATAAACCGATTTGACCTCCAAAGCCTCTTGGAGGAGCAAAATTCATCCGATCCTGTTGAAATTTGGTACGTGGATTTAGAATACGGTCCCTAACAATCGTGCAAAAATTCATCCATATCGGTCCTTAATTATATATATATTCCCTATATAAACCGATCCCAAGATTTGACCTCTAAAGCCTCTTGGAGGAGCAAAATTCATCCGATCCGGTTGAAATTTGGCACGTGGATTTAGAATATGGTCCCTAACAATCGTGCAAAAATGTATCCATATCGGTCCATAATTATATATAGTCCCCATATAAACCGATCCACAGATTTGTTCTCCGGAGCCTCTTAGAATAGTAAATTTCATCCGAGCCGGTTGAAATTTGGTACGTGGTCTAAGTATTTAGTCTTTAAAAACCATGCAAAAATTCGTCCATATCGGTCCAATTATATATAACCCCCATATAAACCGATCCCCACATCTGACCTCCGCAGCCTCTTGGAGGCTGCGGTTGAAATGTGTACATTGTGCTAGTATATGGCCGCTAACAATAATGCCAAAATTGGTCCATATCGGTCAATAGTTATATATAGCCCCCCAGGTGAACCTATCCCCAATCCCACAAAAATTGGTCCATATCGGTTCGTAATTGTATATAGCCACCTTACACTGAAAAAAATATTGTCCTGAGGTCAAAGAATTCATGTCTTTAAAATGCGAATGCAAATTTTGCTTAGCATAGAAGACTCATTTCTCAAATATAAATTTTTTCCTTGTCGAAAAGTCGATAAACTTTTCAATGAAGTCATATTGTCCTTATTATTAAGTGCTTTGACTTAAAAATGGGTATCATAACATGAAAGAAAAAATGTTTGGGCTAAGGTCAACTTGACTTTAATAATTCAGAAAAAATCTTTAAATTTAATGAAATTGTAATTAAATTTGTTGTCTTGTTGCATCTTGACTACAAAGAAAAAATCGTTCAAATATAGGGCATGTTTTTCAAAACTTTATTTTAAAGACGTTTTTTACTTGCAACATAGCATAATTTCTACTGAAGGTCGAAAATAAAGTTGTCGTTAACTCGTTTTTAAAGGACTTTAATAGCATACGAAGAAAAAATCCTGAAAAAGCGAAAAATTAAAATTTGCTTCCAGAAGCAAGTAACATACACGAAACCCAAATTTAAAAGAGAATTGTGTCTTAAAAGTATCCTTAATTGTATTCTCCGCTTCTTTGGCTCGGATTCAATACCAAAATTTTTAAAGTAAAGACAAAATCTTTGGAACCGGACATGCTTTTTTTCAGTGTAGCCCCCTTATAAAGCGACCTTCATATTTCAATTCGGCTTTCTAATTACCGCTCAAAACTCCATACGGTCAAAATTTGGTCAATATAAACTTGACGTATTTCTTTCAATTTTGCATTTAAAAAACCTGAGCACCCCTCATTTTGAAGGTGTGTGTGTGTAGAATGTTGCTCCTATTTTGATTTTGGAATTCACTCTTCAGTTGTCAAAATGCCGTCCAAGCAAGAAGAGCAGCGTATCAAAATTTTGCTCGCGCATCGCGAAAATCCGAGCTACTCGCACGCAAAGCTGGCAAAATCGCTAAATGTTGCCAAATCAACCGTTACAAATGTAATTAAAGTGTTTGGGGAACGTTTGTCGACAGCCAGGAAGTCTGGATCGGGGGGAAATCGAAAACCGGAAGCCGCTGAGACGACAAAGAGAGTTGCCTGTAGTTTCAAGCGAAACCCTAACCTCTCTCTCCGAGATGTCGCAAATAAGCTGGGTGTATCGTCTACAACCGTGCATTGAGCCAAAAAACGAGCCGGACTATCGACTTACAAGAAGGTAGTGACTCCAAATCGCGATGATAAACAAAATACGACGGCCAAAGCGCGATCCCGGAGGCTGTACACGACGATGCTGACGAAGTTTGACTGCGTGGTAATGGACGACGAAACCTACGTCAAAGCCGACTACAAGCAGCTTCCGGGACAGGAGTTTTATACGGCAAAAGGAAGGGGCAAGGTAGCAGATATTTTCAAGCACATAAAACTGTCAAAGTTCGCAAAGAAATATCTGGTTTGGCAAGCCATCTGTATCTGTGGCTTGAAAAGCAGCATTTTCATAGCTTCCGGGACTGTCAACCAAGAAATTTACGTGAAAGAGTGTTTGAATAAACGTCTGCTGCCTTTCCTGAAGAAACACGGTTGTTCCGTACTGTTTTGGCCGGATTTGACATCTTGCCATTACGGTAAATATGCCATGGAGTGGTACGCCGCCAACAACGTGCAGGTGGTTCCCAAGGACAAGAACCCTCCCAACACGCCAGAGCTCCGCCCAATTGAGAAATACTGGGCTATTGTCAAGCGGAACCTAAAGAAGACCAAAAAACTGCTAAGGACGAGCAGCAGTTCAAGGCAAACTGGCTTTCTGCGGCGAAGAAGGTGGACAAGGTGGCAGTACAAAATCTGATGGCAGGTGTCAAGCGTGAGGCCCGGCAATTCGGGTTTGGAAAAGCGAAACTGAATATTTTTCCTGAATTTTATACTAATTGAACTTGAAAAAGAAATTTAATTTTATTTTTTAAATAAACGATTTCACCGATTTACACGCGTTTTCCCTTGACCAAATTTTGACCGTATCACCCTTTATCCGTTGGTAATTATTTATACACTTCCCTATATACTATATACCGGGTCAAGAACTGAGTTATATACGTATTTAATCTGTTGTTTTTTGTCGAATATATACCACGTATGGACTAACTTACAATTTAGAGGACGAGGATAAGAAGCTTTAAGATGGCAAGGTCATCGGCAAGTATTACCACAAGCCAAGTAATTCGATTGTGGATGACAGTCTTTAGTAGTACTTTATACGCAATCCATGGTGGAGGGTACATAAGATTCGGCCTGGCCTAACTAACGGCCGTATATACTTGTTCTGATATAAAGTTGTTTTCCTTGTCCAAAAGTCAATAGACATTTCAATAAACACTTTATTTTAAAGACAATGTCTACTTCAATCATAGCATAATTTGTACTTGAAGTCTAGTCTCAATTTGAAAATAGAAGTTTTTTGTTTAACACGTTTTTAAAGGACTTTGTTAACTCATTAAAAAAAGCAGAAAAAATAAACTATTTGCTTAAATTTTTTTTGTTAAATTGAGAACACATTTTGGGTACTTGCATCCCTCTATTAAAGTTGGAGGTCTTTAAAGTAAGGCAAATTTCCTTAAAGTGAAGAAAACCATTGTTAATTTAAAAAAAAATCTTCTTCATATTTTCTAATATATTTAATCTTTAGATTTAAGTAAAAACGCTTCAAATATAGGCTATGACTTATTTTAAGAGTTTTCATCTTTGGTTTGCAGTTTTTTGGAATCAAGAAAACCTTTTTTGCTTTGAAGTATCTGTTATGACTTGGATTTTTAAGCCGACAAAAATAGAATGAAAAATAGAATTAAAGTTCGATAAATGAGATCTGTATCATAATTTTAAATTTGTTTATCCTAGATTTTAAGTCATAGAGGCCCTTAAACATTTCTTTATCTTAAAGACGCCGCATCTTTGTAGAGGAATCAATACCAAAATCCTTAATTGAAGGTCAAAATCTTTGAATCCAAGTAAACTTTTTGTCAGTGTAATAATTCTATAAATAAACCAAAATTTTATTTATTAAAAGGAGAAAATTAATGAAATATATTTTATTTACCCCACTGTGATATATTTATTATTGACTTTTGTTGTATTTAATTTATAGCATAGCTATCGAATTGAAAAAAAAAATTACCAACAACACCACGCATCATAGTCGTCATCTCTATCGATTTGTAGAGACCTGAATTTAGAAACATTTCTGGCGCGACAATTTTACTATTTTTATTTTAACAACAATTTCATCTTCATCTACAGCAATGGGCATTCCAATGCCCGAATTGCTTTTCTTTTCCCATTTAGAAGTGAGCATTTCATTGCTGTTGTTTCTAAAATCTCATCTTCATCTTCATCATCATCGTCATTGTACCTTTTGATGCTGTACTCACTGTGGCATATTATGATTATGGGCTGCCTGTTGATGCGTCTCGATCTTATTTTGTTTTTAAATTTTGAAAATGGGATCTGGCCCGCCCCTCTTGCCGTTTGCCGAACATCAAAAATTATTTCATTTTGATTTTAAGAAATCATGCGAGTATTCGAATTATTAGGGGTACCAAATAAAAATCTCAACAACAACAACAATATTTTAAATAATATTGAAGATAGTATTGATGTTGTTGTATGGGACAACAATCATCGAAAAAAAAAACAAACGAAAAACATATTTTGTCATGAGTGTGTGGTATCAAGCATCTTCGTCACCATCGGTTGGGGTACTATAGACTGGAATCTAATGTTGATGTACGTACCGCCACATGCGTACATTTTCTTTGAATTTAATTTCTATCTCGCATAGGTGTTGTCGTCTACCAATGATATATGCATGTGCTCATGTATGTGAATCTCTTTTTAGTCACTATTGCGATAAATAATTTCGGTAGTAATTTTTTTGTAGCTTTTTCGTTTCTTACGTTAAAATTAATTTAGTAAAATTGTATAAAATTATACGAGAACTTGTCATACATTCACATATTTGCAAGTACTATATAAATAATTTGTTTTCTTGCAAAAAAAAAAAAAAAAAAAAATAATAATAGATTTAAAATTTCTCGATTGAAGGGCATACGCAAGAGCAATAACATTTGAGAAACAGTAGCAATAAATGAATCCCGTTTCGAAAATTTGTTTTTGCTAAGTCGTTTATATGCAAGGATTCAAATAAAGTGTTTTGTTGTTCCTTAAATAAAGTTCCTTTACATCGGCTTGTATATGTCTAACAATGGGGTCTATACATAGAACTTCTTGAAATGTATGCGTTGCTTGTGCGTTAATGGCTATATCGATAATTGTTTGTTGATGACAACGAGAGCTATATGGCCCGGTCTCTTTGCTCACAGCCTATACGGTCCGCAATTTGATTCTCCATCTGGACGAAATGTAAATTTTGAACAATTTATAAAATCGAAAAATTTCTTCTGCATTGTTTGTATTACAAAAAAGAAACAAATACTGAAAACTAAATAAATCGGACAAGTGAGTTGCAATTAGCCAGAAATTCTTTTTGTGTTAGTCCTTATTGAACTGTTCACATCCTATAAAAGAGTCAACGTGTATCAGAAAAGCCTAGTTGATGGTTTCTCAGAATCAACTACACCCTCACAAAAAATCGCTTCTGTAACATATACTCCCAAACATATTTTGCTTCAAGCATATACATTTTTGGGTATTGCCCAAACATTTATATGTTTGATCTCTACCAATATATAATATGTTTGAAAGCATATTGGTCTAAACAATATATGTTTGGGTAGTCTAAGTTCCAAACATTTTGTATTTTTGCATCCAAATTCAATAATGTTGTCTTCCAAAAAACAATATGTTATTATGTGACCATATAATATGTTTGGAAGCATTTTGCACCCAAAAATATTATATGCTTAAAAAAATTCTCCCAAACAATATTGTGCTCAAAATTTTATTTATTTATTTATATATTTACAATCATAATGAATTATGAAAATAAACAGGTAATATAGGTGCTAACAACATAGGTTTTCGACCTGAATGCTCAAAATTTTGTTTCTGCCCAATTGTATATTCCCCCACATCTTTCTCACTTCCACGAGATTTTTTAGTTCTTAGCACCTTTTTCTGTAATACAAACATTGTAGAAGAAATTATTCAATTTTATAATTTTTTTTTATTTTAATTTTACCTTTTGCCGGACGGGGATTCGAACAGCGGACCACACAGTTTGTAAGGATCAAAGAAGTAGCTGATCAATTGCCCAAGGAAAAATAAAATGTTAATTTTGTAATAACAAGCAACAACCACCAACTTAATTCAATATCGCTCCCTGTTAAATAGCGCTCCAAGCTACTAAACACATATATGTTTATAGGCTATTTCTAAATTAATATATGTTTGCATCCAAGCATATTATATTTAAAAACATTTTATGTCCCAAACATAATATGTTCTAACATATTAACATATATGTCCCAAACATGTTATGCTAGTTTATGAACATTATATGCTTGCACTCAAAAATATTGTGTTTAAAAATTTGTGTTCCAAACATATAATGTTTATAGCCAAACATATGAAAAGCAGTCTTTTTCATCCGTGTAGTCATTTATCGAATTTTCATTTTCTTTTTGCGATATATTAATCACCCAGCAAAAAAATTGGAAGTTGTTCCACAAACATTTCTTTTAAAGCCCATCCCAGAATCCCCCATCGAGTTTTTTCAACTTTCGATGCAGTCCTTTTGGACAAGTGCACAAACATTTATTCTAAAGCGCATCTTGGGATCCCCCAATGATTTTTTTCTACTTCCGATGCAGTCCTTGTAGACAAGTATTAGAAAGAACACAATCAGGCTATTTTAAGTGCAAAATTTGTATAATTAAATTTTACAAAAATAATTAGAAAACTAATTAAAACTGAAAAAAATAGAAATTAATAAAAAATGTAAAAAAATAATAAACAAAAAATAAATAAATTTCATCCCCGCTGGGAATTGAACCTGTGCCGTTTGACTTTTCCGCTTCCATGGAAGTTCTTTTGAGAAGGTTTTGCAAATTACGAGAATTTTTAATTTTTTTGTTGATTTTTAATGGAAAAAATATAGTTATACGAAAATAAATGCCGAAAATAAAAAATAAAAACGATGCATGACATAAAAAAATAATTTTTTAGAAAAATATTTGATAAAAAATTGCCGCTGGTGAGATTTGAACCTGCATTTCTTATTTTTTCGTTAATACAATAAAGAACATCTCGAGAATCAATTAGAATGTTATTCCTTGGTGTCGTATTACGATCATTTGACCTTTCGACGCTTTATGGTCAATGCCGTTTGTGGCTGAGTGTGCTAAGGCGTTCTGTTATGGTGCCAGCAAACCCAAGTTCAACCCCAGGTCGGAGCGAACAAGTTTTTCAAATTGTAAAAATTAGATAATAGGAAAATTAGATAATAGGCAATAAAACATATTGATGAAAAAAATTGAAATTGGTTGAAAATTTTTTTTTCGCTTTTTAAATTTCTTCATTCAAATTAACTTCTAGGGCACAACTTCTAAAGCAATTCAAAGGATCCAAAAAAGGAGTAAATCCGTCCTATGACAAGCCCATGTAAAATTCATTGGAGATTATCCAAGTTTGCACTACTTCCGGATCACACATTGGGAATCCAAACTACTTTTTTGGAAGCTCTTTTTTTGCTGGGAAGGCTATTCACGTACAAGCAAATGCCAGTTTAAAAATCCAAATTATAACAAATAATTCAAAGTAAGAAATGGTTTCTTAATTAAAAATCAAATCTGGGGATCGGTTTATATGGGGCTATATAAAATTATGGACTGATATGTTGGATACCATATACTAACATCACGTACCAAATTTCAACTGAATCGGATGAATTTTGCTCTTCCAAGGCGCTCCAGAGGTCAAATCTGGGGATCGGTTCATATGGGACCTATATATAATTATGTACCGATTTCGACCAATTTTTGCATGAGTGTGTGAGGCCATATATCAATACTACGTACCAAATTTCAACTGAATCAGAAGATTTTTGGTCTTCCAAAACGCTCCGGAGGTCAAATCTGGTGATCAGTTTATATGGAGCTATATACAATTATGCACCAATGTGGACCAATTTTTGCATGGTCATTAGAGACCATATACTAACACCATGTACCAAATTTCAGCCGGATTGGATGAAATTTGCTTCTCTGAGAGGTTCCGAAACCCAAATCGGGGGATCGGTTTATATGGGGGCTATATATAATTATGAACCGATGTGGACCAATTTTTGCATGGTTGTTAGAGACCATATACTTACACCATGTACCAAATTTTAGCCGGATCGGATGAAATTTGCTTCTCTTAGAGGCTCCACAAGCCAAATCGGGGGATCGGTTTATATGGGTGCTATATGTATATATGGACCGATGTGAACCAATTTTTGCATGGTTGTTAGAGACCATATACTAACACCATGTACCAAATTTCAGCCGGATCGTATGAAATTTGCTTCTCTTAGAAGACTAGCAAGCCAAATTTGGGGGTCCGTTTATATGGGGGCTATACGGAAAAGTGGACAGATATGGTCCATTTGCAATACCATCCGACCTACATCAATAACAACTACTTGTGCCAAGTTTCAAGTCGATAGCTTGTTTCGTTCGGAAGTTGGCGTCATTTCAACAGACGGACGGACGGACGGACATACTCAGATCGAGTCAGAATTTCACCACGACCCAGAATATATATACTTTATAGGGTCTTAGAGCAATATTTCGATGTGTTACAAACGGAATGACAAAGTTAATATACCCCCATCCTATGGTGGAAAACAAATATCAGTCGAGTATATATAGGCCGTCATGGAAGCCAATTATGCAGGGCCCTACAAATTTTATTTTTCGTACAGATTAAAAAAGTTGCAGCATCTATATACTATGCTATATACAACTGCTGATATACAATTTACTGGCAGTTTATCGAAGGAATTTATACGAAAAAGTAGGCTTAAAGGTTACTTTAACTGTTTTGTTTTTTTGGGCGTACAAATATACGTAGAGTCAGAGGGCAGTTCGAAAACTTGTTAGCCTAGCACAAAAAGCGCGCTATAAACAGAAAAAAGTTAAGTGTTTTGGAAACTTCCATCTCTGTTATGAACACATGTTAAATTTTGTTTCGATCTGGCAACCCCTTCATATAGAAACAGATGTTCAAAAAAGACGCATCCGCAATTTTTTTACAATGGGAAAAATTAGAAATGTGTGCTGTCATTAAATATTTACATAAAAAAAGTTATCGGGACAAGAAATTCATAATGATATGGTGAATGTGTTAGGTGAAAGTGTTCCTTCATACACTGAAAAAACAGTGAACCCACCAGGAAGATAACTTTCGGTAAATTTAAGAAAATTTTAAATATTTGTAGAAAATTTTAACTAAACAGTATTACAAATGCTAGCATCACGCCGATGTCATAAAAATAAGTAAATATTTTTCGACAAATTCATGAAAATTTTTTAGACATAATTAAGTTTTTTTACTTGTTAAAGAAAAATTTGTAGTTTGAAGGAAAAAATTGGAGTTCAAAATTGCAAGAATGTCTTTAGTGACATACGAAGTTCATGATGAACGCATCTGTAGTAAAATTTAGAAATTTAAAGAAAAAATGAACTATTATGTGAGAAATACGAATTTAGTAAATCTTTATGCTTAATTTGTGAATAATTTTTCCTGTTTTTTAGTTCATTTAACTAACGTACGCAAAAAATTATTAGAGTAAAGGAAACTTTCTCCAAGCATAATAATTCCATTAACTAAACTAAAGTTAAATTGGCTTTAGTGAAATATAGATTTCACTTTTTTTTGAGTGTATGCAACAGTAAAAAAATTGGGTTGCCGAATATAAACGAGGTCGTACAAGCATTGAAGATGAGCCACGTAGTGGACGTCCAAAAACAGCAACAACAACAGAAATGTACTGAAGCTGGAGGAAGTGCCCCAAAGAAGGCAAAAACAATTCAATCGGCTGGTAAGGTTATGGCAACGGTTGTTTGGGACTTCAATGGTATTTTATTGATTGGCTATCTGCAAAATGGTAAAACAATAAATTCAGAGTACTATTGCAACCTTTTGGATCAATTAAATGTACAAATTCGAGAAAAACGTCCTGGCTTACAACACAAAAAAAATAATTTTTCATCAAGACAACACCAGCGCACAAGAGTGTTTTAACAATGGCTAAAATCTACGAATTAAAGTACGAGTTGCTTGACCACCCACCTTATTCTCCTGATTTAGCTCCCAGTGTGTTTTCGTAGAGTTTTCACATTTTCCGTTCACATATTGGATGGACATTTGGATGCTTTGTATATGAAATGATAACGTAGGATAAATTTTTCTGTGAGTGTAAAAAAAAAAATAAAATTGTTTATAACTTTCATTTAGCTGAAAATCACATTTCTTAGTTTAATTAATTTTCACATATCCTCAGTTTCACTCACTCTCTTTTCTATTCGATCATTGGTGCTTTCTCTTCTCTCTCAATATTCTGCCTATACCCTCTCCGGAGAACCTTTAAAAATTTTCTTTTTTTTCCAAATAAAAATTCTCTCTATTAATTATATTTGAATTATGTTTGTCATTGAAGAGTTTGTATACGCCAATACCAAATAATATTTTGGGGGAGGGAATTTTTTGATCTTTGTGTTTGTTGTTGTTGTTGCATTTCAGCTAAAACACATCCAAAAATTATTAAATTTGAATTGAAATGTCCCAATGATCGTGGGTGTTTCAAGTTTATTTTTAAGTAAATTTTATTTTAATATTTCTTCACTGCCAGCTGGATGAGTTTGTTGTTGCCACCTCTATGCCGATGTTTGCTTTTCTTTTTTTGTTTTTGGTTCATATAAAAAAAAATACATTAAATTATTGAAATTTGTTTTTGTGCTTTGAAACATGTACCGTCAATGTGTATAGAGAATTATATTATTTTAATAAATAGATATATTCTTAATAATTCGGTTTTTTTTCTTGAGATATATTCTTTTTTATTTTTTAGGAATTAATAATAATGATGTCAACTAAAATGAATATATAGAGTAGAATTAATTTGTGTTTTGTCTATTTAAATTATAACCTTGATGTGATTTGAAAAGTTGCTTGGAAATAATACAAATATTTTATATTGTTTTTTTTTTGTCACTATGTGCCAACTTTTTTGTTGTCAATATTTGATAGAATTGTGCGTCAGAAAATTTTTTAACAATTGCGTTATTTATGGTACGCAAATTGCGTATCAATGATTTGGTTTAAACAAGTTGTTTGAGACAATCATTATATGGTTACAATAACGTTCAGCTCATTTGATTTGCTAGAAAATGTTTATAGGAGATGGGTAAAATTATTTATTATTCTAAAATAAACAAGTATATATGGTTCGACCAGGCCGAAGCTTATGTACCCTCCACCATGGATTGCGTAGAAACTTCTTCTACACACTGCCATCCACAATTGAATTACTTGAGTTGCGGTAATGCTTGCCGATGGCAAGGTATCTTAAACCTTCTAACACCGTCTTCTAAATTGTATGTAAGTCCATACGTGGTATATATTAAATAAAAAAGATCGATTAAATACGTACATAGTTCAGTTTGACAAAATTTTCTATAGAAATAAAATTTTAACAAAACTTTCTATAGAAATAAAATTTTAACAAAATTTTCTATAGAAATAAAATGTTGACAAAATTTTCTATAGAAATAAAAATTTGACAAAATTTTCAATCGAAATAAAATTTTCACAAAATTTTCTATAAAAATAAAACTTTGATAAAATTTTCTATAGAAATAAAATTTTGACAAAATTTTCTATAGAACTAAGATTTTGACAAAATTTTCTATAGAAAAAAAAAATTTGACAAAATTTTCTATACAAATAAAATTTTAACAACATTTTCTATAGAAATAAAATTTTGACAAAATTTTCTATAGAAATAAAATTTTGACAAAATTTTCTATAGAAATAAAATTTTGACAAAAATTTCTATAGAAATAAAATTTTGACAAAATTTTCTATAGAAATAAAATTTTGACAAAATTTTCTATAGAAATAAAATTTTGACAAAATTTTCTATAGAAATAAAATTTTTACAAAAATTTCTATAGAAATAAAATGTTGACAAAATTTTCTATAGAAATAAAATTTTGACAAAATTTTCAATAGAAATAAAATTTTCACAAAATTTTCTATAGAAATAAAATTTTGACAAAATTTTCTATGGAAATAAAATTTTGATAAAATTTTCTATAGAAATAAAATTTTGACAAAATTTTCAATAGAAATAAAATGTTCACAAAATCTTCTATAGAAAAAAAAATTTTGACAAAATTTCCTATAGAAATGAAATTTATTGTTGTTTTTGATCTCAACTTAAAACCATGCATTGACTAAACTACAAGTGTAGCTTAACCAATAGAGGAAAAGTAGAAATAAAATTTTCACAAAATTTTCTATAGAAATAAAATTTTGACAAAATTGTCTATAGAAATAAAATTTTGACAAAATTTTCTAAACAAATAAAATTTTAACAAAATTTTCTATAGAAATAAAATTTTAAAAAATTTTCTATAGAAATAAAATTTTGGTATATTATTTTCGGCTCGAGTTGCAGCCATGATTATGAACCGATATGGACCAATTTTTGTGTGATTGGAGATCGGCTATATATAACTATAGACCGATATGGACCAATTTTGGTATGGTTGTTAGTGGCCATATACTAACATCACGTTCCAAATTTGAACCGGATCGGAGAATTTTGCTCCGATGAAGAGCTTCGGATGAAGAGGTCAAATCTGGTGATCGGTTTATATTGGGGTTATATATAATTATGGACCGATGTGGACCAATTTCTGCATAATTGTTAGAGACCATATACTTACACCATGTACCAAATTTCAACCGGATCGGATGAAATTTGCATCTCTTAAAGACTCCGCAAGCCAAATCTGGGGATCGGTTTATATGGGGGCTATATATAATTATGGATCGATATGGACCAATTTTTGTACGGTTGTTAGAGATCATATGCTGATACCATGTACCAAATTTCAGCCGAATCGGATAAAATTTTCCTCTCTTAGCCCTTTCACTACCGATGTCCACCTAGAAGGACATTCGAAAAAGACACCAAATTCTATTTTCCCACTTAGTTTCGATTTATTTCTCGACGTTATTTTAAAGTAGAAGCTTCAATCTAAATAAGCTACACATATTTGCCATATTGGTGTGCACTAAAATACATTTTTATTAACTTCTTTAACAATAAACGAAAAATACGAAAATTGGGATAATTTTTCTACTGTATGTTTCTAGTAAATGGGCATTTATACAAAAACTATAGCTGATACTTTTACGGTTTCTTTTTTGTATTTTTGCTCACACTGTGAAAGATATTATAGGCTAAATATTTCGGTAGTGAAAGGGTTAGAGGCTCCGCAAGCCAAATCGGGGGATCGGTTTATATGGGGGCTATATATAATTATGGACCGATGTGGACCAATTTTTGCATGGTTATGAGAGACCATATACTAACACCATGTACCAAATTTCAGCCGGATCTGATGAAATTTGCTTCTCTTAGAGCAATCGCAAGCCAAATTTGGGGGTTCGTTTATATGGGGTCTATACGTAAAAGTGCACCGATATAGTCCATTTGCAATACCATCCGACCTACATTAATAACAACTACTTGTGCCAAGTTTCAAGTCGATAGCTTGTTTCGTTCGGAAGTTAGCGTGATTTCAACAGACGGACGGACGGACAGACGGACGGACGGACATGCCCAGATCGACTCAGAATTTCACCACGACCCAGAATATATATACTTTATGGGGTCTTAGAGCAATATTTGGATGTGTTACAAACGGAATGATAAAGTTAATATACACAGATCCTATGGTGGAGGGTATAAAAATAATAAATAAAAATAATTACTGCTCAAAATTTTCTTGAAATTGACGAGAAATATTTACATATTCTTTTGTCATATTGACGTTTGTAAGAGATGTGTGCGCGGGTCACGAAACTGTCGTGACACGCGTGATTCCCGCATGTGACTCGTGACCAAAATCTGGAGAAACTTTCGGGAATGTGCGTGAGTGGGACTAAAAATAATATGTCGTGCGTGATAAATAAAATCGGTTCGTGAATGTGAGTGAATAAAATTTCTACAAAATCGCGCTTATGAATAAAAAATTAAGATTTAATTATATTTGATATGATAACTGAATTTTTATACCCTGCGCCACACTGTGGAACAGGGTATTATAAGTTAGTGCAAATGTTTGCAACACCCAGAAGGAGACGAGATAGACACATGGTGTCTTTGGTAAAAATGCTCAGGGTGGGCTCCTGAGTCGATGTAGCCATGCCCGTCTGTCCGTAAACACATTTTTGTAATCAAATATAGCTCCCATATATATATATATATATATATATATATATATATATATATATATATATATATATATATATATATATATATATATATATATATATATATATATGTATATATATATATATATATATATATATATATATTTCGCCAGATATGGACTTATATGACCCCAGAAGCCAGAGTTTTACCCTAATTTGCTTACCCTAATTTGCTTAAACAATTATTACTATAGTCAAGTGTGCCAAATTTTATTGAAATCGGATCAGCTTTAGATATAGCTCCCACATATACCGTTCGCCCGATTTACACTCACATAACCACAGTATCCAATCTTTTACTCCGATTTTATTGAGATTTTGCACAGGGAGTAGAATTAGCATTCTAGCTTTGCGTGTCAAATTTGGTTGAAATCGGTTTAGATTTAGATATAGCTCCCATATATATGTTTTTCTGATTTCGACAAAAATGGTCAAAATACCAACATGTTCCTTGTAAAATCGCCACTGCTTAGTCGAAAAGTTGCAAAAATTACTCTAATTTTCCTAAACTTCTAATACATATATATCGAGCGATAAATCATAAATAAACTTTTGCGAAGTTTCCTTAAAATTGCTTCAGATTTAAATGTTTCCCATATTTATACCCTTCACCACTACTGTGGTACAGGGTATAATAAGTTTGTGCATTTGTATTTAACGCCAAGAAGGAAAAGTCTGAGACCCATCGTTTAGTATGCCGATCGTCTTAGAATTGAATTCTGAGTCGATTTAGCGATGTCCGTCCGTCTGTCTGTCTGTCTGTCTATTGGTGTATTTTTGTGTGCAAAGTACAGCTCGCAGTTTTAGTCCGATTGTCCTAAAATTTGGTATAGGGTTCTGTTTCGGCTCAAAGACGATCCCTATTGATTTTGGAAATCGGTTCAGATTTAGATATAGCTGCCATATATATTTTTCACCGATCTGGTCATATGAGTCTCGAAAAACTTGCAAAATATCAGCCAAATCGGTTCAGATTTAGATATAGCTCCCATATATAGCTTTCGCCCGATTTACACTCATTTGCCCACAGAGGCCAATTTTTTGCTCCGATTTAGTTGAAATTTTGCACAGGGAGTAGAATTAGCATTTTAGCTATGCGTGTCAAATTTGGTTGAAATCGGTTCAGATTTAGATATAGCTCCCATATATAGCTTTCGCCCGATTTACACTCATATGACCACAGAGGCCAATTTTTTCCTCCGATTTAGTTGAAATTTTGCACAGGGAGTAGAATTAGCATTGTAGCTATGTGTGCCAAATTTGGTTGAAATCGGTTCAGATTTAGATATAGCTCCCATATATAGCTTTCGCCCGATTAACACACCGAAAGAATTCTCTTCGTTAATTTTACGAAGAATTCTTCATTAACTATTCTTCCTGAATTCTTCATTAAAATAACGAAATTTTCATTCATTTTCGTAAATTTTACGAAGAACATTTTACGAACATACGAAACTTCTACGAAACATTCTACATTAACTTTTCTTCGTAAAAAGTTCGTACTTTTAACGAAACTTTCTTCACATTTCATGAATTTTGTGAAGAAGTTTTTCGAATATTTTACGAAACATTCTGCGTTAAAATTTCTTCATAAAAAGTACGAAACATTTTCTTTGAAATAACGAAGAATTTTCATTGAAGTTATAAAATTTCCGTTCGCGGCATTAAATTGTCTTTTATAGTGTGCTTGAGTGTATTCCTTTATTCTATTTTTTATGCAAGTCTATGCTACTTCTCATTTGGGTGATAGCGTGCTATGAATAAAAGTGAAGCAATAAAACTAAAAATTATTCAAAAACTTAAGATGTAAAGTAGTGATGTCATTTTTCACACTTGAAACTACAACCAAATGCACTTTCGACTATAAATTTTTTTTCTAAAAGTTCGAACATTTTTCAGAAAAAAGGACGAAAGTTTTTCATAAAAAGTACGAACATTTTTCATAAAAACTACGAAAATTTTTCATAAAAAGTACGAAACATTTTCATAAAAAGAACGAAATTGTTTCATAAAAAGTACGAAGATTTTTCATAAAAAGTACGAATTTTTTTCTTACAAACTACGAAAATTTTGGAAGAACTTTTCTTCGTAAAAAGTACGAAATATTTCGTACTTTTAATGAAAAGTTTCTTTGGTTGTAAAACAATGACAAATTTCGTACTTTTAACGAAATTTTTCGTTCTTTTTACGAAGAAAATTCTTTCGGTGCACTCATATGACCACAGAGGCCAATTTTTAACTCCGATTAAGCTGAAATTTTGCACAAGGAGTAGAATTAGCATTGTAGCTATGCGTGCCAAATTTGGTTGACATCGGTTCAGATTTAGATATAGCTCCCATATATAGCCACTGGTTAGTCGAAAAGTTGTAAAAATTACTCTAATTTTCCTAAACTTCTAATACATATATATCGAGTGACAAATCATAAATAAACTTTTGCGAAGTTTCCTTAAAATTGCTTCAGATTTAAATGTTTCCCATATTTTTTTACTAAAATTGTGTTCCGCCCTAGTGCATTAGCCAACTTAAATTTTGAGTCTACAGAGTTTGTAGAAGTCTATCAAATTCTGTCCAGATCGAGTGATATTTAAATGTATGTATTTGGGACAAACCTTTATATAGCCCCCAACACATTTGACGGATGTGATATGGTATCGAAAATTTAGATCTACAAAGTGATGCAGGGTATAATATAGTCGGCCCCGCCGACTTTAGACTTTCCTTACTTGTTTTTTTTTTATTAATTTTATTACCTTTCCGCTTTCCCGGTTGGAAAATGTCGTGTGTCTCGTGAATTTGTCGTAAACCACGGTCATTGTCGAGAATTGAGCGTGAGTCTTTAAAAGTAGTTCGTGCGTGAGCGTGCGTTAGTACCGATTTTCATTTCGTGAACGTGCGTGAGTGTGAATGAAATTTCACTCACGCGCACACCTCTAGTTTGTAATATAGTTTAGTTAAAAATGTCTAAAATTAACATAAATTTTCGTTCCTGGTAGGTTCGTTTTTTTTTTTTTTTTGTTTTTTTGAGTGGCAAGTCATCGAATATTGACTAATTAACCCTTTCACTACCGATGTCCACCTAGGAGGACATTCGAAAACGACACCAAGCTCTATTTCCCCACTTAGTTTCGATTTATTTCTCGATGTTATTTTAAAGTAAAGACTGTAATCTAAATAATCTATAAATATTTTCCATATTGGTGAGCACTAACATGCATTTTTATAAACTTCTTTAACAATAAACAAAAAAGACGAAATTTTGAGTCCAATTTTCTACTGTATGTCTCTAGTAAATAGACATTCTTACAAAAACTATAGTTGATATTTTTTCGGGCCCTCTTATGTATTTTTTCTCACACTTCAAAAGGTATTATAGACCAAACAGCGCTCACTTTCGTCAGGCCATTTAATTACAATTCAAGAATGCAGTTTTCAGAACAATCTCATATAGCTCTTGAAGTAATTGAGGTAGGTCCTCAAAATTACAATTTTTGTTCTACATGATGGTAGTACAAGTAAACCCAGAAGAAAAATTAAAGTTTTTAACATTGGATTTATTTCGGTAGTGAAAGGGTTAAAAAGTAATACAAAATAATTAATTAATTCTTTATAAAATATTCCTAAAAATAACAAAACACTGCGTGCCACATAAGATCGCAAAGGCTTAGTTATATTTTAAAAAATAATTAGAATAAAAAAATATTTTCCAATGTCTACATTGAAATGAACTTCTCAATTTAGAAAATTTGTGTTAATGCAGTTTACTAAGTATTGTTTAGCTTATTTTAATATAATATTATTTTATTTACTAATTTCGTTTGCGTTTAAAATTTCTTACATAATTTGAATATATTGAACTTCAATATATCGAAATTTAATTAAAATGAAATAAGTTTTAATAAATACTGGCAATTAATTTTTAATTAATTTATTTAAAATATTTTAATTAAATTATTAATTTTATATAAAAAATGTTATATCTATACTTTATGTATTTTATATCTATACTCTATGTATTTTGTAATTTTATTTTTTTGATAACGATATTGATCCAACTTCAATATCCAAACTCTGTTGAAAATAAAATTTTAAAAAATAATTTATTTAAAATATTTTAATTAAATTATTAATGGTATTTAACTGATTTTATATTTATACGTTTTGTAATTTTATTAATTTGATATAATTTACTTTTGTTTCATTTAGTGTATTTTTCATTTACTTATTATAATTTAATTTAAATATATGTAATTTATGTATTTTCTTCGATTATATTTAATTTAATTATAATAATTCAATTTATTGGCTTTACTAATATTAATTTTATTTGAAATAACATTTATTTAATTTGATTTAATTAGTTCTTCTTCTTCTGTAACATATACCCCAAACGTAGTTTGTTTCAAGCATATATATATTTTAAGGATTGGTCCAAACAAAATATTGTTTGTATTGTTCAAACATATTATGTTTCATCTTAGGGCATACATTGGTAGAAAAAAATTTAAATTAATTTCTTTTGTGTGGATATATTTTTAAGGCGCCAATTGGTTACACCCATTACTTTACTTGCAGCATACTCTCTAGGTCTCTCTTTCTAAACACATATATGTTTATAGGCTATTTCTAAATTAATATATGTTTGCATTTAAGCATATTATATTTAGCAACATTTTATGTCCCAAACATTATATGTTCTAACATATTAACATATATGTCCCAAACATGTTATGCTAGTGTATGAACATTATATGCTTGCATTTAAAAATAATGTGTTAAAAAATTTGAGTTCCAAACATATAATTTTTACACCCGAACATATAAAAAACAGTCTTTGACTTGATTTATTCTAGTTCAAGACGGTTAATATTTATTTTCTATAATTAATTTAAATATTATCATTGATTTAATTTAATTTATGTTGGTGTAATAAAATACAATGTAACTTAAATTACTTTAATTTAAAAATTTATTTATTTCTAATTAGAATTCAAAATTGTTAAGAAAAACAAACCTAGCGAATAAACCAAATCAATACAAAATTAATTTTAAATTAATTTAGTTAAGTTTTGTGTATTTTAATTTGAGTGTTAAACTTAGCAGATAGGTAGACGATCGGTGTTTGTGCTCAATTCGATAACTAATAATCGATAATTAAAATAACGTTCAGATTCATATATAACATAATAATTAAGCAGATCTATACACCTGATTAGTATATATCCTTTACTACAAGAGTAGATAAATATTTTGAATGTGATTGAGCAACCCGTTTCTAAAACTCGTTTTAAATCAAATGGAAACGTACTAAATAAATATTATTGGAACCCTTTATGCACTCATCTAGCCCTTTTAATAAATGTGAACACTCCACCATTATGTACCATAAAAATTTATCCAAATATATGTTTTATTTTAATTATTTGGAATGCTCACTTTTTCCATCGATTTCCATTTGTATGTTGCTATGAACCAATACAGCATTCAATAGAAACCTCCAATTAAAGTTAGGAGATAAACAAACTATTCAATAAAAATAACAACAAAAGCAAAACAAATAAAAAAATCATATAAAATTATTTTATAATTTGTCGTGTTGAATGCGGTTGTTTTTTTTTCGTAGAAATTGGTGTATCAACATATGTATTAAACATTTACAAATACATATATATGTATGTACGTATGTATGTATGTATGATCTATAATTATTATCGAATGTATTTCAAGAGATTAATACGATGTCTTACCAAATAAAAACTGAAGACAATAGCCACTAATATTTATGGAAAACATTAAGATTATTCAACGCATTTGTTTGACATTGATTTCGATTGGGTTTGTCATTAAAATATAGAGAAAAAAACACCATTGGTAATAGAAAACAATGTTGAATTTGAAAACCAGTATTGAAATTCCAATAAAATAAAATATCAACTATCAACACATAAACTACGCATAAAATAACGCATAAATTGTGGTATTTTTTTACCCATTGATGAGACTAAAATTCAAGAAAAATTGTACTACAAGATACATTAATATTAGCCGTGAAAACTATGATCCCCTTAAGTCAAAGAAGATAATTAATAACATCACATTTAGCGGACTAGTATAGGTAAGTATGAGATAAATTGGACAAGTGATCAAGAAACAAAGTCAACAACCCATGCCGATCTCCATATTTCAGGGAATAGGAAATTGTTTTACGGAAAAATGAACTGCCTCGTGAGAAACTTAAGCTAAACTCTATTCCATTGTATGAGCTTTCCACAATGCATCTTTGAACAAAAAAAAAAATCGTAAAAATTACTTCGTATTTAACAAAAAAAAAAAAAAAAAAAAAAAAACACGAATCGGTGATTTCCTTTGCGTTAAGCGATGCGCTTTAATCCAAAGCCAAAATGGAAATTCTAGGGAATTGTTCCAAACGTATGGAACGGTTAACAAAACCCTTGCTCAATTAAGGTTGACTTCAATAACTTTATTATTTGGATTCGAATTTTCGAATTAAAAGAGAATAATACACCCTAAAAAAAAAATTGCTTCTCTAACATACGAGTATGTTCCAAACATATTTTGCAGGAAGCAAATATATAATTGGATACTGCCGAAACATTAATAAGTTTGTTTTATGTGAACATATTATATGTTTGGAAGCATTTTGAGCCCAAAAATATTATATGCTTCGAAGAATTTTCCCCAAAGAAGATTGTGCTCATTCCCTCACATAATTTTCACTTCCACGAAATTTTTTTCACTTCCACGATTTTTTTTTTAATTTTACCCTTCGCCTGAACGGAGAATCGAATCGAGGACCATACAGTTTGTAAGCCAACACACTATCCACTGGGCTACGTAGGAAACATAACATTATTTAACAGAGACATACATTTGTTGGCTACGTGTAGCAGTCGCTAGCATGTCTGCCTTGCGTGCAAAGGGTCGTGGGTTCAATCCCTGCTCCGACCGCACACCATTTTTATACCCTCCACCATAGGATGGGGGTATATTAACTTTGTAATTCCGTTTGTAACACATCGAAATATTGCTCTAAGACCCCATAAAGTATATATATTCTGGGTCGTAGTAAAATTCTGAGTCGATCTGAGCATGTCCGTCCGTCCGTCTGTTGAAATCACGCTAACTTCCGAACGAAACAAGCTATCGACTTGAAACTTGGCACAAGTAGGTCGGATGGTATTGCAAATGGGTCATATCGGTCCACTTTTACGTATAGCCCCCATATAAACGGACCTCCAAATTTGGCTTGCCGATCCTCTAAGAGAAGCAAATTTCATCCGATCCGACTGAAATTTGGTACATGGTGTTGGTATATGGGCTCTAACAACCATGCAAAAATTGGTTCACATCGGTCCATAATTATATATAGCCCCCATATAAACCGATCACGACATTTGATCTCCGGAGCCTCTTGGAAGACCAAAATTCATCTGATTCAGTTGAAATTTGGTACGTGGTATTAATATATGGCCTCAAACACCCATGCAAAAATTGGTCGAAATCGGTCAATAATTATATATACGCCCCGTATAAACCGATCCCCAGATTTGACCTCCGGAGCCCCTTGGAAGAGCAAAATTCATCCGATTCGGTGTAAATTTGGTACGTGATGTTAGTATATGCACTGAAAAAAATATTGTCGTGAGGTCAAAGATTTCATGTCTTTAAAATACGAATACAAATTTTGCTTAGCATAGAAGACGAATTTCTATAAAATAAAGTCATTTTCCTTGTGCAAAAGTCGATAAACTTTTCAATGAAGTCATATTGTCCTTATAATTAAGTGATTTGACTTAAAAATGGGTATCTTAACATGAAAGGAAAAAATTATAGGCTAAGGTCAACTTGACTTTAATAATTCAGAAAAATTCTTTAAATTTAATGAAATTGTCTTTAAAGGTCCATATCGGTCTATAGTTATATATAGCTCTCAGATAAATCGATCCCCAATCACACAAAAATTGGTCCTTATAAAGTTCACAATTGTATATAGCCCCCATATAAGCAGTCCCCATATTTAAATTCTGGCTCTCTATGTATCGTGCAAAAAGTCCATATCGATTCGTAATTATTTGTAGACTTACTTATACATAACTTTTTTGTACAATTTAGAAAACGATGTTAAGAAATTTTAAGATACCCCAACCCATGTAATTCGATTGTGGATGACAGTCTTTCGTAGAAGTTTGTACGCAATCCATGGTGGAGGGTACATAAGATTCGGCCTGGCCGAACTTACGGCCGTATATACTTGCTTTTAATTGAGAAAATAAAAATTTTGTTACAAACTAATTTTTTGGTGATAAAAGTTTAAAATTTTTGAAGAAATTCAAAAACTCTAACAAAAGAAACATGTTTTCGGTACACGTTTTCCAAATCTTTGTTTTTTTTTGAGTGTAAATTCCAAATAAATTGGTAAAGTTTAGTTTTTGCTATTTGGTTTACTTAAAAGGGATGTTACCTTTCTAGAACAAATGTCAGAAAAAAAAACAAATTAGAGGTTTTCCTAAACTTCCCTGAAATTTCAAGAAAATATCTTCTTCATGTTTCAGAATGTGGGTCAAGAACAAGTCCCCAGATATTAGAAAATAAGGTACTTTATTTTCAACACATGATCACCCTCTAAGTTTCCAAGTATAGTCTAAATGAGCCTGATACATCGGGTTGTCACCTAAACTAACTGAGGCAATAAATTGTTTATTACATTTACGGCCATTTTCATGTATCTCCGTTAGACTTTAACTCCCAGTTAACAGAAAGTAAAATCGAAATATCTTCTCTCCGGTTAACTTTAACTGAAAATTTTTTAGCAGTTAAGTTCCTAACTGGCATATGGAATATATAGACAAGATGACAGACATGTCCATAGTACGGTTTAAAAGTTCGTTAGCTAACGTAGCACTAACGGAGCTTCCTGAAAATGGGGGTTAGTCGATATAATTCTCTTGCATTTTTGTAAAAGTTTATACTTTATTATGAATTTTACGATTATAATTATATTTGGATTTTGTCATTTGATTGAATAGAATGTATAAATAAACTAATTATTTACTAACAAAATTTTCAAATAAATGCACGCAAAGAAAAAAAACGTTTGGAAAACGTGTACCGAAAACGTTTTTCTTTTGTTAGAGTTTTTTGAATTGCTTCGAAAATTTTAAACTTTTATCACCAAAAAATTCGTTTGTTACAAAATTTTTATTTTTTCAATAAAAAAAAGTTATTTTTGAAATAACAACACAGTCCATTTCGTTTATATCAAACACTGTTCTTTTCTGACTTTAGGTCTTTAATAAGACACATTTTACAGTTCAAAATTTAATATAGTACAATGTAATGTTGAACATTTTTTCGGAATCTTCCGAATATATCTGGAATATATGTAAAAAAAACAAAAGCAAAAAAAAACTTTGGCCGACCCTTGGCATGAGAGTCGGACGTAGCTACCACTGCTCCACGGTGCCAAACTAAATGTTTTTTCCGGTAAATAAACTTTGTTTATTCGGTTCGTGGGCGCCGCAAGCTATGCTATATAAATATAACTTATATGGATATTTATCTATTGATGACCATAACAGGTACATAGCTCAGTGGTTAGTGTGTTGGCTTACAATGTGCATGGTCCGCGGTTCGATTCTCCGTCCAGGCGAAAGGTAAAAAAAAATTTAAAAATTTATAAAATCGTATAATTTCTTCTACATTGTTGCTATTACAGGAAAAGGTGTTAAGAACTAAAAATCCTCGTGGATGTGAGAAATATGTGAGGGACAATGCAATTAGCAAGAAAATAATGTTTTTTTTTGAGCTAGTCTTTATGAAATTGTTTTTACATCCTGGAAAAGAATAAACGTTTATCACAAAAAGTATATACTTTTCTTCCAAATACACTTCCTTACAGCGAAAAGCAAATGAGAAACGAACTTTGTTTGTCTAAAATTTCGTTTGGGAGGAAAGAATTATTTTTTTGCGTGTGTTTAATTAGAAATATTTGAATTTAGTTAAAATATTAATTTAACGTCTTAATTTAATTAAAAACTTAATTGTATCAGTTAATTTTTTACGTTTTCAACTTTAATCAACTTTTTAATTGGAAATATTTTGGTGATATTTTTGTCTGTGATACATATGACAAAGTTGATAGAAATTAAAAAAATCACTTTGACGGATTAATCGAAAATTTTTAACGGATTAACAGGTGTTCCATTAGATTTATAACTTTTTCAAAACAAATTCGATGTTGCAAACTTTATAAAAAGTCTATTTTTCATAATATTGAAAAATAAAAATAAATATTACTATAATTTTAGAACATACAGTATGTCAAGAAAGTCTTTTGACATTGCCAAATATTTCAAATTCTAGAAATAATTGAACTATTAAATATTTTATTAAATTTTTAATTCTGTGTACGTATGTATACTTTGCAAAATACATAATAAAATATTTTTTTAAAATTTCATTATATTTAATTTTGGAACAAAACATAATTTTTATCCCATTGTCAAAACACTTTCTTGACAAACTGTAGGTATGTGCAAGTGCTCAAGTACTTGCTGCAGCTATTGGCCGAGTAAATGGCTATGTGCGGATATGAAACCGAATCTGCTGCAACATTGGTCCAATATCAACACATTCGCACACTCTAAGCACCACCCACAACATTTTATTTGAATTTGTTTTTCTCTCATTTTCATAGAATTCTCATTTTTTGCTTATGTGACGTCGATCATCAACTCATGAATTGTTTATTTTTTTCAAGTTTACTAAGCAAAATCAGAAATTATTGATTGGTTTTTTCCTGTGTCTGAGAGGCCTGATAAGGTGAACATATTTCATCACTTATAATTTTTGAATTATGTATAATTGGTAATGTATTTTGTTCCGGTTGGACATTTTCTTTTTGGGATCGGATCGGAACTGCATTATCTTGTAAGAATGGTGTCGACAGACTTGTTGATGTAATGCGCATTGTTACCATAGTGAAAGGTTTGAGTAAGATGTCTGAGTCTCTATCTCATTAACATTTTTATTTTACTCTCCTACTTTATGTTTGTAGTTGTAAATACGATACCAGCAACATTTTTTTCTCTTCATAAAAAAAATCTGGTATCAAATAATCCCTGGTGTGTATTACCTTGAAAATGTTAACTCTCTTAGCTGTCAGCATAATCGTATTCACTTGATGATGGGTTATATTTTTCTTATGTTTCGACTGTAACAACATCGCTACTTTCCCCACCCCACCCACACTAACACTTTGAGTTCTCTCAATCAAAACTTGTATATGTGTAAGATGCTGCAAGAGTATTGAATAAGATGCATAATCGCCATCTGTCTTAGAATGATGAGAAAAGAATTGTTGTTGTTGCAGAGCTGCGTGGCTGAATGCATTTGACAAATGTCCCCCTAATGATTATCGTGTCGCTGCATAAGAATCCACTGTGCTTGTATACAAGTCGTATACGACTCATCATTTGGTGGTATTTGTCGCCATTTACTTTATCGCAGTACATGCACCGTCTGCTTCAGTGATGCCAACTTCCGAAGGGCAAAAAGCACCAAAAATACCACCTTCCTTCAATGCTCTACTAAAGAAAAAAAAACTTTTGTGTATTAATTGCACGCAGTTTTAATTTTTTCTCAACCTCTATTTTGTGAACCATAATTGTACATAATATAATAGTTCTTATTGATAAGAAATTTTATTGGTACAAATTTCATGACTAAACCTGGAATGGTTCAAAAGCTATTGAAAATACAAACGTTTGCGTTTTTCGAATTCGTATGAACCTCTATTGTAATGTCTTTAAAATTTCACAATATTTTTTCACACGATAAAAACATTTTTTCGCCATTAAATTGGGAAGTATTAATATTTAGAGGGAGTCTATTTCTTATTTCAGTTATGAGTGCTTTGTGAATTTAATACAAACGTCTAAATGACATCTTTATCACGTTCAGAAATTCATCACTCGTCCCTTGACATTTCTAAAGAATTCCCTAAAATACGAATAAAGGGTGATACGGTCAAAATTTGGTCAATATAAACTTGACGTATTTCTTTCAATTTTGCATTTAAAAACCCTGAACACCCCTCATTTTGAAGGTGTGTGTGTGTAGAATGTTGTTCCTATTTTGATTTTGGAATTCACTCTTCAGTTGTCAAAATGCCGTCCAAACAAGAAGAGCAGCGTATCAAAATTTTGCTCGCGCATCGCGAAAATCCGTGCTACTCGCACGCAAAGCTGGCAAAATCGCTAAAAGTTGCCAAATCAACCGTTGCAAATCTAATTAAAGTGTTTGGGGAACGTTTGTCGACAGCCAGGAAGTCTGGATCGGGGGGAAATCGAAACCCGGAAGCCGCTGAGGCGACAAAGAGAGTTGCCGGTAGTTTCAAGCGAAACCCTAACCTCTCTCTCCGAGATGCCGCAAATAAGCTGGGTGTATCGTCTACAACCGTGCATCGAGCCAAAAAACGAGCCGGACTATCGACTTAAATGAAGGTAGTGACTCCAAATCGCGATGATGATGATCCGGAGGCTGTACACGACGATGCTGACGAAGTTTGACTGTGTGGTAATGGACGACGAAACCTACGTCAAAGCCGACTACAAGCAGCTTCCGGGACAGGAGTTTTATACGGCAAAAGGAAGGACAAAGGTAGCAGATATTTTCAAGCACATAAAACAAAGTTCGCAAAGAAATATCTGGTTTGGCAAGCCATCTGTACCTGTGGCTTGAAAAGCAGCATTTTCACAGCTTCTGGGACTGTCAACCAAGAAATTTACGTGAAAGAGTGTTTGAATAAACGTATGCTGCCTTTCCTGAAGAAACACGGTTGTTCCGTACTGTTTTGGCCGGATTTGGCATCTTGCCATTATTGAGAAATACTGGGCTATTGTCAAGCGGAACCTAAAGAAGACCAAAAAACTGCTAAGGACGAGCAGCAGTTCAAGGCAAACTGGCTTTCTGCGGCGAAGAAGGTGGACAAGGTGGCTGTACAAAATCTGATGGCAGGTGTCAAGCGTGAGGCCCGGCATTTCGAATTTGGAAAAGCGAAAGCCTAACTGAATATTTTTCCTAAATTTTATACTAATTGAACTTGAAAAAGAAATTTAATTTGATTTTTTAAATAAACGATTTCACCGATTTACACGCGTTTTCCCTTGACCAAATTTTGACCGTATCACCCTTTATTGATTAAAAACAAAATCAATAACACCTTCATAACAATAAAATTCTCTATTTGGCAATATAGTTGAGTTTCTTAAGTTTTTGAATTTTTGTATGAGAAGATATCGTGAATTAAACTTAATACTGTTCAACTTGGAAAAAGCACTAAATGCAAATGCCAGAAAGCACCAAGTTGGTGCTTTTTTGGAAAAGTCACTAAAAAGGCAATTTGGTGCTTTTTGGAAATCAAAAAGCACTAAAGTTGGTGCCGAATTGGCATCACTGCTCTTCTTAGCCACAAGCATATAGTTTGGGGTATGGGTAGGGTTGCCAGATGATCGTTGCTGAAATCCTGGACTTTCCGCCGTACATTCCGGGATTTGTCGTTTTTTTCGCATTTTTCGAACTTTGGCGATTCGAAAATTGCAAAAAAGTGCTCAAACTCGAATTTGGCGACAAACGGCTCATAAAAAAAAAGACGGCAGCCAATCTAGCAAAATCCATAAATTACTTTTCTTACGGGGCCGACTATATCATACCCTAAACCACCATTGCAGAATTAGTAATCATAAGCATTTGTGGGGTAACATATAGGTCTGGGAGATAAACCGCAGTTGCATATTTAAGAAAATTAAGGGGTACATGTCTATGGGTGCTTTGTGTCAATCTGACTATAGCTCATAGTCAATGTTGCCACGGAAAATGTTCGGTTTACCCTACAACGACAAAAAAAAGTTCCCTACTTTCCCATACATTCCCAAACAATTTTCCCTACTATATTTTTCGTTAAATTTAAAAAAATTACAAAAGAAAAATGGTTCTAAGTACTTTATTATCTTAAAACCTGAATATGCAACGTATACAACTTAGAATATAAATTTGTATTACCACCACGGTTGCCACAGTTGGTAGAATTCTACCCAAATTAGTAATCTTTTTTGTTAAATCTCTATAAAAATAAAATTTTGGAAAAAGTTTCTGTAAACAAATTTTTGTGAGAAATTTTTCTATAAAATAAAATTTTGACAATAAATTCTATAGAAATAAAATTTTGAGAAAAAATTCCACAGACATAAAATTTTGAGAAAATTTTTTATAGAAATAATATTTTGAAAAAAAAAATCTATAGAAATACAATTTTGACAAAATGTTCTATAGAAATAAAATGTTGACAAAATTCTCTACAGGAATAAAGTTTACCACACATTGTTAAAGATCAAGCCTTGCCGGCTTCTAATTTCTTCTTCTAGAGCCACCAAAAAGTAAAAATTATTACAAATTGTGTTGAGTGAAAATGTCCTACATTGTGGCCCTACGTCCCTACAAGACGCTAAATATTAGAATAGACGCTAAATATTAGAATACATATAGGGAATTTCCCCTACTTCTATAGGGAATTTCTCCTACTTCTAACATTGGTTAATAAATAAGAGTACTATGGCCAAATTTGGGAAAATCGAGCGATGCATATATATGGAAGCTATATCTAAATCTGAACCAATTTGCATAATATTTTGCGGGTTTGATTAATACCACAAAAGGTTACCTTGTGCAAGATTTGAGTAAGATCAGTCACGAAATGAGGCCTGTATGGTCAATCATAAGGTTATTAGGGGCGAATTTTTCAAAATCGGGCGATACATATATGGGAGCTATATCTAAATTTGAACCGATATCTAAATTTGAACCGATTTCGATGACTGGATCTAGCAAACTTTTAGTAAGATCGCTTAATAAATAAGGGTTCTATGGCCAAATTTGGGAAAAATCGGACTATACATATATATGGGAGCTATATCTAAATCTGAACCGATTTCGATGATTTTTTGCACATATAGTTAGTGCTATAGAAGACTACATTTAGCCAAATTTGGGTAAGATCGGTTGAAAATTAAGGGTTTTATGACCAAATTTAGAAAAATCGGGCGGTACATATATATGGGAGCTATAGCTAAATCTGAACCGATTTCGATGATTTTTCGCACATACAGTTAGTGCTATAGAAGATTATATTTAGCCAACTTTGAGTAAGATCGGTTGATAAAAAAAGGTTTTGTGGCCAAATTTGGGAAAATCGGGCGATACATATATATGAGAGCTATATCTAAATCTGAAGCGATTTGGATGAAATTTTGCAGACTTGAAGGGCGATGGAAAAGATTACCTTTTGCCAAATTTGGTGACGATCCGTTTGAAAAAAAGCGCAACGTGACCCCATTTGTCGAAATCGGGCGATACATATATATGGGAGCTATATCTAAATTTTATCCGATTTCTTCCAAATTCAATAGCGTTCGTCCTTGTGCCCAAAAAACTCCCTGTACCAAATTTCATCAAAATCGGTTAATAATTGCGACCGGAATCCTGTGAACAACAAATACATGGACGGACGGACGGACACCAAGCGCTAGATCGACTCAGGAGGTGATTCTGAGTCGATCGGTATATAAAATCAATATTTCTGGTAGGCACATTTTTTGGCCGATCAAACTTATTATACCCTGACCACTATGTGGTTTAGGGTATAAAAATTTCGGTTGTTTAAAATTTCGTTCTGGAGGAAAGTATTTTTTCTTTGGCTGTATGCAAAGTGAGTTTTTATACCCTCCACCATAGGATGGGGGTATATTAACTTTGTCATTCCGTTTGTAACACATCGAAATATTGCTCTAAGACCCCATAAAGTATATATATTCTGGGTCGTGGTGAAATTCTGAGTCGATCTAAGCATGTCCGTCCGTCCGTCCGTCCGTCCGTCTGTCCGTCTGTCCGGCTGTCCGTCCGTCTGTGGAAATCACGCTAACTTCCGAACGAAAGAAGCTATCGACTTGAAACTTGGCACAAGTAGTTGTTATTGATGTAGGTCGGATGGTATTGAAAATCGGCCATATCGGACCACGTTTACGTATAGCCCCCATATAAACCGATCCCCAAATTTGGCTTGGGGAGCCTCCCGGAGCAGCAAAATTCATCCGATCCGGTTGAAATTTGGTACCTGATGTTAGTATACGGCCTCTAACAACCATGCAAAAATTGGTCCATATCGGTCCATAATTATATATAGCTCCCATATAAACCGATCCCCAGATTTGACCTCCGGAGCCTCTTGGAGGAGCAAAATTCATCCGATCCGGTTGAAATTTAGTACCTGGTCTAAGTATACGGTGTCTAATACCCATGCAAAAATTGGTCCATGTCGGTCCATAATTATATATAGCCCCCATATAAACCGATCCCCAGATTTGACCTCCGGAGCCTCTTGGAGGGGAAAAATTCATCCGATCCGGTTGAAATGTGGTACCTGATGTTAGTATACGGTCTCTAACAACCGTGCAAAAATTGGTCCATATCGGTCCATAATTATATATAGCCCCCATATAAACCGATCCCCAGATTTGACCTCCGGAGCCTCTTGGAGGGGCAAAATTCATCCGATCCTGTTGAAATTTGGTACCTGATGTTAGTATACGGCCTCTAACAACCATGCAAAAATTGGTCCATATCGGTTCATAATTATATATAGCTCCCATATAAACCGATCCCCAGATTTGAACTCCGGAGCCTCTTGGAGGAGCAAAATTCATCCGATCCAATTGAAATTTAGTACGTGGTGTTAGTATATAGTCTCTAACAACCATGCAAAAATTGGTCCATATCGGTTCATAATTATATATAGCTCCCATATAAACCGATCCCCAGATTTGACCTCAGGAGCCTCTTGGAGGAGCGAAATTCATCCGATCCAGTTGAAATTTGGTACATGGTGCTAGTATATGGTATCTAACAACCATGCAAAAATTGGTCCATATCGGTCCATAATTATATATAGCAAAAGTCATCCGATGCGGTTGAAATTTGGTACATTTTGTCAATATATGGCCTCTAACAGCCATGTAAAAATTGGTCAATATCGGTCTTTAGTTATATATAGCCGATGACTTATTACACAAAAATTGGTCCATATCGCCAAAAATAATCTACCAAAACTTTATTTCCATAGAAAATTTTGTCAAATTTTATTACTATAGAAATTTGTGTCAAAATTTCATTTCTATAGAAAGTTTTGTCAAACGTTTATTTCTATAGAAATGTTTGTCAAAATTTTATTTTTATAGAAAATTTTGTAAAAAATTTATTTCTGTAGAAAATTTTGTCAACATTTTATTTCTATACAAAATTTTGTCAACATTTTACTTCCATAGAAAATTTTGTCAACATTTTATTTCTATAGAAAATTTTGTCAAGTTTTTATTTCTATAGAAAATTTTGTCAAACTATATTATATACGTATTTAATCGGCCTTTTTTTGTTTAATATATACCCCGTATGGGCTAACTTACAATTTAGAAGACAGTGTTAAAAAGTTTTACGATACCTTGCAATCGGCAAGTGTTATCGCAACCCAAGTAATTCGATTGTGGATGACAGCCTTTAGTAGAAGTTCCTACGCAATCCATGGTGGAGGGTACATAAGATTCGGCCTGGCCGAACTTACGGCCGTATATACTTGTTTTTTTTTTTTTTTTTTTTGGAATTGAAAATTTGGAATCTGGAATTGAAAACCTATTACAGATTTTCCAATGTCAAATGAAGTAAAAAAAAAATATTAAATTCTTTCTCTTGGTGCGAAAATTTTAGAATTTTTTGAATTAATTCGGTGTTAACAATTACATCGTTTTCCTAAATAAAAGTTTATAGCAACGACGATTTCTCTTCTCCTTAATGCTCTCTCCTCTCTATTGATGGTACCCATTTTCACATTTGTTCCCAACAAATTTTGTTTGTTCTGAAAGCAACAACTTTAATAACAAACGAACGTTTCTATGGTCTGAAATTTCCTTGCTGAGAAAAGAAATTGATTTAACCCTTAAATGGTAAAAAGAACATCTGCATATCACATTTTTTTCAAAAATACTTTTTTTGGGCTTTGTTGCAAAATTAGTGGTGGTATCTTAAAAAATACAGTGAGCATTGACCTCAGTCTTTGTTTACAAACAAACAATTTGATTTTAGTTGCGAATAGAGAATAGAGATATTTTTACACTATACCACTTTCTTACCAACATTACTTTAATCTCTGGTAAGTATTATTTATCTTCAAATTGGCAGGTTTTTGAATTTTCGGGCAAAATGTTTTTCAATTTTTGTTTCAGATTCTAAAGAAATGTTATACATTTTCCGAAAACTTGATTTCGTAGAATTAGGTGAAAATTTTAAGACATAAGAATTTTTTCTGGTTGTGTCTTAAAAGACACAGTGCGCCTTTAAGGGTTAAAGGTGGGTACTATGTTCGGTTTTCGAGTTGAAAATCACTTTATTTTCGCGATTACTTTTCCTGAAATAATCAAAATTATAAATTAAAACCAAAATATTCCTGTAAAGTCTTGCCGAAATCTATGGGAACAAGAAACTGCGCATCAATTGAATTAATTTATCTGCTTCATATTGAGCTGTTTTATTAAAGTAACCGCGAAAATTTCAACTCGAAAAGCGAACATAGTACTTACCTTAAGGTGGTAGTTGCTTCATTATAAATGAATTGCACCCAGAGAAGGAATATGATCACCTCATGGTCAGCATCCAAAAATAACATTTTGCTCTTGAAACATGTTTGAGGTGACCATATTCCTTCTCTGGGTGTGTTGTGTTATACCTCATTCACATTACACTTCCAAAATCCACATTAACTAGATTTTAACTGTCATTTGCCTTATAAAAAAGGGATTTCAAATCCCCTTTTAGTAGATTTCGAGCTTAATGTGAATGAGGTATTATGCAGAAGTCTGAATCTATAACAGCATTTTATTAATTTAAATCTAGAAACTTATAGCCCCCTGGAAAATTGTCTAGCTACGCTAATGAGAATTATCATGCGTCCAACATATTTTGTTTGGCAGTTGTACTTTTATATATTAGGGTGTTACGAATAAACTCCGACCGCAAAGGTTTTTCATAAAAAATATTTTTCAACCACTTCCAGAAAATCTTGCAAATTGAACCGAAAGTCCAATTGTCCGACCTTTTGAAACTTTAAGAAAAGTTCCCCGAATTTCTTGGAATTTGTTCCCAGACGAAAACACCCCGTATTTGTTATAGTTTATAGCAAAATCTAAATTTCTCCGGAACAGGGAACGTGGGAGCAGATGAGTAAATCAGTATAAGTTAAGCGATTTTTCTATGTCTGGTCGAGGAGTTACACCTCCTTCTTGCCGAGTTTTTGAGATTGAAAGTTATCAGATTTACTTGAAATTTACTGGGAATAATAAAAACGGGCACGTCCTCATTGTCCGTTTTTCTTTTAAATTAAAAGTTTTCCGATTTCTTAAACTTTTTTGTATTCATGTGAATTTCGAAATTAACTTCAAATCCTTTTGAATTTTTTTCAGAAGCAGTATCTTATTATTTAATCCCGTGAAATGTTGATATGGTTGATTTAGTTAACCTAAAATATTCCTTAAAAATGCGACATTTTTCAGCAGTTTTAAGAAGGGGAGGCGCAGCGATGCTTGCTGGGATCGGCTTCTTTTAATATTAAATTTGCTAAAGTCCGAACGTTCAAAGGTATCATCAAATGGGCCATATCGGATTAGGTATAGTCCCCACCCGGATGAAAAAGACTGTTTTTCATATGTTTGGCTATAAACATTATATGTTTGGAACACAAATTTTTAAACACAATATTTTTGAGTGCAAGCATATAATGTTCATAAACTAGCATAACATGTTTGGGACATATATGTTAATATGTTAGAACATATTATGTTTGGGACATAAAATGTTTGTAAATATAATATGCTTGGATGCAAACATATATTAATTTAGAAATAGCTTATAAACATATATGTGTTTAGTAGCTTGGAGCGCTATTTAACAGCGAGCGATATTGAATTAAGTTGGTGGTTGTTGCTGGTTATTACAAAATTAGCATTTTATTTTTCCTTGGGCATTTGATCAGCTACTTCTTTGATCCTTACAAACTGTGTGGTCCGCTGTTCGAATCCCCGTCCGGCAAAAGGTAAAATTAAAATAAAAAAAAAAATCATACAATTGAATAATTTCTTCTACAATGTTTGTATTACAGAAAAAGGTGCTAAGAACTAAAAAATCTCGTGAAAGTGAGAATGATGTGGGGGAATATACAATTGGGCAGAAACAAAATTTTGAGTATTCAGGTCGAAAACCTATGTTGTTAGCACCTATATTACCTGTTTATTTTCATAATTCATTATGATTGTAAATATATAAATAAACAAATAAAATTTTGAGCACAATATTGTTTGGGAGAATTTTTTAAGCATATAATATTTTTGGGTGCAAAATGCTTCCAAACATATTATATGTTCACATAATAACATATTGTTTTTTGGAAGACAACATTATTGAATTTGGATGCAAAAATACAAAATGTTTGGAACTTAGACTACCCAAATATATATTGTTTATACCAATATGCTTTCAAACATATTATATATTGGAAGAGATCAAACATATAAATGTTTGGGCAATACCCAAAAATGTATATGCTTGAAGCAAAATATGTTTGGGAGTATATGTTACAGAAGCGATTTTTTGTGAGCGTGCATTTAGACCGAGCTCCAGATTTAAATTTTGGAGCCTCTTAGAGGGCAAAAACTTTGCTAAATATTAATTATATATTCTCTGCGAGTTGAGGATAGTGACCCTTGGGTACATCACGCCATGAGATACACATATGTGATATGTCAAATAAATAACGTAATAATTAATTACGTTATTTATTTGATTTATTACACGGTCTGATTTATTACACGGCCTACAATAGTTTAAATAAAAAACAAGTATATACAGCCGTAAGTTCGTCCAGGCCGAATCTTATGTACCCTCCACCATGGATTGCATAGAAACTTCTACTACAGACTGTCATCCATAATCGAAGTAATTGGGTTGTGGTATCTTAAAACTTCTTAACATCGTTTTCTAAATTGTTAGTTAGTCCATACGTGGTATATATTAGACAAAAACGGTATGCATAGGTAAGTCTACAAATAATTACGAATCGATATGGACTTTTGCACGGTACGTAGAGAGCCAGAATTGAAATATGGGGTTATAAACAATTATAAATTTGATATGGACCAATTTTTGTGTGATTGGGGATCGATTTATCTGAGGGCTATATATAACTATAGACCAATATGGACCTAGTTAGGCATGGTTGTTAACAGCCATAAACTAGCACAAAGTACCAAATTTCAACTGACTCGGATGAAATTTGCTCCTCCAAGTGGCTCCAAAACCAAATCTCGGGATCGGTTTATATGGGGGCTATATATGATTATGGACTGATATGGACCACTTTTGGCATGGTTGTTAAATATCATGTACTAACATCACGTACCAAATTTCAACCGAATCGGATGAATTTTGCTCTTCCAAGGGGCTCCGGAGGACAAATCTGGGGATCGGTTTATATGGGGGCTATATATAATTATGGGCCGATTTCGACCAATTTTTGCATGGGTGTTTGAGGCCATATATTAACACCACATGCTAAATTTAAACCGAATCGGTTGAATTTTGCTCTTCCACGAGGCACCGGAAATCAAATCTGTGGATCGGTTTATGTGGGGGCTATATATAATTATGGACCGATGTGCACCAGTTTTTGCATGGTTGTTAGAAACCATATACCAATACTATGTACCAAATTTCACCCGGATAGGATGAAATTTGCATCTCTTAGAGGCTCGGCAAGCCAAATCGGGGGATCGGTTTATATGGGGGCTATACATAATTATGCACCGATGTGGACCAATTTTTGCATGGTTGGTAGAGACCATACACCAACACCATGTACCAAATTTCAGCCGGATCGGATGAAATTTGCTTCTGTTAGAGGATCGGCAAGCCAAATTTGGGAGTCCGTTTATATGGGGCCTATACGTAAAAGTAGACCGATATGACCCATTTGCAATACCATCCGACCTACATCAATAACAACTACTTGTGCGAAGTTTCAAGTCGATAGCTTGTTTCGTTCGGAAGTTAGCGTGATTTCAACAGACGGACGGACGGACGGACATGCTCAGATCGACTCAGAATTTCACTACGACCCAGAATATATACACTTTATTGGGTCTTAGACCAATATTTCGATGTGTTACAAACGGAATGACAAAGTTAATATACCCCCATCCTATGGTGGAGGGTATAAAAACGGCTGATTAAATACGTAAAATAAAATTTTGACAAAATTTTCTATAGAAATAAAATTTTGCCAAATTTTCTATAGAAATAAAATTTTGACAAAATTTTCTAAAGAAATAAAATTTTGACAAAATTTTCTATAGACATAAAATTTTGACAAAATTTTCCATAGACATAAAATTGTGACAAAATTTTCTATAGAAATAAAATTTTGACAAAATTTTCTATAGAAATAAAATGTTGACAAAATTTTCTATAGAAATAAAATTTTGACAAAATTTTCTATAGAAATAAAATGTTGACAAAATTTTCTATAGAAATAAAATGTTGACAAAATTTTCTATAGAAATATAATTTTGAAAAATTTTCTATAGAAACAAAATTTTGATAAAATTTACTATAAAAATATAATTTTGCAAAATTTTCTATAGAAATAAAATTTTACTATAGAAATAAAATTTTGACTAAATGTTCTATTGAAATAAAATTTTAACAAAATTTTCGATAGAAATAAAATTTTGACAAAATTTTCTAAAGAAATAAAATTTTGAAAAAGTTTCTATAGAAATAAAATTTTAACAAAATTTTCTTTAGAAATAAACTTTTGACAAAATTTTATATAGAAATAAAATCTTGACAAAATTTTGTATCGTAAAAAAATTTTGACAAAATTTTCTATAGAAATAAAATGTCGGTAGTTGATTTTTGCGATACACATTTTTGTGTGATTGGGGATCGGATATATATAACTACAGACCGATATGGACCAATTTTGGCATGGTTGTTAGCGGCCATATACTAGCTTAATGTACCGAATTTCTACCGAATCGAATGAATTTTGCTCCTCCAAGTGGTTCCGGAGGTAAAATCTGGGGATCGATTTATATGGGGGCTATATATAATTATAGACCGATACGGACCAATTTGCATGGTTGCATGGTTTGTTAGAGAACATATACTAACACCACGTACCAAATTTCAATCGGATCGGATGAAATTTGCGCCTTCCAAAAGGATCCGCAACCCAAATCTGGGGATCGATTTATATGGGGCTATATATAAATATAGACCGATATGGACCAATTTTTGCATGGTTGTTAGAGACCATATACCAACACCATGCACCAAATTTCAATCAGATCGGATGAAATTTGCGCGATTGCCATCCCCAAGTCTGGGGATCGGTTTATATCGGGTCTATATATAATTATGGACTGATGTGGACCAATTTTTGCATGGTTGTTGGAGACTATATACTAACACCACATACCAAATTTCAACCGGTTCGGATGAAATTTGCTACTCTAAGAGGCTCCGCAAATCAAATCTGGGGATCGGTTTATATGGGGGCTATATATAATTATGGACCGATATGGACCAATTTTTGCATGGTTGTTAGAGACCATAACTAACACCACGTACCGAATTTCAACCGGATAGGATGAAAGTTGCTTCTGTAAGAGGCTCCGTAAGTCAAATCTGGGGATCGGTTTATATGGGGACCATATGCAATACCATCCGACCACCGTCAATAACAACTACTTTTGCCAAGTTTCAAGTCGATAGCTTGTTTCGTTCGGAAGTTAGCGTGATTTCAACAGACGGACGGACGGACATGCTTAGATTGACTTAGAATTTCCCCACGACCCAGAATATATATATTTTATTGGGTCTTAGAACAATATTTCGATGTGTCACAAACAGAATAACAAAGTTTATATACCCCCATACTATGGTGGAGGGTATAATAAAATTTCTCTCCATTCGAAACACCCTAATGTATGTATTAGTAGTAAAGGGTGATTCTTTTGAGGTTAGGATTTTCATGCATTAGTATTTGACAGATCACGTGGGATTTCAGACATGGTGTCAAAGAGAAAGATGCTCAGTATGCTTTGACATTTCATCATGAATAGACTTACTAACGAGCAACGCTTGCAAATCATTGAATTTTATTACCAAAATCAGTGTTCGGTTCGAAATGTGTTTCGCGCTTTACGTCCGATTTATGGTCTACATAATCGACCAAGTGAGCAAACAATTAATGCGATTGTGACCAAGTTTCGCACTCAGTTTACTTTATTGGACATTAAACCAACCACACGAATGCGTACAGTGCGTACAGAAGAGAATATTGCGTCTGTTTCTGAGAGTGTTGCTGAAGACCGTGAAATGTCGATTCGTCGCCGTTCGCAGCAATTGGGTTTGTGTTATTCGACCACATGGAAGATTTTACGCAAAGATCTTGGTGTAAAACCGTATAAAATACAGCTCGTGCAAGAACTGAAGCCGAACGATCTGCCACAACGTCGAATTTTCAGTGAATGGGCCCTAGAAAAGTTGGCAGAAAATCCGCTTTTTTATCGACAAATTTTGTTCAGCGATGAGGCTCATTTCTGGTTGAATGGCTACGTAAATAAGCAAAATTGCCGCATTTGGAGTGAAGAGCAACCAGAAGCCGTTCAAGAACTGCCCATGCATCCCGAAAAATGCACTGTTTGGTGTGGTTTGTACGCTGGTGGAATCATTGGACCGTATTTTTTCAAAGATGCTGTTGGACGCAACGTTACGGTGAATGGCGATCGCTATCGTTCGATGCTAACAAACTTTTTGTTGCCAAAAATGGAAGAACTGAACTTGGTTGACATGTGGTTTCAACAAGATGGCGCTACATGCCACACAGCTCGCGATTCTATGGCCATTTTGAGGGAAAACTTCGGAGAACAATTCATCTCAAGAAATGGACCGGTAAGTTGGCCACCAAGATCATGCGATTTGACGCCTTTAGACTATTTTTTGTGGGGCTACGTCAAGTCTAAAGTCTACAGAAATAAGCCAGCAACTATTCCAGCTTTGGAAGACAACATTTCCGAAGAAATTCGGGCTATTCCGGCCGAAATGCTCGAAAAAGTTGCCCAAAATTGGACTTTCCGAATGGACCACCTAAGACGCAGCCGCGGTCAACATTTAAATGAAATTATCTTCAAAAAGTAAATGTCATGGACCAATCTAACGTTTCAAATAAAGAACCGATGAGATTTTGCAAATTTTATGCGTTTTTTTAAAAAAAAAAGTTATCAAGCTCTTAACAAATCACCCTTTATAATATTTATTAAGTATTGTCATCGATAAATAAAAACTTTGTTATGCATTTTTGGTCGATTTTATTTAAGTGCGTGACAATGTTTGTTTAGTGTGACAAAAGGTAGATGAGTGAGTGTTGCATTGAAGCTAGGGGAGTATGGGGCAATCGCATACACTTTCCCAAAATATATCCGACAGCAGAGTTGTGTTAGTGGGGATGTCATTGTGTATTGGCCATATGTAACTGAAACTTTAATTCAAAGTAATAAAAATTGATATTTTTAGATTGTCATCCCGTTCATGTTTTTGTTTTTGTTATTGTATTCCTTTGGATATTAGTATGGAAAAATTGTGTCATTGTCACATTCAATTCTTGTGCATTTGTTTCTCATATTCCCCCTAATTTAGAATTTCAAATGAAACACAAAGTTCACTGGAATAATTAAGCCATTCTAATATTCCTAAATTAATGTAATCTTTCCAGAAAATTTTACACCATTTCCATTAGAAATTTTGAATTATGAAGCAGGGAAAAGTTTCGTGGATATTTTAACATGATTGTTTTTAAAAGAAAAATGTAATTTTTCTAAGCCAGTTTAACAATTATACAAGAAGGCCTGGTGACAATCAACTTCTCCTAAATTCGAAATGAATAATCCAAGTCGTTATATTATTCTGCACAAAAATCGTATTTTGTCTGAAAATATATAAAAAGCATTAACTAAATTGTATTACAAACGCCGCCATCCCAAAAGTAAGTAAAGTTTTTTCAAGAGCAAAATAAAAAGTTGTACACCAATATAATATAAATTGTGAAACGGTTTGGAAAATATGAAGTAAATATATATTTATTTTGCTTTAAATTAAAGCTTGAGATCCGAGCTTTAATTTAAGGTATAATAAATAAATATTCACTTCATATTTTCCATATACGAGTAGTTTCACAATTTATTTCATACTAGCGTAACCCGGCCCGCTTCGCTGCACCTTTCGAAGCGTATTTGTACACACAAAAAATTTCACGAAAATTTTTTCAATTAAAATTTTAATTGATTTTTAAAAAATATTCAATCAAAAATTTAATTGATTCAACAAATTTTTTAATTGAAAAATCAATCACAAAAATAATAGTATCACTTAATTTTTTAATTGGATCAATTAACTTTTTAATTGACCTTCAATTAATTTTTTAATTGATACTATCATTTCTGTGATTGAAGACATTTCAATTAAAAATTAATTGGATCAATTAATTTCGTGATTGAATCAAAAAAAAAAAATTTTGTGTGTAGGAACATTTTCCGTTAACTTAGTCAACCATATCCTTGGTGCTGAAAACAAATTCGAAAAGATTTGAATTCTTTGAAATAAATCGGACTACTTGATTTTTCGTTTATAGGTACAAATACGGCGGCTATGCATATGTAAAACGGTTCGTCTTAAAAAATGTCGGTGAGAGGGTGTACCCTTTCCACCAAATTTTTAAAATAAATTCCTGTATTCAAGTAGTTGGACAATCTTCTATATTTCTTGTGAATTTTAAGTGTGGTTTTTCAAGGAAAGGTATCCTTCTCCTCAACCTACCTGAAAATTAAGCTTTATATTATAATAACATACAAAGAATTACTGTTTCCCATCCAATAAATCGGAAAAAGCAAAAGTAGTAAAAACAAGTATATACGGCCGTAAGTTCGGCCAGGCCGAAGCTTATGTACCCTCCATCATGGATTGCGTAGAAACTTCTTCTAAACACTGCCATCCACAATCGAATTACTTAAGTTGCGGTAACGCTTGCCGATGGCAAGGTATCTTAAAACCTCCTAACACCATCTTCTAAATTGTATGTCCATACGTGGTATATATTAAATCAAAAAAGATCGATCCAATACGTATATAATTCAGTTTGACAAAGTAGACATAAAATTTTGACAAAATTTTCTACAGAAAGAAAATATTAAAAAATTTTCTATGGAAATAAAATTTTCACAAAATTTTCTATAGAAATACAAATTTTGACAAAATTTTCTATAGAAAGAAAATTTTGACAAAAATTTCTACAGAAATAAAATTTTAACAAAATTTTCTATAGAAATAAACTTTTGACAAAATTTTCTATAGAAATAAAATCTTGGTCGATTATTTTTGGCTCGAGTGGCAACTATGATTATGAACCGAATAAAATTTGAACAAAATTTTCTATAGAAATAAAATTTTGACAATGATGAAAATTTTATTATGAACCGAATAAAATATTAACAAAATTTTCTCTAGAAATAAAATTTTGACAACATTTTCTATAGAAATAACATTTTGGTAGATTATTTTTGGCTCTAGTGGCAACCATGATTATGAACCGATATGGACCAATTTTTGTGTGATTGGACCAATTTTGGTATGGTTGTTAGCGACCATATACTAACACCACGTTCCTACTTTGAACCGGATCGGATGAATTTTGCTCCTCCAAGAGGCTCCGGAGGTCAAATCTGGAGAACGTTTTATATGGGGGCTATATATAATTATGGACCGATATGGACCATGTTCCAAATTACAACCGGATTGGATGAAATTTGCTTCTCTTGGAGACTTCGCAAGCCAAATCTGGGGATCGGTTTATATGGGGGCTATATATAATTATGAACCGATGTGGACCAATTTTTGCACGGTTGTTAGAGACCAATATCATGTACCAAATTTCAGGCGGATCGGATAAAATTTGCTTCTTTTTGAGGCTCCGCAACCCAAATCTAGGGATCGGTTTATATGGGCGCTATATATAATTATGGACCGATGTGGACCAATTTTTGCACGGTTGTTAGAGACCATATACCAATACCATGTACCAAATTTCAGCCTGATCGGATGCAATTTGCTTCTCTTTGAGGTTTCGCAAGCCAAATCTGGAGATCAGTTTATATGGGGGCTATATGTAATTATAGACCGATGTGGGTCAATTTTTGCATGGTTGTTAGGGACCATATACCAACATCATGTACCAAATTTCAGACGGATCGGATGAAATTTGCTTCTCTTTGAGGCTCCGCAAGCCAAAATCTGGGGATCGGTTTATATTGGGGCTGTATATAATTATGGACCAATGTGGACCAATTTTTGCATGATTGTTAGAGACCATATACCAACACCAAGTACAAAATTTCAGCCGGATCGGATGAAATATGCTTCTCTTAGAGGCTCCACTAGCCAAATCTGGGGATCGGTTTATATGGGGGCTATATATAATTAAGGACCGATATGGACCAATTTTTGCATGGTTGTTAGAGACCATATACCAACATCATGTACCAAATTTCAGCCGGATCGGATAATATTTTCTTCTCTTTGAGGCTCCGCAAGCCAAATCTGGGGATCGGTTTATATGGGGGCTATATATAATTATAGACCGATGGGAACCAATTTTTGCATAGTTGTTAGAGACCATATACCAACACCATGTACCAAACTTCAGCCGGATCGGATGAAATTTGCTTCTCTTTTAGGCTCCGCAAGCCAAATCTGGTATCGGTTTATATGGGGGCTATATATAATTATGGACCGATGTGAACCAATTTTTGCATGGTTGTTAGAGACCATATACCAACACCATATACCAAATTTCAGCCAGATCGGATGAAATATGCTTCTATTAGAGGCTTCACAAGCCAAATCTGGGGATCGGTTTATATGGGGGCTATATATAATTATGGACCGATGTGGACCAATTTTTGCATGGTTGTTAGAGACCATATACCAACACCATATACCAAATTTCAGCCGGATCGGATGAAATGTGCTTCTTTTAGAGGCTCCACAAGCCAAATCTGAGGGTCCCTTTATATGGGGGCTATACGTAAAAGTGGACCGATATGGCCCATTTTCAATACCATCCGACCTACATCGATAACAACTACTTGTGCCAAGTTTCAAGTCGATAGCTTGTTTCGTTCGGAAGTTAGCGTGATTTCAACAGACGGACGGACGGACGGACGGACATGCTTAGATCGACTCAGAATTTCACCACGACCCAGAATATATATACTTTATGGGGTCTTGGAGCAATATTTCGATGTGTTACAAACGGAATGACAAAGTTAATATACCCCCATCCTATGATGGAGGGAATAAAAATTATCACATTAACATTTGTTAAAATGTTGGACATGGAGAACATCTCTTTCCCCATATCGGACTATCACGTACCCTATATTAATTTCACGAACTGCTCAATGCTTCCTATGAATTCTATCGAAGTAAATCGACGTTTCCCCTTCCCCAACCAGATATCGAAAAATCATATAATAATTTAAAAATCATGTATTAATTTAATCACCTCCTCCCACGTTTCCTGTAAATTCCAAGTAGATCGGTGAAGTTTAAATTTTGCTCTATTGTTTTAAAGGAACGTCACTTTCCCCGATAGAATATCGACAAACACCGAAGTGAATAGCATTGTTAACCTTCCCTGAAAATTGTTGAAACTTTCCTTCAAATGTGGGGCAAGGAAGGTTGCCTCCCCGTTCATAACCTTCCCCCACTGCCTTTGTAAATTTCAAGAAAACTTAAGAATTTTTGTTTTTTTTTCAGTTTTAGAGGAGGTCCTCCTCCCCGACCAAATATCGAAAAGTGATGTAGTGTATCTTTTGTAAACGTCCCAGAAAATGTCAAGCAAATTATAAGTCCAAATTTCAAAAAGCAGGGAAAGGGGCGGCCCCTCTTCCGTCCAAATATCACAAATATCAAATATTAATATCGTAACCTATCAAATATTAATATCGTAACCTCTGCCCAGTCCTCTGCAAATTTCAATTATACTACGCAATCTTCGGGTGACATCAGCATTCACGCCGGTGGAAATTAAGAGGAGACTTGTAGTACAACTTATTGTTCCTGTGATTAGCTATGTTGCTGAATTATATAGTGGATTGGATTCTCATTCGATGCACAAGCTACGAGTAGCATTTAATAATGCTACGCGATATGTCTATGGCCTATCGAGATTTGACAGCATGACGTCATGGGGGAGCAAGGTCCTAGGAATTGACATTATAGACTACTTGAAACTTAGGAATATGACGTTTCTTCATAGACTTATAGTGAACAAATTGCCTTGTTACTTGTTTGATAAGCTCATCTTTGGTCAATCAAATCGCTGCTCGACTCTTATAATACCACGCTTCAAATATGTGAACTCTAGTAGAATGTTCTTCATTAATGCTGTAATACTATGGAATAATTTACCTTACAATGTTAGATGCTTAATTAATATTGACAAATTTAAGAAAAAAAACCGTAAAGAGCTTTTTAACTAGTGCAGCCTAAAATTACTTATTCATTCTAAAAAAAAAAAAAAAAAAAATCTCAGCTCCTTCTCTCTGTAAGTTTCTTAAATTCTATAATATATGGTGGTCATTATATATACTTTTTTTTTGTTATTGTTAACTTCGCTATTGCTTCTTCTTTTGTGTTTTTGTTTTTGGAAAAATATATTTTCTTTTATTTATTATATATCTTGTCTTGTTTACTATACTATAATATTTACTTATACTTTATATAAATCTTATGACTATGTGTTCCTAAACTACTATGTTGAACTATAAAAGAATATAATTCTTATTGTTCTGATATTGTGATCAAATAAATAAATAAATAAGAAATAAGAAATAAGTTGGTCAAGTTTAATTGTTTCTCTGTATGTACTTAAGAGAAGCGGATGTCTCCCTATGCCCTTTTATTTTTCGCCGACCAAATATTAAACAAGTATATACAGCAGTAAGTTCGGCCGGACCGAATCTTAAATACTCACCACCATGAACCAAATATTAGGGTTTCCTTTGAAATTTCAGGAGGGCTTGAGGACACTTCCCGAAGATAAATTTAAAGATTTCACCTATGAGGACTACAACAGATTCTGGATTTATAAGAACCATTTTTGTTTGAGTTTTAGAAGAATCATTAACATCTCTTGTAAGTGTGCAAGAAAATTATAAAATAACGTCTTGATTTGAAATCTTAAATCTGTAGATTTTCACCCGAGAAGTAAAATCTGGAAATTTTACATTGAGTTTCAAGCAATTTTCATGATCAGTGCGCCTTCTATACCATCAAGAAGTGAAGTCGGTCTATATGGAGGCATTACCAAATGGACCGATAAAAACTTAATCCGATACACGTTTTTGTGTGCCTAAAATACCAGAATATTTACAATTTCAGGCAAATCGGATAAAAACTACGGTTTCTAGAAGCCCAAGAAGTAAAATCGTGATATCGGTCTATATGGGGGCTATACCAAAACATGGACCGATACTTGCCACTTGTGGCACACCTCTTTATGGTCCTAAAATACCTATAAATTTCCAATTTCAGGCAAATTGTATATAAACTACCCAAGATGTAAAATCGGGATATCGGTCTATATGGGGGCTATACCAAAACATGGAACGATACGGACCATTTTCGGCACACCTTTTGATGGTCCTCTAGATTTTCAATTTCAGGCAAATTGGATAAAAACTACGGTTTCTATAAGCCCAAGACCCCAAATCGGGAGGTCGGTTTATATGGGGACCATACCAAAACATGGACCGATGCTCACCATTTTGGGCACACCTCTTTACGGTTCTAAAGTACGCCTAGATTACCAATTTCAGGTAAATTGGATAAAAACTGCGGTTTCTATAAGCCCAAGAAGTAAAATCGGGAGATCGGTCTATATGGGGGCTATACCAAAATATGGACCGATACTCACAATTTTTGGCACACGTATTTGTGGTCCTACAATACCTCTAGATTTCCAATTTCAGGTAAATTGAATAAAAACTGCGGTTTCTATAAGCTCAAGAACTAAAATCGGGAGATCGGTCTATATGGGGGCTTTACCAAAACATGGACCAATACTCACCATTTTTGGCACATCTCTTTATGGTCATAAAATACCTCCAGATTTCAAATTTCAGGCAAATTGGATAAAAACTACGATTTCTATAAGCCCAGGACTCCAAATCGGGAGGTCGGTTTATATGGGGACTATATCAAAACCTGGACCGATATAGCCCATCTTCGAACTTGACCTACCTGCAGACAAAAGACGAGTTTGTGCAAGATTTCAGCACGATTGCTTCATTATTGAAGACTGTAGCGTGATTACAACAGACAGACAGACATGCGGACAGACGGACATCGTTATATCGTCTTAGAATTTCTCCCTGATCAAGAATATATATACTTTATATAGTCGGAACTCGATATTTCGATGTGTTAGGTTAGGTTAGGTTAAAGTGGCAGCCCGATTAAGATTCAGGCTCACTTAGACTATTCAGTCCATTGTGATACCACATTAACTAAAAGTACCTATTACATATGGGCACTTCTAGTTTTAACCGTTGAACCTTCTCGATTATTTTCTTCTGTTGAACCAACCCGATTGTTCCAAAAACATTAGCAGACTGCTTAAGTTAACGTTTTCCAGGTCCGCCAGTAATCTGAAGCTATATGCCCCTAAAATTTGCTTACGCCTTACACAAAATGCGGGACACTCACACAAGAGGTGTTTTATTGATTCCTTTTCCTCCGCATCATGACAGCTCATACAATAGTCATTATACTTCGCACCAATAGTTTTTACAAAATCGCCTATCAGACAGCGACCCGTTATAGCAGATATCAGGAGTGAAATCTGGCGTCCCGAGAACACTAGCATATCTAGTGTGCGGTTTTAGTATAAATGGGGCCATATTTGCTTGGTGTCGTTACAACCCTTACAATTCTCCCATCGAACATTTGCCATCATGACAGCCTTCTCACGCAGTAAGAGCTTACAGGTAGCCAGAGGCACACCAAAAGATTCTAGTTCCCCTGGAATATGTAAGGTAGTTCCTAGCCTTACTAGCTCATCTGCTTCGCAGTTCCCCGGTATGTTCCTGTGGCCAGGCACCCATATTAGGTGAATATTGTGCTGCTCAGCCATCTCATTGAGAGATTTGCGGCAGTCGATGGCCGTTTTCGAGTTGAGGAACACAGAGTCCAAGGATTTTATTGCAGGTTGACTGTCTGAGTATATATTAATGCCAATATTGCTTGGAGCATTACTTCTCAGCCAATTCACCACTTCACTTATTGCTAATATTTCAGCCTGAAAAACACTACAGTGATCAGGTAATCTTTTCGCTATTCGAAGTTCCAGATCTTTAGAATACACTCCGAAACCCACTTGGCCATCCAATTTGGAGCCATCAGTGTAGAAATCTATATATCTTTTATTCCCCGGGGTCCGTGTACACCACGCCTCACTGTTGGGAATTAGAGTCTCAAACTTTTTGTCGAAAAGTGGACTCGCCAAAGTGTAATCCACTAGGTTAGGCACATCTGGCATTATTTTGAGGACCGAACTGTGACGTAACTTTTTTCCGACCACAGCGATAGCTCGCGCAACCGCACAGCCGTTGTTGCAGCTGACTGTTTGGCCAAAATGTCTAAAGGCAATAGATGAGTATGACATTGAGGGAGTTTGTTCCTGTCTTGCTGAATGCACCTGAGATACACAAGCACGCCATACGCTGAACTTTGTCTAAACTTGTCGGCTGGTGAAGTGCCGGCCACCAGACTACAACACCATATAGCATTATAGGTCTAACCACTGCCGTGTTACAAACGGAATGACAAACTTATTATACCCCCGTCACCATTATATGGTGGAGGCTATAAAAATCAGGAACCTGATATAAATTTCATAGCCTCACCCATTTTTTCCATAAAATTTCAGTCGGGTGAGTTTAGTTTTGTTTTCACTGTACTTTAAAAAAAGTCGGGCAAAGGGGAGGTCCCTCTCCCCGACCAAATATCGAAAAATAATGTAGTGGATCTTTGTCTAGATGCCAACCCCAACCTTCAATGAAAGTTTCAAGAAAATCGCATAATTTTGTTCCAAGTTCCAAAAAGTAGGGCGAGGGGGAGGCCCCCTGTTCCTGTAAATCTCAGATAATTTAGAGAATTTTAGTTTTTTCACTGTACTTTAAAAAAGTCGAATAAAGGGGAAGCCCCCTCCGCCACCAAATATCGAAAAATAATGTAGCGGATCTTTGTCTAGATGCCAACCTTCTATGAAAACTTCAAGTAAATCGGTCAACTTTGGTCCAATTTTCAAAGAATCCGACAAAGGGGAGGTCCGCGACCAGGTGTCAAAAAGTGAGGTACCCTATTTTCACCACATGAGCGCCCCTACGATCTCTGAAAGTTTCAAATAATTTGGTCAAAATTTTATTTCTATAGAAAATTTGGTCAAAATTTTATTTCTACAGAAAATTTTGGTCAACATTTTATTTCTATAGACAATTTTGGTCAAAATTTTATTTCTACAGAAAATTTTGGTCAAAATGTTATTTCTATAGAAAATTTTCTTAAAATTTTATTTTTATAGAAGTTTTTCTCAAAATTTTATTTATATAGAATTGTTCCCCAAAAATTTTTTATAGAAACTTTTTCCAAAATTTTATTTCTATAGAGATTTGATCTACCAAAACATCAAGCATTGTACTAATCTACTAAACAGAAAAAAATCTACAATTTTAGGTAGAATTCTACCAACTGTGGCAATCATGGGGGTAATACAAATTTATTTTTACGTAATAATACGTAAATGATTTCGCCTTTCCTTAAATCTGCTTATGGTGCGATTGCCTCCTTGCGATTTTGTAACTCATCTATTGGGCCCTTAAGATGTCAGCGAAATAGATGTCGTAGTATTTCTGTGTATTTTGGATTATTAAACGAACATACGAAAGAATAGTTCATTAGTCAAAATAAATATTCCGATTAACAAAAACCAAAATAAAGAGTGAATAAAAAAGATCTTTTATTGACTTTTCGTCACGTATCAATGAGTTGCACTGGGGAAATGAATCAAATTCCGAAATTATGTTTACAATCAGAGAGGCGCCTAAAAAGTCGTTTGTTATTGAAATTTAAGAAGTTCCGCCGCCAAAAATTTTTCCCAGACAATCAGACATTAAAATTTTAAAATTTTCTTGATGTGAATAATGGAAATATGAAGCACGGTAGTGAAATTTCATAGTAAACAAAAAAATCACTCTCTCCAAGAATGTGAAATAAAACAGAGTGCGAATCGACCTTTTTTTCTTTAAAACATTTGAAGGTCAATGAAATTATTTAGAGTAGAGTTCCAGCAAGATATTGAGATGAATTCTTGGAAAAAAAATACACAAATGCTGTGTCAGAATTTTAGCTTATTGAAAATAAAAACAAGGTTGCTCTTATAAAAAAAAAATGACAATATTTTTTTATTTTCTATATGCGTAATACTTTTTATAATTTTATTTAATTTTTTTCTTCAACAAAAAAAAATTTTGCTTATTCCAGCTTTTAGAGTTATATTTAAATATTCTACAATGTTCAAGTCGCAGTCAGTTGATAGCAACGATCCATCATCCATTGTTAGTAGGCTAACCATATAGACCACAAAAAACTAAATCTCACCCAGAGTTTATCAACATGAAGTCTCTAAGTTTGTTCATTACTCTCCTAACCATAACCATAGCAGCTTGTGACGGTAATGAAAATTATGGATATCAAGCCCCATCTTATGGTTCACAATCTTCAACTGCTTATGGAAAACCTGCTTCAAACACTTATGGTGCCTCTTCGACATCTTCGTCCTATGGAAATGCTGCTGCTGCCGCTGCTCCTTCTTATAGTGCCCCAGCCCCATCATCTACTTATGGAAGCCCTGCAACATCTACCTCATATGGAACTGCTTCATCATCCTATGGTGCTCCTAACGCCGCATCATCTTATGGTTCATCGGCTGCGTCAGCTGCTGTGGTAGCTCCTGCCCCAACATCTAAATATGCTCCAGTAGCCATTGCTGCTCCACCATGTCCCAAGAACTACCTTTTCAGTTGTGTTCCTCAATTGAGACCTCTACCTTGTGCACCCCATCAAGGCACCTACGCCCAAAACGCACCGGTATATACGGCTCCCCAACAACAAGATAATGGCAAAGCTGGATATTAAATTTTGATCGATTATATTTAGGCAAAGGACTGATGAATAATTAAAATAATGTATAAGAAAAATTGAGAATTTCAAGGTTTTTTTATTGGGAAATGCAGGCAGAAAAATTCTGGTGTTACGGTAATTGTAAATGTCATCGTTAGGAAATTATCGAGGGCACCTTATACTCCTTGTTAAGGGAGGACGCTCATGTTAAATGTAAATTCCGTCGTTCGACGGGCAGCTGTTCGATCTCAAAAGATTTTCAAATAAAATGGGAGATTGTTGATTGGTATGCATTGGTGTGGGAACTAACCATGGTTCTCTTGTACGTTCTAATTCGCCTTTTCGCTCGTGTACCTTTCTTACTCTTGGAATTCCTTATATCTAAGGAATTTCCCGATTTGTCTCCAAACCCTGCTTAAATGTCGACCTAATATGAAGTCTAGTATCGCTTTCAACGCTTTAGTTGAGGTGGTCCTCATGATGTTGAGTACATTTTTCTTTATTCCCGACCTCCCGGAACTTGTGTCCTTCCGGACATCTAATTCTCTTTCATTTGGGATTGGACGAGTCACAAACTTCATCTTATGGTCCGCCCTTTTATTTATAATCTACTTCATATATCGACGTTTCGTACTGCTTTTCTCAACTACAAGTCCCATGTCACCCTCAATTGTATGACATCGACGATCCGCGACTAGTGGATTAATCAATGGCCACCGCGACTGACATAACCCCGTTTGCGGTATGAGCGTTAACTTTCGGATTGATTTTCGTGTTGGGCTTCTAGATATCAGGATCATCCAGTGGAGGGGAACGTGTCACGCCCTAAAGCGGTCCGGGACACACCAAGTAGCAGACTGATAAACTTCTTCACATTGTGGTTTCTTCGTGGACTTCCGTAGGTCCGTACCGTTCTGGAGGTCTAATCCCCTTTCATGTGGTATTGGGCGAAATCGCAAACTTTTTTTTCGGAGCATCTTATCGACACGCTCTATTATTCATCATCTTCTTCGTCGCTGTGGCCCAGATCAGTGATCTTCTCTCGAAACTCATTGACCTTCCTGTTGATTCCATCAGAAGCTGGGATCACCAAGAAATTAACGTTAAACAAGGCGTTTTCGTCTGAATAAAAATCAGATCTGCTTCCTTTCGTAGAGGGGGAAAGAGCTAACATCAGCCTGGTCCTCTCCTTTCTCCTGAAGCTTTTTACAATTGGCTTGAATATTGGTCTTTCTTTTAGCAATGATGCTCACAGCTAAAAGACCTCTTTTTTGTATTGTACCGCCATTGCATGATCTCGACGTGGCGGGACTTGTGCATAGTTCGCAGGCAGCGTTCCTATGTCTTATCATCCTCAAAATATGTGTTCTCAATTCTAGGTGCTCGGTCATTATTCCCACAACACTCTTGACCCTTGGCCTACTCTCCTTGAGTAGTTCTCCAGTCTTTTTCTTATTTAGGGCCAATCCACAGTATTTTCGTCTCCCCTTCCGACCGTTGCATTGGTCGACATCTCGCTTTATGTGGCTCCCGTGCCTATTCATCGAACTCAACCCACCATCCCTCTATTGGGTTTGTGTTCTCTAAGTTCACTTCCCTATGTGAATAGCTCTTATTGCCAGATTATTTGCCTTTATGTTTCCTATTATTGAGGTATCTCCTCGCACTCTTATGGTGCGGATCCTGCCGTATACTGAGTATTCATTCAAATACAGTTTGAATGAATACTTCTTTATTGGGTATCTGGACCGACATTCTCGTCCTCCAAAGTCTTTTACACATTTGAGACTTTATTGGGGACAGTAAGAGGAATTCGATCTTGGTATCAACGCATTCCCCAGTAAGTTACTCGGATTCATATTTCGAGCAGTGAGTTCTTCGGCTCCACATTTCCAGCAGTGAGTTCCTCAGATCAACAGATTCTCCGCTCAGTTTCTCATATCTACACTTGTCATACTAAGTTCTTCGTTCCGTCACAGTTCCTCCACCGAGTTCTTCGAATATTCCCTATAGATCTGCGAGTAAAGAAGTTTAAATGAGTAGTCGTGAGTAGTACCAAACCTGATGACAACAATTATCTAAACTGATATTATAAATGACCTGAAGATACCGCAGAGCCCGAAGATGATACCAATCTCCACTACTACTAATCAAATTGAGGCCAATCCACATTTTCGTGTCCCATCAACAACCGAATCCGAGGACTCAACAAATCCCGATCTCATGGAGTCATGAAGCGAAAACAATTCTTTCGATCGACTACAAATGAACGGAGTCAGTCGTTTCGGATCATAAACGAAGCATAGTTATCATTAATCATCTACGAATCGGCTTTTCCACCAATTATAGATCACCAGATCCTGAACGTCTGCTCCCATTATATGATGACCATATTAGAACGTTTCGAAAATGTTGAGTGATACTTACGAAGTGGAGGCGACTAAGGTTATTTCAGCAGACGAGAAAATCACAATAGACTCCCAGTATTAGCGATACCCAATGGAGATATGTAACAAATGGTGCAAAATATTGCACTGCGAACTGCCACTGGATTTCACTCCAAAACACCACAATAGCATCTGCAGTATGAGTTCATAATGCTCTCGGCGTGACAACGCTGTGACCTCCTCAGGCACCTGCACCTGATAAAGTGCAGAGGGGCAAAGTCCCAAACTATTCCACATCCATACTATCCGAACGAGCAAAGTCAATTGACGGCATTGAAAGCAGCACACATTGAAGCGGTTCAGAAGGTAATAGATTCCTACCAGTATAGCGTTGTGCTGGGTGGAATACCAGCATCTGTCAGCGATGACGAGAGATGACTGCCTAGAGGTACCAGATCGATGCTATCCCGCATAAGATCCGGCATCTCTAGATATTTGAATAGGTCACCTCTCCCTTTTGAACCTGCAATTCAAGATGGTTGCCCATCGAACTCGAATTTATAGCCAAATTTCCCAAAATCTCCAAACCGAGATACTGGCAACGATTATACTATGATGATTGCTTATTTCTATGGGGCCCATGGCGGTTCTTCAGATTCTGAAGGTCGGTTCCCATCAGGTCGGCTCCCATCAGATTTTAGTTGTATTTAGGGGTAACGTGGAGATGACTAAATATCCATTTAAAATGGATCATAAAAAATAATGAGAAACATGGTATTAGATATAGTAGCATATACTATGAGATCATTTTATGAAATTTAATTCCAGACTAAAAGACGGAACAGTCAGACAGCATTATTTACAAAAACATTTCCCTATGAAATTTCAGATGCATGTTTTGACATAAAAAAAGTACGAAAATATATATTTTTTTAAATTTGATCTTTTCATCTAGAGAATGATGCATAAAAGCTAGTTAACCCATTTAAATGGTGGGAGTTCTTCTGTTTATATTGGCCAGTTGAGGTGTGAGTCACGTCTTTGTCTCATGCCCATCGTAATACTCAGATTACTTGATGGCAACAATTGCTGCACAAAAGTAAACTCATGACAATGTCTTTATGAAATGAATTCATTAGAATAAAGAATCTCTAAATGCAGAGGAAATGCCCAGAAAGATGAAACAAAGATCTTAACACGTTTGGTTGTACTATTTAAGTGCTACGCATTAGTATGGAGAATTTAGTAACGCGACAAAAATTCAGCATTGACCATCATTGGAAAAAGAGACATGAAATTGTGGACGATAGTAGTTTGGTGTTTAGCAGCCCTTGAGGTTGCAAGAAGTTATGAAAATAATTATCCCCTGCAAAATAGTGATCAATATAATCATGTTAGTACAACACCAACATATGGTTCTTCGCCGGCAGTTGATTATGGAAGTGATCGAAACGTGGATAATGGTGGAGCTAAAGCATATGGAGATCAAGTTAATAATGTCCGTGAAACGGTTAATGAAAACAGACAACTGATAAAGGAGAAGTTCCAGGAGCCTGGTTCATTGGATAGAGTGTCCACATATAAGGATATTGAGGACAATTCTATACAGCAAAATAATTATGGATATACTGTGGGATTACCTGCATATTCCTCTGGATCCTTGAATGATACCCACGAGATATTTGAGAGTGGAAAATCAGTATACACAACTCCTTCCTACAATGAAGCAGAACATTTGGCTAAAGAGTCTTTGACAACTAAGAATAGTGAATCTGTTAACAATATCCTGGTTACTTCTTCGAACGCTTATGGGGGCCATAATTACAGTGGAACGTCAGCCCATTCGAATGTAGTTACTTCAACATCATATGTCAACAAATCTGTTAAAGGTATTGCTGGTGAAAATATGGACGTAAATATCTCCCCACATCGTGATTCACAAAGAGCCACATCTTATCATCAATCAAGAGATCCAGAATCTTACAAAATTAATGGAGTTTCATATCGGAGGGATTCATCAATTCAAAGCGATAATTATATCCCCTCTCACCGTACCTCATCGCAAGTAACATCTTTCCATAAATCACACGGATCGGAAAGTAATGGGGTTTCATATCAGAGGGCTCCGGTTGAACTATCGGCACAAAGTGACCCAAAGATGTCCTCTCATCATGCGTCATTGCAAGTGACATCTTTATATAAATCACACGGATCTGAATCTTACAAAAGCCATGGAGTTCCATATCAGAGGGCTCCGCTTGATCTATCGACACAAAGTGACCCAAAGATGTCTTCTCATCAAACTTCTTCACAACCGACATCCTTTCATCAATTACCAGGATCAGAATCTTACAAAAGTGATAGAGTTTCATATCAGACGACAATGACAGATTCAACCACACAAGGTGACCTAAATTTCTCTTCGCATCAATCTTCATCTCAAGCAAAAATCCCAGGATCAGAAGTATACGGAGATCATTCTGAGGCTTCTTATAATGCTGCTAGCGATAAAAATAGTGAACCAAAATATAATTCTTACCACACCGCAAATGATGCAGCATCTTTCCACAAATCGGTGACATCAGAGTCTTATAGAGCCAATACAGTTCCACACCAAGGTTCTCCAATTGTTTTATCACACGACTCTCAACGGAATACGGCAAATAGACCACAATACAATAGCTCCCCACTACCACAATCATCATATAATTCCTCGTTTGAACCATTCTTCAATTCGGTACGTTCTACTCCATCGGATCCGGCATACAATGCACCATCTCATAGTTCTTTGTCAAGGTATGACATTTCGTACAATACATCTCCCCACAAAACTTTGCCAAACGATCGAACTTCGTCTAGATCATCTACTAACTCTTTTGCTTATACTGTTTATAGCTCTCAAGGTTATCCGAATCATGGCTCTCCAGCTAGTGCACCTTATCCGTCCTATTCAGCTGATCCTGTGTACACTGCTTCCTCCTCAAGCAATGCTTCATTCCAGATTCCGGCTCCTGGAGCATTAAATGATGTCTCAATCGCTACCAGAAGCTCGAGTTACAATTATCCTGGATTGACATCGGTAAAGGAATCGGCTGATCCACAGTATAGAGAACCATCTTCTAATGTCTTATCCAATAATGCTCCATCGAATAATGAATCACCAGCTTCATCGGCTACAAACTATCCCTCTTCGTTTTCTGCTAGTGAAGCTTCTGCCGCTTCATTGTCTAATGGATTATCTTCTAGAGGATTATCCGATTCAGCTACAACTTCTGGTAGCTCTCCTAATACATATTCAAATCATTTTCAGGCCAATCAATCGGAGAGGAAATCTCCATCTAATACTGGACCTACTACTCTTTTAAACGATTTGACACCACCTAAGTCGCCCACTACGTCATCTAAGGAGAGTTCATCCTCGCCATTGTATAGACCTTCTGCAGCTCCATCACCAATTAGAAGATCTGTTTATACATCATCATACCAAACAAATTCCTTTAATCTCAATAGCAATCCTCCTATATACAGTGGCTTTAATAAACATCTATACCGTAATCCTTCCAAGCCTAATTTAAGAGGTCCTGCAAATTCTATTGTGGATTTATCAAATAGGGCCCAAAGAATACCAGAAGGATTTCGTAATCATAATCTTAGTCCTATTAACAATCCTGAAATCATCACCAGCATTAATAATCCTCTAAAGAGTAAAACTTCTCCAACCATTTTAAATAGCCCTGAAGCATCTACTTCTAATTCATTATATAGTCCTCAGAATACTCCTCCAGGATCTGCATACTCGAATGAGGATAATGAGAGATTTAGTCCTTACTCCTATGAACAATCTTCAGGAGCTGAAAATGCAGGATCCCTTCCTTCCACTTCTTTCCCTTGTAATACCCAAACGTCTACGCAATATCATGAAACGCCATCTACTTTCAGTTTTCCATCCGGCCTAAGTCAACCGCTTGTATATACAAATGGATCTTATGAAGTCACAACTGCTGGTCAGAATACATTACAAGTTTTCTCTTATAATGGATTTGAGCATGACAAAGCTACAGTAAATTTATATGCTGGTGAAACGGCTTCTCCACAAAATGAAAATTATAAGGTTGATGCTACTGGTGAAAGCTTCAACGTTCCCGATGATCAGTCTTATACATTGAATCCTAATTTGTTGCCTAATTCTGTCGCCAGGCAGTCCAGAAAACTTCCAAATCTAAGTACTGGCAATGATTATACCATGAAGATTGCTTATTCCTATGGAGCTGATGGCGGTTCTACGGGATATAAAATGGATATAGCTCCTGTATTAAATTATAATTCAATAGCTTATCATGCGGAATCCACTGGGACTCTAGGTAGTAATTCTCATGGAAGAAGCTCATTAACCCACAGCGAAGTAGCACCTGATCCCTCAGGTGACCATCAATCTCCTTACGTTTATGATTCTTCGGATGTTGCGGGGAAGAAAGTGGATAGACCTTCTTCTGCTAGCTCATCTTATCATATACCATACTCTAGTTCTTATGGATCTAATGGAATACCAAAATTTCCAGAAACCAGAAGCGAATTGCCTATTCTGAATAGAAGATTATCCGCACCTGAGTTGGGGAATTCTGGATTACCAATAATTAGAGAAAATCCACAGGCAGTTGCGAGCGATTACTTAAATGAGCCATTACCTTACTACAGTACTCCTCTTCCTCCATTTTCCAGTTCCGTACAGCCTTTATCTGATGGATATGAGAATGAAAACAATTATCGCAATGGCTTAGCCCCTTCTGTGGTCCCTACTACCCCTATTCCGCCATCTTCTACTCCAGCATTCACTTATGGCAATAATCCTGGACTTCAATCTTATGGAAAACCAATTACCCAGAGTTCCTCTAACCTAAGGTCCAGTAAAGACTCCCCTGATAAGGTTGCCACTTCAACTCTATCTTCTCTTCGTGAATTTAGTGATCCTTTTAAAAGTTTAACAAAGACTCCTGAATATTCCAATGGCCTCCCTGAAGTACATTATAACAATGCTGTTTCATCTCCTTATGGTTCAACTTCATCTCTATCCAATGATCGCAATTTTAATAGTTACGAAAATCCTCAAGGTGTTACATCATACGGTCCACATGCTGATACAGCAACTCAAGAAAGTCAATCTTCACAAGTTTTATATGAACCTTCACCATTTAAAGTTCCTAATTCTCCAGCTTCCAATAATTATAAACAATCTTACAACTCTCAACAAATGACTTCCTATGAAAATTCTAATTCTCCTAATAATGAAAACTATGAGTCTCCAGAATCTGATGGGTATATAATGGTCAACGGTATTCGATTTCCTTTTCCTAGTAGTTTGCCAGAGAAGTCTTCTATGGAATCTCATAGTGAATATGGGACTTCTGGCATCTATGATACATCCCAAAATTCTATTTCCAAGCAGGGACCCATGTATTTAGCTACTCAAACATATCCAGTTGTATTACATCCATCGCCCTTTATGTCAGGTATCCCACATCCAGAATCCCTATCTGTAGATGTCCCTACTGCCACTTCCTATAACCCTGAGATTATATTAAGATATCCCATGAGCTATGGTATTCCTCTTAAACCAAATGGCAATTTTATAGCAGCACCTATTCCAGGGTCATATTCTCAACAATTTCCAGGAAGAGAAACAAATCAAATAAATGGAGTTTATGAGACTACTGCTTATCAAAAACCTTATGATTTTTTTTACAATAGACCATCGACATCGGAAAACTCTAGAAGAAGATATCCAAGAAGTCTTCTTGGTCAGAGTCGAAGTGGTATAGGAAGTTTAGTTAGCTCTGATAGTTTCCCTGCTGGAATTTATCTTGTTCCTAATGAACAATATGTTCTCTAAAATATTTGCGAATATGAATTTCATAGCTCAGGCCCTCAAATTTAGTTCTTATGGGAAATATTAGTTATGTGAGTATAAATATGTTTTTTGTTGTTATTTGTTTATGTTTTAACCAAAATATATTTCAAAACTTCTGTTAATTTTTCCATAAACCATAAACTGAAAGGGATCCCGAAATTTGTTGTAAAGGGAATGGATGTGGTAGCTGAGAGTAAGAGAACTCTCTCAGACCAATCACTGTGCGAATATTCATAAATCCTATGAATACTTTCGTAAATTTTATTTATTTAAGCAAATGAAGTATCATGTGTAAACATCCATAAATCTAATGAATTGTTTCGTAAATTGTATATATATAAGAAAATAGATAGAAAGAAAGAACAAGAGAACTCCTCTAGACCAATCACAGTATCATAAGGACTATATAAACATTCATAAGTCCTATGAATAGTTTCATACATTTTATTTATTTATTTATTTATTGAATTATACTGTACGATAGATCGACATATTTGTGATATATAAGTAATAGTATTCAATAATTAATGTCTGCTTTTAATTTATCGTATTTTATATTAGCTTAATCATAATATGATAACAAAATATATGATAAATTGAAACCGGACATTTACAATCTGAAAACAAACCAAAATTTTAGTTTAAGTAATATAAGTTTTAATAATAGATTAGACGAAATGTAGTTCGGAGAAGCTTTAACGTATTTTTGTATTATTTTTTAATAGTTCTTTTTTGATAAATAAATAATTTTATAACCAATTGTTCACAAATTATTTATTACAAATATAAATTACATAACCTATGGGATATGTAATATTAGGTATCTTGTTATTGCAGACTCGCTTAGAGGTTATGTGGGTTGGCTGTATACCGGTGGTGATTACCTACGCCATTCCTCATGACAGGCAATTTGACTGATCTTTCATTTATGGATCGTGATGAAGCCTCAGTGTTTATTATCGTTGTTGTTGTAGGCTCTGACAATTGATGTATGAAACAAGGATGGATTTAAAAAAAATACAAAACAAGGATTCCACATTTAAGCATTAAGTTCGAGGAAGCTCACACGCTGCCTCTACTTAATGAGTCTAGAGTTAAGTAGGTATCAGGTCTGTTGGTTTTGCCTCATGGTGTGGGGCGTATGTCCACAATTTCGGCATGAATTGTCGGGTTCAGAAGGGAGAGTTAACTGTTCAAATACCTGGAGATGCCAGATATTAGCTGAGATAGCACCGACTAGGTCTGTCTACGGAGTCGTATATCGCCAGCGGAATGTTTTGTGTGGTTTATCCCTCTGGTGTCTTGAAGTGACAATCCGTAACGCAGTATTTTTCACTGTTTGAAGTTTCTGTGTATTGGTTGGTTTCAAGATGATCCGTAGTTTGTGGAATCGTTGGTTCGTAAATGATTCATGGTTGATGAGATTTTCGCTTCGTTGATGATCGGAAACGCTAAATTCCGTCGATTTGAAGTCGATCGAAATCATTGGCTTTCTCTCAGACTTAAGAGATCGGGGGTTGATAAGCTCCCGGATTCGGATAGCTACATTTGGTTGTTGTTGCTATCACGAGGAAGTGAACTGGCCTCAATATCGTTAATACAGTAGTGTGGTAGCCGTCTGGAGATTGGTACGATCTTCGGGTTCTGCGGTAGCTTCAGGTCAGTTATAGTATCAGTTTAGGTAATTTTTGGGAGCCGTTTTCGTATTTCAGACCACTACTCATGCAAACTACTTTACTTGCAAAACTATATAGTATACCCGAAGAACTCATTGGAGGAACCGTAGATACAAAGAACTGTGACTGAACTTTAGAACCGAAGAACTTAATATGACAAATATAGATACGAAAATGGGAAATCCGTACACCTGAGGAACCCACTGCTGGAAATGTAGAACCGAAGAACTCAGTTTTGGAACTATGAATCCGAAGAACTTAGCGTGGAATGCATAGATAAGAAGATTTCAGTGGTGGAATTCTGGATCCGAAAAACTCTGTGAATGTACTGTAAGTCCGAAGAACTCAATGGTGAATCTGTAGATTCAAAGGATACGATGGTTGAACAGCAGGTACTCAGTGGGAGAACTTAAGGCCCGAGGATCTCTAATGCTACCAGCTAATACCTTCAGGATTTGATCATGCTTTCCAATAAGAACAAACTATCAAACGTAACACAAAGAACAATGGTGTTCTGGTATGTGGGGATACTCTGGCCATGAATGAGGATATCAAGCTTCAGGTTCACTTTTTTGGTCCACGATGGAAAATGGAAACATTAACAAGTATATACGGCCGTAAGTTCGGCCAGGCCGAAGCTTATGTACCCTCCATCATGGATAGCGTAGAAACTTCTTCTAAACACTGCCATCCACAATCGAATTACTTAAGTTGAGGTAACGCTTGCCGATGGCAAGGTATCTTAAAACCTCCTAGCACCAACTTCTAAATTGTATGTAAGTCCATACGTGGTATATATTAAATCATCCAATACGTATATAATTCAGTTTGACAAAGTAGACATAAAATTTTGACAAAATTTTCTACAGAAATAAAATTTTAACAAAATTTTCTATAGAAATAAGATTTTCACAAAATTTTCTATAGAAATAAAAATGTTGACAAAACTTTCTATAGAAAGCAAATTTTGACAAAAATTTCTACAGAAATAAAATTTTAACAAAATTTTCTATAGAAATAAACTTTTGACAAAATTTTCTATAGAAATAAAATCTTGGTAGATTATTTTTGGCTCGAGTGGCAACCATGATTATGACCCGAATATAATTTTAACAAAATTTTCTCTAGAAATAAAATTTTGACAAAATTTTCTATAGAAATAAAATTTTGACAAAATTTTCTATAGAAATAAAATTTTGGTAGACTATTTTTGGCTCTAGTGGCAACCATGATTATGAACCGATATGGACCAATTTTTGTGTGATTGGACCAATTTTGGTATGATTGTTAGCGACCATATACTAACACCACGTTCCTAATTTGAACCGGATCGGATGAATTTTGCTCCTCCAGAGGCTCCGGAGGTCAAATCTGGAGAACGTTTTCTATGGGGGCTTGTTAAAGATCATATACTAACACCATGTTCCAAATTACAACCGGATTGGATGAAATTTGCTTCTCTTGGAGACTTCGCAAGCCAAATCTGGGGATCGGTTTATATCGGGGCTATATATAATTATGAACCGATGTGGACCAATTTTTGCATGGTTGTTAGAGACCATATACTAATACCATGTACCAAATTTCAGCCGGATCGGATGAAATTTGCTTCTCTTAGAGGCTCCGCAAGCCAAATCTGGGGATCGGTTTATATTGGAGCTATATATAATTATGGACCGATGTGGACCAATTTTTGCATGGTTGTTAGAGACCATATACTAACACCATGTACCAAATTTCAGCCAGATCGGATGAAATTTGCTTCTCTTTTAGGCTCCACAAGCCAAATCTGGGGATCGGTTTATATGGGGGCTATATATAATTATGGACCGATGTGGACCAATTTTTGCATGGCTATTAGAGACCATATACTTACACCATGTACCAAATTTCAGCCGGATCGGATGAAATTAGCTTCTCTTTTAGGCTATATATAATTATGGACCGATGTGGTCGAATTTTTGCATGGTTGTTAGAGACCATATACTAACACCATGTACCAAATTTCAGCCGGATCGGATGAAATTTGCTTCTCTTACAGTCTCCACAAGCCAAATCTGTGGATCGGTTTATATGGGGGCTATATATAATTATGGATCGATGTGAACCAATTTTGGCATGGTTGTTAGAGCCCATATGTTGACACCACGTACCAAATTTCAGCCGGATCGGACGAAATTTGCTTCTCTTAGAGGCCTCGAAAGACAAATTTGGGGGTCCGTTTATATTGGGGGCTATACGTAAAAGTGGACCGATATGGCCCAGTTGCAATACCATCCGACCTACATCAATAACAACTACTTGTGCCAAATTTCAAGTCGATAGCTTGTTTCGTTCGGAAGTTAGCGTGATTTCAACAGACGGACGGACGGACGGACATGCTCAGATCGACTCAGAATTTCACCACGACCAAGAATATGTTTACTTTATGGGGTCTTAGAGCAATATTTCGATGTGTTACAAAAGGAATGACAAAGTTAATATACCTCCCATCCAATGGTGGAGGGTATAAAAAGCTCGATGAAATACGTATATAAGTTCAACAAAATTTTCTATAGAAATAAAATTTTGACATAAGTTTCTATAGAAATAAAATTTTTGACAAAATAAAATTTTCACAACATTTTCTATAGAAGTAAAATTTGGACAAAATTTTCTATAGAAATGAGATTTTAACAAAATTTTCTATAGAAATAAGATTTTAACAAAATTTTCTACGGAAATAACATTTTGACAAAATTTTCAAAAGATTTAAAATTTTGACAACATTTTCTATAAAAATAAAATTTTGCCTAAATTTACTATAGAAATAAAATTTGACAAAATTTTCTATAGGAATAAAATTTTGACAAAATTTTCTATAGAAATAAAATGTTAAAAAAATTTTCTATAGAAATAAAATTTTGCTAGATTATTTTTGCTCGAGTGACAACCATGATTATGAACCGATATGGACCAATTTTTGTGTGATTGAGGATCGGCTATATATAACTATAGACCGATATGGACCAATTTTTGCATGGTTATTAGCGGCCATATACTAATACCACGTTGCAAATTTCAACCGGATCGGATGAATTTTGGTCGTCAAAGAGGCTCCGGAGTTCAAATCTGGGGATCGGTTTATATGGGGGCTATATATAATTATGGACCGATATGGACCAATTTTCGCATGGTTGTCACAGACCATATACTAATGCCATGTACCAAAGTTCAGCCGGATCGGATGAAATTTGCTTCTCTTAGAGAATCCGCAAACCAAATCTGGGGATCGGTTTATATGGGGGCTATATATAATTATGGACCGATATGGACCAATTTTTGCATGGTTGTCAGAGACCATATACTAACCCCACGTACCAAATTTCAACCGGATCGGATGAATTTTGCTCCTCTTAGTGGCTCCGGAAGTCAAATCTGGGAATCGGTTTATATGGGGGCTATATATAATTATGGATCGATGTGAACCAATTTTTGCATGGTTGTTATAGCCCATATGCTGACACCATGTACCAAATTTCAGCAGGATCGGATGAAATTTGCTTCTCTTAGAGGCCTCGAAAGACAAATTTGGGGGTCCGTTTATATTGGGGGCTATACGTAAAAGTGGACCGATATGGCCCATTTGCAATACCATCCGACCTACATCAATAACAACTACTTGTGCCAAGTTTCAAGTCGATAGCTTGTTTCGTTCGGAAGTTAGCGTGATTTCAACAGACGAACGGACATGCTCAGATCGACTCAGAATTTCACCACGACCAAGAATATATATACTTTATGGGGTCTTAGAGCAATATTTCGATGTGTTACAAACGGAATGACAAAAATAATATACTCCCCATCCTATGGTGGAAGGTATAAAAATTGAATTAAGAGAACTTCCTGGGTAGTTAAAATAAAGAACATCATTGGGGGTGCATCTTCTGGGAGTACTTTTAAAGTTGTGCCTTTGGAAGAACTTCCAAATGAGTCAATGTCAATGCAATTTTCTATGGAAGCTACGATGGGTTTCCTCTGGGCCGTGAGCAAACATAATTGGTATGAAACGACAAGAATAGTAGAAAATCTGGATTTCTAATGTCGATGCATGGAGAGGATTTGAGACCATTAATAGGCATCATAACAGGACATAACACACTTGGTAAGGATTGATTTAACGACTGATGATATTTGTAGATGATGTCTGGACCCAGAGGCTACGGAAGACTCCTACCATATTTTGTACCAGTGTCCGGCATTATCATTTAGAAGAAACAAGATACTGGGTTCCTTCCTTCTTTCAGGATATTACTGATGTACAGAATTGTAATCTGAAGGATATACTTGTCTTTACCAGGGCTTCTGGTTGGAAGACCTAGAAACCCGGTTAAAAACGTAAATGTGTTGAGATTGATCTTGGCGGAGGAGGATAGATAATGAAGAGGAAAGAAACAACTACGAGGAATTACAATGGGCCAACGTGGTCTAAGGGGTAACCAATTTCCTTTCTATGGATTTGAAGTCATCCTCTATAACCTAACCTAACCTAATAAAGGGTGATTCTTTTGAGGTTAGGATTTTCATGCATTAGTATTTGACAGATCACGTGGGATTTCAGACATGGTGTCAAAGAGAAAGATGCTCAGTATGCTTTGACATTTCATCATGAATAGACTTACGATCTGCCACAACGTCGAATTTTCAGTGAATGGGCCCTAGAAAAGTTGGCAGAAAATCCGCTTTTTTATCGACAAATTTTGTTCAGCGATGAGGCTCATTTCTGGTTGAATGGCTACGTAAATAAGCAAAATTGCCGCATTTGGAGTGAAGAGCAACCAGAAGCCGTTCAAGAACTGCCCATGCATCCCGAAAAATGCACTGTTTGGTGTGGTTTGTACGCTGGTGGAATCATTGGACCGTATTTTTTCAAAGATGCTGTTGGACGCAACGTTACGGTGAATGGCGATCGCTATCGTTCGATGCTAACAAACTTTTTGTTGCCAAAAATGGAAGAACTGAACTTGGTTGACATGTGGTTTCAACAAGATGGCGCTACATGCCACACAGCTCGCGATTCTATGGCCATTTTGAGGGAAAACTTCGGAGAACAATTCATCTCAAGAAATGGACCGGTAAGTTGGCCACCAAGATCATGCGATTTGACGCCTTTAGACTATTTTTTGTGGGGCTACGTCAAGTCTAAAGTCTACAGAAATAAGCCAGCAACTATTCCAGCTTTGGAAGACAACATTTCCGAAGAAATTCGGGCTATTCCGGCCGAAATGCTCGAAAAAGTTGCCCAAAATTGGACTTTCCGAATGGACCACCTAAGACGCAGCCGCGGTCAACATTTAAATGAAATTATCTTCAAAAAGTAAATGTCATGGACCAATCTAACGTTTCAAATAAAGAACCGATGAGATTTTGCAAATTTTATGCGTTTTTTTTTTTAAAAAAAGTTATCAAGCTCTTAACAAATCACCCTTTATATGTTATAGCAGAAAGGTAATAATGTGAGAAAAGTTAACCCTAATCCCGCACGCAATGTTGTTGGACCTGGCTGGTAATTTGTGGGGCGGGTGGACCAACACGGCTTCTGCCATTGCCAGATTAGGGTCTGGTTAGTGATGACTTTCAGAAAGACAGAGAGGGGAGGAAGATACTAGCGATTATTCATTGTTGTGGATGTCTACATCATAGCCAACAGACGTCTGGATACTTCCGATAAATTAACTTGTGAGCTTCATTGCTCTTGCAAATTGTTCTCAGATCGATATTTAGTCTAACTCTTGATCACAGCCTCGTTTTCGTTACTTTTATAGAATTCAGTCCATTAGGCTCTAAGGTTGACATTAGAATGGATGATTCTTAATGCTATACCGAAATTCCTACCAATCAAATTAGCATGAATGAAACTGTGTTAATAAAATCCAAATAATGAAGAAAACTGCATTTCTGAATGTTGTGCCGATCAAGCAGAAAATTGAGACCATACTAAAAAAAAATAAGAATTTTATAGCATGCTATAATAAATATCGCATGCATTTATTTTTTTAAATTATTTTAAATCTTAAAAGACGGTAGGGTTTTTGGGTCAATGACGAAGTTTTTGTAAATTTGCCGATTAATCAATAACCAAAATTAAAGTGGACTAAAAATCACTGGAGTTGGTTTACTTTCGATGGTTAACCCATTTTACGAAATGGTATTTAATAAACGTTGCACAATCGTAGAACATAGTCAGTTATCATCTTCAAGTCATTCTATATCATCATAATCATCATCATCTCTTTAAGATTTTTGGAAAAAACTAAATCTCAGTGTATTCTAAAATGAATTCTTGCAATCTTCTCATTTTCGTCGTTGCTTTTGGCATGCTGGCTTCATGCAAAGCTTCGTGTAATACCGCTCCCGCTCCTGGTGGATATGCAAGTGCTCCAGTTTTAGTTCAAGCTCCTCCTTGCCCGAAAAACTATATCTTCAGTTGCCAGCCACAATTGAGACCGCTTCCTTGTGCCTCGGCTCAAGCAGCTAGTGGTGGTTATGGAAATGCCGGTTCCTACTCTAATCAATTGCCCATTTACGCTTTGCCACCATTCAATCATAATTCGAGACCAGATCAACTCAAAGAAAAGGATTCCAAAGCAGAATAATTGTGAAAATAAATAAATTTAAAACTAAAATTATAAGTGCTTTTTATTTTTATTCTTTTAAAGAATTTTATTTCGGTATTTAATAGATGCATTTTTTGGGGGGAGGGGGTTTTGATTGAGTAGATTTCCGTTTTATTAGCACTATTGGTGTTGAAATATTTTTCTCGAGATTTTGATTTAAAACAAAAATGACAAAGGGAGTTTCTCAATATTTGAGATTTTCACTTTTTTTATTACGAGAGTAATTTAAATGAAAAAAATATAATTATACAAAAAATACATATAACCAATTCGTCGACTATAACTATGCCTTCGACAGCACCCATATATCTTTCGCCCGATTTCGACTCATATGACCACCGTAGTTCAAAATTTCACTCCAATTTATTCGAAATTTTTCACACAGAGTACACATAAAAAAATGCATACCCGGCGCCAAAGATTTTATCTTTACACTAATGATTTTGGTATTAATTCCAAGCCAATGAAGCGTAGAATTCAAGTAAGGGCAAATTAAATTTAAATTTGGACAAAATTTAATTTTTCAGTTTTCTTCCTCATGTGCTATAAAAGCCTCTTAGAGATGTGATTACGAAAACTTAATTTTCCAAATTTATAACTGACTTCAAGTAGAAATTATGCCATGTTTCAAGTAAAAAACGTCTATGGAATGAAGTATTGAAAAACATCTCCTATGTCCGCTTTTTTATACCCTCCACCATAGGATGGGGGTATATTAAATTTGTCATTCCGTTTGTAACACATCGAAATATTGCTCTAAGACCCCATAAAGTATATATATTCTGGGTCGTGGTGAAATTCTGAGTCGATCTGAGCATGTCCGTCCGTCTGTTGAAATCACGCTAACTTCCGAACGAAACAAGCTATCGACTTGAAATTTGGCACAAGTAGTTGTTTTGATGTAGGTCGGATGATATTGCATATGGGCCATATCGGACCACTTTTACGGGAGCCACCGTGGTGCAATGGTTAGCATGCCCGCCTTGAAATTTGGTACATGCATATGATCTCTAACAACCATGCAAAAATTGGTCCACATCGATCCATCGAGAAGCAAATTTCATCGGATCCGGCTGAAATTTGGTACATGGTGTAAGTATATGGTCTCAAACAACTATGCCCAGATTTGGCTTGCGGAGCCTCAAAGGGAAGAAAATTTCATCCGATCCGGCTGAAATTTGGTACATAATGTTGGTATATGGTCTCTAACAACCATGCAAATATTGGTCCACAACGGCCCATAATTATATATAGCGCCCATATAAACCGATCCCCAGATTTGAGTTGCGGAGCCTCAAAGGGAAGAAAATTTCATCCGATCCGGCTGAAATTTGGTACATGATGTTGGTATATGGTCTCTAACAACCATGCAAAACTTGGTCCACATCGATCCATCGAGAAGCAAATTTCATCGGATCCGGCTGAAATTTGGTACATGGTGTAAGTATATGGTTTCAAACAACTATGCCCAGATTTGGCTTGCGGAGCCTCAAAGGGAAGAAAATTTCATCCGATCCGGCTGAAATTTGGTACATGATGTTGGTATATGGTCTCTAACAACCATGCAAATATTGGTCCACAACGGTCCATAATTATATATAGCGCCCATATAAACCGATCCCCAGATTTGAGTTGCGGAGCCTCAAAGGGAAAAAAATTTCATCCGATCCGGCTGAAATTTGGTACATGATGTTGGTATATGGTCTCTAACAACCATGCAAAAATTTGGTCCACATCGGTCAATAATTATATATAGCCCCCATATAACCCGATTCCCGTTTTGGCTTGAGGAGCCTCTAAGAGAAGCAAATTTCATCCGGCCCGGCTGAAATTTGGTACATGGTGTTAGTATATGGTCTCTAATGACCATGCAAAAATTGGTCCACATCGGTCCATAATTATATATATCCCCCATATAAACCGATCCCCCGATTTGGCTTGAGGAGCCTCTAAGAGAAGCAAATTTCATCGGATCCTGCTGAAATTTGGTACATGGTGTAAGTATATGGTCTCAAACAACTATGCAAAAATTGGTCCACATCGATCCATAATATAAACCCCATATAAACCGATCCCCCAATTTGGCTTGAGGAGACTCTAAGAGAAGCAAATTTCATCCGATCCGGCTGAAATTTGGTACATGGTGTTAGTATATGGTCTCTAACAACCATGCAAAAATTGGTCCACATCGGTTCATAATTATATATAGCCCCCATATAAACCGATCACCTGATTTGACCTCCAGAGCCTCTTGGAAGACCAAAATTCATCCGATTCAGTTGAAATTTGGTACGTGGTGTTAATATATGGCCTCAAACTCCCATGCAAAAATTGGTCGAAATCGGTCCATAATTATATATAGCCCCTATATAAACCGATCCCCAGATTTGACCTCCGGAGCCACTTGGAAGAGCAAAATTCATCCGATTCGGTTGAAATTTGGTACGTGATGTCAGTATATGGTATCCAACAACCATGCAGGAATTGGTTCATATCAGTCCATAATTATATATAGCACCTACATAAACCGATCCCCAGATTTGTAGATTTTGTACGTGGTGGTAGTATATGATATTTAACAACCATGCCAAAGGTGGTCCATATCAGTCCATAATCATATATAGCCCCATATAAACCGATCTCGAGATTTTGTTTTTGAGCCTCTTGGAGGAGCAAGTTTCATCCGAGTCAGTTGAAATTTGGTACATTGTGCTAGTGTATGGCCGTTAACAACCATGCCTAACTATGTCCATATAGGTCTATAGTTATATATAGCCCTCAGATAAATCGATCCCCAATCACACAAAAATTGGTCCATATCAATAATTGTATATAGCCCCCATATAAGCGACCCCCATATTTCTATTCTGGCTCCCTACGTACCGTGCAAAAGTCCATATCGATTCGGAATTATTTGTAGACTTACCTACACATACTTTTTTTGGGTCTAATGTATACCACGTATGGACTAACACACAATTTAGAAAACGATTTAATATACCACAACCCAAGTAATTCGATTGTGGATGACAGTCTTTCGTAGAAGTTTCTACGCAATCCATGATGGAGGGTACATAAGATTCGGCCTGGCCGAACTTACGGCCGTATATACTTGTTTTTCAATAGTTTCTAAAACTAAAACTTGTAGAATTGTACATATAAAGGTGGGTATTAAGTTCGAGGTTAGCTGCTGAAATCGTAATTTTTTCACGATTACTTTTCTTTAACAATCCATTTTAAGGAATACAAATTTTGTGAAAATTTGCTTTAGGATATTTCCCATCAAGTTGAAATCTGCAACATGGCTTTTTTACTTATTTTGTTTTCACTTTAGTGAAAAAATGACGATTTTAGCGGCTAAACTCTGAACTTAACACCCGCCTTAAATGTAAAATTTTTACATGTGTTAGAAACTGTTGAAAACATAACGTTAGTTTTTTAAACTTAACAAAATTTTATTTTTGGAATTGAATGCAACAAATACAAACCAAAATTAAAAAGGAAATGAAATTCAGATATATTGTTTTTGCTACACTGAAAAAAAAAAAAAATATTGTCGTGAGGCCAAATATTTCATGTCCCTAAAATACGAATGCAAATTTTGCTTAGCATAGAAGACGCATTTCTCTAATATAAAGTTTTTTCCTTGTCCAAAAGTCGTTAAACTTTTCAATGCAGTCGTATTGTCCTTATAATTAAGTGATTTGACTTAAAAATGGGTATCACAACATGAAAGAAAAAATGTTTGGGCTAAGGTCAACTTGACTTTAAGAATTCAGAAAAATTCGTTAAAATTAATGAAATTATCATTAAATTTGTTATTTTTTTGCATCTTGACTACAAGGCAAAAAATCGTTCAAAAATATGACATTTTTTCATCACTTTATTTTAAAGACGTTTTTTTTTTTTGAAACGTAGCATAATTTCTACTGGAAGTCGAGTCTGACTAGGGAAAATAAATTTGTTTAAAGGACTTTGGATATATGAAGAAAAAAAAACTGATATAACGAAAAATTAAAATTTGCTTCGTAGAAGCAAGTACACAAAACCCAAATTTAAAAGCGAATTGTGTCTTAAGAGTATCCTTACTTGTTTGTCTCAGCTTCTTTGGCTCGGTATCAATACCAACATTTTTAAAATAAAGACAAAATCTTTGGAACCGGACATGCTTTTTTTCAGTTTACCTTTGCTGATGGTCGCATCCTTAATTGTTCATCAGTTTCAATAATAAAACTAAATAAATTTGAATTTTTCTGTTTTTATTTCTATCGAAATGCTTATAATTAATAATGACATCCACCGAAACTGACTTGAATTCCATCAAAATATTGTGGTTGAACAAAGGTGGGATACTGGTGAGTAGGTGCTGCAACAGGGGCCGCAACGGGTGCACAAGGAGCTGGATTAAGACTGGGTCGGCAACTAAACAAATAATTCTTAGGGCAGGGTGGAGCAGGAATAGCCATAGAAGCAGCACTCGCAAAACTCCCTCCACTATCCAAGGCAATACAACAGGCGATTATGTAGAGGGCAACAATGATGGAATACTTCATGATGATGGATAAATTTATGTGGTTGATCTAACAGAAACTCACTTTCCACTGGAACTTGTTAATGTAACTTGTTGAAACTCCAAAAGAGCGACTGTTCACTTGTGAATAGGAGAAAATCTATTAAATATCATTTGGAAGTGCACATTAAGCATTTCGGAACGATTCCATTGCTTTTGGAATTAGGCTATGATACCAAAATAATTCAATTGAAATGTTGGTCACTTGATTTTCAAAAGAGGTCAAGATTGTTGTGAACAGCAATGTAATTTGACTACCACTGTCTACAAAGAAGACACTTTAAAAATTAGGTGACCAAAAAAAAAAGTAGACAAATGTCTACATACTAATTTGGGTGGTGATTTTTCATGGTCTATTTTGTAGTTTTTTATGAAATCATATTTCCGGAAGAAAGTTTCATATTTCAAACAATTGTGTTTTACTTCGTTTTTGGACTGGAGAAAAAGAATATTGAAGATGGTTTTAGGTATTTAAGAAGAAATAGTAGTCTTTAGCAAAAAAACTTAAATTGATAAAAATGTATTTTACACTAACAAAAATATTTTCAAATTAATATTAGATAGATTTCAGAAAAATTTTCAATCACAAATTAGTTGATACAATTATTTTTCTCTGTGTGCGATTACTTTTTGTAAGTATTTTGGACCTAGAAGGACTGTTTTGGGGGGCGAATTCTTGGTTTCAATTTGTGTAACTATGTGCACGCAGAGAAAAAACATGATTGTCACAATCATAGTCGAAGAGCAAAATAATATGATAGGACCTATTTTTGCGGCGACATTTTCACCTGCAACCATGTTGACTCTGTGAACATGGTTCTAAGAAAAATAAAATTGTCCTCATCTAAAATGTTACTATATTGATAAAAAAAAGAATTTTGTTTGAATCAAAAGACAATGGTCACGATCTAAAATGTTATGGTATTCGTCAAAAATGTTTTTCTTCCAGTTCTTCCAGAACATGGTCACAACCTAAAATGTTTTGATCATTATGAAAAAACTTTTTTCGTCGTCGAAAAAAGGATGCCTCTTGAGAAAAAAAATACAAAATTAACTTTATTTATTTTTCTATAAACTAATTCCTTGTTTATTTGTATTTATAATGTCGTGCAAGCACACATCACATATTTTACAGACTCTATTTTGGTGCAATTTCAACAATAAGTAATCATTCCATATTTTGCGTCATGCAAACGTAGACATCATGTAACTGCAAATAAAAATAAATGATGCTATATTGAAAAATCAGAACAAAAAACAGATACTCATAAAACCGCGTGCCACTTCTGAATATATAAATTAACACAAAAGACAGTAATTCCGTATCCTCCGTCCATTCCAAGCAACAATCAACATAAGACTAAAGCGCAAAATGAAAATCGTATGTACCTGCTCAATGTTTTTATAATTTTTTTTTTCGCTGCAAAAAAGTTGAAAAATTAAATGGTCACAAAAAATATGTACATGAATTTTATGACCATGTAATGGTTCTAGACATATCTATACGTAACCTATAAAAATACATTTTCCCCTGCAAAAAGTCGAAAAATTTAATGGTCAGGTACATGATTTTCCCGACCATGTAATGGTCTCAAATTCTATCATATAAATGATAGAACATGTTTGCGGCATTTGAGAACCATTTAAATGCTTATTGCCAGCATACATTTTTCTCGGCTAGAAAATTATTTTCACAAATATAAAATACATGGTTTTCGCGACAATTTATAATTACTTCGCCAGGATAAAACTCAGCCGTTCCAGGATTCAAATGACAAGCAGAAATTACTTAGCGAATTCAAATAAATTTATATTTTATTCAATAATATGTTTACAATGAAAAAAATTTCAATAACTCAGCAAATCGTTGGAAACAAAACACAACGAGCGCGAGACAAGCAGAAAGCTTGAATCGAATTGCTCTGTCAAGGGATAATAATATTTGTATGTGGATAGAATTTTAATAGTTAGTGTATTAGTTCATCAAATGTCTGGGATCTATGGCTGTATAATACCAGTAGTTTTCCCCGTACACTACAACTATGGTGTCTGGGATCTATGGCCGTTGGTACCTGTAGCATCCCTATGCCAACCAGTGTCTGGGTACTATGGCTGTAAAAACCAGTAGCGCCATGTACACCACTACTTGAGTCGTGCTAGGCTATGCTAGTGTGGCTGGCACCGAAGCTGTCGCATACTTGCAGTGACTGTCCACACGACAGCCTAAGCCCAACTGAAGAGTAGGTGATCAGCCGATGGGTAAATATGCTATCACTGGATCATTAGTATCTGTGATGTATGAGTATGACTATGAGTAGGTGTATCTGATGAATTTTGGTCTTCCAAGACGCTCCGGAGGTCTAATCTGGTGATCGGTTTATATGGGGGCTATATATAATTATGGACCGATATGGAGCAATTTTTGCATGGTCATTAGAGACCATATACTAACATCATGTACCAAATTTCAGCCGGATCGGATGAAATTTGATTCTCTTAGAGGCTCCGCAAGCCAAATAGGGGGGTCGGTTTATATGGGGGCTATATATAATTATGGACCGATGTGAACCAATTTTTGATTGGTTGTTAGAGACCATATACTAACACCATGTACCAAATTTCAGCCGGATCGGATGAAATTTGTTTCTCTTAGTGGCTCTGCAAGCCAAATCGGGGGATCGGTTTATATGGGGGCTATATATAATTATGGACCGATATGGACCAATTTTTGCATGGTTGTTAGAGACCATATACTTACATCATGTACCAAATTTCAGCCGGATCGAATGAAATTTGCTTCTCTTAGAAGCCTCGCAAGCCAAATTTGGGGGTCCGTTTATATGGGGGCTATACGTAAAAGTGGACCGATATGGCCCATTTGCAATACCATCCGACCTACATCAATAACAACTACTTGTGCCAAGTTTCAAGTCGATAGCTTGTTTCGTTCGGAAGCTAGCGTGATTTCAACAGACGGACGGACGGACATGCTTAAATCGACCCAGAATTTCACCACGGCCCAAAATATATATACTTTATGGGATCTTAGAGCAAGGTAGCTAAAAACTGACTTAATTTTAAAGAAGTCGAATCTTTGGCTCGGAATCAATACCAAAATCCTTAAGCGAGGATCAAAATCTTTGGAAATCTTTCTTAAATATTTCCTTTCCTGCAAAACTTAATAAAAATCATAATGATACAATAATTAATTTAAAAATTATAAAAGTTTCAATTCATATTTTTAATTCCCAAAAAATTATATTAAAAAAAAATATTCTTTGCCCAGGAAACTATCAATTTTCGTAATTATTCTAAAATTCCTTTCATATTTAGACCGTTGTTTACTAAAGTGTGCCAAAGGTTTGCACTCAACCTCACTAACTCACGCGCTTCTGTAAATGTACCTCTACATGAGGGTAAAATTTTACTTTAAGTACATTAAAGTAAAACTTTGGGGTCTGAGGCAACATAAGTGCATATCGAGCGAATGATATATATGGAAGCCATATATAAATCTTAACCGATTTCAACCAAATGTTAGTCAAAATTTTATTTCTATAAAAAATGTTCTCAAAAATTTTTCAAAATTTTATTTCTATAAAAAATGTTCTCAAAATTTTTTTCAAAATTTTATTTCGGTAGAAAATTTTTTCAAAATTTTATTTCGGTCTCAAAGTTTCATTTCTATAGAAATTTTTTTCAAATTTTGTTTTTTCCACAACATGTTTCCAAAATGGTATTTTATAGAAAATTCTCTCAAAATTTTATTTCTTTCAAAATTTTCAATTCAAAATTTTATTTCTACAGAAAATTTTCGCAAAACTTTATAGAAAAATTTTCTAAAATTTTATTTTTATAGAAAATTTGTACAAAATTTGATTTCTATAGAAAATGTTCTCAAAATTTTATTACTATGGAAAAAAATTTCTGGAAAGTTGATTGCTATAGAAAATGTTATCAAAAATTTATTTCTATAAAAGGTTTTGTCAAAAATTTATTTCTACAGAAAATTTTGACAAAATTGTATTTTCCAAAAAATTTTGACACATTCTATTTCTATAAAATATTGAGAGGAATATTTTGCAAAATCTGGCAAAACATCAAGAATTCTACTAATCTACGAAACAGTAAAAATTTTTCAATTTTAGGTAGAATTCTACCAACTGCGGAAACCTTAATTGTATTGCGCTTGTTTACTAACACAACGTGAGTTTTAAGCACCCCTTAAAGTACACAAAATTTCATCAAAATCGGTTCAAATTTAGATATAGGTCGCCCAATTTACCAAAATTTGGCCAAAAAAGCTCTATTTGTTCTCCGATCATATTGGTCGATCGGTCAACAAATTATCAAAGAAATTTTTACGAAATCCGAACTTTTTCAAATTTAGTACTACTTGGCACAGTAGAAAATCTCAAAATGCCGATAATTCAGCAAAATTAACAGTTCTGATCTGAACTGATTTCAACCAAACTTGACTACATTACTAGTTGTACTCCTTCTAACAAATCTTTTGGCTTTTGTCTTAGATGCGGATTTGGCAGCTAAATTAAAATTTAGAGGAAAATACTTTAACGGTCGCACAAAGAAAATTATTTTGATATTTTTATCCATTCAAAATTTGAAGAATTATTAAAAAACGCGTATTAGGACCTCCGTGCGTAGATCGAGTCGAGTTGGAGTATTTTTGTAGAACTTATTGGTTTTAATTACAGAGCATAGACTTGATTTTATGGAGCCTAGATTTAAATCTATATCGCTGCCTAAAAGATCTCTTTACTTTAAAGAAGCAGCATCTTTGGAATCGGTATCAGTACCAAAATACTTCAAGGAAGTTGTTTAATAATGATCATATCGGTTCAAATTACAATTGAACAGCAATCTAAATATTGGACACGATTTTATCAAGTCCTTCTTAATTAGGACACAAATATTCCAACATTTATCTTCTTCATTGAACTTCATCATTGTATAAAATTAAAATTTTTCTATATGTCACAAATTCCACTTTTTCACTATCTTTCATCATTAAAAAAAAAACACATTATTATTTTTTTAATTTTTTAAATTTATTTGCACTAGTAGATCAGTCAAAGCATTATCGGTGGGCTAATAGAAAGGTCGGTTCATGTACTGAGGTGGGGCATATACGGGATGTTGATGAGAATAGGCTCCAGTATTACCACCACCATAAGCAGCCATTTGTGCACAGGGAGCTGGTGTCAGACTTGGTTGACAGCTGAACAAATAGTTTTTCGGGCAGGGAGGAGCAGGTACCGAAACTGGAGCACTATAGACAGGGGCGGCAGGAGCAGCAGGGGCACCATAGGAAGAGGCACCACCAGCAGCAGCGGCGCCACTGCCATAAGATGATGGAGCAGATCCGTATGCTCTTTCGTGTCTAATGTTAAACATAGGTCCACCCAAATTGGCTGGGGCAGATCCAATCATTGGCGATCTTTCCTCTCTGTTGGCAAATATGGGAGCACTGGAACCTGGATTTGGTGATCTTTCTTCTCTAGCTCCAAAATTGGATGAAGCCGAATTTGATGATCGATCTTCACGTGCTGAATTTTCATCTGAAGCCGAAATGAGGACTGCCAAGCTGGCGATGATAGTTATAGCAAGAATTGGTTTCATATTTTTCGTTATTTTTGTGTTGAGTTCAATGAAACGTGGTTTACTGAACTTATGGCAAAAATGAAACTGAATATTCGACAATTAATTTCGGTGGTCTTTATACCTTCAGCGAAATGCAATGCAATGCAATTTCCTATGTGGGTCATTTACATAGACAGTTGATATTTTGGCCAGCAGGGAAACACCCAGAGAAAAACGATAGTCAGAAATTGATTTTGAAATTTGGCATGCATTTTTCGCATGTTCATATAATCATATATAGCAAGAAGGTGGACGGTACACTAGCCGCCCTCGGATCGTTTCGTTGCGCCTTGAAGTTATCAAACCAAAACTTAAATCAGGGAACTCATGTAAAATGTAGGTACAGGGGAAGTCCCATTAAAATAAAAAAGCATCTCCCGGTTCCAAAGAATTTGTTTTTTACACTAATGATTTTGGTATTGATTCCGAACCAAAGAAGCGTATAATTGATGTTAGGATACGTTGAATTGATGTCCACTTAGACCAATATGTGGATCTGGGAGCCACCGTGGTGCAATGGTTAGCATGCCCGCCTTGCATACACAAGGTCGTGGGTTCGATTCCTGCTACGACCGAACACCAAAAAGTTTTTCAGCGGTGGATTATCCCACCTCAATATTGCTGGTGACATTTCTGAAGGTTTCAAAGCTTTTCTAAGTGGTTTCACTGGAATGTGGGACGCCGTTCGGACTCGGCTATAAAAAGGAGGTCCCTTGTCATTGAGCTTAACATGGAATCCGGCAGCACTCAGTGATAAGAGAGAAGTTCACCACTGTGGTATCACAATGGACTGAATAGTCTAAATGAGCCTGATACATCGGGCTGCCATAACCTAACCTAGACCAATATAGGTCCATTGTGATTCCTCGATGTGATCTTTCCATCTTCCTCCTTCCGATGCGGTCCCCTTTGGAATAGTCCCAGAACTTCCACCTGCTCGTTTTCTTTGAAAGAAATCTTAGAACACCAACCAGATGTCCTGATGAATGTAACGGATTAGTAAGAGCCTGAAAAAGAAGCGTGGTATCTTGATTTTACTTCTTTCTGGGAGTTTCTTCTTCTTTCTACGGGTCCAGGCATCATTGGCAGATATCATCATCTTTAAGGCCTAATCTTACCATGTGTTTCCCAAATGTGTTATGTCCTGTTATGATGCCAATCACTGGCCGTAATTCCCCTATATTCATCGACATTAAAATTTCGCAGTTCCTACACTGAAAAAAAATATTGTCGTGAGGTCAAAGATTTCATGTCTTTAAAATACGAATGCAAATTTTGCTTAGCATAGAAGACGCATTTCTTTAATATAAAGTTTTTTTCCTTGTCCAAAAGTCGATAAACTTTTCAATGAAGTCGTATTTTCCTTACAAGTGATTGCACTTAAAAATTTTTATCATAATATGAAAAAAAAAAATGTTTGGGCTAAGGTCAACTTGACTTTAATAATTCAGAAAAATTCTTTAAATTTAATGAAATTGTCTTTAAATTTGTTGTCTTTTTGCATCTTGACTACAAAGTAAAAAATCGTTCCAATATAGGACCTGTTTTTCAACACTTTATTTTAAAGACGGTTTTTACTTGAAACATAGCATAATTTCTACTGGAAGTCGAGTCTGAATTTTGAAACTAAACATGTCGTTAAATCGGGTTTAAAGGACTTTGATAGCATATGAAGAAAAAAGATGAAAAGCGAAAAATTTACATTTTCTTCCTAGAAGGAAGAACACAAAACAAACAAAAGAACAAAGAGAATTGTGTCTTAAAAGTATCCTTACTTGAATTCTCTCCTTCTTTGGCTCGAAATTAATACCAAAATTGTTAAAGTAAAGACAAAATCTTTGGAACAGGGCATGCTTTTTTTTCAGTGCAGATATGCGGTGAAATGCGGGAGTAAAATGGTCCGTTTTAACCACACGAAATAATTTGTAAAGCTTTCGTTAGTATTCTTAACCAAAATCGGGGAGAGGGTGGTTCATCCCCCTCTTGGTCTCACGATAATATTTTTTTCAGTGATTCCATTGCAGAGAAAGAAAATATTTAAAAGTTCTAAAAAAATGTAGCATTTTAATTGAGTAGGAGCTTCCCCTTCCGACCAAATATTTTTTTTTTTTTTTTTAATTATTATTTATTAATGCTATTTATCTTATCTAGATATTTACATTATTTAAGGCATTATTCTAAATAATTAATGGCATTTACCCATTGGCAAATCCATATTGTAAACAATTTTCAAGCATTTAATGACTTAGTGGAGTTTATGTAATATTGATAATTATTTATAATTGTATTAAATCTTGCGGTGATCTGCGTTTGAGTCTTCTAAAGGTTTCAGTGTTGGTCATTAGAATTGACGCTAATGGATTTGGATGGGCTTCAATTCTGGATTTGTATGCTGTTATTTGAGCCGTAATCTCCTCTTTTATTGTTGGAATATTTAGATCCTTGTGTAGTCGTTGGTTAGTTATATAGGTTGGAGCAGTGGCGATTTGTCGCAATGTTTTTGATTGAAATTGTTGCAAAAGTTTTATATTTGTGTTTGATGCAGTCCCCCATAACTGAATTCCATACGTCCATATAGGCTTTATAATACATTTGTAGATTAGAAGCTTATTCTCTAGAGAAAGTTTCGACTGGCGGCCAATTAGAAATTTCATTCTGTTTGACTGGATGCTTAGTGCTTTTCTTTTAGTCTCAATATGTTTTTTCCAAGTCAACTTTCTGTCAAGATAAATTCCTAGATACTTTGCTTCATTTTGCTGAGGAATTTGGATTTGATTCATGTACACCGGCGGACATGTACCTTTCTTGAGACTGAAAGTCACTTGAATTGATTTTGTTTCGTTAGATCTTATACGCCATTTCAAAAGCCATGATGATAACGAATTTAAATAGTTTTGAAGGATATCACTAGCTCCATTTACAGTTTTATTTACAGCCATTACTGCTGTATCATCAGCGAAAGTACCTATCAAAACTGTTTGAGATACTGGGAGGTCTGCGGTAAAAAGAACATATAATAAAGGGCCAAGTACGCTTCCTTGAGGTACACCTGCACGTATGTTTTTCAATTGGCTCATTTCACCATTTTCTTGGACGAAGAAATTTCGTCCTGATATATATGACTTAATGAACAAGTAAAAGTTTATTGGTAAAAGTTTTTTGATTTTGTAAAGAAGTCCATCATGCCAAACTTTATCAAAGGCTTGGGATATATCCAAGAATGCTGCAGTACAGTACTGCTTTGACTCAAATGCTGTGTTTATTGTTTCAACAAGACGATGTATTTGTTCTATTGTGCCATGGCGTTTTCTAAATCCAAACTGATGATGTGGAATAATTTCGTTTTGGTCAATGAGCGGCATTAATCGTTGCAGAAATAATCGTTCAAGAACTTTTGAAAGTACAGGCAAGAGACTTATTGGTCTGTAAGATTTTGCTTGGTCCGCTGGCTTACCAGGTTTAAGAATCATTGTAATTTGTGCTATTTTCCATTGAGGGGGAACAAAGCAATGTACCAAACACGCATTGAATATAAATGTAATGAGGTCAATTCCTTCTTTAGGTAATTCTTTTAGAATCTTCGGAGTAATAAGGTCATAACCAGGTGACTTCTTTAAGTTTAAGTCTTTAATAACTTTTTTTACTTCAGATTTTGTGAATTTCTTAATTGGTAAATCCAATTGATGGGTTTCATTCAGGAAGTCATAAATAAGGTTTGGCAAACTTTCATCAGAATTTGGTGTGAACACACTATGTAAATAGTTTGCAAACTCTTTTGCTTTTTCGAGGTTGGTTTTGGTCCATGAGTTATCGGCCCTTCTGATTGGGTGGTTTGTTTTTGGATTTTGGCTTAAGGTCTTTGACATTTTCCACAGAGAGTAATCAGCTGAAGCATCTGGACCAAGGTTTCGTATTTCTCTTTCAATTTTTGAGTTTCGAGTATCTTGTAACAGTTTTTGCAGCGTTTTTGTAGCCTTATTTAACAGCCTTTTATCTTCAGGTGATTTACTTATTTGCCATCGTTTTTTGGCCTTTCGTTTTTCAGAAATTTTTTCCAATATATCTTTAGAGCATTTTGGAGGACACACAAGACTATTTTTCGGCGTTGAATTCCACGAAGCTTGTTGTATGGTCCGAGTTAAATATTCTACATTTTCTATAATTTCCTGTTCCGTTTTCAAACTAATTTTTGTATTTAAGGTGGTTTTAATTAAATATCGAAAATAGTGCCAATTGGTCTTTTTACTATGAAGCTTACATATTGTTTCTTGGGGTATATGCTGAGAATTTAGTGTTAAAATGACTGGCGAATGATCCGAAGATAGTTCTAGACTTGTAGTGCATTTTTGTGAGCCAGGAGATATGCCTTTGCATACACAAAAATCGATCAGATCTGGTATTTTTTGGGTATCAGTCGGCCAATAAGTTGGTGTGTGTGGTGAGATTACATGAAGACGAAGTTCTTTAATGGCCCAGTTTAATTGTCTACCTTTTGGAGTTGTTAAACGAGATCCCCAATTAGTATGTTTGGCGTTATAGTCCCCACATGCTATGAACTTGTCCCCTAGTGTTTTGAAGAAATTTATGTAGAATTCTTTTTTGATATTGTGCCTTGGCGGACTATATACAGACGATATGATTAGAGAACCTTGCCAGTCCTCCACAATGACATTTGTCGCTTGTATTTCTTCAGAACAGTAGTGGTTTCCTGGATAGTGCTTTATTTTTTTCCTAATAAGAATTCCAGAACCTCCGCGTGCCTTTCCGCTAGGATGCATCACGTGGTAGAAATCGTAATCAGGGATACTGAAATAACTCTTTTGAGTGAAGTGAGTCTCTGAAATCAATAAAATGTCTATTTGGTTTAATCGAAGAAATTCTGTAATTTCCAAAGTGTGTTGAGATAAGCCATTGGCATTCCAGAAAACTATCTTAAGGTCTCTCATTTAAAGGAGTTTGAGTAAGCTTTGAAGTTATATTCAATAAAAGAGTTGTCATTTGTTGCATTAAATTGTTGAGATTGTTAAGCATATCATGTAGCTCCCCTGTTTGGGGAGTTTGAAATACAGAAATGTGTGGCTGATTATTTGTTAATTGTTGGCTCTGTTGCTGGATTACATTTGAGTTTTGTATTATTTGGGAGTATGTGGCATTTGTTGTTCGGGATAGTGCGTTTTCAGTTTGGAGTACGTTCGGTTGATTGTTTGTTCTGGGAGGATAGTGGGTTTTATAGATTTGTTTGTAAATAGTGCAACCTTTGTAATTTGCTGGATGATTTCCATTGCATAAGGCACATTTTACCTCATCTGCCCAGTTTTTACGATGACATGATTTAGATTCATGTTCTCCCGCACATTTAATGCAGATGGATTTTCTTTTGCAGTATTTTTTTGTGTGTCCGTATTGTTGACAATTTGAACATTGTGGAACAGTCTTTTTTGGACGAGGTGGTTCGAAAGATACCACGCTCGAAACTAGACGGGTTACTGAGTAAATCTCTTTGTTGTTGGGTTTAGTAAAATATAAACTAATTAATTTGCTTCCATTTAGGGAATACCCTCCATGTTCCTTGCAAAATTCCAAGAACATCGGAAATCTCTCTCTGTTTTAAAAAACTCGGTCAGGAAACCTTATTAATTTTATAGTCTTCACCCAAATAAATCGGTTCAGCCGTTTCCGACCTTACCAGGTACATACAACAAACGTTGATCTGCAATAAAATGTGCCTACCAGAAATATTGGCTTTAGACTCCATAGATACCCAGCAAGAAAAAATAGGATGTTGTTCCACGAACATTTCTTTTAAAGCGCATCCCGGAATCCCCCATCAATTTTTTTTCAACTTCCGATGCAGTCCGGGACAAGTATAAGAAAGTACGCAATTTGAAGTGAAAATTTATTGTGAAAATGATTTGAAGTGAAAATTAAGTTTTGGATAATTAAGTTAAAAAAGTAGAAAATCAATAAAAAAGTAAAAAACAATATAATAATAAACAAATTAATATTCATCCCCACTGGGATTTTAACATGTGCCGTTTGACTTTTCCACTTCCATGGAAACTCTTTTGAGAAGGTTTTAGAAATTACAATAGTTTTTAATTTTTGTTGATTTTTAATGGAAAAAATATATTTATACAATAATATATGTGCCGAAAATAACAAAATAAAAACGATGTATAATTTAAATAAATAATAAAGCATCCAAAAATGGAGTACTTCCGTCTTATGACAAGCCCATGTTAAATTCTTTGGAGATGATCTACGTTTGCACTAGTTTCGGATCACAAATTGGGGATCCAAACTACTTTTTTGGAAGCTCTTTTTTTTTGCTGTGTAGAAGTCGATCAATTCGTTGGTGTCCGTCCGTCTGCCAATGTATTTGTTGTTCTCAATTCTGGGAAATTTTTAAACCAATTTTGATGAAATTTGGTACATGGTAATCGTTTTCAGCACCCTTCAAGTCACCCATATATATCATGCAAATCGGTTCAGATTTAGATGTAGCTGCCATATATATGTATCGTCCAATTTGACGAAATCAGGCAATAATATCCTTATTTAGTTACCCATCTTATTCAAAGTTGCGACAATATAATCTTCTAATGCATTAACTAAAACTCCAAGATGTCATTGGAATCGGTTCAAACTTAGGTATAGCTTCCACATATATGTTTTGCTTTTAATTATCCGAAATTTGGACATAATATCCTTATTATACCCTCCACGATATGATGGGGGGTATATTGACTTTGTCATTCCGTTTGTAACACATCGAAATATTGCTCTAAGACCCCATAAAGTATATATTCTGGGTCGTGGTGAAATTCTGAGTCGATCTGAGCATGTCCGTCCGTCCGTCTGTTGAAATCACGCTAACTTCCGAACGAAACAAGCTATCGACTTGAAACTTGGCACAAGTAGTTGTTATTGATGTAGGTCGGATGGTATTGCAAATGGGCCATATCGGTCCACTTTTACGTGTAGCCCCCATATAAACGGACGCCCAAATTTGGCTTGCGATTGCTCTAAGAGAAGCAAATTTCATCCGATCCAGCTGAAATTTGGTACATGGTGTTAGTATATGGTCTCTAACAGCCATGCAAAAATTGGTCCAGATCGGTCCATAATTATATATAGCCCCCATATAAACCGATCACCAGATTTGACCTCCGGAGCCTCTTGGAAGACCAAAATTCATCTGATTCAGTTGAAATTTGGTACGTGGTGTTAATACATGGCCTCAAACACACATGCAAAAATTGGTCGAAATCGGTCAATAATTATATATAGGCCCCATATAATCCGATCCCCAGATTTGACATCCGGAGCCCCTTAGAAGAGCAAAATTCATCTGATTCGGTTGAAATTTGGTACGTGATGTTAGTATATGGTATCCACCACCCATGCAGGAATTGGTTAATATCAGTCCATAATTATATATAGTCCCCATATAAACCGATCCCCATATTTGACCTCCGGTGCCTTTTGGAGAAGCAAAATTCATCCGATCTGGTTGAATTTTGGTACGTGGTGGTAGTATATGATATTTAACAACCATGCCAAAAGTGGTCCATATCAGTCCATAATCATATATAGCCCCCATATAAACCGATCCCGAGATTTGGTTCTGGAGCCTCTTGGAGGAGCAAATTTCATCCGAGTCAGTTGAAATTTGGTACATTGTGCTACTATATGGTCGTTAACAACCATGCCTAACTAGGTCCATATCGGTACATAGTTATATATAGCCCTCAGATAAATCGATCCCTAATCACACAAAAATTGGTCCATATCAGTCATAATTGTATATAGCCCCCATATAAGCGACCCCCAAATTTCAATTCTGGCTCTCTACGTACCGTGCAAAAGTCCATGTCGATTCGTAATTATTTGTAGACTTACCTATATATAACCTTTTTGTTTAATATATACCACGTATGGACTAACTCACAATTTAGAAAACGATGTTAAGAATTTTTAAGATACCACAACCCAAGTAATTCGATTGTTGATGACAGTCTTTCGTAGAAGTTTGTACTCAATCCATGGTGGAGGGTACATAAGATTCGGCCTGGCCGAACTTACGGCCGTTTATACTTGTTTTTTTTTACATTAGATTAATTATTTTTCTATGAATATGTTTATCTTTCGAATTTGCCCATTTGTAATATTCTTTTTCGCTACATGTTGACAAGACTAATGCGAATGGAGTTATTTACGAACTAAAATTCTTTGAGTGTAATCGGCTTAATAGAATAATTGGAACAACTTTTACAAAAATGCTTTCACAATTTTTCGTTAAGGGTGAACTCACATTAAAGTGCATTTTCCATGGTGTCATCAATTTTATTAATTGGCAAATCTAAGGAACATATGGATGGTTTTCAATCATTTGGCAAATGGAGTGTTTGAAAGAAATGAAAAGAATAAAAAAGAAACTGAGACAAGTTGTCTTTATCATGCAGGTGATTCATTGTTTAACTTTTTGTTCGAATATAATGCAAAGTCAGATAGTATGTGAAAAATTTCGGACCATATCAAATCTAGAATTTATGGAATCTACTCACAAAAAAATTTCACGAAAATTTTTCCAATTAAAATTTTAATTGCGTTTTAAAAAATATTCAATTAGAAATTTAATTGATTCAACTAATTTTTTAATTGAAACAAAAATCAATCACAAAAATAATAGTATCAATTAATTTTTTAATTGGATCAATTAACTTTTTAATTGACATTCAATTAATTTTTTAATTGATACTATCATTTCTATGATTGAAGACATTTCAATTAAAAATTAATTGGATCAATTAATTTCGTGATTGAATCAGAAATTTTTTTTTTGTGTGTACAAAAAGGTTGCCACTGTAGTACAAACTAATCTAATAACATTTCGTGAAATTGCTATCAAAAGTATATGATGATATAGTCGGCCACGGCCTAGGAAGATAGGAAATTGGCTACTGAGGAGATCAAACCATTTACCGTGTTAGTTTCATACTCGAACCAAACGCGTACGCGACAAGTATTGACATAGCATTAAAATGCAAATAAAAAGAAATTAAGTGCACGAAATAAATTTCCATAAAGGGGAAAATGTAATTGTTTGTTGTTGCCTAAAATTTAACATTGTTTCATTAGGAAAATTAAGTTTTTCAATTATAAAATTATTGACTTATTTGTTGCCAAAACTTTTAACCTTCCACCCACAATCAATCAACACCAAGCTGCTATAATAAATTTCCAAATATTTAACTCAGAACATTTCATTGTAAGATTGGTTGTACAACTAATCTCATTACCATTGGAATAACTTCATATGGATTAATGGATAAGTGTCCACCGCTAAATATACAAATTTATATGGGTTTAGCTGCCTTCATGTAGACTAAGACAATATTTAGAAGTTTTAAGATGCCTTGCTATCAGCAAGTATTAACACCATGGCTGTGGAGCCGGAGTCGGAGTCTGAAGATTTTGCTGGAGTCGGAGTCGTAAAAATTTTGCTCGACTCCGACTCCGGCTAAACCAAATTTTTTAAAACACTTCACATTTTTGTAACTAAGCAAGTTTTTACGCAAATTAGTTTCCATTGCGTTATTCATTCGATCAATGTACAGCATGATTTTAAATGAAAATCAACTTCCAATTACGGCTATCTTTTTATGTTTCCTAGAATGTTAGACTAGCAGATGGGCTGGATCGATCCATTTTAATACCCGAAATTATTTTTTTTTTTAATTTTATTTTAAGGCCATATACATATGTGTAATATTGACAGAAAATTTTTTCAAAGTTGTTTTTTATAGAAAATTTTGTCAAAATGTTAATTCTATAAAAAGTTTTGTCAAAATTTTATTTCTATAGCAAATTTTGTCAAAATTTTATTTCTATAAAAAATTTATTCAAAATTTTATTACTATAGAAATATTTTTTTCTATAGAAAATTTAGTCAAAATTTTATTTCTATAGAAAATTGAGTCAAAATTTTGTTTCTATAGAATATTTTGCAAAATTTTATTTCTATAGAAAATTTTGCAAAAGTTTGTTTGTTACACAATTTTTTTTTTTTTTAAATTTTATTTCTATAAAAATTTAAGTAAAAATTTTATTTCTATAGAAAATTTTGCCAAAATTTTATAGTGATAGATTTTTTATTAAAAAATTTGGTCAAAATTTTATTTCTATAGAAAATGTTGCCAAAATTTTATAGAAATACATTTTTTTATTAGAAAATTTTGTCAAAATTTAATTTCTATAGAAAATTTAGTCAAAATTTTGTTTCTGTAGAATATTTTGCAGAATTTTATTTACTACACAAAAATTTTTCTAAAATTGTATTTTTATTGATAATTTTTTCAAAATTTTATTTCTATAAGAAAAAATTGTCAAATTTTATTTCTATAGCAAATTTTCTCAAATTTTTTTTTTCTTACTGATGCTCACTGCTATAAAAAATGTATTCGAAATATTATTACTATAGAAATATTTTTTTCTATATAAAATTTAGTCAAAATTTTATTTCTATAGAAAATTTAGTCAAAATTTTGTTTCTATAGAATATGTTATTTTGCAAAATTTTATTTCTATAGAAAATTTTGTAAAATTTTGTTTGCTACACATTTTTTTAAATTGTATTTCTATTGATAACTTTGTCAAACTTTTATTTCTATAAAAACTTTTGCCAAATTTTATTTCTATAAAAATTTTATTCAAAATTTTATTTCTATAAAAAATTTTGCCAAAATTTTATTTCTATAGAAAATTTAGTCAAAATTTTGTTTCTGTAGAAAATTTTGCAAAATTTTATTTACTAGACAAAAATTTTTCCAAAATTGTATGTTCACTGATGCTCACTGCTAAGTCGAAAACTTGTAGAAATGACTCAAATTTTCAAATTTTTCAATGAATGAATCATAAATGCATTTTTGCGAAATTGTCTAAACAATTATAAATATTTCCCAAATATTGTCAGAGATTTTGTAGAAGTCTGATTTGAGATTTTATCAAAATGTAGATCTAAATACAAAGTTGTGCAGAGTATATTATAATCGGCCCGCCCGACTTTAGACTTTCCTTGCATTTTTATTTTTTGTTAAAATTGTGTTACGTCCCATAACGTTAGATTTAAATTTAAAGTACATAGATTTTGTGGAAGTATATGCAATTTTGTCTAAATCGATTCAGATTCAAATTCATGCATATGGGAATATAAACCTTTATATAGCTCGCAACAAATTTAAAGGATTTGAGATAGTATCAATAATTTTGGTCCACAAATACATATGTTGGTATCTTCTCATATTATGATGGGTATTAATATCATTATTTTATTTAATATCATTATTTTATTTATTATTTTATTTTTTTTTGCACACATAAATAAATACGATACTTTATATCGATCCACTTACGGTACCCCCACAATAGAACTACAAATTAGTGGTATTAAAATGAGATTTAGTTGTATTACCCGGAGTCGGAGTCGAGCTGATGAAAAATGCTGGAGTCGGTAAACACAACCCAAGAAATCAGTTTTTAGTAGAAGTTTCTTCGCAATACTTGGTGGCGCGTACCGGAGATTCTGCCTGACCGAACTTTTTCTTATCCAAAATATGTTAGCACTCACACATATTTCATTGAAAAAAATATTCTAGCATTGCAAATCATATGTTCCCAATTGCTTTACTTTGAAAGAATATGTTGACGTATTCAGTCCCGAACATCTATATTTATATTGCAACATATTAGAAACACTCTTTTTTGTCCGTGTAGGTATGGTGGTTGATATGGTTCCCATTTAAATGTTGGAGAACCTTGAAAAGGCTTTATTTTGTGAACACCAATCCATGGTTTCGTGGACATTCGTTCGTGAATGTGCAACGTGAATGTACTATTAAAAGTGTAGTAAAATCGTTTTAGCAACTTCCATCCAATGCTTATGAATTCTGACGAGTATTTTTTTCTAAGAGTCTTTTCCACGCCAAGTACTTATCGGACCACCAACTATCTAGGCTACCAAGAGACGTTGCCAATTGGACAATTATAAAGTTCACCATGAATATACAATTTTTTTCTAAGTGCCCGTCCACGGTATCAAAATTCATGAGACTGTGAATTTTCAGAGTTGAGTTTTTTGCGAACGCCTCTTCATAGTTTCTGCTACTACTTACCTTCGACAGAATGTTTTTTCATATATTGAAAAAAAAAGAAGTATAATAATAAATTTTGTTTTATAAAAAATGGTTTTAATTTAAAAAAAAATCCGAACAAATAACAGCCTCATTCAAAACAAATCCTAAATCACGAATAGTCCACTAATATCTCCGGAATCCGTTCACATATTGGGGTATAGCATAGATGGGATAATTATGCGAATATGACGCCGCACTTCCGTAACCACCAGCAGCAGCAGCAGCAACAGGTGATGAACAGGGAGCTGGTGTCAATGTGGGTTGGCAACTGAACAAGTAATTCTTGGGGCATGGAGGTGCTGGTATGGTCATGGGTGCTGGAGCTGGAGCATAAGCTGGGACAGCTACTGGAGCACTATAGGCAGGTGGAGCTGCTGGAGCACTATACGAGGGAGCGGGAGCAGGTGCACTATATGAGTTCGCTGGTGCTGGAGCATTGTATGAGTAGCCCCTCTCTTTCATATCAGTGTCTGAATCAGCTGCGGAAGCCAAGGCAACCAGCGAGACCATGCTGATAAAGTAAACTGCGTTGAATTTCATGTTGCTGTTGAACGGATATTGAACTCCCAACTTTGCTACTGATAGATGGATGTAGTTACAAAAAAATACTGAATACTTGTCCAAGGTGGCCCATCGTTTTTATAGATACCTTGAGTATGAAGTGTTAAGTCAGCAATTCCAGTAGCCTCTTTTTTGAAGCTTGCTGTTAACCTGAGTGGCTATAGTCGTTTTTGAAAGTAGGCTATATTCATGGAAAGAATTTCATTTAATTTTTTTTGCCAACACCAACATTATACTGAAAACCCCTCACGGAAGTAGTTGGCGTATGGTTTATGGCCTATTTTTATTTTTTTTTGTCATTCTTCGATAAAGTCAATTCGCTTGTAAATTTGATATTTGTACATAACCAATATGAGAATACTTGCTGTAATTCTGTTGATTTTGTCATCATTTTTGTTGGCATTTATTTTTGTTGCTAAATTCTTAGGAAGTGAATTTATTTCCAAAGCTTTTGTGTGGAATTCATGGCTTCAACTATAGTGCATACTCTGCTTAGTGTGCATATGCCTTTCAAACTATGCACAGTGGGAGGAAAAGTATAATATTCGTATGAGAAATATTTTTGAATAATTTGAACGTACCAATTTTTTATTCAAAATTGTTACATAAAGGGTGATACGGTCAACATTTGGTCAATATAAACTTGACGTATTTCTTCCAATTTTGCATTTAAAAACCTGAACACCCCTAATTTTGAAGGTGTGTGTGTAGAATGTTGCTCCTATTTTGATTTTGGAATTCACTCTTCAGTTGTCAAAATGCCGTCCAGGCCCGGCAATTCGGATTTTGAAAAGCGAAAGTCAAACTGAATATTTTCCTGAATTTTATACTAATTGAACTTGAAAAAAGAAATTTAATTTGATTTTTTAAATAAACGTTTTCACCGATTTACACGCGTTTTCCCTTGACCAAATTTTGATCGTATCACCCTTTATATGAGAAAAATATCACCTAAACATTTTCAAGAAAAATCACCTAAACGCTGAAAATTTGTTTTACCTGAAACAGTTAACTAAAAGTTAATAAAAAAGAAGTACCTAATATATAACACTAGATATTACAAAAACAATTTTTGAAAATGTGGTTAGAAAAAAATTATATCTTTGATTAAGTGAAACAGTTAAGCAAAACATTAATTAAACAGAAGTTCAAAACCTAAAAATAATAAATTAAAAACAAAAGGAAATTAAATCTATGATCAAATGTTTAATGATTATAAATAAAAATTGTTTCCCTAAAAATTTTAATTAGTTGTATTAAAAAACCAAATATTCTTATGAGAAGGAAATATAAGTATTTCTAAATAATTGTAAAGTACCTTTAAAATGTACATACTATATACATAGATAGGAAAAATATAAACGAAATATGTACTTTACATAGAACATTTTATTTCTATAAAAGTTTTTGTCAAAATTTTATTTCTATAGAAAATTTTGTCAAAATTTCTTTTCTATAGAAAATTTTATCAAAATTTTATTTCTATAGAAAATTTTTTCAAAATTTTATTTCTATAGAAAATTTTGTCAAATTTTTACTTCTATAGAACATTTTGTCACAATTTTATTTCTATAGAAAATTTTGTCGAAATTTTATTTCTATAGAAAATTTTTTCAAAATTTTATTTCTATAGAAAATGTTGTCAAAATTTTATTTCTATAGAAAATTTTGTCGAAATTTTATTTCTATACAAAATTTTGTCGAAATTTTATTTCTATAGAAAATTTTGTCGAAATTTTATTTCTATAGAAAATTTTGTCAAAATTTTATTTCTATAGAAAATTTTGTCAAAATTTTATTTCTATAGAAAATTTTGTCAACATTTTATTTTTATAGAAAACATTGTCAAAATGTTATTTTTATAGAAAATTTTGTCAAAAATTTATTTCCATAGAAGATTTTGTCGAAATTTTATTTCTTTCTTTTTGTTTGGTTATTTTTTTTTTGTTCTTTAAGCATTGTTGTTGTTTTTATTGCAGCTTAAAACCATACATTGACTAAACTACAAGTGTAGCTTAACCAACAGAGGAAAAGAATGTTTGTCAAATTTATCTGGGCAAAGCCCTATAGACTGCAAGATGGTTGGATGGACGCACGTTTCGGAATTACCACATTCCTCATCAGAATGAATTCAGGCAGTTCATTAAACCCAACGATGAACCACACTTGAACCTCCCGAAAAAAGGTTTTGTATGATAGCTGGCTTATGCCGAAATAAATTCAAAACACATAGAAAATTTTGTCAAGATTTTATTTCTTTAGAAAATTTTGTTAAGATTTTATTTTTTTAGAAAATTTTGTCAAAATTTTATTTCTATAGAAAATTTTGTCGAAATTTTATTTTTATAGACATTTTTTCAAAATTATATTTCTATAGCAAATTTTGTCAAAAATTATATTTCTATAGAAAATTTTGTCAAATTCTATAGAAAATTTTGGCAAAATTTTATTTCTGTAGAAAATTTTGTCAAAATTTTATTTCTTTAGAAAATTTTGTCAAAATTTTATTTCCATAGAAAATTTTGTCAAAATTTTATTTTTATAGAAAATTTTTTCAAAATTTTATTTCTATAGAAAATTTTGTAAAATTTTTTTTTTCTATAGAAAATATTGTCAAAATTTTATTACTATAGAAAATTTTGTCAAAATTTTATTTCTATAGAAAATTTTGTCAAAATTTTATTTCTATAGAAAATTTTATCAAAATTTTATTTCTATAGAAAATTTTGTCAAAGTTTTATTTTTATAGAAAATTTTTTCAACATTTTATTTCTATAGAAAAGTTTGTCAAAATTTTATTTCTATAGAAAATTTTGTCAAAATTTTATTTCTATAGAAAATTTTGTCAAAATTTTATTTCTATAGAAAATTTTGTCAAAATCTTATTTCTATAGAAAATTTTGTCAAAATTTTATTTCTATAGAAAATTTTGTCAAAGTTTTATGTATAAAAAAATTTTGCCAAAATTTTATTTCTTTTGTCAAAAATTTTGTCAAAGTTTTATTTTTATAGAAAATTTTTTCAAAATTTTATTTCTACAGAAAATTTTGTCAAAATTTTATTTCTATAGAAAATTGAAGTACCTTTTAGTCGGAGAAGAATGTTCTACAAAATCTACCAAAACATCAAGAATTGTAAAAAATCTACCAATTTGGGTAGAATTCTACCAACTGTAGCTACCGTGCCAAGAATTCAAACAAGGAAACCGTTTTTGGTACCCATATAAACGGGTACCAAAAAAAGGGGCCGACAAACAACATATTTAGCCCACTTATTTGTGGTTCTAAGATACCCCTAGATTTTCAATTTCATGCAAATGAGATAAAAATAGCGATGTCTTGACGCTAAAAACCAAATAGGGTGTAAGTTTCAATGGTAGCCATATCAAAACCTGGAGCGATGTAGACCATCGTCGAACTTGAATAAAAAAGAAACTGGGCTACATTTCAGAACGATTGGTCTATAATGGACTACGAGTAATTGCTGCAAAGACAGAACTAGTCATAAACGTCATAGAACGCAAAATACTAATATGCATAAGTCCACCTCCTTAGCTTGTATTGAAATTAACTTTGGTGAGTATGCAAAATAACTCGAACTTGTAGTGGACATGCTGCCGAATTTTAAATTTGGTATTGAAGAAAGAGCGAAGAAAAACGAACGTAGCCTTGTATTCGTGCAAAAAGCCAATAGGGAAAAAGTAGAGGCTAAAACCCTTAATTGTGAATTGGATGTATACGGCAGTGCACTTCACTTTAGATAAAGTTCAGCGAATGGCGTGTTTGTGCATCTCACGCTCATTCAGTAATACAAAAATAGATTCCCTTAATGTCATATTGCATCTATTGTCTTTCGATATTGATCTCTGTGGCAGATCATATTCACATAATATGGGTGCATGGCCACAGGAATATACTATGGAATTGCAAGGCTACCTTACATACTCCAGGGGAACTATGTGAAAATGCAGTTATGATGGCGAACGTCCAAACGTAATTTTAAGCAGACATGATCCTGTCTGAATTAAAAGCGCACATTAGATATGCTAGTATTTTCAAGACATCAGATATCGCTCGTGACAATTAAATAAAGGATCGCTCCCCTGATAAGCGACCTAACTCCTATTGGTGTAAATCATAATGGCTACGGCATGAGTTGTCATGATTCGAAGGTAAATGAATAAAAAAATGGATTTCATTTGAAATGAAAATGCTATATATTTTCCAAAATTTCACCCACTGTGCCATTTCCTAACAATTGCTTGCTAATCATTTATTTGCCTATAAAAATTTTTGTCGTGTTTTTGTAATCGTTGTAGTTCGATACTCGAGAGAAGAATTGAACTCAATATGCCAAAAATGCCGCAATATCCAAACAAAAGGGTGAGAATGATTTTGTCTTTTTTCATTCATGGCTTAGATCTGCATTAACAATTTATCCGCATCTAATATCGCTTCTATTCATGAGCCTATTCATTCTTCGTTTTGTTTTTGGTTTCAAATCGCTGGTGTCGCATAATAAATGAGGCAAGAGAAGGAGAGAGTTGTGGTTAGCAGGGAATATTTGTCATTCATCGTTTCTTTTGTTTCCCAAAGTGTTCCAGAAAGTGTCGATACCCCTACGGCATCGTTTGTATTGCATGATTTAGTGGCTGTAGATGTCTCCATTGTTTTCGGGTGCATCTTTCTGCATCCGAAAAAGAGTCAAGTGGCTGTTGTTTTTTGTTGGGTGTAGAAGAGTAAACGAGTACTTGCAAAATCTTTTGTGTGAACTTCATAACTTGGCCACATATATTACCAAGTTACGCATTCCTTCTACATATTCATAATTATTTTGATGAGCTGAGAACGTGATATCTGGTTTTCTATCCTAGGTGTTTGGGATAGTTTCCTGGGATAAGCCACAGTCTTAAGAAAGTTGGAGCATTTCGAGGGTGCTTTAATTGAAAGCGGCTGGCGCTCTATACACTAATCCAAATCAGAAATATTTAGGAAGTAAACATGATGATGATGAAGGTAGGGCACGAACATAAATCCCTAAAACAGAGAAAAAAAATATACATAAATGAAGCATAAAATTTAACTAAATTCGTATCTCCCACAAACTAGTTCAGAAATTCTTAAAATTTGTAAATTTTACGAACAAATACGCTCATCTAGAATTCCGTATTGCACTTAATACATTCTGGCAATTTTGAACTCCATTTATTTCCTTCAAGCTACGACATTTTCTTTAGTTAGAGGAAAATAATAATTTTATCTAATAAACTTTTTTTAATGTATGCAAAATTATTTACATATTTTTGTGAAATCAGCATGACATCTGCGTTTCTAATACAGTTTAGTGATTTTCATAACTTTGTATATTAACTTTGTCATTCGGTTTGTAACACATCGAAATATTGCTCTAAGACCCCATAAAGTATATATATTCTGGGCCGTGGTGAAATTCTGAGTCGATCTGAGCATGTCCGTCCATCCGTCCGTCCGTCTGTGGAAATCACGCTAACTTCCGATCGAAACAAGCTATCGACTTGAAACTTGGCACAAGAAGTTTTTATTGATGTAGGTCGGATGGTATTGCAAATGGGCCATATCGGTCCACTTTTACGTATAGCCCCCATATTAACGGACCCCCAAATTTGGCTTGCAGACCCTCTAAGAGAAGCAAATTTCAACCGATCCAGCTGAAATTTGGTGTTAATATATGGTATCTAACAACCATGCAAAAATTGGTCCTCATCGGTCCATAATTATATATAGCCCCCATATAAACCGATCCCCCGATTTGGCTTTCGGAGCCTCTAAGAGAAGCAAATTTCATCCGATCCAGCTGAAATTTGGTACATGGTGTTAATATATGGTCTCTAACAACCATATATAAAGGGTGATACGGTAAAAATTTGGTCAATATAAACTTGACGTATTTCTTTCAATTTTGCATTTAAAAAACCTGAACACCCCTCATCTTGAAGGTGTGTGTGTAGAATGTTGCTCCTATTCTGATTTTGGAATTCACTCTTCAGTTGTCAAAATGCCGTCCAAGCAAGAAGAGCAGCGTATCAAAATTTTGCTCGCGCATCGCGAAAATCCGAGCTACTCACACGCAAAGCTGGCAAAATCGCTAAAAGTTGCCAAATCAACCGTTACAAATGTAATTAAAGTGTTTGGGGAACGTTTGTCGACAGCCAGGGAGTCTGGATCGGGGGGAAATCGAAAACCGGAAGCCGCTGAGACGACAAAGAGAGTTGCCGGTAGTTTCAAGCGAAACCCTAACCTCTCTCTCCGAGATGCCACAAATAAGCTGGGTGTATCGTCTACAACCGTGCATCGAGCCAAAAAACGAGCCGGACTATCGACTTACAAGAAGGTAGTGATTCCAAATCGCGATGATAAACAAAATACGACGGCCAAAGCGCGATCCCGGAGGCTGTACACGAAGATGCTGACGAAGTTTGACTGCGTGGTAATGGACGACGAAACCTACGTCAAAGCCGACTACAAGCAGCTTCCGGGACAGGAGTTTTATACGACAAAAGGAAGGGGAAAGGTAGCAGATATTTTCAAGCACATAAAACTGTCAAAGTTCGCAAAGAAATATCTGGTTTGGCAAGCCATCTGTACCTGTGGCTTGAAAAGCAGCATTTTCATAGCTTCCGAGACTGTCAACCAAGAAATTTACGTGAAAGAGTGTTTGAATAAACGTCTGCTGCCTTTCCTGAAGAAACACGGTTCTTCCGTACTGTTTTGGCAGGATTTGGCATCTTGCCATTACGGTAAAAAGGCCATGGAGTGGTACGCCGCCAACAATGTGCAGGTGGTTCCCAAGGACAAGAACCCTCCCAACACGCCAGAGCTCCGCCCAATTGAGAAATACTGGGCTATTGTCAAGCAGAACCTAAAGAAGACCAAAAAAACTTCTAAGGACGAGCAGCAGTTCAAGGCAAACTGGCTTTCTGCGGCGAAGAAGGTGGACAAGGTGGCTGTACAAAATCTGATGGCAGGTGTCAAGCGATTTTTTAAATAAACGATTTCACCGATTTACACGCGTCTTCCCTTGACCAAATTTTGACCGTATCACCTTTTAAACCGATTGCCAGATTTGACCTCCGGAGCCTCTTGGAAGACCAAAATTCATCTGATTCAGTTGATATTTGTTACGTGGTATTAATATATGGCCTCAAACACCCATGCAAAAATTGGTCGAAATCGGTCCATAATTATATATAGCCCCCATATAAACCCATCCCCAGATTTGACCTCCGGAGCCCCTTGGAAGAGCAAAATCCATCCGATTCGTTTGAAATTTGGTACGTGATGTTAGTATATGGTATCCAACAACCATACGGGAATTGGTTCATATCAGTCCATAATTATATATAACCCCCATATAAACCGATCCCCAGATTTGACCTCCGACTTTTTGGTCTAATATATACCACGTATGGACTAACTCACAATTTAGAAAACGATGTTAAGAAGTTTTAAGATACCACAACCCAAGTAACATTTTCTTGCTTTGGTTAACATTGAATATTTAACATTGAATATTTAATCAGCTGACAAAAAAAAATGGGGCTTTGGAGGGTTAATGAACTATTTTTTTGCTGGAGTGTTCACTGTTTTTTTTTTTTTGAGTGTAAAAACACTTCTTAGCCGAAGACCATGTTGAATGGACTAAGGAAATGTAAATGTCAAATTGGTAAAACTCCATATTTTCTAAAAGAATATAAAATTCTGTACCTCCACACACTATATGTTTGATTTATGGAAGGAACGACAAGAGCCGTAAGAACTCTGATTTTCTGATGGCGACTCACAGGGATGATCCGCATCATAACAGGACAAAACACACTTGGAAAACACATGGTAAGGATTGGCTTAATGACTGAGGATATTTGAAGATGGTGTCTGGACCCAGAGGCAACAGAAGACTCCTACCATTTTCTGTGCCAGTGTCCAGCATTATCCTTTAAAGGAAGCAAGATACTGGGCTCCTTTTTTCTTTCAGGATATAACGGATGTACGGAACTGCAACCTGAAGGATATACTTGCGTTCATCAAGGCGTCGGGATGGAAGACCTAGGAAACTCTTTCTTTGGAAATCGCCTGCAAACTCAAATGATTGATGAGGACGAAGGTTAGGTTAGGTGGCAGCCCGATGTATCAGGCTCACTTAGACTATTCAGTCCATTGTGATACCACATTGGTGATGAGGACGAAGAAGAATGATGAGGACGAAGAAGAACAACTATGAGAATGGATCAACATGGTCTAAGTGGGAGCCAGCCCTTTTTGCTACGAGCTGGTTTCATCCTCCATAACTTAACCTAACCTGACCTACATTAAAGCAATTATAAACAGCAGTAAGTTCGGCCGGGCCGAATCTTAAATACCCACCACCTTGAATCAAATATAATAGCTTCCTTTGAAAACTCTTCGTCGTAGCGGGTTACTTGATAATATATAGAATTTCAGGGGAGTTTGATGACAGATACTCTCCTAAGAAGATCAGTTCAGAGATAAATTTAAAGATTCTACCTATGAAGACTAGATTAGATTCAAGGTTTATAATAACCGTTTTTGTTTGAGTTGTAGAGGACTCATAAACATCTCGTTTAAGTGTGCAAGAAAATAATGAAATAAAGCCTTGATTTGAAATCTAAAATCTGGAGATTTTTTCAGCCATTATTCAAATTATTAGAAGATGTAAAATCTGGAAAATTTACTTTCAGTTTCAAACTATTTTCATGATCAGTGCGCCTCCTATAACCTCAAGAAGTGAAATCGGTCTTTATGGAGGCCTTACCAGATGGACCGATAAAAACTAAACCCGCTACAATTTAAGGCAAATCGGATAAAAAGTCCGGTTAATATAAGCCCAAGGTTAAATCGGAAGATCAGTCTACAATATGGTTGCTATGCCAAAAACATGCACCAATGCATACCTAATTGTGGTTCTAAAAAACCTGCAGATTCTACGACACGAATCTGAGGGCGGGCTTATTAGGGGAATATTTCAAAATCGGTACGAATACATAATATATTCGGAAAACCTACTTCTGGATGTGTTCTTTGTCAATAATTTGTCTGATGTCCTTCTATACGACCATATTTCGGCTCCTTATTACTCGAAACACGACCTTATTTTCCTCTCTTATTAACTTGAACTTCAAAAGGATCAGGTCGAATACACGTACCGTGATTTCCGTAGTTTAAATTATATTGAACTGCAGAATATGTTTGGACAAATAAATTGGCATGACATGTACGAACTCATCTCTGTTGAACAACAATTTAATTTTTTGCAAAATGCTATACGTGAACTGTATAATGCAACTGTGCCTATTAAGAGTCAAATCAAGTATTAAACCATGGATTAACGACAAAATTAAGACTGCTTTTAGGGAAATGGATATTGCATACTCTCGATGGAAGCGCTTTAGATTACCACAACATCTAGAGGCATATCGATCGATGTGAAGAATAGCGAACAGATATATCAATGCGGCGAAAACCGAATTCTGCTGTAGATTCCAGTGACAAAAGGAGGATTATATATGATATTGGTGTTGGGAAGTTTAGGTCATCGGGCAGTTATCATGGTGATCCAATTGATTTGAACGAAATGTTTTCTAATATTCCTGCCCCTCCGACAGACATATCCTTCTATGACACGGATGACAGTGTAGGCGGAAACTTATCTGAGAGGAACGATTTCGAGTTCAGTTGCGTAACCCAAGATGAGGTCATAGAAAGTTTTTTCATAGTTAAGTCCAATGCTATTGGCTTGGATGGAATGGACCCCAGGTTTATACGAATACTGCTCCCTCAACTTGTACCTCTTTTCACCTACTTATTTAACACAATTCTGACTTCCAGCACTTTCCCACCATATGGAAGCATGCAAAGATTATTCCGATACCGAAATCCAATTCAGAGTCACGACCCATTGCTATTTTGAGTTATGTTTCCAAAGTGTTCGAAAAGATTTTGCATAAGCAGATATATGATTATCTTCTTCGTGTTCACTTGTTATCTGAAAGGGAGTCCGGTTTCCGCAGAGATCACAGTTGTGTGAGTGCACTAATCGAAGTATCAGAATCAATTAGGAGAAATATTGATGAGAAATCAAAGGCTTTCGATACTGTTATGTCTGAAACTTCAATGATTTTTCAATTTTTCACCTACTGCTACAATCGGTTACAGACGGTTTATACCGGAGATACTTTTTCATTGCCATTACCAGTTACGAAAGGGGTTCCACATGGTTCTATAATTAGACCTATACTATTGTGCATGTAGTCAGATGCTTATGTATGCAGACGACATACAAATCTTTTTGTATGTAGGCGATGCTAGTGAGTGTTTGGGGAAACTTAACCATGACCTTGATCATGTGTTTCGATTGGCAAGGTCTGCTACTAAATCCACAAAAGACTAAATGTTTAATTATACACAAGAATGGGAGCCACCGTGGTGCAATGATTAGCATGCCCGCCTTGCAACACAAGGTCGTAGGTTCGATTCCTGCTTCCACCGAACATCAAAAAGTTTTTCAGCGGTGGATTATCCCACCTCAGTAATGCTGGTGACATTTCTGAGGGTTTCAAAGCTTCTCTAAGTGGTTTCACTGCAATGTGGAACGCCGTTCGGACTCGGCTATAAAAAGGAGAACCCTTGTCATTGAGCTTAACATGGAATCGGGCAGCACTCAGTGATAAGAGAGAAGTTCATCAATGTGGTATCACAATTGACTTAATAGTCTAAGTGAGCGTGATACATCGGGCTGCCACATAACCTAACCTAAGTAGGCTTGAAATTACGGAGTGTCACTACTACGAGCTTTGAAATGAGTGTATATAAGCTTATGATACTATTTCATCTAATTATTCCTTTTGATTGATTTATATGTTATGATCCGTATTAAAAAAAAACAAGTATATACGGCCGTAAGTTCGGCCAGGCCGAAGCTTATGTACCCTCCATCATGGATTGCGTAGAAACTTCTTCTAAACACTGCCATCCAGAATCGAATTACTTAAGTTGCGGTAACGCTTGCTGATGGCAAGGTATCTTAAAACCTCCTAACACCATCTTCTAAATTGTATGTAAGTCCATACGTGGTATATATTAAATCAAAAAAGATCGATCCAATACGTATATAATTCAGTTTGACAAAGTAGATATTTTATATCTATCTTTGACAAAATTTTCTACAGAAATAAAATTTTCACAAAATTGTCTATAGAAATAAAAATTTTGACAAAATTTTCTATAGAAAGAAAATTTTGACAAAAATTTCTACAGAAATAAAATTTTAACAAAATTTTCTATAGAAATAAACTTGTGACAAAATTTTCTATAGAAATAAAATCTTGGTAGATTATTTTTGGCTCGAGCGGCAACCATGATTATGAACCGAATAAAATTTGAACAAAATTTTCTATAGAAATAAAATTTTGACAAAATTTTCTATAGAAATAAAATTTTGACAATGATGAAAATTTTATTATGAACCGAATAAAATTTTAACAAAATTTTCTCTAGAAATACAATTTTGACAAAATTTTCTATAGAAATAAAATTTTGGTAGATTATTTTTGGCTCTAGTGGCAACCATGATTATGCACCGATATGGACCAATTTTTGTGTGATTGGACCAATTTTGGTATGGTTGTTAGCGACCATATACTAACACCACGTTCCAAATTTGAACCGGATCGGATGAATCTTGCTCCTCCAAGACGCTCCGGAGGTCAAATCTGGAGAACGTTTTTATGGGGGCTATATATAATTATGGACCGATATGGACCTATTCTGCCACGGTTGTTAAAGATCATATACTAACGCCATGTTCCAAATTACAACCGGATTGGATGAAATTTGCTTCTCTTGGAGACTTCGCAAGACAAATCTGGGGATCGGTTTATATGGGGGCTATATATAATTATGAACCGATATGGACCTATTCTGCCACGGTTGTTAAAGATCATATATGAAATTTGGATGAAATTTGCTTCTCTTGGAGACTTCGCAAGCCAAATCTGGGGATCGGTTTATATGGGGGCCATATATAATTATGGACCGATGTGGACCAATTTTTGCATGGTTGTTAGAGACCATATGCCAATATCATGTACCAAATTTCAGGCGGATCGGATGAAATTTGCTTCTCTTTGAGGCTCCGCAACCCAAATCTGGGGATCGGTTTATATGGGGGCTATATATAATTATGGACCGATGTGGACCAATTTTTGCATGATTGTTAGAGACCATATACCAACACCATGTACCAAATTTCAGCCGGATCCATTGAAATATGCTTCTCTTAGAGGCTCCACAAGCCAAATCTGGGGATCGGTTTATATGGGGGCTATATATAATTAAGGACCGATATGGACCAATTTTTGCATGGTTGTTAGAGACCATATACCAACATCATGTACCAAATTTCAGCCGGATCGGATGAAATTTTCTTCTCTTTGAGGCTCCGCAAGCCAAATCTGGGGATCGGTTTATATGGGGGCTATATATAATTATGGACCGATATGAACCAATTTTTGCACGGTTGTTAGAGACCATATACCAACACCATGTACCAAATTTCAGCCGGATCGGATGAAATGTGCTTCTCTTTTAGGCTCCGCAAGCCAAATCTGGGGATCGGTTTATATGAGGGCTATATATAATTATGGACCGATGTGGACCAATTTTTGCATGGTTGTTAGAGACCATATACCAACATCATATACCAAATTTCAGCCGGATCGGATGAAATTTTCTTCTCTTTGAGGCTCCGCAAGCCAAATCTGGGGATCGGTTTATATGGGGGCTATATATAATTATGGACCGATGTGGACCAATTTTTGCATGGTTGTTAGAGACCATATACCAACACCATATACCAAATTTCAGCCGGATCGAATGAAATATGCTTCTGTTAGAGGCTCCACAAGCCAAATCTGAGGGTCCCTTTATATGGGGGCTATACGTAAAAGTGGACCGATATGGCCCATTTTCAATACCATCCGACCTACATCGATAACAACTACTTGTGCCAAGTTTCAAGTCGATAGCTTGTTTCGTTCGGAAGTTAGCGTGATTTCAACAGACGGACGGACGGACGGGCGGACGGACGGACGGACATGCTTAGATCGACTCAGAATTTCACCACGACCCAGAATATATATACTTTATGGGGTCTTAGAGCAATATTTCGATGTGTTACAAACGGAATGACAAAGTTAATATACCCCCATCCTATGATGGAGGGTATAAAAAACTAATTTTGTTCCACAGTATCATCATTAGAAGCAAAGGTGTGTAAAATGCAACATAAATGCTTTCGTAATGATGCCTCAATATGTAGAAGCACGAAAACTATTATTGTCGTTGTAACCACAACAACACCAATAATATGGATAAGAGAAAAAAGAAACAATAAACCTGCAATGACGTGTAATGTTTCGTCTGTTCGGTGACGTGAAAAAAGCCCTGGCTAGCTGGTTGTCTGACAATTGACTTCGTCACAGGCATTGTACTCTGATGTTTTGGCTTTTACTTCAACATCCGATTGTGTGTGCATGTATGTGTACATTCGTTTGTGCAATCACACTCATACACTCTCTTGCACATGGCTCCTAAGCCTATAGGCTTATTCATCTTGAATGACCCCCATTGGCAAACGAAGCATTTCTCCCTAACTCGTCCTGGTAAATGTGGGGCTACACACTAGTCACACACTGACTTACAGTGAGTGCATGCGAGCACGTTTTTCATAACAACACTTGTTTTGCTTTTTGTCCCCTCGTGCTAGTGCTGATATTCTCTTCGCCTCATTTGCTTTGTGCACGTGTGTTTGTATTTCTCACTACATTGGGTCCTCTAAGTGACTATTTCTTTCGTCCTCTTTTTAGGTGCACACGCATCAAGTAACCTATCTAAGTTTGGCGGCAGTATGAAATGAGAGCATGCAAAATGCTTTCTAATCGATGCGAGAGCAGAGTGCCAGAGCCAATGAGAGAGGGGAATGATGAATTTTATCGGCCAACGCCAAGAAAAGTGAAATTACATTCAAATTAAAAAAGCAGCAATACCAACAACATTCCATCAATCGATTCAAGCAAATCTTTTTGTATTTTTACATTGATTCAGCCAAGTAAGGCAAAAACAAAAACAATTCCGTTTACGTATAATCCGTTTGCCTCAAAGTGGTTACGATAGCCGTTACTTATCTATGGCAATGTGGGGTGGGTTATGGTTCAGGCGGCAATTACTGCGCATGTCTCCCCACAACCGTTATTTGCTGGAATGACATAAATTAACCGCATTGAACGGATAGCTTTAGATTCACGGGTATGTTGGTATAGGTCGTATGGTGACTTTATGAGCTTGTGAATTAACTTTAAGCTTTTTTCTTGGTATGGATAAGCTTTAGATGGAGGACGTTGGTGGAATTGCTTTTTTTTAATTTGATAGTTGCTAATGTAAAGAAATTCATCACAACCATAACTTATAAGGTCTTTTAGGAATCAGACAGAATTTTATATAGTACACAGAAACGATTGTCACATAAATTTATTTCGAAATCTATATATACGATGGTTGCCGTTTGCATTCGGGGATTAAAGACCAAGAAAAAATATTAATAATCAAAAATCGCTTTATTGCTTTCCAAAAAATTCCCCATTAAGATCTATACAGTTTTGTATGCGTTTGGACCAATTGTCGAAGCCCTTTTGCCACTCTGATTGAGGTATCTCCAAAACATGCATTCTGAACGCATCAACCGCTTCTACAGGTGTCGGAAAACGTTGACCTTTCATTTTATTTTTTACGTACGAAAATAAATCGAAGTCATTCGGTGCAAGTCAGGACTATACGGCGGATGCACCATCAAATCGATGTCTTGAGTGCTCAAAAAATGCTATTGTTTTTTGAAATTGGAGCAACATTCTCCGATTTGCTTAGAATTTTCAGGGGGTTTGGTTGGTGTCTAGACAAAGATCAACTTAACATAGAATTGGGCAGCACTCGATATTTAGCCGAGAAGAGAAACCTCCCCCTTGCCCACCATTTTGAAGATTGAATGAATATTCGCCGATTTTCGTGACGCTTTTACGGAAGCTTGTGGAAACCTTAGGGTGAACAAGTATATACGACCGTAAGTTCGGCCAGGACGAAGCTTATGTACCCTCCACCATGGACTGCGTAGAAACTTTTTCTAAACACTGCCATCTACAATCGAATTACTTGGGTTGCGGTAACACTTGCCGATGGCAAGGTATCTTAAAACTTCCTAATACCGTAATATATACCACGTAGTCCATACGTGGTATATATTAAAATTAAAAAGGCCGTATAAATACGTATATAATTAAGTTTGACTAAATTTTCTATAGAATTAAAATTTTGACAACATTTTCTATAGAAATAAAATTTTGCCAAAATTATCTATAGAAATAAATTTTGACAAAATTTTCTATAGGAATAAAATTTTGACAAAATTTTCTATAGAAATAAAATTTTGCTTGATTATTTTTGGCTCGAGTGGCAACCATGATTATGAACCCATACGGACCAATTTTTATGTGATTGGGGATCGGATATATATTACTATAGACCGATATGGACCAATTTTGGCATGGTTATTAGCAGCCATATACTAACACCACGTTGCAAATTTGAACCGGATCGGATGAATTTTGCTCCTCCAAGAGGCTCCGGAGTTCAAATCTGGGGATCGGTTTATATGGGGGCTATATATAATTATGGACCGATATGGGCCAATTTTTGCATGTCATGTACCAAATTTCAGCCGGATCGGATGAAATTTGCTTCTCTTTGAGGCTCCGCAAGCCAAATCTGGGGATCGGTTTATATGGGGGCTATATATAATTATTGACCGATATGGACCAATTTTTACATGGTTGTTAGAGACAATATACTAACACCACGTACCAAATTTCAACCGGATCGGATGAATTTTGCTCCTCTAAGAGGCTCCGGAGTTCAAATCTGGGGATCGGTCTATATGGGGGCTATATAATTATGGACCGATATGGGCTACTTTTTGCATGGTTGTTAGAGACCATATACTAATAACATATACCAAATTTTAGCCAGATCAGATGAAATATGCTTCTCTTAGAGTCCCCGCAAGCCAAATTTGGGGGTCCGTTTATATGGGGGCTATACGTAAAAGGGGACCGATATGGCATTTGCAATACCATCCGACCTACATCAATAACAACTACTTGTGCCAAGTTTCAAGTCGATAGCTTGTTTCGTTCGGAAGTTAGCGTGATTTCAACAGACGGACGGACGGACATGCTCAGATCGACTCAGAATTTCACCACGACCCAGAATATACATACTTTATGGGGTCTTAGAGCAGTATTTCGATGTGTTACAAACGGAATGACAAAGTTAATATACCTCCCATCCTATGGTGGAGGGTATAAAAAGGAGTGCTTTCTTTCTTTTCGAGATCTGTAAATAAAACCAACAAAGCGCAGCTTTGCTACACGAATTGCAGAGCACGAAGAAGATATAAAGAAAGACAAGATCACAACAGCATTAGCTCAACACTGCATATATAACAAACATAATGCAGATCTACAAACGTAAAAATATAGGACAAAAAGCGAAGAGTGAATAAGAGATATACTTTAGAGAGCTTATGGATACAACAACAAACAACAAGTGGAATAAACAGAAGAGAAGACAAAGACAATGCTAACGCCAACTACAGCATTGTATTATTATAGTTTAGTCTGTTGCCAACATAAGTTTCACTGTGATATTAGTTTAAGTTAATTATTTTTGCAAATACCAAATATGTGTTTTATGTCGAATTGTAGTAATGTCGTAATGTCGTAATAATGGACGTATTTGTTTGCAAATGTAATTGACGATAAATTGAATGTAAGTGAAACTTGTATGGAAAACAATAGAATGTATGCTAAGATTTACACCCAGAAAAAAGTGACCCTTCTTTAAGTTAAAATGAACTAATTGTGAAGAAAGTTGAACTTCGTATAGCGCCAAAGACATTTTTATTTTTTTTCGTTGAAATTAGGTCGAATGCATTCCATATTTCAGTTAAAATTTTTCTATATTTATGTACCACTTTACTACAGAATGAAAAAATTTAACTGAATTGAATTCATATATGGAATGATTTTATTGAACTTTTTTCATTCATTGGGATAAATCTTAGATATTTGTGGTAAACTTTTTACTTCAAATTTAGAACTGCTTGCCTTCATTTTACATTTTCGTTTCGTTTTCGTTTACAATTTTATTTATTTATATATTTATTTTCTTCAATAAAATACACGTTTTATTAATATATTAAATATATTTATTAAGAATCAACAGCATCGACTGGCCTTGAAATATTAGTTTATTATTCCACTATTTCCAATTTCCATGTATTGTCATCAACTGTAAAACGCATTATTCCTTCTTCTTGTACCTTTCACTTTTAGTAAGTTGCTGCGTAACGAGTTTGTCCTCCTTTTACAATTTCAATATCTACAAATAAAAAAAAATCATAAACCAATTTTTTCACAAAAGGTTAGCGTCATTGAATGTGAAAATGAAGATTCCAAAAAGAAGACGAATGAAGGGGTTGTTATTCTGTTTTCTTTCTTTATAAAGGGTGATTCTTTTGAGGTTAGGATTTTCATGCATTAGTATTTGACAGATCACGTGGGATTTCAGACATGGTGTCAAAGAGAAAGATGCTCAGTATGCTTTGACATTTCATCATGAATAGCCGAACGATCTGCCACAACGTCGAATTTTCAGTGAATGGGCCCTAGAAAAGTTGGCAGAAAATCCGCTTTTTTATCGACAAATTTTGTTCAGCGATGAGGCTCATTTCTGGTTGAATGGCTACGTAAATAAGCAAAATTGCCGCATTTGGAGTGAAGAGCAACCAGAAGCCGTTCAAGAACTGCCCATGCATCCCGAAAAATGCACTGTTTGGTGTGGTTTGTACGCTGGTGGAATCATTGGACCGTATTTTTTCAAAGATGCTGTTGGACGCAACGTTACGGTGAATGGCGATCGCTATCGTTCGATGCTAACAAACTTTTTGTTGCCAAAAATGGAAGAACTGAACTTGGTTGACATGTGGTTTCAACAAGATGGCGCTACATGCCACACAGCTCGCGATTCTATGGCCATTTTGAGGGAAAACTTCGGAGAACAATTCATCTCAAGAAATGGACCGGTAAGTTGGCCACCAAGATCATGCGATTTGACGCCTTTAGACTATTTTTTGTGGGGCTACGTCAAGTCTAAAGTCTACAGAAATAAGCCAGCAACTATTCCAGCTTTGGAAGACAACATTTCCGAAGAAATTCGGGCTATTCCGGCCAAAATGCTCGAAAAAGTTGCCCAAAATTGGACTTTCCGAATGGACCACCTAAGACGCAGCCGCGGTCAACATTTAAATGAAATTATCTTCAAAAAGTAAATGTCATGGACCAATCTAACGTTTCAAATAAAGAACCGATGAGATTTTGCAAATTTTATGCGTTTTTTTTTTTTTAAAGTTATCAAGCTCTTAACAAATCACCCTTTATTTAAAAATGACCTAGAAAGCCCAGAGAAAATACCCTACGGGAAATTAGTGCAAATTGCCACTAATCGACCCATTACAGGACTGGTACTAGTGCTCCAGTTTATCAACATTTTTAATTGTCATATAATTTGTTGATTTTTATACTCACTTGATATTAAAATCTTTTTGAATCCACATTTTTACTATAATACAACTATCAGAATTATTTATTATTCAACATATTCCTTTCTGGTGCGATACGGATGGAAACAGGGTCCTAAAAGTTTGTCGCAGACTGTTTAATGAGCAGTTGTCTATGGGGTAGTCCAGGACGTGTCCTTTGGGATGCGTCCAAGTCATGTCCCAATGTGTAAATTTTCCCAGCCAATGACAAATACTTATTAACCCTTTCACTACCGAAATAAACCTAGTGTTATTAAATTTAATTTTTCATCAGTGTTTACTTGTACTAAGAGTATGTAGAACAAAAATTGTAATTTTAAGGCCCTACCTCAATTACTACAAGAGCTATATGAGTCTCTTCTGAAATTTTGATTCTTAAATTGTGACCAAAATGCCTTACGAAAATAAGCGCTATCTGGCCTATAATATCTTTTGAATTGTGACAAAAAATACAAAAAAAAGAACCCGAAAAAATGTCATCTATAGTTTTTGTATGCATGTCCATTTACTAGAGGTCTCAAAATTTCGCATTTTTCGTTTATTGTCAAAGAAGTTTATAAAAATGCATTTTAGTGCTCACCAATATGGAAAATATTTATAGCTTATTTAGATTAAAGCCTCTACTTTAAAATAACATCTAGAAATAAATCGAAACAAAGTGGGGAAATAGAGTTTGGCGACGTTTTCGAATGTCCTCCTAAGTGGACATCGGTAGTCAAAGGGTTAAAGTGACCGGTACATTCCATACGCTTGGACCAGAACTGTTTAGCTTCTTCAGGGTATAAGAGGTCTTGAATTAAAAAAAATCAAATTAGCTAAAAAGGTTTTTATATGTATATGAAGTTTAACTGGAGTTTCAAGTTTTCCCTTTTAGCAACACCATTTATATGTTCGACATTCCAAGAAACAAATATTAGTACTTCTAAAAATCTTTGCTGAATTGCAAAAGGTTTGTGTTTTAGCTAAAAGGCCAATTAGGCTTCAAAGCTTTTCGTAGAAAAGCTTTCTGAGAGCTTAAAAAGCCCCATTAACCAATACAGGCTTTAGAGCTTCTTGGAAATTCACCACATTCCAAAAGGATAACATAACGACAATAACACCGCACATATGTTAAACTAAGACAAAGGGCGAGGTCTCTAGCCTAGGAAGAGTGAAATGTGGTAAGGCCCAACGGCCAGACGAACCCCGCCAATCACTTCCAATGTTGAGGCAAATGACGAGTATATGAAAAATGAACCTAAAATGCCACCCAATAAGTCAGTTGGCAGTTAAACGTGTAAACGAACACATCTAAATTACGGTCGGATGATAATTGCAAAAATTCATACAAGAACAAAAATAACGGTCGGTTCGCTCTCTTTCCTTAAAGGTCTCTCAAAAACTTACTCTAACACACACACGTATATATGAATCTCTCTGACAACACTTTTGTGACAATGATGATGATGTTGTTCTTGTTGTTGTTGGGTTTTCTAACATCCTCACAAAAGAAACCAGTGTGCAAATGAATGAAGAATCAAAGTAATATGCAGAAGCAAAACAATAACAACAACAACAACAATAATAAAAACACAAAATAACACACAAAAATAAACTTAGGCTAAGCCAAGTATCTTACATATAAACGCATAGCAAGAAAAACAACAACAACAACAACAGACACAAAAGACTATAGATGAAAATAGACGGGCTTAAGGATACGAAAACTAAAATAAAGAGAAGCACTTCAAAAATTGGTTCATCTACAGACGGACAAAGCAACAAGAAAAAACAAAAACAACAACAACAAAGGAGAACACTAAAGCCATAAAAAATTAGGATAATATAGAAATCACCCACACATACATACGATCTGCATGCAGGCAGACAGACCCCTTCACATAGTCAATATACGATGTGTTTTTGATATCCAAGTAATGTAACCGAATTACAACACTAGCAACAACAAATAACACAACCAACAACAAAGTGGTGAAAAAAAAGAGATTCGTTTTTTATATTGGTTTGTCACCGTATGTGTTTGCTGGCTGGCTTAGTGTAAAAAATTTAGTGAGCGTCAGAGTGTGGGCCTTATGCATATCAGTGGCCCAGTGACGACCACTAAGAGCCTTACCAGCCTCTAAAATATTTAAAACCTAGCAACGAAAACAAAACAAAGGAATACCTTCTTCACCATCTCCTGCCTTCCAAAACAGAAAAAAAGAACAGAAACCTAAAACGGGGACATAGGTCTTTTAGAATTGGACCAAGAAGGACCAATGCAAAAACGGTCAAACGAAACGAATTCGCCATAAAAGAGTAAACAGCGTCGACAATAAGGAAGAGTGAAAACCACACACACACACAGACACTCATACACATTCATAGAGAGAAAATTGTTATTAACCTGGTTAAATGGTGTCATTTCCATCAAGGTATATGAGAAGAAGGTAATTGTACCCATGCACATGTATGCAAGCCTTAGTGGGCTACTCTGCCTTTATATCGGTTCTAGTGGACGGAGTGTCGGCATTTAAATGCCATTGCGTGTTTTTTCGTAGCTATCCTAAAAAAAATAGAAAATAGAAAAAGGCCGATTGTGAATACGTGCGTGAGTGAGTGAAAAGCCAAAGCTTTACGAAAAAAAGAAATTAATTCCATAGTGGAGTGAAAATACCCCAAAACACAAAAAAAAAACAACCACAAAAGGGGAAGAATGAAATAGCATGCAACAAAATTCGTTGCAATTTCAAATTTAACGGCTAAGCTATTATTATTCAACAATTCCAGCAGAACGATAAAGAAATAACACCAACAACCACAACAACAACAACACCAGAAAACGCCACCAAGACGGATAAGTAATAGCAACAGAAACAAGCACATAAAGTATACGCCAAATTGGACTAGCCACCATCATCGCCATCAAGACGACAGTCACGAGAATCATAATCGCTGTGACGGCCAAATATTACAGTGTTGTTTGCCACACCACCCTTCATTTACCCCATCCTCTGGGGAAATTATTATTAGTGGATATTTTAGTATGAATTTCGTTTGTTTTTTTAAAAGCGTTAAAAGCTGGGCCCTTTCCTAGATATCTTGGGAATAGCATCTAGGGAATATCATCAGCTGCTGTTTAACACCTACAAACACACAGCTCCTTTGACTTCAGTTTTGGATATTTTAAAGGTAGTTTGTTATTAAATATAAATGAAATCATAATTTATTGCTTTTAATAAAAAAAAATGTGTATTTTGGAATTTATATTTATGGTTAAAACAATTATCTAAATTTACGCAAATCTGGAATTATATATTGGATTATATTACAGTGAGCACAAATATTTCTTGTCCTCTAAACGAAGCGTTTCTCTAATTAAAAGTAAAGAACATCTCATTCACATAGAGTCAACAACATTTCGATAATAAAGGGTGGTTAAAATTTCAAGGGCCGATGTTGATTTTGAATAAAACACAAACTATTTAGGAAATTATTGTAATTTTATTTTATTATGATATATTGGTATTACTCAATTATGTATGGAACAAGATATCGGCCAAATGGGCGCCGCGACCTCGGTGGCACACCTTCATCCGATGGTCCAAATTTTCGATGACGCTGAGGATTAATGGAGGTTTTATGCCGTTAATATGCCGAATTATCTCATCCTTTAGCTCTTGAATTGTTGCTGGCTTATCAACGTACACCTTTTCTTTCAAATAACCCCAAACCCCAAAAGTCCAACGGTGTCAAATCACATGATCTTGGCGGCCAATTGACATCGCCATTATGTGAGATAACACGGCCATTGAATTTGTTGCGCAAACGAGCCATTGTTTCGTTAGCTGTGTGGCAAGTGGCACCGTCCTGCTGAAACCACATATCGTCCACATCCATATCTTCCAATTCGGGCCATAAAAAGTTCGTTATCATCCCACGATAGCGAACACCATTCACAGTAACTGCCTGACCGGCCTCATTTTGGAAAAAATATGGCCCGATGATGCCGCCAGCCCTTAAACCGCACCAAACAGTCACTCTTTGGTGGTGCATTGGTTTTTCGACAATCACTCTTGGATTCTCATGCGCCCAAATGCGGCGCATGTTTATTGACGAATCCACTGAGGTGAAAATGTGCCTCATCACTGAAGATGATTTTCTTTGAAAATTTATCATCCACTGTTGCCATTTCTTGGAAACATTTAACACATTGTTGGATTGTGTATCTCTCCATGGTTCAAATTGAGTAAGTCTGAAATAGAGAAATGTCAAATAAAATTCGGAAAAAATTTGGCGTTTAGGTGTGGTTCACATTCAACATCAGCTCTTACAATTTAACCACCCTTTAGATTGAAAAGCTTCTTCATTTAAGAAATGCTTAGTTACTACAATCAAAAACTTTCGTTATATTTACAATTTGTTTCGTTGGTTCAATTTCAATAACACAATTCTTTGATGTAACGAAACCTTTTCTATCGGTGTAGAGTTAAGTCAGAAAAGAACAGGAAATCAATAAAAAGTAAAAACAGGTGCTTTTTTGGCTTTTTCACTTTTACAAAAAGAATTATTGAAATAATAAAAGAATTATATGAAAAACAAGTATATACGGCCGTAAGTTCGGCCAAGCCGAATCTTATGTACCCTCCACCATGAATTGCATAGAAACTTCTACGAAAGACTGTCATCCACAAATTTCAACTCACTCGGATGAAATTTGCTCCTCCAAGAGGCTCCAAAACCAAATCTCGGGATCGGTTTATATGGGGGCTATAAATGATTATGGACTGATATGGACCACTTTTGGCATGGTTGTTAAATATCATATACTACCACCACGTACCAAATTTCAACCAGATCGCATGAATTTTGCTTCTCCAAAAGGCACCGGAGGTCAAATCTGGCGATCGGTTTATATGGGAGCTATATATAAAGGGTGATTCTTTTGAGGTTAGGATTTTCATGCATTAGTATTTGACAGATCACGTGGGATTTCAGACATGGTGTCAAAGAGAAAGATGCTCAGTATGCTTTGACATTTCATCATGAATAGACTTACTAACGAGCCACAACGTCGAATTTTCAGTGAATGGGCCCTAGAAAAGTTGGCAGAAAATCCGCTTTTTTATCGACAAATTTTGTTCAGCGATGAGGCTCATTTCTGGTTGAACGGCTACGTAAATAAGCAAAATTGCCGCATTTGGAGTGAAGAGCAACCAGAAGCCGTTCAAGAACTGCCCATGCATCCCGAAAAATGCACTGTTTGGTGTGGTTTGTACGCTGGTGGAATCATTGGACCGTATTTTTTCAAAGATGCTGTTGGACGCAACGTTACGGTGAATGGCGATCGCTATCGTTCGATGCTAACAAACTTTTTGTTGCCAAAAATGGAAGAACTGAACTTGGTTGACATGTGGTTTCAACAAGATGGCGCTACATGCCACACAGCTCGCGATTCTATGGCCATTTTGAGGGAAAACTTCGGAGAACAATTCATCTCAAGAAATGGACCGGTAAGTTGGCCACCAAGATCATGCGATTTGACGCCTTTAGACAATTTTTTGTGGGGCTACGTCAAGTCTAAAGTCTACAGAAATAAGCCAGCAACTATTCCAGCTTTGGAAGACAACATTTCCGAAGAAATTCGGGCTATTCCGGCCGAAATGCTCGAAAAAGTTGCCCAAAATTGGACTTTCCGAATGGACCACCTAAGACGCAGCCGCGGTCAACATTTAAATGAAATTATCTTCAAAAAGTAAATGTCATGGACTAATCTAACGTTTCAAATAAAGAACCGATGAGATTTTGCAAATTTTATGCGTTTTAAAAAAAAAAAAGTTATCAAGCTCTTAACAATTCACCCTTTAATTATGGACTGATAGGAACCAATTCCTGCATGGTTCTTGGATACCATATACTAACATCACGTACCAAATTTCAACGGAATCAGATGAATTTTGGTCTTCCAAGAGGCTCCGGAGGTCAAATCTGGGGATCAGTTTATACGGGGCCTATATATAATTATGGACCGATATAGACCAGTTGTTGCATGGGTGTTTAAGACCATATATTAACATCACGTACCAAATTTCAATTGAATCAGATTGATTTTGGTCTTCCAAGAGGCTCCGGAGGTCGAATCTGGCGATCAGTTTATATGGGGGCTATATATAATTATTGACCGATATGGACCAATTTTTGCATGGTCATTAGAGACCATATGCTAACATCATGTACCAAATTTCAGCCGGATCGGATGAAATTTGTTTCTCTTAGAGGCTCTGCAAGCCAAATCGGGGAATCGGTTTATATGGGGGCTATATATAATTATGGACCGATATGGACCAATTTTTGCATGGTTGTTAGAGACCATATATTAACACCATGTACCAAAGTGCAGCCGGATCGGATGAAATTTGCTTCTCTTAGAGGCTCCGCAAGCCAAATTGGGGGGTCCGTTTATATGGGTGCTATACGTAAAAGTGGACCGATATGGCCCATTTGCAATACCATCTGGCCTACATCAATAACAACTACTTGTGCCAAGTTTCAAGTCGATAGCTCGTTTTGTTCGGAAGTTAGCGTGATTTCAACAGACGGACGGACGGACATGCTCGGATCGACTCAGAATTTCACCACGACCCAGAATATATATACTTTATGGGGTCTTAGATCAATATTTCGATGTGTTGCAAACGGAATGACAAAGTTAATATACCCCCCGTCCTATGGTGGACGGTATAACAAGTATATACCGGGCCGAATCTTAAATAACCACCACCATGAATCAAAAAATGTTATTGTTTCCTTAGAAAACTCTTCGTCAGGTTACTTGAAAATACATATATCGAATGAAAATCGGGAGACTTAAAACATGGGAGCTATACCAAAACATGGACCGATTACCACCATATTCGCTACACCTAATTACGGACCGAAAATACCTCTAAATTTGGAATTTCCGGCAAATCGGATTAAAATTACGGTGTCTCAAAATCAAATCGGGAAATCGGTTTCCATGGGGTATGTCAAAATCGATCGATACGCCCCATATTCGGCTTACTTATGTGTGGACCTAAAATACCTCTTGATTTTGCATTTCAGGCAAATCGCATAAAAATTGGGATGTCTACACACTTAAGAGGTCAAATCTGGAGATCGTGCTGTATGGGGGCTATACCAAAACATGGACCGATAAACACCATTTCCGCACACTTACTTATGAACCCAGAATACCTTTAGATTTCCAATTTCAGCCAAATCGGATAAAAACTACGGTTTCTAGAAGCCGGTTTATATTGAAGCTGTATCGAAGTCTGGATCGATGTAGCCCATTTTCGAACTTGGTCTGCGTGCAGACAAAAGACGAATCTGTGCCAAATTTCAGGACTATAACGCCATTATTGAAGACTGTTGCGTGATTACAACAGACAGACGGCCAGACGTACAGACGGACATGCTTACATCGTATTGCAAATTTCTCCCTGATCTAGAATATATATACTTTAAATAGTCGGAAATCGATGTTTCGATGTGTTACAAACGGAATGACAAACTTCTTCCAAACAAACTTCCTTACAGTAAAAAGCAAATGGGAAACAATATTTGTTTATCTACGATTTCGTTTGAGAGTAACGAATTATTTTTTTTTACGTAGTGAACCCTAATGTGGAAGCCTAATCATGCAGAAAATGCTCAAAATTAGTTCAAAGTATTGCTGACTTATCTGATTTAAAGTTTCCTTATTTATTATTCGTGCTTATTCCATGAAGCCAACGCGAATTTTCCAAATTCTAAAAATCTTAAAAAATTCCTAGCTATTCCTATACAGTGTTACCGTTGTGCGACTTTAGTCGCATTTTGCAACCTTTTTGACGTCATGCGACTTTTTGTGCGACTTTTTTAAAATATGTAAAATGTGCGACTTTAGTCGCACGTATGCACAAAAGGGAAGTGCTTAAATTTTAAGCAATTTTTATAAGTGGGAATTCATCGCCGTGCGCCTTACGCAAAGCCACCGCAATGGTCCGCCTTGTATACAAAGGGTCATGGATTCAAACCTAGTTTCGACCAAAGAGCAACATGTGTTTCTACGGTGGATGCTGAATGTTTCAAAGCTTCTCCACCACAATGTGAGACGCCAGAACTCGGCTATAAAAAAGAGTTCACTTTTCAATGACAACTTGTCATTGAGCTAAACATAGAAGCACTCATAACTAAGAGAGAAGTAAATCGCGTATAGTATCACAATGGACACCTAACCTACGATACCTACCCTACACGGTGTTCTGGTTTGTCAAGTCGTTGTTTTGTTGCATATCATTTCAACCACTAGCTCCGTTCGAGTACCCACTAATTTTTGATAATTATCAAACATTTTTACTGGAGTCTTTCGTTTACTCCAAAAACCCAGCAAAAGAGAGCCACAGTGAGATCAAATTTGAAATTTGAGGAATAGATAAGTTGCAAGTTTTTGCTAGGAATTTTTTTCCCAGTAAAATCTTGCAAGAGTTAGCCATAAACAAATAATAGGTGCAATATATATCACAGAGTCAATTAGGAGTGTAGTATAAACAAGTATATACGGCCGTAAGTTCGGCCAGGCCGAATCTTATGTACCCTCCACCATGGATTGCGTAGGAACTTCTACTAAAGGCTATCATCCACAAACGAATTACTTGGGTTGCGATAACACTTGCCGATGGCAAGGTATCGTAAAACTTTTTAACACTGTCTGCTAAATTGTAAGTTAGTCCATAAGGGGTATATATTAAACAAAAAAAAAAAGGCCGATTAAATACGTATATAATTCAGTTTGACAAAATTTTCTATAGAAATAAAATTTTGACAAAATTTTCTATAGAAATAAAAACTTGACAAATTTTTCTATAGAAATAAAATGTTGACAAAATTTTCTATGGAAGTAAAATGTTGACAAAATTTTCTATAGCAATAAAATTTTGACAAAATTTTCTATAGAAATAAAATGTTGACAAAATTTTCTATAGAAATAAAATGTTGACAAAATTGTCTATAGAAATAAAATGTTGACAAAATTTTCTACAGAAATAAATTTTTTACAAAATTTTCTATAGAAATAAAATTTTGACAAAATTTTCTATGGAAATAAAATGTTGACAAACATTGCTACAGAAATAAACTTTTTACAAAACTCTCTATAGAAATGAAATTTTGACTAAACTTTCTATAGTAATAAAATTTGACAATTTTTAGATGGCTGTTAGAGGCCATATACTAACGAAATGTACCAAATTTCAACCGCATCGGATGACTTTTGCTCCTCCAAGAGGCTCCGGAGGTCAAATCTGGGGATCGGTTTATATGAGAGCTATATATAATTATGGACCGATATGGACCAATTTTTGCATGGTTGTTAGAGACCATATACTAACACCACGTACTAAATTTCAATTGGATCGGATGAATTTTGCTCATCCAAGAGGCTCCAGAGTTCAAATCTGGGGATCGGTTTATATGGGAGCTATATATAATTATGGACCGATATGGACCAATTTTTGCATGGTTGTTAGAGACCGTATACTAACATCAGGTACCAAATTTCAATCGGGTAGGATGAAGTTTGCTCCTCCAAGAGGCTCCGGAGGTCAAATCTGGGGATCGGTTTATATGGGAGCTATATATATTTATGGACCGATATGGACCAATTTTTGCATGGTTGTTAGAGACCGTATACTAACATCAGGTACCAAATTTCAATCGGGTAGGATGAATTTTGCCCCTCCAAGAGGCTCCGGAGGTCAAATCTGGGGATCGGTTTATATGGGGGCTATATATAATTATGGACCGATATGGACCAATTTTTGCATGGTTGTTAGAGACCGTATACTTAGACCACGTACCAAATTTCAACCGGATCGGATTAATTTTGCTGCTCCGGAAGGCTCCGCAAGCCAAATTTGGGGATCGGTTTATATGGTGGCTATACGTAAACGTGGGCCGATATGGCCCATTTTCAATACCATCCGACCTACATCAATAACAACTACTTGTGCCAAGTTTCAAGTCGATAGCTAGTTTCGTTCGGAAGTTAGCGTGATTTCCACAGACGGACGGACAGCCGGACAGACGGACAGACGGGCGGACGGACGGACATGCTTAGTTCGACTCAGAATTTCACCACGACCCAGAATATATATACTTTATGGGGTCTTAGAGCAATATTTCGATGTGTTACAAACGGAATGACAAAGTTAATATACCCCCATCCTATGGTGGAGGGTATAAAAATAAATATTTTTGTTTTTTTTTTTTTAATTGAATTAAATGCTTTTAATTGGCTGATAGTAAATTGGCACTTGATGGCGTTCTCGTACATTTCTGCTAATTTTAGGAAGGAGAAAAAATCAACTTTTTATTTATTGCAAGTTTATGTTTTACTGGATTTTATGATACAATAAGTTGCTAAAATATCTCTTTATGTTAAAGGGGGTGTTGCTTTATTGTTTTTGGGTTCATTTATAGAAGATTTTTTGTAATAAAAATACTTCACAAATGTATGCGACTTTTTTTATCATTATGCTACTTTTTTGTGCGACCTTTTTTGAGCATGCGACTTTTTCAAAATTTCCAACACTGTTCCTATAGTTCGCAATGTCATAGGCCAATATATTTCTAGTTCCATTTACTTTTTGCTTACTCGTGATCTATGCCATTCTTTACTATTCTCTAACTTATACACTCAAAGAAGAAATACTTTGTTTTGAACTTAATTTTAGACAACCGAAATTCACCTTTGTTATAAAGTATATATGAAACGATTTTCTCAAATATGTTTTTAATTGAGTTCAGAGAACATCAGCGTCAAAAGAAAATTTGGTTTGTCTAGAATTTCGTTCCTTGCAAAAGAAAACTTTTCTTTCAGTGCATGCTTCTCTCTACTTTAGTATTGCAAAAATTTACAGCAACGTAAATTAAGTTTAACAATTTTATTGCTTATTAAAATCGGACTGAAGATAAATTTGTAGGCTTGTGTAAAAGCCCATCAGTTTTATTTTAAATTTTCTATTTGGGGATATTTCGGTTTGGTTACTCCTACAATAGTTCATAATTGATAAATTGATAACCAAGGTCTCATGGGAATATGGATTTGGAAAGTATGGCAGTGAGTACTGCTTTACATACAAACACACGCACACACAAATACCCCTGTAACACCCGCTCATTTCTAATGTAATTAATTGTAACAGAAAAAGCTTTTTGTCTTCACTTACAAATCATCGTCAATTAATGTTGAAGAAAAACTGAACTGAAAAAGTTTTATCCACGAGAAAGAGGGAGAGGCAGAGAGAGTGAGAGAGGCAAAGTACAAAATAACTGTTTGTATTGAAAGTCCGAAAGGAAATAATGGCATTGCCGCCTCCATCAGCTCCCCACACACACACCTAAGCTATTCATAGTCCTTTTTGGTCATTGTGTCATAATAAAATATTCAGGAAATTCGCCTCGGGCCTATGAGAACTGGAGTTCATTTTTTATTGTTTGTGTTGTTATTTTTTCGTTGACCATTGATCAAAGGCAAAAGCAGTTTGTGTGTGTGTGTGTCCGTTTTGAATGCCTATTGAAAAATTAGATTTGTTTGTGATAGATTCATATAAATTTGTTTGTTGAATTAAATTTGATTTTTACCCATGGAGTTTCGTTTTTGAATTTCAGGAACAATATTTTCCTTTTTAATTTCATGGAATACAAAATGTAATAAATCATTAACTGAATCCATAAATATTTATGTGAGATTGAGGTAGAGATTTTGTTTGTGAACAAAATGGAAACTGGATCTCTCAGTTCATCTCAAGAGAACGGTTGCCACTCAAGCCAAAAATAATCTAACATACCACAATTTGGAGAAAATTTTGCCAAAAAACTATCAAACAAAAGCAATCTTTTTTGCAATTTTTTTTTATAGAAAATTTTGTCAAAATTATATTTTGATAGAAAATTTTGTCAAAGTTTTATTTCTACAGAAAATTTTGTAAAATTTTATTTCTTTAGAAAATTTTTCAAAATTTTATTTCTATAGAAAATTTTGTCAAAATTTTATTTCTATAGAAATTTTGTCAAAATTTTATTTCTAAAGAAAATTTTATTTAACGATTGAAGAGAAACAAACAAAGCGAATGAAGATAGAGGAAGCACGCTCAAAAACAACCCCAGCCAACTACATTCAAATCGATGATTTGAGTTTGGCAAAGGAAAAGAAATATGCTTGCAAATTTGTTTAGGCAGTAGCCGACTATCAAACCTTTTTTCGGAAGGTTCAAGTGTTGTTCACTTTGGTTTGGTTGAGTGAATTACCCGAATTTATTCTGATAATTGGTTGATAGTTTTGCTGCAAGTAGAGGATGCTGATGAGGAATGTGGTAATTCCGAAACAGCTGTACATCCAACCATCTTGCAGTCTATAGGGCTTTGCCCAAATAAATTTGACAAGCATACTTTTTCTCTGTTGGTTAAGCTACATTTGCAGTTTAGTCAATGCATCGGCATAAGCCGGCTATCATAAACCTTTTTTCGGAAGGTTCAAGTGTGGTTCACCATGGGCTTAGTGAACTGCCTGAATTTATTCTGATAATTGGTTGATAGTTTTGCTGAAAGTAGAGGATGCTGATGAGGAATGTGGTAATTCCGAAACGTGCGTCCATCCAACCATCTTGCAGTCTATAGGGCTTTGCCCAAATAAATTTGACAAACATTCATTTCCTCTGTTGGTTAAGCTACACGGACGAAAAAGACTGTTTTCCATATGTTTGGGTATAAACATTATATGTTTGGAACTCAAATTTTTAAACACAATATTTTTGAGTGCAAACATATAATGTTCATAAACTAGCATAATATGTTTGGGACATATATGTTAATATGTTAGAACATATTATGTTTGGGACATAAAATGTTTGTAAATATAATATGCTTGGATGCAAACATATATTAATTTAGAAATAGCCCATAAACATATATGTGTTTACAAAGAGAAAAAAAGTGTATGCTGGAAGTAAAATAATGATAGTAACCAATTGGCGCATTACAAATATATATACACAAAGAAAATTTCATTAAATATAGGAAAAATACTATGTGTGAATACACGATCACAAAAAATCGCTTCTGTAACATATACTCCCAAACATATTTTGCTTCAAGCATATACATTTTTGGGTATTGCCCAAACATGTATATGTTTGATCTCTTCCAATATATAATATGTTTGAAAGCATATTGGCCTAAACAATATATGTTTGGGGAGTCTAACTTCCAAACATTTTGTATTTTTGCATCCAAATTCAATAATGTTGTCTTCCAAAAAACAATATATTATTATGTGACCATATAATATGTTTGGAAGCATTTTGCACCCAATAATATTATATGCTTAAAAAAAATTCTCCCAAACAATATTGTGCTCAAAATTTTATTTATTTATTTATATATTTACAATCATAATGAATTATGAAAATAAACAGGTAATATAGGTGCTAACAACATAGGTTTTCGACCTGAATGCTCAAAATTTTGTTTCTGCCCAATTGTATATTCCCCGACATCTTTCACACTTCCACGAGATTTTTTAGTTCTTAGCACCTTTTTCTGTAATACAAACATTGTAGAAGAAATTATTCAATTGTATGATTTTTTTATTTTAATTTTACCTTTTGCCGGACGGGGATTCGAACAGCGGACCACACAGTTTGTAAGGATCAAAGAAGTAGCTGATCAATTGCCCAAGGAAAAATAAAATGTTAATTTTGTAATAACAAACAACAACCACCAACTTAATTCAATATCGCTCCCTGTTAAATAGCGCTCCAAGCTACTAAACACATATATGTTTATAGTCTATTTCTAAATTAATATATGTTTGCATCCAAGCATATTATATTTACAAACATTTTATGTCCCAAACATAATATGTTCTAACATATTAACATATATGTCCCAAACATGTTATGCTAGTTTTTGAACATTATATGCTTGCACTCAAAAATATTGTGTTTAAAAATTTGTGTTCCAAACATATAATGTTTATAGCCAAACATATTAAAAACAGTCTTTTTCATCCGTGTATAAACAAGTATAAATTTACATATTATGAGTAAAAATATATATGTTGTGATATAAGACTTCGCCAAAAATTGTATATGCTTAAGTAAAATATTAAAATGAGTATTCGGAGAGAAAATTCATTCGGAACCAAGATAAAATATATTTGAAAAAAAGAGCATGAGTCTTGTTTATCATTTTCGCATTACGGGCACAATTTTTTTGTTTCGTCAAAACAAATCGGAACGTAGGACGAGTAAGTCAAAATATTCAAACAAAGGTAATTAAAGGGATCTTCATAAAAACTAACGAAAGGGCACTATACACTGAACAAAAGCATGTCCGGTTCCAAAGATTGTGTCTCCACTTTAACAATTTTTGTATTGATTCCGGACCAAAGAAGCGGAGAATACAAGTAAGGATGCTTTTAAGACACAATTCTCTTTTAAATGGGGTTTTGCTTGTACTTGACACTACGAAGCACATTTCAATTCTTCGCTTTTTCAGCTTTTTTTCATATGCTATAAAATGTCCGTTAAAAACAAGACTTCCAGTAGAAATTATGCTATGTTTCAAGTAAAAAATGTCTTTAAAATAAAGTATTGAAAAACATATCCTATTTTTTAATGATTTTTGCCTTGTAGTCAAGATGCAAAAATGCAACAAATTTAAAGACACTTTCATTAATTTTAAAGAATTTTTCTGAATTATTAAAGTCAAGTTGACCTTAGTCCAAAAATTTGTTCTTTCATGTTATGATACCCATTTTTAAGTCAAATCACTTAATTATAACGACAACACGACTTCATTGAAAGTATCGACCTTTGAACATGGAAAAAACTTCATATTAGAAAAATGCGTCTTCTAAGCTAAGCAAAAGTTGTATTCTTATTTTAAGGACATGAACTCTTTGGCCTCACGACAATACTTTTTCAGTGCACTCTTTTTAGAGTTGTGAAAGTAAAATGAAAACAGGGGGAAACAGGGAAAAATTAAACAGTAAGATCTATAAAAACAAAGATTAGTTCCTCTTTATTAATGAGTAGTCCAAGAAGCGTTGACGGATTTTGAGTTCGAGTTTTGCCGCTAAAATTATTTCTCATTTTAGCGGCAAAACCAGAATAACATTACAACTTTTTCCGGTAAATTGTATTATAACATGGTGGGGACAGATCCAAAGCAACAACTGAATAAGTTTATTTTCTTTAAAAGAAATTATTAAAGAAAAGTAAAAGGGTAAACATGGCCATTTTAACGTGATAATGCCAATTTATACCGGCCTTAAGAATTAAAATAAGTACAAAATTATTCGTTAATAAAAATTCATATTTATTTGTATTTCTAAATTAATGGTGTAACATGCTAGCAAACAATTGTTCACACCAAAATAAATTTATGTGCTGTTTTAAAATTACTGTTTAGAATTTAAATATAATGTGCTTTCGAATGGTTATTGTTAACCTTAGGATTCGATGGAAAAATATTTATATATACTCGACTTCACGTTCTTCTTTTGTAAGAGTTTTTGAATTTCATCGAAAATTTTAAACTTGTATACAAAAACCTTTATTTGTTACACAATTTTTATTGTTGCAATAAAAAAATAATATTTGATTTGAACTCAGTCCATTTCGTTTATATCCAGCACTTTTCTTTTCGGACTTTAAGTCTTTTATAAAACACACTTTACAATTTCGCAGTAAAAATTTAATATAATAGTATGTAATGCTGAACACTTTTTCGGGAACTTCCGAACGTATCTGGAATATATGTTAAAACATATATATAATCAAAAAAAAAAATGGTGTTGGTCGAAGCAGGGATCGAACCCAGGTCCCCTGTCACACAAGGCGGACGACCAACCACTGCTCCACGCTGCCAACAAATGTATCTTTAACAATGTTATGTTGTTAAACAATGTTATGTTTGCATCGGCTCGTGGGCGCCGCAAACTATGCTATATAAATATAACTTATAACGATAATTATCTCTTGATGACCATAACAGCTACGTAGGCCAGTGGTTAGTGTGCTGGCTTACAAACTGTGTGGTCCGCTGTTCGAATCCCCGTCCGGCAAAAGGTAAAATTAAAAAAAAAATATAAAATATAATAATTTCGTCTAAAATGTTTGTATTACAGAAAAATGTGAGGGAATATACAATTAGGCAGAAAAAAAAATTTGAGCACAATCTTCTTTGGGAGAAAATTCTTCTAAGCATATAATATTTTTGGGTTCAAAATGTTTCCAAACATATTATATGTTCACATAAGAACATATAGTTTTTTGGAAGGCAACATTATTGAATTTGGATGGAAAAATACAAAATGTTTGGAACTTAGACTACCCAAACATATTATATTGTTTAGACCAATATGCTTTCAAACATATTATATATTGGAAGAAATCAAACATATAAATGTTTGGGCAATACCCAAAAATTTATATGCTTGAAGCAAAATATGTTTGGGAGTATATGTTACAGAAGCGATTTTTTTTGAGGGTGTACTCTTGTAGTTTAGTCAACACAATGGTTTTAAAGCTGAGATCAAAAAAACAAATACGATTGAAGTACAAACCCACAATAAAAAACTAAAAAAAAATTATTTCTATAGAAAATTTTGTCAAAATTTTATTTCAATAGAAAATTTTGTTAATACTTTATTTCTAGAGAAAATTATTTCTATAAAATGTTATGGAGTACCTCTTAATTGGAGAGGAATATTCATTTTCATTTCATTTCATTTTATTGAGTACCTACACAACAAGATTAAAATCTTATAATTACAATGCAGGATTATAAATGTTAAAATATCTCCGACTTAAATAAGTATATACAGTAATTAAATTTTAAAGATAAAAGAAAAAAAGAAAAATTTAAATAAATAAAATAAAAATTAATATTAAAGAAAAAATGAAGAAAACTACTTTTAATATTAAAATCAATTGAATTCTTGATGATTGAAATTGTGAGTCAATATTATATCTACAAGCAAAATTTTAATATTAAATATTCTAATTGTGAAATAAATTTTGAATATTCTTTTTAAAAGATGAGGTGTTGCCGATGCATTGTATATCGGGAGGTAGAGTGTTCCAGAGACGTATGGTGCCAATAAAGACCTGCCATTCGGATACAAGACCTGTCCTATTTCTATCAGATCTGGTAAACCGAATTCTATCATAGAGATAGTTTGGTTTTCGTCTGTAAATCAATTTATGTAGAAATACAAACGACTTGACATTAAGCAGGGTATTAAAACTAAAGCCAAAGAGGGAGTCTGTAACATGCGAAACATGATAAGTCCTGCGTAACCCATACACATAACGAGCTATACTATTGAATGCCACGTTAAGTATATTTTTGCTCACGGAGTCACAATTTGCGAAGAGTTCAGATCCATCAAAAGACTTTTTGCTAGGAGAAGTAGAATATTGACTGGTGTGTATGAATGAGTAACTCATAAAGAACATAATTTAGCATATGTCTGTCCAACGACTGTATTTGTGTTACTTGACCAACTTAAAGTGCTATTGAATACCACTCCTAAATTCTTGGCACTAGTGACTACATCGATTTTCTGATCATTTATCATAATATCAGTATTCGACAAAGAGAACCTTCTATTCTTGTATATAATCAAATATGTAGACTTTAGTGGATTTAGTAGCAGACCATTGGCCCTTGCCCATCGAAACACACGATCAAGGTCATGGTTAAGTTTCCCCAAAGACTCACTAGCATCAGCTACCGGACTACTTAAAAAGATTTGTATGTCACCTGCATACTATGAACTATTTCAAGACAGAGGTCATTGGCGTACATGCAAAATAATAGAGGTCCAATTATAGAACCCTGTGGAACCCCTTTCGTAACTGGTAATGGCAATGAAAAAGTATCTCCGGTGTAAACCGTCTGTAACCGATTGTTAAGATAGGAAGTAATAAGAGAGGTAGCAGTAGGTGAGAAATTGAAAAATCTTTGAAATTTCAGACATAACATTGTGTGATCAACAGTATCGAAAGCCTTTGAGTGATCTAAGAGGACAAGAAAACTAGCATGGTTCTCATCAATATTTCTCCTAATTGATTCTGAAACTTCGATCAGTGCACTCAAACAACTGTGATCTGTGCGGAAACCGGACTGCCTTTCAGATAACAAGTTACAACGAAGAAGATAATCATATATCTGCTTATGTAAAATCTTTTCGAACACTTTGGAAACATAACTCAAAATAGGAATGGGTCGTGACTCTGAATTAGATTTCGGTATTGGAATAATCTTTGTATGCTTCCATATGGTGGGATAAGTGCTGGAAGAATTGTGTTAAAAAAGTAGGTGAAAAGAGGTATAAGTTGAGGGAGCAGTATTCGTATAAATCATTTCGCTAAATCTACCAAAACATTAAGAATTCTACCAACTGTGGCAACCGTGCTCAAGAGACAAAATTCAATTCTATTTGGCTCCAATCCATTCACTTCTTTTAGGATAAATTGGCCTAATCATGCAGAAAGAGCTCGCAGTATGTCTGCTTAATTCATTTATCCTTCTTGCTTGTCCATAGAGGAACACATTGTGTTTGTCAGATCTGGCATTGTGTTTAGTAAGTTCCCAATCCAAGGGTTTGGCTTCTGCAATAAAAAATCATCAGAAAGCCTCAATTCCATAAAAGTGAATTTTCTTAAAATATTTAAAATTATCTACAATAGAGTCCAATTAATTATATAGGCCGTTCTCATTTGTTATTTTCCTTTTTGTTTTAATGCCATTATAATTAGAATAGATTCAGTATAGTCTACGAATATTTATCATATTTTTACATCAATATTTTTTAATTAATTCATTTTTATCTAAGCAAACAAAAAAGAAAACAAACAACAGTATCAGCAAATTTAAATCATGTGAAAATCATCTCGTTTTTCTTTAATCATAGTTTATAGTTTCACATCCTTGTACCCATTGTAGAATGTGGCCATAAAATACAAATTATGAACTGACAGACATATCCATTGTAAAAAACAAACAACATAATACAAAAATCGATGCATTGTCTCCGACTATGACAGTAGACAATCACGCTTAAGGCTTAATTTGAGATTGCAAATTGACCACGAAATGTTAGAAAAGCCCAAGTTTACATGAATGTGAATATGCCATCATAATGCCAAAGAGAATGTACTAGACAAAGACCATTTGTAACAAAGTATTTAGCTATACAGACATACGCACTTATGGGCAAAAAATAGCTGACTTCATATCATAATTGAGGAGACGTCAAGGCATCGAAAATTGGACAACATTAATGAAGAAACAAATTTTTAAATGTTAGATTGGGCTGCCCGCACAATAGTTCAGAATTTCCTAAAATTGGTAAATTTAACTATATTTTTTTTTTTTAATTTATGAAAATGACTCTGAAGATATTTGTGCAACTTTCAATTTTTCCCCATACAATAGGAATTTTTTTTTAACAAGTGAAGGAGTTAATAACATATAATTTTTCTGAGTTTGCACAAAAAAAAAAAAAATTGTTTTACTTTTGTCACATCGGCTTTAGTTAAAATTTTCTAAAATTAACCTAAATTTCTTCACCCAGAAAAAAGTGACCCCTTCTTTAAGTTAAAATGAACTCATTGTGAAAAAAGTTGAACTTCGTATAGCGCCAAAGACATTTTTATTTGTTTGAACGATGTGATTTTCGTAGAAATTAGGAATAATGCATTCCATATATTAGTTAACATTTTCCTATATTTATATACCACTATACTACAGAATGAAAAAAATTAACTAATTTGAATTCATATATGGAATGATTTTATTGAAATTTTTTCATTCATTCCGACAAATCTTACACATTTGTGGTAAAACTTTTACTTCATAATTAGAATTGCTTACCTTCGTTTTTAAATACAATTTTATTTATTTCTATAAGCAATTTTATCTTCAATAAAAGACATGTTTTATTAATATATTGAATATATTTATTAAGAATCAACAGCATCGAATCTCTTTGAAATATTAGTTTATTATTCCACTATTTCCAATTTCCGTGTGATATTATCAACTGTAAAACGCACTTTTTCTTCTTCTTGTACTTTTCACTTTTAATAAGTTGCTGCCTAACGATTTTGTCCTCCTTTTACAATTTCAATACCTACAAATATAAAAAATCATAAAACATTTTTGTTGCAAAAGGTTAGCGTCACTGAATATTACCTGATAATTGAAGATTCCAAAATGAAGACAAATGAAAGGGTTGTTATTCTGCTGGTGTTTTCTTTCTTTATGCACTATCACGAACATTGATAGATTTATTAAAAAAAAAAACGAAAATTGTTCTCACTAATTTAAAATAACAAATATTTTATATATTTTATTTGTTATTTATTATATTATTTTACCATATTATTTTTTAACAATCTCTCCGTATACCAAAACAACGCGATTCCAACTAAAAAAACAACCGACGCGCAAATATATCGATTACACCCACGCTCAAACACATCGATTACGATGACAGGTATCGATTACAGGTAGACAATAGAAATTTAGGAAAATTTCCTATATTCTAACAAGTGTGTTTCCTTAAGTTTTGAAAGGATTGCATACTTCTTAGTATGAATGAACTAAAATATTTTTCTATGCCAAGTGTTGTTCGTATGTATGAAAAACTTTCTATTATAAAGGAAGTCGCAATTATCATTTTATAAGAAATTTTCTTTTTCAGTAGTAAATTCTTATACCCAGCGAAGAAAATAGTATGAGTAAAATTCCATGCCTTATTCTAGTTAATGAACTATTCCTAACTGCTTACAGTTTAGGATTTTTTTACTGAAACGAGTAAATTTTATTATTTTTCACAAAAAATTACCTTAATGGAAATAAAATGGATAAACTATATTGATGAAAAATTTTTCCTTTAGTTTCGAAGGCACTTTTTTCTGGGTGTTGGTGGTTTCATTTTATGTGAGTATGATAAACATCAGAGAACAAAGTCAAAATGCATTTCTCTTTTACTTCATTTTTCTAGAAATTACTTCTTCGATGTAAAAGTAGTAGGCAAGTACTTCGCAAAATATTAATTCTAAAAAAATACTTCTCTTGTCGTTTTTTACTTCATTACCATTTTTACTAATTTTCTCTTGCCATACATTTAGCCAAATTTTGAACTCGGAGTGGATTTTTTTACATTTCTCTCATTTGAAACTTTTAGTAAGAGTAAAGAAAAGAACTCAGCCGCCATTTCTTCTGATATATACATTGAGTCCAGGGAATATTTCTGTGTAAAATTGGTTTCAGATGAAAGCAAAACTTAATTTACTGATTTGATTAGGTCTTAGTTGATAAATGGTTATTTAAGAAATAGGCGTTGTTATAGTTGTTGTGTTGTTTAGAGTAGTGGTTGTCTGGTTGTATGGCATTTGAAATGCTGGCATCGAGAAAACAGTTTGAGAGTCATTGAAAAAAAAACAGAAAACAAGAGAGTGAGAAACAAAGAGAACAATAGGATATAGGGTTGCCAGTTTGGTCCGATGGTTGGATTTTTAAATTTGGTCCGATCGTTGTACCAAATGGATTTTGGTCCATTTTCATCATATTGGCAATTCATCAAAATTTTCTATAGAAATAAAATTTTGCAATAATTTTCTATAGAGATAAAGTTTTGCAAAAATATTTTATTACAATAAAATGTTTCAATAATTTCCTATAGAGATAAAGTTTTGCAAAAATATTTTATTACAATAAAATATTTCAATAATTTCCTATAAAAATAAAATTTGGCAAAATTTTTCTATAGAAATAAAATTTTGCCAAATTTTTCTAAAGAAATAAAAATTTTCATAGACATTTTTCGATAGAAATAAAATTTTGCAAAATTTTTCTATAACAATAAAATGTTGCAAAGATTTTCTAACAAAATAAAATGTTGCAATAATAAAAATTTTAAAAAATATTCTATGGAAAGAAAATTTTTCAATCTTTTTATAAAGGGTGATTTGTTAAGAGCTTGATAACTTTTTTTTTTTAAAAAAACGCATAAAATTTGCAAAATCTCATCGGTTCTTTATTTGAAACGTTAGATTGGTCCATGACATTTACTTTTTGAAGATAATTTCATTTAAATGTTGACCGCGGCTGCGTCTTAGGTGGTCCATTCGGAAAGTCCAATTTTGGGCAACTTTTTCGAGCATTTCGGCCGGAATAGCCCGAATTTCTTCGGAAATGTTGTCTTCCAAAGCTGGAATAGTTGCTGGCTTATTTCTGTAGACTTTAGACTTGACGTAGCCCCACAAAAAATAGTCTAAAGGCGTCAAATCGCATGATCTTGGTGGCCAACTTACCGGTCCATTTCTTGAGATGAATTGTTCTCCGAAGTTTTCCCTCAAAATGGCCATAGAATCGCGAGCTGTGTGGCATGTAGCGCCATCTTGTTGAAACCACATGTCAACCAAGTTCAGTTCTTCCATTTTTGGCAACCAAAAGTTTGTTAGCATCGAACGATAGCGATCGCCATTCACCGTAACGTTGCGTCCAACAGCATCTTTGAAAAAATACGGTCCAATGATTCCACCAGCGTACAAACCACACCAAACAGTGCATTTTTCGGGATGCATGGACAGTTCTTGAACGGCTTCTGGTTGCTCTTCACTCCAAATGCGGCAATTTTGCTTATTTACGTAGCCATTCAACCAGAAATGAGCCTCATCGCTGAACAAAATTTGTCGATAAAAAAGCGGATTTTCTGCCAACTTTTCTAGGGCCCATTCACTGAAAATTCGACGTTGTGGCAGATCGTAAGTCTATTCATGATAAAATGTCAAAGCATACTGAGCATCTTTCTCTTTGACACCATGTCTGAAATCCCACGTGATCTGTCAAATACTAATGCATGAAAATCCTAACCTCAAAAGAATCACCCTTTAGAAATAAAATTTTGCAAAAATTTTCTATAGAAATTAAATTTTGCTATTTTTTGATTTTAGCTTAAAACCATGCATTGACTAAACTACAAGTGTAGCTTAACCAACAGAGGAAAAAAATGTTTGTCAAATTTATTTGGGCAAAGCCCTATAGACTGAAAGATGGTTGGATGGACGCACGTTTCGCAATTACCACATTCTTCATCAGCATCCTCTACTTGCAGCAAAACTATCAACCAATTATCAGAATAAATTCAGGCAGTTCATTAAACCCAACAATGAACCACACTTGAACCTTCCGAAAAAAGGTTTTGCATGATAGCCGGCTTATGCCGAAATAAATTCGTACAAACATATCCCTTTTCCTATGCCACTATCAAATCATCGATTTGAGTGCAGTTGCAAAAATTTTCTATAGAAATAAAATGTTGCCAAAATTTTCTATAAAAATTAAAAATTTCTAAATTTTCTATAGAAATAAAATTTTGCAAAAATGTTCAGTTCAAGTTTCTTCTCTGAATTTGGAACAATGGTCTACTGGTGCGAATTTTTGTCCGATTTTGGAAAAAAGTTGGTGCAAAACAATTTTTCGTTATGGCAACGCTGATAGGATATTATTTTCTATATAACTGTGAAACAGTGGGCGAAATTTTAGGGGAAAATGTTGTGGATGTGGAAGAATTTCCAAAAATGTGGGATTTTTTTCGAAATCGGCTATTGAAAAAGAAGCACAATCACAATTTAAAACATACAACTTTGCTCCTCTTTTTTGCCACAACATACAAAAGTATGCAAATGGAGCATTTGGGCTAGAAAGGGACAGAGGTCTTATTTTTGGGATTTCAATTTTATTACATGAGTATTTAAGGGGTGATTGGTTAGCTATTCTCTTTGTGGCAACACTGACTTAAACAGCTATTGGGAGTTTCGTGTTTTGTTTCACTAGCAAACATTTTCAGGTTGGTTTATAACTTGAATCGTATAATAAATGAATAACGCTTACAAATCATTGAATTTTAATATCGAAATGCGTGTTCTGTTAACAAATCGCGATTCTTCCAGTTTAATCGACCCAATGAAGCGGTAATCCGTTCTATTGTGACTAAATTTCGCAAAAAAATTACATTATTGAACATTAAACCACCAACAAAGAGTGCGTCTGAACTCTCAACTTTATCGGCCAGTGTTAATAGTGACCGTTAATTATCGATTCGATCACCGAACTTTCAAAATACAATTGGTGCAAGAACTGAAGCCAAACGACCTATCGCAATGCAGAATTTTTGGTGAATGAGGTCGTGGAAATTTGGCCGAAAATCCACCTTTTTATCGAAAACTTGTGTTCAGCAACGAAGTAAATTTTTGGATCAATGAGCATGTAAACAATTAAAAAAAGATTTCATGTCATTTTCTGAATTTAACGATTTTTGGAAAAATTGCCTCTAGCTCATCTCATCTCATAACCCCAATAAAAAAATCACCTATTTTTTTGTCCATGGGTGTAAGCTCTCTGTATTTACATATATGTATAAAAAAATACTAAATATATAATAACAAATATACAAATCTATATACAAACCCATATCAGTTATAGATTCTTGGTAGTTATTCGTTTTTCAGTGCCACATTTGTTTCTTTTTTTTTTTGTCATTTGGCCAATTGCCTCAGTGGCTGACTAACTGACTGGGTGACATAGACGCACAATATGGTTGGCTCGTGTGCAATATTTAGTATTTTGTGTGGCTCCCAAAAATGCCGCCTCCTCCACCCTAACCACTACTTTTGGCCCCCAATTGTAAATGAATTGTCGTCCATTGGACAGCTAAGAACCACAAAGAAAGCCGGTCGCGAGACTGTCAGCATTTTTGTGGCCACACATATGAATCCTTCCACAAAAACAGTTAAAATATATTTTTGTGGGATTAAATTCCAGAATGCTTTAAATATTTGTGAAATTTAATTGATATCAATAAACACTCACATAGTGGTCACCATTCAAAAGTGGGAAGTGGACACCTTCCAATCGACGACAAAGCGTTGGTGTCCGTTTCTGAGAGACTTCACAATTTTTACAAAATTTTATTTCTATAGAAAATTTTCTTAAATTTCTATATCTATAAAAAAAAATTTGACCAAAATTTTATATCTATAGAAAATTTTGTCAAAATTTTTTTTCTATATAAAATTATGTAAGCAATTTAAATCTATAGAAAATTTTATTTAAGTGTTTGTGAAATTTAATTGATATCGATAAACACTCACATAGTGGTCACCATTCAAAAGTGGGAAATGGACACGTTTCAAACAACGACAAAGTGTAGGTGTCCGTTTCTGAGAAGCTTCACAGTTTTGTCAAAATTTTATTTCTATAGAAATTTTTGATAAAATTTTATTTCTATGGAAAAATTTTTAAAATATTTTTTCTATAAAAAAATTGTTGCCAATTTTTTTTTTTTTTTTTGAAAAAAAAAACTGTTTGCCAAAATTTTGTGTCTATAGAACATTTTGTCACAAGTTTATTTAAATATTTGTTAAATTTTATAGATATCAATACACACTCACATAGTAGTCGCCATTCAAAAGTGGGAAATGGACGCGTTTCAAACGACGACAAAGTGTAGGTGTCCGTTTCTGAGAAGCTTCACAATTTTGTCAATGTTTTATTTATATAGGAATATTGACAAAATGTTATTTCTATGGAAAATTTTTAAATTTTTTTTTTCTATAAAAAAAAAATTTGCCAAAATTTTGTATCTATAGAAAATTTTGTCAAAAGTTTATTTCTATAGAAAATTTTGTCAAAATTTCATTTCTATAGAAAAATGTTGTCAAACTTTATTTTCATAGAAATTTTTGTAAGAATTTTATTTCTATAGAAAATTTTGCCAACAGTTTATTTTTATAGAAACTTTTGCGAAATTTTTATTTCTGTAGAAAATTTTGTCTAAATTTTATGTCTATATAAAATATATAGACTATTATCCCGATTGACGTCTTAAGGGCATGGAAGCCGAAATTCAAACCCGTTTGCTCTATATTTGAAATCTAGAAGTATTTTAGGGTTACAAACCGATGTTTTATTATTATACCATCCACCATAGGATGAGGGTATATTAACTTTGTCATTCCGTTTGTAACACATCGAAATATTTCTCTAAGACCCCATAAAGTATATATATTCTGCGTCGTGATGAAATTCTGGGTCGATCTGAGAATAACCGTCCGTCCGTCTGTTGAAATCACGCTAACTTCCGAACGAAACAAGCTATCGACTTGAAACTTGGCACAAGTAGTTGTTATTGATGTAGGTCGGACGGTATTGCAAATGGGCCATATCGGTCCACTTTTACGTATAGCCCCCATATAAACGGACCCCCAAATTTGGCTTGCGATTGCTCTAAGAGGTGCAAGTTTCATCCGATCCGGCTGTAATTTGGTACATGGTGTTAGTATATGGTCTCTAACACCCATGCAAAAATTGGTCCATATCGGTCCACTTTTACGTATAGCCCCCATATAAACGGACCCCCAAATTTGGCTTGCGGAGCCTCTAAGAGAAGCAAATTTCATCCGATCCGGTTGAAATTTGGTACATGGTGTTAGTATATGGTCTCTAATAACCATGCAGAAATTGGTCCATAGCGGTCCATAATTACGTATAGCCCCCATATAAACCGACCCCCCGATTTGGCTTGCGGAACCTCTAAGAGAACCAAATTTCATCCGATCCGGCTGAAATTTGGTACATTGTGTTAGTATATGATCTCTAACAACCATGCAAGAATTGGTCCATATCGGTCCATAATTATATATAGCCCCCATATAAATCGATCCCCAGATTTGTCCTCCGGAGCCTCTTGGAGGAGCAAAATTCAATCGACCCGGTTGAAATTTGGAACGTGGTGTTAGAATGTGGTCTCCAACAAACACGCAAGAATTGGCCCATATCGGTCCAAAATCATATATAGCCCCCATATAAACCGTCCCCAGATTTGATCTCCGGAGCTTCTAAGAGGAGCAAAATTCATCCTATCCGGTTGAAATTTGCAACGTGGTGTTAGTATAAGGCCGCTAATAACCATGCCAAAATTTGTCCATATCGGTCTATAGTTATATATAGGCGATCCCCAATCACACAAAAATTGGTCCTTATCGGTTCATAATCATGGTTGCCGCTCGAGCCAAAAATAATCTACCAAAATTTAATTGTTATAGAAAACATTGTCAAAATGTTATTTCTATAGAAAATTTTGTCAAAATTTTATTTCTATAGAAAATTTTGTCAAAATTTTATTTCTATAGAACATTTTGTCAAAATTTTATTTCTATAAAAAATTTTGTCAAAATTTTATTTCTATAGAACATTTTGTCAAAATTTTATTTCTATAGAAAATTTTGTCAAAATTTTATTTCTATAGAAAATTTTTTCCAAATTTTATTTCTATAGAAAATTTTTTCCAAATTTTATTTCTATAGAAAATTGTGTCCAAATTTTATTTCTATAGAAAATTTTTTCCAAATTTTACTTCTATAGAAAATGTCAAAAATTTATGTTGTCAAAATTGTATTTCTATAGAAACTTTAATCTTAATTATATACGTATTTAATCTGCCTTTTTTAGTTTAATATATACCACGTATGGACTATGTGGTATATATTACGGTGTTAGGAAGTTTTAATATGCCTTGCCATCGGCAATTGTTACCGCAACCCAAGTAATTCGATTGTGGATGACAGTTTTCAGTAGGAGTTTCTACGCAATCCATGGTGGAGGGTACATAAGCTTCGGCCTGGCCGAACTTACGGCCGTATATACTTGTTTTAGTTTAGAAGTTTATTTATTATTTTTTGATCATTTGATTTTTATTTGAACAATGCATAAAGTATTCCTCGTAAATGTGTCGAAGTTTAAAATATTTTTAGTTTGCACAACAAGGGGCAGAATTTGATAGTATGCCCTAAAACAAAAATTAAGAGGTTTATAGATATTGCCATTATATAAAATTTAGTCAGAATTTTAGTGTTATAGAAAAATTGTTATTCTATAAAAAATTTCCCTTTCACCGAAATTTGTGTCAGAATTTTATTTCTATAGAAAATTTTATCAAAATTCTATTCCTATATAAAATTTTGTCAAAATAAAATAAATATTAAAACAAATCAATAATCGATTGTTTCTATGACCTCAAGCCGAACAAAATTAATAATCAGAATAAAGGTTTATTTCTATAGAACATTTTGTGAACACTTTATTTTTATAGAAAATTTTGTTAAAATTTTAGTTTTCTAGAAAATTTTGTTACAACTTTATTTTCTAGAAAATTTTGTCAAAATTTTATTTCTTAGAAAATTTTATCAAAATTTTATTTCTGTTAAAAATGTTGTCAAAATTTTATTTCTATAGAATATTTTATCAAAATTTTATTTCTATAGAATATTTTATCAAAATTTTATTTCTATAGAATTTTTTTTTCAAATTTTATTTCAATATTCAGATACCATAAATGACGATACCCTTTGATATTCCATTAAATTTTGTGATTAGTTCTACCACGTGGCAACAGATTGTGTCATTAATTAATTTAATCTTAGGATTGTGGCTTTTCATCTTCTTACTAGGTCAGGGACACAAAATTTACACCAACCTAAAATCTTCAAATTGTATACATACATTCATTTCAGTCTCTCTTCTCTATTACTAATTTAATAATAGTAATACTAATAAAAATAATAATGTACAATATCAAGACTATTCACTCTTTTTATACTCTATATCTCTATAAAAATTCATGTATATGTGACATTTGTGGTCACATATACATGAAGTGTGTGTAAGTACATTGAGTTTATGATAATGTGTGTGTGAGCATGTGTTTGTGAGTATGGTAATTTGTGAGGAGTTACTTCATGTAATTATTGTGATTATCACGTAGTCCATTCATCCTGCATTATTTTGTGGCCACATTTGAGGCTGCCTTTCCAATTTAATCCCAAGCAAAGTAATTGCATGCTCTGCTATTTCAACTGATTAGAGAAAGTCAATTGTGGTGATGCTTAAGAGTGAGGTTTTTCACATGTGGTTAAATTCCAATTTTGTCACTTGACCTCAAGCCTTTTGATGCTATGAAATATTTTGTGGAAATTTTAATTTCAAGAAATCGATTTAGAAACAAGTAAATAAGAACGGATCAGATGAGATTTGTTCTTTCAGGAGGTTCAGTAAGGCAAACCTGGAGCTGTCAGAGATGGGGCTATCAGAGATGGTCTGTCGTAAACTGTAAAGTATTTGACATACATTTACGACGTATTTTACCATACCACTTGTGGGTTTCCAGCCAAATATTTTTTGTTCTATGTATCTTCCCTTATACAACCTTTCATTATACCCTGCGCCACACTGTGGAACAGGGTATTATAAGTTAGTGCATATGTTTGTAACACCCAGAAGGAGACGAGGTAGACACATGGTGTCTTTGGCAATAATGCTCAGGGTCGGTCCCTGAGTCGATATAACCATGTCCGTCTGTCTGTGAACACATTTTTGTGATCAAAGTCTAGGTCACAATTTAAGTCCAATCGCCTTAAAATTTGACACATGTTCCTAATTTGGGTCAGAATAGACCCCTATTGATTTTGGTCGGTTCAGATTTAGATACAGCTCCCATATGTATCTTTCGCCCGATATGCACTATATGGACCCAGCAGCCAGAGTTTTATACCGATTTGCTTGAAATTTTGTACAAACATAACACTTACCCCCATTTTCATGAAGCTCCGTTAGTGCTACGTTAGCTAACGAACTTTTAAACCGTGATATCTACATATCTGTCATCTTGCGTATATATTCCATATGCCAGTTAGAAACTTAACTACTGAAAATTTTTCAGTTAAAGTTAACCGGAGAAAAGATATATCCATTTTTCTTTCTGTTAACTGGCAGTTAAAGCCTAACGGAGCTACATGAAAATGGCCGTTAGTCGTATAGTCAAGTTTGCAAAATTTGATTGAAATCGGTTCAGAGTTAGATATAGCTCCCATATATATCTTTCACCGATATGGGCTTATATGGCCCCAGAAGCCAGATTTTTTGCCGAATTTGGTTGAAATTTTGCACTAGAAGTACAATTAGTAGTATAGTCAAGTGTGCAAAATTTGATTGAAATCGGTTCAGATTTAGATATAGCTCCCATATATATATCTTTCGCCCAATATGGACTAATATGGCCCTACAAGCCAGAGTTTTGGCCCAATTTGATTGAAATTTTGTACAGGGAGTAGATTTAGCATTCTAGCTATGCGTGCCAAATTTGGTTGAAATCGATTCAGATTTAGATATAGCTCCCATATATATCTTTCGCCCGATATGCACTTATATGGACCCAGAAGCCAGAGTTTTATCCCGATTAGCTTGAAATTTTGCACTAGGAATACAATTGGTAGTATAGTTATGTGTGCCAAGTTTGATTGAAATCGGTTCAGATTTAGATATAGCTTCCATATATATTTTTCGCCCGATATGGACTTATATGGCCCTAGAAGCCAGAGTTTTGGCCCAATGTGGTTGAAATTTTGCACTAGGAGTACAATTAGTAATATAGTCATGTGTGCCAAATTTGGTTGACATCGATTCAGATTTAGATATATCTCCCATATATATGTTTTTCTGATTTCGACAAAAATTGTCAAAATACCAACATTTTTCTTGTTAAATCGCCACTGCTTAGTCGAAAAGTTGTAAAAATGGCTCTAATTTTCCTAAACTTCTAATACATATATATCGAGCGATAAATCATAAATAAACTTTTGCGAAGTTTCCTTAAAATTGCTTCAGATTTAAATGTTTCCCATATTTTTTTTACTAAAATTGTGTTCCACCCTAGTGCATTAGCCAACTTAAATTTTGTGTCTACAGATTTTGTAAAAGTCTATCAAATTCTGTCCAAATCAAGTGATATTTAAATATATGTGTTTGGGACAAACCTTTATATATAGCACCCAACACATTTAACGGATCTGATATGGTATCGAAAATTTAGATCTACAAAGTGGTGCAGGGTATAATATAGTCGGCCCCGCCCGACTTTAGATTTTCCTTACTTGTTTTTTCTACAGTTTTGCACAGAGAGTTAAATTATTTACTATGTTTTCCGAAATCAACTAGGAACCAATGTAAAGGTCTACAAATTGACAAAGGCCCGTCCGACTTTAGACGACGTTTCTCATGAATTTCTATCACTGAACAAGTTTGAAATGATTTAAATAAATCAATAGATTGATATGCACGAAAAGGAAATAGATCTGCTTAACCACATACAGTATTTATATAAACATGATTTTCACAAGAACCTCTTAAATCTTCTTTCTATCTTATCGACAGTGTATCTGTCCCCTTGTTCCCTTACAATGCATTGGCAGTATTTCGCTATTCTACGAAAGTGGGTTCACTGTGCTGAGTACCCCGAAATTAGATGGGAAAAAATTTATCTACTTTGCATTTTACGGGCTTACAGAGAAACACACACATACATGTACGAATAAATAGCCTAAAATCCATTCTCTCATGCAAACTTGCGTAAGAGAAATAACTGTAGTTGCTATGACTCTCGGCTTAAGGATGCAAATGTATGCCAACCATACACAAGAAGTAAGTGTGCAACCCAGGATAGATAACGGAAGGGGGGTGGGCAAGCGAAAGTGTTCAGGAGTTCATGCGAATCTTGTGCGAAAGAGTGTGTCTCAACTGTTCTAGTTTTCAACAAAAATACAGAGAAAATACTTTAAACCACAATGTACATATGTATGTATGTGTGTCTATGTGCTGAATCAACATAATCGTTTATACACATAAACATACAAACACTCAAATAATTTTATAGAATATTTATTGGGGGTGTTGTATGGGTTGGTAGAGTCTATGGGCCGGTTTGAAGCTTATTGATGATGAATATAAATTTAAATTTGCTGCAATGTTGAATAAAAGCTGAAATTATAAATAGAAACAGGTCGATTAAAGATGGTTCGACATTTCTTATAAAACCTTCTTGTATACCTTATGGATAGTTTTTTTTTATCGAACTTTTTCCATTCCCAGGAATGTGATTTTTTAAATTTCTAATAATAGCTTGGGATTTAAGACGTTATATGGAAACCTAACATTGTATTTAATTTGAACCCATTAAATTAGCCAAGAACTCAGTCCACATTCATAAAAGGGTGTTCAAAATCGACACATGTTAACTTAAACAGGATAATGAAAAAATTTCATTTCCGCGGTTAACGCGGTTTAACCACCGATTTTCTGTATTTCAATGAAATGTCTATCTACTTTGTCATATATTCCTTCCGATGGTTGAACTTTTTGTAAAGAGGCAATGAAGATGAGAAATAACTGACTACTTACGTTTTCACTAAGTAGCACAAAATAATCTTTTACTTCAACACTCTCTCTACGACGAATTCGCATTCTTTGATTGATAAACTAGTACCAGTTTTCCAGTTTGCCGCAATTTAAAATTTTTAAAACCATATTGGATCTACACCTTTAGAGACTTTGTTACTGAATGCTGCATGAGAATCTGTCTATGTGATATTTAGTCCTACTAAGTTGTCATAGGACATGTCCTTTGCAATGAGTCCAAGTAGTCTCCTAAACACGGTTGACACAGTTGGTAGAATTCTACCAAAAATAGTAGATTTTTTACTGTTTGTTAGACTGGTAGAATTCTTGATATTTTGGTAGACTTTGTAAAATGTACCTCTCCAACTAAGAGGTACAATTTTCTATAGAAATAAAATTTTAACAAAATTTTCTATAGAAATGAAATTTTTAACAAAATTTTCTATGGAAACAAAATTTTGACAACATTTTCCATAGATATAAATTTTTGCAAAAACATTCTGTAGGAACGAAATTTTGCAAAAATATCTATAGAAATAAAATTTTAACAAAATTTTCTATAGAAATAAAATTTTGACAAAATTTTCCATAGAAATAAAATTTTGCAAAAACATTCTGTAGGAATGAAATTTTGCAAAAATATTCTGTATAAAATTTTGACAAACATTTCTATAGAAATAAAATTTTGACAAAATTTTATACATAAATGAAATTTTGCAAAAACATTCTGTAGGTACGAAATTTTGCGAAAATATCTGTAGAAATAAAATTTTGACAAAATATTCTATAGAAATAAAATTTTGACAAAATTTTCCATAGAAATAAAATTTTGCAAAAACATTCTGTAGGAATGAAATTTTGCAAAAATATTCTGTAGTAATAAAATTTTGACAAAAATTTCTATAGAAATAAAATTTTGACAAAATTTTATACATAAATGAAATTTTGCAAAAACATTCTGTAGGTACGAAATTTTGCAAAAATATCTGTAGAAATAAAATTTTGACAAAAATTTCTATAGAAATAAAATTTTAGCAAAATTTTCCATAGAAATAAAATTTTAACAAAATTTTATATATAAATGAAATTTTGCAAAAAAAAATCTATAGAAATAAAATTTTTACAAAATTTCCTATAGAAACAAAATTTTGACAAAATTTTCCATAGATATAAAATTTTGCAAAAACATTCTGTAGGAACGAAATTTTGCATAAATATCTATAGAAATAAAATTTTAACAAAATTTTCTATAGAAATAAAATTTTGACAAAATTTTCCATAGAAATACAATTTTGCAAAAACATTCTGTAGGAATGAAATTTTGCAAAAACATTCTGTAGTAATAAAATTTTGACAAACATTTCTATAGAAATAAAATTTTGACAAAATTTTATACATAAATGAAATTTTGCAAAAAATATCTGTAGAAATAAAATTTTGACAAAAATTTCTATAGAAATAAAATTTTAGCAAAATTTTCCATAGAAATAAAATTTTGTTAAAATTTAAATAAATGAAATTTTGCAAAAAAGAATCTATAGAAATAAAATTTTAACAAAATTTTCTATAAAAACAAAATTTTGACAAAATTTTCCATAGATATAAAATATTGCAAAAACATTCTGTAGGTACGAAATTTTGCAAAGATATCTGTACAAATAAAATTTTGGAAAAAATTTCTATAAAATATAATAAAAAATCTATAAATTTCTATAAAATTTTGCAAAAATTTTCCATAGAAATAAAACTTTGAAAAAATTTTATATATAAATGAAATTAAAAAAAAAATCTATAGAAATAAAATTTTTACAAAATTTTCCACAGAAATTAATTTTTCGGAAGGTTCAAGTGTAGTTCACTTTGGGTTGAGTAAATTGCCCGAATTTATTCTGATAATTGGTTGATAGTTTTGCTGCAAGTAGAGGATGCTGATGAGGAATGTGGTAATACCGAAACAGCTGTACATCCAACCATCTTGCAGTCTATAGGGCTTTGCACAAATAAATTTGACAAGCACACTTTTCCTCTTTTGGTTAAGCTACACTTGTAGTTTAGTCAATGCATTGTTTTAAGCTGAAAAACAACAATAATAATTGAAGAGAAACCAACAACAACAAACAAAACGAATGAAATTAAATTTTACAAAAATTTTCTATGGAAATGACATTTTTATAAAATTATCTATAGAAATAAAATTTTCCACGAAAATATAATTTTAACAAAAAAATCTACAGAAATGAAACTTTACAAAAATTTTCTATAGAAATTAAAATTTTGGCAAAATTTTCTACACACGCAAAGAAAAAAAACGTTTGGAAAACGTGTACCGAAAACGTTTTTCTTTTGTTAGAGTTTTTTGAATTGCTTCGAAAATTTCAAACTTTTATCACCAAAAAAATTCGTTTGTTACAAAGTTTTTATTTTTTCAATAAAAAAAAGTTATTTTTGAAACAACAACAGAGTCCATTTCGTTTATATCAAACACTGTTCTTTTCTGACTTTTGGTCTTTAATAAAACACATTTTACAGTTCAAAATTTAATATAGTACAATGTAATGTTGAACATTTTTTCGGAATCTTCCGAACATATGTGGAATGTATGTAAAAAAAAAAAAAAAAAAAAAAAAAAAAAAAAATTTGGTCGAAGCAGGGATCGAACCCACGACCCTTGGCATGAGAGTCAGACGTAGCAACCACTGCTCCACGGTGTCAAACGAAATGTTTGTTTCTGTTAAATAAACTTTGTTTATTCGGTTCGTGGACGCCGCAAGCTATGCTATATAAATATAACTTATATGGATAATTATCTATTGGTGACCATAACAGGTACATAGCTCAGTGGTTAGTGTGTTGGCTTACAAAGTGCATGGTCCGCGGTTCGATTCTCCGTCCAGGCGAAATTTAAAAATTTATAAATTCGTATAATTTCTTCTACATTGTTGGTATTACAGGAAGAGGTGTTAAGAACTAAAAAACTCGTGGATGTGAGAAAGATTTGAGGGAAAATGCAATTAGCAAGAAAAAAAAATTTTTAGTTAGTCTTTATGAAATTGTTGTTACATCCTGGAAAAGAATAAATGTTTATCACAAAAAGTATATACTTTTCTTCCAAATACACTTCCTTACAGCGAAAAGCAAATAAGAAACGAACTTTGTTTGTCTAAAATTTCGTTTGGGAGGAAAGAATTATTTTTTTGCGTGCAGAAATAAAATTTTGACAAAACTTTCTATGTAAATAAAATTTTGACAAACTTTTCTTTCTTTATATTATTTAAAATTCAACACATTTACAATTCAAGGGATATTTAGACACCCAAAAAATTTTAGCTTTAGAAGAGATCAAAACATATAATAAATAACCTTCTAATATAAAATAATAAAGCATTTCATTCGAAGAAAATTTTTTTTTACTAACCACAAAAATTTGATCAAAATAAAAAAACACGAGTAACAAACGTGCCCCAGAAGCCAGTGTTTCCTTTGATTTACTTTGAGTTTTGTACAAGGAGGAAAATTAGCAATATAGTCAAGATTGCTAAATTTAGTAGACATCGCCTTGAATTTCATTCAACTCTGGGTTCACTTTTCGGATAATTTCTGGTATAGTTACGTTTTTGTTACGTCCACTTTTTGAATGCGATGCAACACGGTAACAAGCAATGGATTGTGAGACAATATATTTATTCACATTTGAATGCTCTAACGATAGTCCCTTGTGATTTTCCAGCAAAAATTTAAAGCAATCATACAGTCATGCTTAAATTTCATCACAATAAAATTAACAGTAACTGGTATATACCGGTCAGCTGTCAGATAAGCGGTTTAGAAATGATAGCACGCTGAAGTTGGTTGAAATACATATCAGCCACACCATTCTACACAGAATTGATTATTTAAGAAACTTTTACTTCCACTAATTTAATATGCGTTAAATTAAGTTAATGGAATTTGATCACATTTATGCACTTGTCTGAGAGTAGTATTAAGTCTTCGTCACAAAATTTAAATATTCCGCAATAATGCTTAAAATTAAAATTCCATTGCATTTCTTTGCATAACTACTTTCATCGTTTGAAACGTAAATCGAAAAAATTAGCACTGTGCAAATGTTATTTTATGACTTCATAGCGGCAAGCATGAGATTCGGGGCAATCGCTTTGCTATTATAAATGCATCACTCTGTGCATTCTAATGTAACGAAAGCGATTTCTTTTAGAACATCAACCACATTCTCCAAAGCACCAAACGGCTTGTAAAAAGAGAAATAAATGATAAAGATGCTTATATAGAAAAATTATTCAGTGTGAGTTGGTCTCCAGGCTCTTGTCATAGCAGATGGTTGACTTCTGTGATCAGCATTGCATGGAAATACAACGAGAATATAGAAATCTCGAAGGGATGAATGTGTAAAGTTCGTAGTTGCAAGTAAGATAAAGAAAGAAAATCCAATTTTATGGCACTAATCGGCATTGGATAGATTAAGGAGGAGATATTCATTCGTTTATTTCGATATAAGGCTAAAATTGAGAAAATGGTCTTTCTATTTTTTTAGGCGCCACATGTGAAATACGGTTTTAGTAGGAAACAAGTATATACGGCCGTAAGTTTGGCCAGGCCGTAGAAACTTCTACTAAAGACGTTCATCCACAATTAAATTACTTGGGTTGCGGCCGATGGCAAGGCATCTTAAAAGTTCTTAACATCATCTTCTAAATTGTAAGTTAGTCCATGCGGGATATAGAGTAGACAAAAGAAAGGTCAATTAAATACGTATATATTCCGTTCTTGACCGGTATATATAGGGAAGAAATAATTACGAACCGATATGAACTTTTGTGCGGTAATTATAGAGCCAGAATTGAACTTTTGTGCGGTAATTATAGAGCCAGAATTGAAAGAATTGAAAGATGGGGGTCGCTTTATATGGGGGCTATATACAATTATGAACACGAGTCTACCAAAATGGCAGATTTTTTACTTTTTGATCACATTTATTTGTAGAATTCCTCATGTTTTGGAAGATTTTGCAAAATAGTCCTCTCCAATTATGAAATGCTTCATAAATTGTCTATAGAAATAACATTTTGACAAAATTTTCTACAGAAATAAAATTCTGACAACATTTTCTATAGAAATAAATTTTTGATAACATTTCCTAAAGCCATAAAATGTTGATAAAACTTTCTATAGAACTACATTTTTGGCAAAATTTTCTATCGAAATATAAAAAACACCACGTACTAAGTTTCAACCGGATCGGATGAAATTTCCTTCTCTTAGAAACTCCGCAAGCCAAATCTGGGGATCCGTTTATATGGGGGCTATATGTAATTATGAACTGATGTGGACCAATTTTTGCATGGTTGTTAGAGACTATATACCAACACCATGTACCAAATTTCAGCCGGATCGGATGAAATTTGCTTCTCTTTGAGGCTCCGCAAGCCAAATCTGGGGATCGGTTTATATGGGGGCTATATATAATTATGGACCGATGTGGACTAATTTTTGCACGGTTATTAGAGACCATATACCAACATCATGTACCAAATTTCAGCCGGATCGGATGAAATTTGCTTCTCTTTGAGGCTCCGCAAGCCAAATCTGCGGATCGGTTTATATGGGGGCTATATATAATTATGGACCGATGTGGACCAATTTTTGCATGATTGTTAGAGGCCATATAACACTATGTACCAAATTGCAGCCGGATCGGATGAAACGTGCTTCTCTTAGAGCTCCGCAAGCCCCCGTTTATATGGGGGCTATACGTAAAAGTGGTCCGATGTGGCCCGATAACTTGTTTCGATAGCTTGTTTCGTTCGGAAGTTGGCGTGATTTCAACAGACGGACGGACGTGCTCAGATCGACTCAGAATTTCACCACGACCCAGAATATATATATTTTAGGGGGTCTTAGAGCAATGTGTTACAAACGGAATGACAAAGTTAATATACCACCCATGGTGGAGGGTATAAAAATGCTTTTTATTTGATGGCCCAATTTCAGTAATTTGGTAACTTTATCAGTGCTTTTTAACATATCAAAGTATCGCACTACCACACGAGCTTAAAAGAACTTTTTCCGATAATACAATAAAATCAGAAAATCAATCGGAAAGATTTTTTCTGCGTGCTCTATTCAAAATAAACTGAAAGTTTGAAAATTGTTTGAATTCATGTCACTTTTTTCACCAAAGATTCGTGTATATCATTATAACCTTCACCACTACTGAGGTACGGGGTATAATAAGTTTGTGCATTTGTATGTAATGCCAAGAAGGAAAAGTCGGAGACCCATCGTTTAGTATAACGATCGTCTTAGAATTCAATTCTGAGTCGATTTAGCGATGTCCTTCTGTCTGTCTGTCCATCCGTCTGTCTGTATATGTAATTTTATGCACAAAGTACAGCTCGCAGTTTAAGCCTGATCGTACTCAAATTTGGCACAGAGGTTTACACTGCACTCAAAAAAAAGTGAACTCTCTATTTCACTAAAGCCAATTTAACTTTCGTTTAGTTCATGGAATTATTAGGTTTGGAGAAAGTTTCCTCTACTCTAATAATTTTTTGTGTACGTTAGTTAAATTAATTAAAACCGTGGAAAAAAATGTACACAAATGAAGGACAAAGATTAACTAAATTCGTGTCTTCCACAAAATAGTTCAATATTTCTTTAAATTTGTAAATTTTGCTACAAATGCGTTCATCATGAACTTCGTATGTCACTAAAGACATTCTTGCAATTTTGAACTCCAATTTTTTCCTTCAAACTACAAAAATTTCTTTAACAAGTGAAAAAAACTTAATTATGTCTAATAAATTTTCTTGAATTTTTCGAAAAATATTTACTTATTTTTATGACATCGGCGTGATACCAGCGTTTGTTATACTGTTTAGTTAAAATTTTCTAAAAATATTCAAAATTTTCTAAAATTAACCGAAATTTTTCTTCCTGGCGGGTTCACTGTTTTTTCAGTGTGGCGCAAAGACAATCGCTATTGATTTTGAAAAAATCGGTTCAGATTTAGATATAGCTGATATATATATATAGTTATCACCGATCTGGTCATAATTGACGTACTTATAAACGTATTTTCTCAAAATTTGGGGCAGCCAAATATTTTGGGGCTTTCGTAAGATATGTAAAATATCAGCCAAATCGGTTCAGATTTAGATATAGCTCCCATATATATCTTTTGTCCGATTTGCACTTATATGGCTTCAAAAGCCAAAGTTTTGCCCTGAGTTGCTTCAAATTTTGCATAAGGAGAAGGTTTAATAGTATTGTTAATTGTGCTGAATTTGGTTGAAATCGGTTCAGATTTAGATATAGCTCCCATATATATCTTTCGCCCGATTTACACCCATATGACCACAGAGGCCAATTTTTAACTCCGATTTAATTGAAATTTTGCACAGGTAGTAGAATTAGCATTGTAGCTATGCGTGTCAAATTTGGTTGAAATCGGTTCAGATTTAGATATATCTCCCATATATAGCTTTCGCCCGATTTACACACATATGACCAGAGAGGCCAATTTTTAACTCCGATTTAATTGAAATTTTGCACAGGGAGTAGAATTAGCATTGTAGCTATGCGTGCCAAATTTGGTTGAAATAAGTTCAGAGTTAGATATAGCTCCCATATATATGTTTTTCTGATTTCGACAAAAAATGGTCAAAATACCAACAGTTTCTTTGTAAAATCGCCAATGCTTAGTCGAAAAGTTGTAAAAATGACTCTAATTTTCCTAAACTTCTAATACATATATATCGAGCGATAAATCATAAATAAACGTTTGCGAAGTTTCCTAAAAATTGCTTCAGATTTAAATGTTTCCCATCTTTTTTTTTACTAACATTGTGTTCCACCCTAGTGCATTAGCCAACTTAAATTTTGAGTCTATAGACTTTGTAAAAGTCTATCAAATTCTGTTCAAATCGAGTGATATTTAAATGTATGTATTTGGGACAAACCTTATAGCACCCAACACATTTGACGGATGTGATATGGTATCGAAAATTTAGATCTACAAAGTGGTGCAGGGTATAATATAGTCGGCCCCGCCCGACTTTAGACTTTCCTTACCTGTTTTTTACTAACATTGTGTTCCACCCTAGTGCATTAGCCGACTTAAATTTTGAGTCTATAGATTTTGTAGAAGTCTATCAAATTCTGTGCAGATCGAGTGATATTTAAATGTATGTATTTGGGACAAACCTGTATACACGCAAAAAAATAATTCTTTCCTCCCAAACGATATTTTAGACAAACAAAGTTCGTTTCTCATTTGCTTTTCGATGTAAGGAAGTGTATTTGGGAGAAAAGTATATACTTTTTGTGATAAGCGTTTATTCTTTTCCAGAATGTAAAAACAATTTCATAAGGACAAACTCAAATAAAAACATTGTTTTCTTGCTAATTGCATTTTCCCTCACATCTTTCTCACACCCACGATGTTTTTTAGTTCTTAACACCTTTTCCTGTAATACCAACAATGTAGAAGAAATTATACGATTTTATAAATTGTTAAAATTTTTTTTACCTTTCGCCTGGACGGAGAATCGAACCGCGGACCATGCACTTTGTAAGCCAACACACTAACCACTGAGCTACGTACCTGTTATGGTCATCAATAGATAAATATCCATATAAGTTATATTTATATAGCATAGCTTGCGGCGCCCACGAACCGAATAAACAAAGTTTATTTAACAGAAACAAACATTTAGTTCGGCACCGTGGTGCAGTGGTTGCTACGTCCGACTTGCATGCCAAGGGTCGTGGGTTCGATCCCTGCTTCGACCAAAGTTTTTTTTTGTTTTTGTTTTTTTTTTACATATATTCCAGATATGTTCGGGAGATTCCGAAAAAATGTTCAACATTTCATTGTAGTATATTAAATTTTGAACTGTAAAATGTGTCTTATTAAAGACCTAAAGTCAGAAAAGAACAGTGTTTGATATAAACGAAATGGACTGTGTTGTTGTTTCAAAAATAACATTTTTTATTGAAAAAAATAAAAATTTTGTAACAAACGAATTTTTTTGGTGATAAAAGTTTAAAATTTTGGAAGCAATTCAAAAAACTCTAACAAAAGAAAAACGTTTTCGGTACACGTTTTCCAAACGTTTTTTTTCTTTGCGTGTAGATAGCCCCCAACACATTTGACGGATGTGATATAGTACCGAAAATTTAGATCTACAGGGTATAATATAGTCGGTCCGCCCGACTTTAGACTTTCCTTACTTGTTTTTCCTTAAATTTAGGACACAAATTTTGTAAATTTTCGTTCCTCCGCTAAAGTCCCATGTCTTTGAGTAAGGCTAATTTTCCTTAAAGAAAATAAACACATTGTTGATTAAAAGAAATTGGCCTTAACTTAACTGAAATATTGAAACTTTAGATTTAAGATAAAAACGCTTCAAATATAGGCTAATGCTTATCTTTTAGGATTTAGCGTCTTTGGTGTATAGTTTTTATACCCTCCATTATAGGATGGGGGTATATTAACTTGTCATTCCGTTTGTAACACATCGAACTATTGCTCTAAGACCCCATAAAGTATATATATTCTGGGTCGTGGTGAAATTCTGAGTCGATCTGAGCATGTCCGTCCGTCTGTCCGTCTGTTGAAATCACGCTAACTTCCGAACGAAACAAGCTATCGACTTGAAACTTGGCACAAGTAGTTGTTATCGATGTAGGTAGATGTAGATGGTATTGAAAATGGACCATATCGGTCCACTTTTACGTATAGCCCCCATATAAAGGGACCCTCAGATTTGGCTTGTGGAGCCTCTAAGAGAAGCATATTTCATCCGATCCGACTGAAATTTGGTATATGGTGTTGGTATATGGTCTCTAACAACCATGCAAAAATTGGTCCACATCGGTCCATAATTATATATAGCCCCCATATAAACCGATCCCAGATTTGGCTTGCGGAGCCATAATTATATATAGCCCCAATATGAAACGTTCTCCAGATTTGACCTCCGGAGCCACTTGGAGGAGCAAAATTCATCCGATCCGGTTCAAATTAGGAACGTGGTGTTAGTATATGGTCGCTAACAACCATACCAAAATTGGTCCAATCACACAAAAAATGGTCCATATCGGTTCATAATCATGGTTGCCACTCGAGCCAAAAATAATCTACCAAGATTTTATTTCTATATTTTGTCAAAAGTTTATTTCTATAGAAAATTTTGTTAAAATTTTATTTCTGTAGAAATTTTTGTCAAAATTTTCTTTCTATAGAAAATTTTGTCAAAATTTTTATTTCTATAGAAAATTTTGTGAAAATTTTATTTCTGTAGAAAATGTTGTCAAAATTTTATGTCAAACTGAATTATATACGTATTAGATCGATCTTTTTTGATTTAATATATACCACGTATGGACTTACATACAATTTAGAAGATGGTGTTAGGAGGTTTTAAGATAGCTTGCCATCGGCAAGCGTTACCGCAACTTAAGTAATTCGATTCTGGATGGCAGTGTTTAGAAGAAGTTTCTACGCAATCCATGATGGAGGGTACATAAGCTTCGGCCTGGCCGAACTTACGGCCGTATATACTTGTTTGTTTTTTTCATTTATTATAATAAAGAACATCTCGAGAAGTAGTTTTAATGGTATACCTTGGTGTCAAACTACCAAAAAAACATTTTAAATATCTTCATTCAAATGAACTTCCAAAGCAATACAAAGGATCCGAAAACAAAGTACTTCCCTATGACAAGTCCATGTAAAATTCATTCCGGGTCCAAATTACTTTTTGGAAGCTCAATTCTTCAATAGATCATATTGCTCAATATGTGAAAGCATGGATTGCACAGTGGCCTCGAATTTAGCAATAATTGTATCGATTTTTGATGGGAAATATTCCGATAGATTTTTGGTTTAAAAAAATTAGTTCCCAATTTATTTATTGATAACAGGTTGGCTGATAAGTCCCCGGTCTAACAAAGAAAAACACATTTTTTTGTCAAAAATCGTTTATATTATTCAACACAGTTCCCTTCAAGAGCGATACAACGATTATAACGACCTTCCAATTTTTTTATACCATTTTGGTAGTACTCCTTCGGTTTTGCCTCAAAATAGGCCTCAGTTTCGGCGATCACCCCTTCATTGCAGCCAAATTTTTTCCTTGCGAGCATCCTTTTGAGGTCTGAGAACAAGAAAAAGTCGCTGGGAGCCAGATCTGGTGAATACGGTGGGTGGGGAAGCAATTCGAAGCCCAATTCATGAATTTTTGCCATCGTTCTCAATGACTTGTGGCACGGTGCGTTGTCTTGGTGGAACAACACTTTTTTCTTCTTCATATGGGGCCGTTTTGCCGCGATTTCGACCTTCAAACGCTTCAATAACGCCATATAATAGTCACTGTTGATGGTTTTTCCCTTCTCAAGATAATCGAGAAAAATTATTCCATGCGCATCCCACAAAACAGAAGCCATTACTTTGCCAGCGGTCTTTTGAGTCTTTCCACGCTTCGGAGACGGTTCAGCGGTCGCTGTCCACTCAGCCGACTGTCGATTGGACTCAGGAGTGTAGTGATGGAGCCATGTTTCATCCATTGTCACATATCGATGGAAAAACTCGGGTGTATTACGAGTTAACAGCTGCAAACACCGCTCAGAATTATCAACACGTTGTTGTTTTTGGTCAAATGTGAGCTCGGGCGGCACCCATTTTGCACAGAGCTTCCGCATATCCAAATATTGATGACTGATATGACCAACACGTTCCTTTGATATCTTTAAGGCCTCTGCTATCTCGATCAACTTCATTTTACGGTCATACATTTTGTGGATTTTTTTTGATGTTTTCGTCGGTAACCACCTCTGCGTCCACTGCGTTCACCGTACTCCGTGCTCATTTCACCACGCTTGAATTTTGCATACCAATAAATTATTGTTGATTTCCCTGGGCCAGAGTCCGGAAACTCATTATCAAGCCAAGTTTTTGCTTCCACCGTATTTTATCCCTTCAGAAAACAATATTTTATCAAAACACGAAATTCCGTTTTTCTCCATTTTTTCACAATAACAAAAGTTGCTTCATAAAGGACGCTCTATCTCACAAACTAATTGACTTACAGACGTCAAATTTTGACACCAATCATTTGAAGGTTGGTACTATATAAAAATAATATGCATTTAATACTAGCGACGCCATCTATGTGTCAGACCGGCGACTTATCAGCCAACCGTTAGTTGTGTTTTAGTTTGTTAAAATAGCGTTATGATGTTTTAAATGCAACAAATAATTCGGTCTAGCTGTATCTTAAAAATTTGAGGGTTAAAAATGTGAATCTAACAACTTAAATAGGAGAAAAGACTTCATGAAATTTCAATTTCTGAGTCGATCTAAGCATGTCCGTGTATTGAAATCACGCTAACTTCCGAACATAACAACCTATCGACTTGAAACTTGACACAAGAAGTTGTTATTGATTTGGCTTCAGGAGCCTCTGAGAGAAGCAAATTTCACCCGATCCGGTTGAAATTTGGTACGTGGTGTTAGATTTGGTCTTTAACAACCATGCAAAAAATGGTACATTTTATATAACCTCTATTTAAACCGATTCCCAGATTTGACCTCCGGAGCCTCTTGGAGGAGCAATAAACGTGCAAAACTTGGTCAATATCGGTCCATAATTATATATAGCCCCCATATAAATCGATCCCCAGATTTGACCTCCGGAGCCTCTTGGTCCATATCGGTTTATAGTTATATATAGCCGATCCCCAATCACACAAAAATTGGTCCATATCGGTTAATAATCATGGTTGCCACTCGGTCCAAACCTAATCTACCAAAATTCTATTTCTATGGAAAATTTTGTCAAGATTTTATTTCTAAAGAAAATTTTGTCAAAATTTTTTTCTATAGAAAATTTTGTCAAACTGAATTATATACGTATTTAATCGGCTTTTTTTGTTTAATATATACCCCGTATGGACTAACTTATAATTTAGACGACGGTGTTAAGAAGTTTTAAGATACTGTGCCATTGGCAAATGTCAACCAAGTAATTCGATTGTGGATGACAGTCTTTAGTAGAAGTTTCTACGCAATCCATGGTGGAGGGTACATAAGATTCTGTCTGGCCGAACTTACGGACGTATATACTTGTTTTAATTAAACAAGTTAGCTTTTTTTATACCCTCCACCATAGGATGGGTAAGACCCTGTAAAGAATATATATTCTGGGTCGTGGTGAAATTCTGAGTCGATCTAAGCATGTCCGTCCGTCTGTTGAAATCACGCTAACTTCCGAACGAAACAAGCTATCGACTTGAAACTTCGCACAAGTACACTCAGAAAAATGCATGTCGCAACTACGAGTAAATTTCATATTAATGGTAAGTTCATAATTTTTATTTACAGTTAGTTAAATTTACCTACAAGTGAAGAAAATTTACTTTGTTGTTGTAAAATGAACTTATCTTAAGTACACTCAGAATGGCCATATCCTTCCCTTTGGTAAGTAAATGGAATCAAGCCGATTTCATTGTCATGAGTATATGTTTTTCCGAAATATAGTAAAAGTTTACTTAGGTTTAATTAAATTCAACTACTCGTTATGACGAAGCACTTGTTTAACAAAAATTTTAATATTAAGTATGCTCATTTTTTACTGGTCTCAAAAAATTAGTGTCGTAATCATGTGTATAGTCCATAATACTCGAAAGACACAGTTCAAACTTTTTTAATTAACATTAGTTAAAATATTTTGCATGGGAGGAATTTTAACTCTGAGTGTAGTTGTTATTGATGTAGGTCGGACGTTATTGCAAATGGGCCATATCGGTCCATAATTATATATAGCCCCCATATAAACCGATCCCCAGATTTGGCTTGCGGGGCCTCTAAGAGAAGCAAATTTCATCCGATCCGTCCTAAATTTGGAACATGGTGTTGGTATATAGTCTCTAACAACCATGCAAAAATGGGTCCACATCGGTTCATAATTACAAATAGCCCTTATATAAACCGATCCCCATATTTGACCTCCGGAGCCTCTGGGAGGAGTAAAATTCATCCGATCCGGTTGATGCTTAGTACGTGGTTTTAGTATATGGTCTCTAATAACCATGCAAAAATTGGTCCATATCGGTTCATAATTATATGTAGCCCCCATATAAACCGATCCCCAGATTTGACCTCCGGAGCCTCTTGAAGGAGCAAAATTCATCCGATTTCGCTAGTGTATGGCCGGTATTGGTCCGTATCGATCTATAGTTATATATAGCCCCCAGATAAACCGATCCCCAATCACAGAAAAATCACGATTGCCACTCGAGCCAAAAAATAATCTACAAAATTGTATTGCCATAGAAAATTTTGTCAAAATTTTATTTCTATTTATAGAACATTTTGTCAACATTTTAGTTCTTTAGGAAGTTTTGTCAAAATATAATTTCTATACAAAATTTTGTCAAAAATTTATTTCTACACGCAAAGAAAAAAAATGTTTGGAAAACGTGTACCGAAAACGTTTTTCTTTTGTTAGAGTTTTTCGAATTGCTTCGAAAAGTATACACTTTTATCACCAAAAAAATTCGTTTGTTACAAAATGTTTATTTTTTTTTTTAATAAAAACTGTTCTTTTCTGACTTTAGGTTTTTAATAAGACGCATTTTACAGTTCATAGTAAAAATTTAATGTAGTAGAATGTAATGTTGAACATTTTTTCGGAATCTTCCGACCGTATCTGGAATATATGTAAAAAAAAAACTTTGCTCGAAGAAGGGATCGAACCCACGACCCTTGGCATGCAAGTCGGACGTAGCAACCACTGCTCCACGGTGCTCAACTAAATGTATTTTTCTGTTAAATAAACTTTGTTTAATCGGCTCGTGGGCGCCGCAAGCAATGCTATATAAATATAACTACATAGCTCAGTGGATAGTGTGTTGGCTTACAAATTGCATGGTCCGCGGTTCGATTCTCCGTCCAGGCGAAAGGTAAAAAAATTTCAAAAATTTATAAAATCGTATAATTTCTTCTACATTGTTTGTATTACAGAGAAAGGTGCTAAGAACTAAAAACCTTCGTGGAAGTGAGAAAGATGTGAGGGAAAATGCAATTAGCCAGAAAAATTTTTTTAAGTTAGTCCTTATGAAATTGTTTTTACATCCTGGAAAAGAATAAACGTTTATCACTAAAAGTATATACTTTTCTTCCAAATACACTTCCTTTCAAGGAAAAGCAAATGAGAAACGAACTTTATTTGTCTAAAATTTCGTTTGGGAGGAAAGAATTATTTTTTTGTGTGTATAGAAAATTTTGTCAAAATTTTATTTCTATAGAAAATTTATGAAGCATTTCATAGTTGAAGAGGAATACTTTGCAAAATCTTCCAAAAGATCAAGAATTCTACCAATTTACCAAACAGTAAAAAATCTGCCATTTTTGGTAGACTCGTAATTGTATATATCACCCCATATAAAGCGACCCCCCATATTTCAATTTTGGCTCTATAATTACAGCACAAAAGTTCATATCGGTTCATAATGATGTTTTCCCTATATATAATGGTCAAGAACTGAATATATACGTATTTAATCGACCTTTCTTTTGTCTACTATATATCCAGCATGGACAAACTTACAATTTAGAAGATGATGTTAAGAAGTTTTAAGATGCTTTGGCAAGTATCACCCAAGTAATTGGATTGTGGAGGACAGTCCCTAGTAGCAGTTTCTACGCAATCCATGGTGGAGGGTACATAAGTTTCGGCCTGGCCGAACTTACGGACGTATATACTTCTTTTTATTAAACAAGTTGGCTATTTTTATACCCTCCACCATAGGATGGGGGTATATTAACTTTGTCATTCCGTTTGTAACACATCGAAATATTGCTCTAAGACCCCATAAAGTATATATATTCTGGGTCGTGGTGAAATTCTGAGCATGTCCGTCCGTCCGTATGTTGAAATAACGCTAACTTCCGAACGAAACAAGCTATCGACTTGAAACTTGGCACAAGCAGTTGTTATTGATGTAGGTCGGATGGTATTGCAAATGGGCCATATCGGTCAACTTTTACGTATAGCCCCCATATAAACGGACCACCAAATTTGGTTTGCGAGGCCTCTAAGATAAGCAAATTTCATCCGATCTGGCTGAAATTTGGTACATGGTGTTAGTATATGGTCTCTAATAACCATGCGAAAATTGGTCCACATCGGTCCATAATTATATATAGCCCCCATATAAACCGATCCCCCGATTTGGCTTGCGAGGCCTCTAAGAGAAGCAAATTTCATCCGATCCGGCTGAAATTTGGTACATGGTGTTAGTATTTGGTTTCTAACAACCATGCAAAAATTGGTCCACATCGGTCCATAATTATATATAGCCCCCATATAAACCGATCACCAGATTTGACCTCCGGAGCCTCTTGGAAGACCAAAATTCATCTGATTCAGTTGAAATTTGGTACTTTGGTGTTAATATATGGCCTCAAACTCCCATGCAAAAATTGGTCAAAATCGGTCCATAATTATATGTAGCCCCCATATAAACCTATCCCCAGATTTGACCTCCGGAGCCCCTTGGAAGAGCAAAATTCATCCGATTCTGTTGATATTTGGTACGTGATGTTAATATATGGTATCCAACAACCATGCAGGAATTGGTTCATATCAGTCCATAATTATATATAGCACCCATATAGACCGATCCCCAGATTTGACCTCCGGTGCCTTTTGGAGAAGCAAAATTTATCCGATCTGGTTGAAATTTTGTTCGCGGTGGTAGTATATGATATTTAACAACCATGCCAAAAATGGTCCATATCAGTCCATAATCACATAGAGCCCCATATAAACCGATCCTGATATTTGGTTTTGGAGCCTCTTGGAGGAGCAAATTTCATCCGAGTCAGTTGAAATTTGGTACATTGTGCTAGTATATGGCCGTTAACAACATTGCCTAACTAGGTCCATATCGGTCTATAGTTATATATAGCTCTCAGATCCATATCAATAATTGTATATAGCCCCCATATAAGTGACCCCCATATTTCAATTCTGGCTCCCTACGTACCGTGCAAAAGTCCATATCGATTCGTAATTATTTGTAGACTTACCTACACATACTTTTTTTTTGTCTAATGTATACCACGTATGGACTAACTCACAATTTAGAAAACGATTTAAGATACCACAACCCAAGTAATTCGATTGTGGATGTCAGTCTTTCGTAGAAGTTTCGACGCAATACATGGTGGAGGGTACATAAGATTCGGCCTGGCCGAACTTACGGCCGTTTATACTTGTTTTTTTTTTTTTTTTTTTTTTGAGAATTTTAGTTCAAATTTGGGGATTTTTGCGAACAAAAGCGTCTTGATTAGCCAAAATATTGGTAACACTGTGTATGCTTATATCTGGCAAAAAGTTCAAAGACTTCTAGTGTATTTGAATGGATAGCCTGTCACCTAATAAATCCTGAAAAATCCCTAGACACTTGAAACTTTTCTAATTTGCTATCTAAGGCATCAGTTTCTTATCTGGTGCCATGAACTTTGTTTTGTTTGCAAAACAAATCAGTTAGTCATTCAATCTGACATGAATACACGCATTAGCAATTGGACCTAAACAAAACTATAGAAAATGGCTGGGGTTATAGGCAAGTTATTGAGAGGATTAGAATATTCATATATTTATTATCATCAAAAACATGCATGCATCTCATTCTCCTTCTACAGAAAGTTTAAGCCTAAAATTTTCCAGGAAAAATTAGGAAAGATTTTCTTTAGCAGCTCAATCTCTAAGAATTAGTCCAAAATGAAGTGACATGCAAAAATGTAGACCTTTTCAATTATACCAAACACTGAAAGCTTACACAGGAACCCAAACACACGAACACGCAAGAGAGCATAGAGGAAATCTGCTGGAGAGTTTATTTTGGTATTAGTGTACGTCAAAGTGTATATGAATATTTGGATTATCCGTAGGATACTTTGTCGTTTTTTTTTTGTCTTCAACATATTCCGTCGTATGCTTGCTGTGTTGTCTCAGTGGCTTTGTAATCATAAGCATACATTTATAGGAGGGTAACATACACACACAAATTTAAGCAAACACAACTGTGCTCGCTCTCTCTCTCCCTCTCGCATACACTTCGGTGTACTCTTAATATTTTAAAGCATCTACCCGCCATCTTACGAAATATGGAAAAATCCACTGACACATTAACATTTGTGTTTGCTGGCTAATTCTCCTCTGGCAAATATGCTTTTCTCGTTTAAGTGGTTACTCAAATATTCCCAGACTTCTTGGCCAGGATATAAATCTTGAGAATAGAGAGTGAGAGTGAGCTTAGAATCACTTTCATGTCACTTTCTTTTATTCTGTTTATTTTTCATGTTAATTTTGTTTTATTTCTTTTCTCAAGAGGATGCTGGTATGCGCATTATTAGAAACAAGGGCAGAGGTGAAAATTTGTCGTAATTACCACAAAATGTGGCTTTTAATATGAAAATTATTTAAATTGAGGTTTTAAGAAGAAAAGAAAACATTTTTGAGATTTACAGCAAGATGCTGATTAAAATTAATAGAGCTGAAAGTCGGTATACTCTTAAAATTTCAAGATATGAAAATTTTGTATACTATCGTCTAAATAACTAGACATCATCGCTGTCTTATATATTAACATAGACAGGGTAGTTGAAACGAAGTTTTCATTCAATTCAATTGCAAAAGTTGAAAGTCGAATTTTCATAAACTCAATCAACCACACATACATTTTTTTTCTGATTCAATCACGAAACTAATTGATCCAATTTATTTTTTGCCGAAATTTCTTCAACCACGAAAATCATAGCATAAATCACAATTTTAATTGGGCATAAATACTTAATTGAATTCATATTAATTGTTTGATTGATTCAATTAAAATTTTAATTGATGTTGATGGCAAACCTCAATTAATTTTTTAATAAAACAAAGTAAACATTTTCAATTACGTTCTTATTTGACTAACCCCCATTTTCATGAAGCTCAGTTAGTGCTACGTTAGCTAACGAACTTTTAAACCACACTATGGACATATCTGTCACCTTGCCTATATATTCCCGATGTCAGTTAAGAACGTAACTGCTGAAAATTTTTCGGTTAAACTTAACCGGAGAGAAGTTATTGGCAGTTTATTTTCTGTTAACTGGTAGTTAAAACCAAACGGAGCTACATGAAAATGGCGTAAGTGTTTTCAGTTTGATTAAAAAATTGATTGTTTGAAATATTTTTTTTATTAAAAATAAAAAAAAAATCCATCTCTTTTTATACCTCAATAACACCATAGAATGGTGATGGGGGTATAATAAGTTTGTCATTCCGTTTGTAATACATCGAAATATCGATTTCCGACTATACAAAGTATATATATATATTCTTGATCAGGGAGATCAAGCATGTCCGTCTGGCCGTCTGTCTATATACCTTCAATAATGGCGCTATCGTCCTGAAATTTGGCACAGATTCGACTTTTGCCTGCACGCAGGCCAAGTTCGAAGATGGACTGTATCGGTCCAGGGTTTGATATAGCTCCCATACAAACCAATCGAATGCGATTTGCCTGAAATTGGAAATCTAGCGATATTACAGATCCACAAAGAGATGTGTCGAATATGGTGTGTGTATCGGTCCATGTTTTGGTATAATCCCCATATAGACCGATCTCCCGATTTCAAACAATTTTTGCATGGGTGTTTGAGGCCATATATTAACACCACGTACCAAATTTCAACGGAATCAGATGAATTTTGGTCTTCCAAGAGGCTCCGGAGGTCAAATCTGGAGATCGGTTTATATGGTGGCTATATATAATTATGCACCGATGTGGACTAATTTTTGCATGGTCATTAGAGACCATATACTAACACCATGTACCAAATTTCAGACGGATCGGATGAAATTTGCTGCTCTTAGAGGCTCCGCAAGCCAAATCGGGGGATCGGTTTATATGGGAGCTATATATAATTATTGACCGATGTGGACCAATTTTTGCATGGTTAGTAAAGACTATATACAAACGCTATGTACCAAATTTCAGCCGTATCGGATGAAATTTGCTTCTCTTAGAGGGTTCGCAAGCTAAATTTGGGGTTCCGTTTATATGGGGGCTATACGTAAAAGTGGACCGATATGGCCCATTTGCAATACCATCCGACCTACATCAATAACAACTACTTGTGCCAAGTTTCAAGTCGATAGCTTGTTTCGTTCGGAAGTTAGCGTGATTTCAACAGACGGACGGACGGACATGCTCAGATCGACTCAAAATTTCACCACGACCCAGAATATATATACTTTATGGGGTCTTAGAGCAATATTTCGACGTGTTACAAACGGAATGACAAAGTTAATATACCCCCATCCTATGGTGGAGGGTATAAAAATAAATTTGGACAGATAAAAATTTTGACAGTTTTGTAAAATTTTGGGAATTTTTTATCCAAAAAGGATAATTTACAAAGGATGCAAAAGAAAATTATAGCTCTCAATTTAGGCTCATACAAATTTTTGTTTTCATTATAGTGTATATTATTGAATAAAAAAATAAAATTCTTCTATGTTTGTTTAGAAATATTTTTAAAATATTTTTACTTATTTATAAAAGAGAGGGGATTTTGGATAAACGAGTTTTTGTCATATATTGCGAGTTTTGCTAATTATATTAGATCTTTGTTTCCGATTTATGTTTGTTGCTAACTATAAAGCCCCAAAATGAAATTCTGTGAATTTTAAAAAAATTAACGTAATTGTTAAATTTTTTGTTTTTTTTTTTTTTTTTTTTTTTTTTTTTTTTAATTTTCACACATTTATCTTTGTGGTCATCGTGGTGGATTTTTGAGGACTGGTAACAAAAAATTATATCTCTAAATTTCATTTCAGTCTGAAATTGGTTTATATTTGTTGTCATCTTTCAAACAAAACAAAATAAAATTTTGCTAAAGTTCGTAAAACATTTTTTTTCCATTTTGTCCACCTTGGTGGCATTTTGAGGACTTGTAACAAATAATTAAATCGCTGAATTTTATTTCGTTGTTCGATTTTGTTTTATATTTGTTATTAGTTTTTCATTCAAAAATATGTTTATTTTTTTCGGTTTATCTGAAAATCTCATTTTTTTTAACCGATTTTCATTCATTCATTTTGATTAAAACCGGTTAACCGATCCAAACCGAAATAATAGAAATTAGTGAAAATTATTCTATTTATCATTTTATTCTAAAAACAAGTATATACAACACTAAGTTCGGCCGGGCCGAATCTTAAATACCCACCACCAAAAACCAAATATTAGGGTTTCTTTTGAAATTTCAGGAGGGCTTGAGGACTTGAGGATAAATTTAACACTTCCCGAAGATAAATTTAAAGATTTCACCTATGAGGACTATATCAGATTCTGGATTTATAAGAACCATTTTTGTTTGAGTTTTAGAGGAATCATTAACATCTCTTGTAAGTGTGCAACAAAATTATAAAATAACGTCTTGATTTGAAATCTTAAATCTGTAGAAGTAAAATCTGGAAATTTTACATTGAGTTTCAAGCAATTTTCATGATCAATGCGCCTTCTACACCCTCAAGAAGTAAAGTCGGTCTATATGGAGGCATTACCAAATGGACCGATAAAAACTTAATTCGATACACGTTTTTGTGAGCCTAAAATACCAGAATATTTACAATTTCAGACAAATCGGATAAAAACTACGGTTTCTAGAAACCCAAAGAGTAAAATCGGGAGATCGTTCTTATAGGGGATATACTAAAATATGGACCCATATTCACCGTTTTCGGCACACCTCTTTATGGCCCGAAAATACCTCTAGATTTCCAATTTCAGGCAAATTGGATAAAAACTCCGGATTCTAGAAGCCCAAGAAGTAAAATCGGGATATCGGTGAATATGGGAGCTATATCAAAACATGGACCGATATTCACCATTTGTGGCAAACCTCTTTATGGTCCTAAAATACCTATAAATTTCCAATTTCAGGCAAATTGTATATAAACTACGGATTCTATAAACCTAAGATGTAAAATCAGGAGATCGATCTATATGGGGGCTATACCAAAACATGGAACTATACGGACCATTTTCGGCACGCCTTTTGATGGTCCTCAAGTACCTCTAGATTTTCAATTTCAGGCAAATTGGATAAAAACTACGGTTTCTATAAGCCCAAGACCCCAAATCGGGAGGTCGGTTTATATGGGGACCATACCAAAACATGGAACTATATACGGACCATTTTCGGCACACCTCTTTATGGTTCTAAAGTACCTCTCGATATCCAATTTCAGGTAAATTGGATAAAAACTGCGGTTTCTATAAGCCCAAGAAGTAAAATCGGGAGATCGGTCTATATGGGGGCTATACCAAAATATGGACCCATACTCACAATTTTTGGCACACGTATTTGTGGTCCTACAATACCTCTAGATTTCCAATTTCAGGTAAATTGAATAAAAACTACGGTTTCTATAAGCCCAAGAAGTAAAATCGGGAGATTGGTCTATATTGGGGCTATACCAAAACATGAACCGATACTCACCATTTTCGGCGTATCTCTTTATGGTCGAAAAATAATTCTAGATTACAAATTTCAGGCAAATTAGATAAAAACTACGATTTCTATAAGCCCAAGACCCCAAATCGGGAGGTCGGTTTATATGGGGACTATGTCAAAACCTGGACCGATATAGCCCATCTTCGAACTTGACCTGCCTGCAGACAAAAGACGAGTTTGTGCAAAATTTCAGCACTGTTGCTTCATTATTGAAGACTGTAGCGTGATTACAACAGACAGAGAGACGGACATCGTTATATCGTCTTAGAATTTCTCCCTGATCAAGAATATATATACTTTATATAGTCGGAAATCGATATTTCGATGTGCTACAAACGGAATGACAAACTTATTATACCCCCGTCACCATTCTATGGTGGTGGGTATAAAAACAAAGAATCACAAATCCTTGTAATAAAACGAACAATGGACTAAATAGTCTAAGTGAGCCTGAAATATAGGGCTGCCAGTTGGTAGTTGGCTGACAGTTTAAAATTCATTTTTACCTGGATTGGGAAATGAGAAGACTAAATTTTGTCCTCTTGATCGCCTTAAAGTATTCTATTTAACACATGCATATTGAATATAATTATCACATAATTTTATAAACTGAATCCGCTTTTTTTGGAAGAACCGATACGAAATGAGTGCACGGGATGCTAAAAAGTACGACTTTTAAGCTATGACCAGCCCATGTAAAATTCATTGCTTTTGATCCGAATTTACTTACGGGTTTTCACGATTCTTCTTATGCTGTCAGAGCTCCTAACCTAGCTACCCATATGGCTTAATATTTTTCTATTTAACGATCTATAAGCCAAAACCTACTTCTTGAAAGCCATTCAAGATTTTTGTAATAATATCTATAGTCTTGTAATAAAACTAACATTTCTGAATATTCTTCAGTCGTTGGCTAGCAAGGACATTATCAATTCAAGTATATTCACATAAACAAACGAAAATGTATGGATTGTGTTCATGTGTATAATTTCCATAAGTCGCAAGTCGCAAACACATACCATCATAATCACCACTCTACCATTTGCATACATATAACATATATAGTTCTCATATATCCTTTTGTGTTTTCTTTATATATATGTGTGCGTGTGTGTATTTGCTCACAATAATATTAGCTGTACGAAACATTCACTTCTCATAATTTTTCCTTTTTTGTTTTTTGCTCACCACAATGTTCCCAATTATTTCACGCCTCCGCTCAACCCAAGCTTCTATCGCATTTAACAACAAGGCAACCGAAAATGATGGCTTAAGGACTACTCAGTGGTTCTTGGGCTTTAGGATGGAGGATGGAGGCTGGCTGACATAATGCATGTGTTAAATATTGTCTGACAACGACACTTCATTTGCAAGAGACATATCTTCCATTTGTGCGACATAGTCCTAGTCCCGGTGTCCCTGGTTGTTTATTGTTGAAGTGAATATTTGTGCGAAACTTGTGATTGTATGCTGATGTATATGCGGTGTGTGAGTGTATGTATGTGAATGCATGAATGCGTGAGTTTGTGAACATATTTTACACGTTAATTCATGAATTTATGTGATTCCAGTACGAAAGGGACAGGGCAATTCACATTTCCATTTCACAAGAGGATGGGATTGGTTTTATTAGGGTGGATAATTTAAAGAGTAAATGTTAGGTTAGGTTGGGCTATTATTGGATTAGGTTACGTTAAAAACAGGATCCAGGTCTCATGTCGTCTGACAAACACCTAAGCAAGGGTTCGGTTTGTTGTGCGCTCTAGCATCCTTCTTTTATCGTAGCCTTCTCCTAGTCTAGACTCTCTGTGTTGACGAAGACCCTAATTTGCTGGTCCAGGTCCTGAAACCCCTCGTAATCGATTTGATGTGCGCTCTATATCTTAAAAACGAGGGAGAGTAACAAAGAGAGTCAACGTGGTGCAATGATTAGCATGTCCGCCTTGCATGCAAATGGTCATAGGGCTTAACCAGGGTTGATGACAGATCAAGTAGAGCAGTTCAACCAGTACACTTCCCTAAGATAAATTTAACAAGTACATGCGGCCGTAAGGTCGGCCAGGCCGAAGCTTATGTACCCTCCACCATGGATTGCGTAGAAACTTTTACTGGAGGCTGCCATCCACAATCGAATTACTTGGGTTACGGTAACACTTGCCGATGGCAAGGTATTTTAAAACTTCCTAACACCGTAATATATACCACATAGTCCATACGTGGTATATATTAAACTAAAAAAATCCGATTAAATACGTATATAATTAAGTTTAAAGTTTCTATAGAAATAAAATTTTGACAAAATAAAATTTTGACAAAATTTTCTATAGAAATAAAATTTTGACAAAATTGTCTATAGAAATAAAATTTTGACAAATTTTTCTATGGAAATAACATTTTGACAATGTTTTCTATAAAAATAAAATTTTGGTAGATTATTTTTGGCTCGAGTGGCAACCATGATTATGAACCGATATGGACCAATCTTTGTGTGATTGGGGATCGGCTATATATAACTATAGACCGATATGGACCAATTATGGCATGGTTATAAGCGGCCTTATACTAACACCACGTTGCAAATTTCAACCGGATCGGATGAATTTTGCTCCACCAAGAGGCTCCGGAGATCAAATCTAGGGAACGGTTTATATGGGGGCTATATATAATTATGGACCGATATGGACCAATTTTTGCATGGTCATTAGAGACCATATACTAACACCATGTACCAAATTTCAGCCGGATCGGATGAAATGTTCTTCTCTTAGAGCAATCGCAAGCCAAATTTGGGGATCCGCTTATATGGGGGCTATATGTAAAAGTGGACCGATATGGACCAATTTTTGCATGGTCATTAGAGACCATATACTAACACCATGTACCAAATTTCAGACGGATCGGATGAAATGTTCTTCTCTTAGAGCAATCGCAAGCCAAATTTGGGGGTCCGTTTATATGGGGGCTATACGTAAAAGCGGACCGATATGGATCAATTTTTGCATGGTTGTTAGAGACCATATACTAACACCATGTACCAAATTTCAGCCGGATCGGATGAAATTTGCTTCGTTTAGAGCAATCGCAAGCCAAATTTGGGGGTCCGTTTATATGGGAGCTATACGTAAAAGCGGACCGATATGGACCAATGTTTGCATGGTTGTTAGAGACCACATACTAACATCATGTACCAAATTTCAGCCGGATCGGATGAAATTTGCTTCTCTTAGAGCAATCGCAAGCCAAATTTGGGGGTCCGTTTATATGGGGGCTGTACGTAAAAGTGGACCGATATGGCCCATTTGCAATACCATCCGACCTACATCAATAACAACTACTTGTGCCAAGTTTCAAGTCGATAGCTTGTTTCGTTCGGAAGTTAGCGTGATTTCAACAGACGGACGGACGGACGGACATGCTCGGATCGACTCAGAATTTCACCACGACCCAGAATATATATACTTTATGGGGTCTTAGAGCAATATTTCGATGTGTTACAAACGGAATGACAAAGTTAATGTACCCCCATCCTATGGTGGAGGGTATAAAATGGTACAAATTACTACTGAATCCTTTCCAGAAAAATTACGATTTTTTTTAAATATTTGAGGTCAAAATTTGAAAAGTTATTTATTTGGCAAAATATCACAAAATTGTTTAATCCACACCAAAACTCTGAATTCGGATCACACCTTAGGAAGTGATGCAAATTCAGAACAACGTGGACATGGTGGCAAGCCCATGTTAAATTCATCGGTTCCGCGCCAATTTTGCACCACTTCCGTATTCCAAAAAGAACATTTTCACTACTTTTATGGCGACGCTTTTGTTGCTGGGATATAATAAAGAAGCCCAACCCAACCTTCCCTAATGTTGGGATGTTTTTCCCTATGATAACATAAATGTGTTGTCCTTATTTAATTTTTATATCTGCGTACGATCACACACCCAAACACACACATGACCATATATAAGGACAGTGTAAACAATGTGTATAAGTCACCATTGTATCATAAACACACCACACACACACTCACATTTATGCGAATTTAACAGCATCCACATTCAATAACAAATGAGTTCATTTACATTTTCCATTCAAATTCATTAAAAATTTAATTCAATAAATAAACAACAACAACATCACAATAGCACAATGCCATATTAGATTCAATTTAACTTTTGACAAATTTCTCCTAAGGTGTTGCTCTCTAGAGTATAATAAGGATAAATGGAATATAAACAGGAACAGGAACAAATATGATATAAGGACATTCCAGTTGTTTTTGATGATGACAGATGAGAGACAGATTAAATTTAAAAAGATTTATTCAAAGATAAGTGACTGGAACAGTCTGCTGCTGTTATAAGAATTTTTAGTAGACTTCAAATTAATTCTTCTTAGATTTATTTTTTTTTAATTTAATATGACCCAGCATTAATTCAAGTGACTATAATATGAGGGTGTCCATTTATATTTCGGGATTAAAGAAAAATAAAAAACAACAGATATTCAAAACTCAAGGGTCCTGAGGATGGCATATAACTGGGCAAGACCCAGCGGTCTGAATCTTAAACCGGGGATGAAAGGAATCACTAAGAAAGCCTACAGATATTGGGCATTGTACAGAAGAGCGGTGGGCTCTAAATAGGGTCTCAATCCCAAGGTATTAAGACGTCTGGTGGACATCAAAGGAGAGGATTTGCAACATAGAAATGTCCACGCACGTGGTTTCTCGGCATAACTGGGGTAATGCAGAACAAGTCAACCAGTGTCTTAGAGACGATACTGGACTTAAGACCTAAGGAGGTTCAGATCAAAAGCTTAGCCTCCATGGCTGCGATGATATTGAAGATGATGTGAGAATGGACGGAAACATGAAACATGACGACCCATCAAAGGATAATAGAGGAGACGGTGGGTGAAATGGCGCATACCGCAACAATCCATTATCGTATATACGAGGTGGCCATGGCTGTTGAGTGTGACTTTCTGAGTTGGCACTGGAAGCATTGGGACCCAGACCAAATACCAGAGGGAAATAATTGCTACACTGATGTATCGAAGAAGGGAGAGAGGACGATACAGTACGATAAGGTACGATCGCAAATTGTATTGAAATGCGAAAATATGATCAACGAATATGTCGTGATCGTGTCGCACATATCCCAGATATTGGCAACACTGTAAGTTATGCTCGAAGACATAATCGATATTACAGCTTGTTTATGGGATCGATAACATATTATCGATAACATATTATCGATATTTTACGTACGCCCAACAATTCTTAGCGTTTGGCTATACTGTAAGATTCTTGACAAACACAGAAAAAATTATACTCTGGACGGCGCATAAGAGGAAAAGTAAAAGAACTCGCAATAAGAGCTAGGACACATAGGGAAGTGATCATAGAAAATGCAAAACGATGTGTACCATTGCAACGATCGAAAGGGTGACGAAAATAATATAGGGTGACCAAACGCATGAGAAGTTCACCACTGTGGTATCACAATGGACTGAATAGTCTAAGTGAGCCTGATACATCGGGCTGCCACATAACCTAACCTAACCTAAACGACATGACAATGACCGGAGATATACTCAAGGAAACATTATGGAGTGATCCACCAGCATTACTGAGGTGGGATAATCCACCGCTGAAAAACTTTTTGGTGTTCGGTTGAAGCAGGAATCGAACCCACGACCTTGTGTATGCAAGGCGGTCATGCTAACCATTGCACCACGGTGGCTCTGAAAAATTCCCATAGTTAAGCCCATTTTCTTAGGGGGTATTGAAATTGCCTTTGGTGATTGTGCAAAATATTTTGGGATTATATTGGACAGGAAGCTGAACTTTAAGCTGAATACTGAAGAAAGGTCGAGAAACGCTACGGTAGCCATGTACTCGTGCAAAATGGCAATAGGGAAAAGGTGGGGACTAAAACCGACAATTGTGCATTGTGAAAATTGTCCACTGTAGTTGTTAGACTCATAACAACTAGAGTAGGACGACAGTCAGAAGGACCAGGCACTTAGAATTAGGAGCACATCTATAGCGAATAAAAGCAGCAGAGGATGGAACATGAGGATGATGAGACTTTCACTATCTTAGTCACTGCCTTTAAATGGCGAAGAGGTGATTTAGGACTTGGCCCAGCTTGGAAACAGAGAATTCGTTAGAGAGAAAGAGTTCCTGGTTATGGAAAAAATATTTTTCTCCCAATAGAGCCGTTTACTTTTTTCCATGTATATGGCGATTTTTGCTGAATTCAGCTCAAACTCGGACATAGTATAGGAATTTGCATGATTTTGTATTTCACCATAGCTGTTGGTCTACAAAGTAGAATTTCTGTAGTTAAACGAATTTAATTAAATTTCAAATGAACTTCGTCTCTCTTTATTTGTTTTAACACAACCAACAAAGATTTTCAGGACATCTCAGTTTATTGCAAACATTTCCATTTCAGGGCCAATTAAAGTTAAATAAATAAACTACCGTTGTAGAAGCAAACATCACATGAAGTTCTATAACAGGATATTCTTTTACATTTCAAATTAAAATTGAAAAGTTTTACCAGCAAAAAGGATATCCTCGAAAGCCAAATAACTTGCAAATTTACTTGTGAAATATTCAACCAAATGGACCAAAAAAAAAGCTCCAAAACAAAACAGAGAAAACTACTGGAAACTTCTCAAGGATATTTGCAATGGTTAGTTGAGGAAACTTGACCTATTTGACTTCCCATTATAGGTTTCATTGAGTGTCGCCTCCGTATCGTAGTTTCTTCATGTGTCTCCTTTTTAGTCCTGTCTGCATATAGCGTCTGACAATTTTTCTCTCCTTTTTTTTTTGAGATCTATTCTGAAATTCTTCGGCATTCATTCGCGTGAATCCAAGCATAAATGTGATGACAATTGGAAATTTTGAAAGTAAGGATTTGTGCGTCTATTAGAAATACAGTTTTTCCCTTCTTTCAGCATTGTTCATATTTTGTCCTTTTTTCCTTGTGTATGTGATGGAAATGTGCCAAGGACAAAATGAAATGTGTGTCGTAATTTTTGACGGTAACTTTTTTGATGTGACAAAGTAAACCAATGACAAACTTTTAAAATAACTAAATTGTGATGGAATAGGGGGAGGGAAGGAGGCTACATGTGTATTCAGGTTGATGAAAAATATTACTAACTAATATTCTGTCCGTTCGATCTAGAGATTGTAACGAGAATGAAAATGTCGAATTTTCCCGCACTTAATTTTCTTCAGGGGGGTATTATTTGGTCATTCCGTTTGTACACATCGAAATATTGGCTTTAGACTTCATATAATATTTTTATATGTTATGGATCGTGGTGAAATTCTGAGACGATCTAGCGATGTCTGTCCGTTTAGTATACCGGTCATTAAATTTTCTGTCTGTTTTAGTGTGCTATGTACAGCTCACACACCCTAAAAAAAAAATCACTCCTGTAACATATACCCCAAACACATATTGCTTCAAGCGTGTATATTTTCACGATTGGTCCAAACAAAATATTGTTTGCATGGTTCAAACATATTATGTTTCACCTTAGGCATACACTGGTAGAAGCAAATTTTAATGAAATTTTCCTTGTGTATATATATATTTTTAAGGCGCCAATTGGTTACTTCCATTCTTTTCCAATTCCTGCATGCTTGTTGGATACCATATACTAACATCACGTACCAAATTTCAACCGAATCTGATGAATTTTGCTCTTCCAAGGGGCTCCGGAGGACAAATCTGGGGATCGGTTTCTATGGGGGCTATATATGTAATTATGGACCGATGTGGACCAATTTTTCATGGTCATTAGAGACCATATACTAACACCATGTACCAAATTTCAGCCGGATCGGATGAAATTTGCTTCTCTTAGAGGCTCCGCAAGCCAAATCGGGGGATCGGTTTATATGGAGGTATATATAATTATGGACCGATATGGACCAATTTTTGCATGGTTGTTAGAGACCATATACTAACACCATGTACCAAATTTCAGCCGGATCGGATGAAATTTGCTTCTCTTAGAGGCTCCGCAAGCGAAATCGGGGGATCGGTTTATATGGGGGCTATATATAATTATGGACCGATGTGAACCAAGTTTTGCATGGTTGTTAGAGGCCATATACTAACACCATGTACCAAATTTCAGCCGGATCGGATGAAATTTGCTTCTCTTAGAGGCTCCGAAAGCCAAATCGGGGGATCGGTTTATATGGGGGCTATATATAATTATGGACCGCTATGGACAAATTTTTGTATGGTTATTAGAGACCATATACTAACACTTTGTACCAAATTCAGCCGGATCGGATGAAATTTGCTTCTCTTAGAGGGTCTGCAAGCCAAATTTGGGGTCCGTTTATATGGGGGCTATACGTAAAAGTGGGCCGACATGGCCCATTTGCAATACCATCCGACCTACATCAATAACAACTACTTGTGCCAAGTTTCAAGTCGATAGCTTGTTTCGTTCGGAAGTTAGCGTTATTTCAACAGACGGACGGACGGACATGCTCAGATCGACTCAGAATTTCACCACGACCCAGAATGTATAACTTTATGGGGTCTTAGAGCAATATTTCGATGTGTTACAAATTGATTGGTATGCAAAATTCAAGCGTGTTTTCGAGGTGATTACCGACGAAAACATCAAAAAAATCCACAAAATGATTTTGAATGACCGTTAAAAGAAGTTGATCCAGATAGCAGAGGCCTTAAAGATATCAAAGGAACGTATTGGTCATATCATTCATCAATATTTGGATATGCGGAAGCTCTGTGCAAAATGGGTGCCGCGCGAGCTCACATTTGACCAAAAACAACAACGTGTTGATGATTCTGAGCGGTGTTTGCAGCTGTTAACTCGTAATACACCCGAGTTTTTTCATCGATATGTGACAATGGATGAAACATGGCTCCATCACTACACTCCTATCGTCCAATCGACAGTCGGCTGAGTGGACAGCGACCGGCTGAGTGGCCTCTGTTTTTTGGGATGCGCATGGAATAATTTTTATCGATTATCTTGAGAAGAGAAAAACCATCAACAGTGACTATTATATGGCGTTATTGGAGCGTTTGATGGTCGAAATCGCGGCAAAACGTCCCCATATGAAGAAGAAACAAGTATATACGGCCGTAAGTTCGGCCAGGCCGAAGCTTATGTACCCTCCATCATGGATTGCGTAGAAACTTCATCTAAACACTGCCATCCACAATCGAATTACTTAAGTTGCGGTAACGCTTGCCGATGGCAAGGTATCTTAAAACCTCCTAACACCATCTTCTAAATTGTATGTAAGTCCATACGTGATATATATTAAATCAAAAAAGATCGATCCAATACGTATATAATTCAGTTTGACAAAGTAGACATAAAATTTTGACAAAATTTTCTACAGAAATAAAATTTTAACAAAATTTTCTATAGAAATAAAATTTTCACAAAATTTTCTATAGAAATAAAAATTTTGACAAAATTTTCTATAGAAAGAAAATTTTGACAAAAATTTCTAAAGAAATAAAATTTAAACAAAATTTTCTATAGAAATAAACTTTTGACAAAATTTTCTATAGAAATAAAATCTTGGTAGATTATTTTTGGCTCTAGTGGCAGCCATGATTACGAACCGATATGGACCAATTTTTTTGTGATTGGACCAATTTTGGTATGGTTGTTAGCGACCATATACAAACACCACGTGCCTAATTTGAACCGGATCGGATGAATTTTGCTCCTCCAAGAGGCTCCGGAGGTCAAATCTGGAGAATGTTTTATATGGGGGCTATATATAATTATGGACCGATATGGACCAATTCTGGCACGGTTGTTAAAGATCATATACTAACACTATGTTCCAAATTACAACCGGATTGGATAAAATTTGCTTCTCTTGGAGACTTCGCAAGCCAAATCTGGGGATCGGTTTATATGGGGGCTATATATAATTATGAACAGATGTGGACCAATTTTTGCATGGTTGTTAGAGACCATATACCAATATCATGTACCAAATTTCAGGCGGATCGGATGAAATTTGCTTCTCTTTGAGGCTCCGCAACCCATATCTGGGGATCGGTTTATATGGGCGCCATATATAATTATGGACCGATGTGGACCAATTTTTGCATGGTTATTAGAGACCATATACCAACATCATGTACCAAATTTCAGCCGGATCGGATGAAATTTTCTTCTCTTTGAGGCTCCGCAAGCCAAATCTGGGGATCGGTTTATATGGGGGCTATATATAATTATGGACCGATGTGGACCAATTTTTTCACGACTGTTGGAGACAATATACCAACACCATGTACCAAATTTCAGCCGGATCGGATGAAATATGCTTCTCTTAGAGGCTCCACAAGCTAAATATGGGGATCGGTTTATATGGGGGCTATATATAATTAAGGACCGATATGGACCAATTTTTGCATGGTTGTTAGAGACCATATACCAACATCATGTACCAAATTTCAGCCGGATCGGATGAAATTTTCTTCTCTTTGAGGCTCCGCAAGCCAAATCTGGGGATCGGTTTATATGGGGGCTATATATAATTATGGACCGATGTGAACCAATTTTTGCATGGTTGTTAGAGACCATATACCAACACCATGTACCAAATTTCAGCCGGATCGGATGAAATTTGCTTCTCTTTGAGGCTCCGCAACCCATATCTGGGGATCGGTTTATATGGGCGCCATATATAATTATGGACCGATGTGGACCAATTTTTGCATGGTTATTAGAGACCATATACCAACATCATGTACCAAATTTCAGCCGGATCGGATGAAATTTTCTTCTCTTTGAGGCTCCGCAAGCCAAATCTGGGGATCGGTTTATATGGGGGCTATATATAATTATGGACCGATGTGGACCAATTTTTTCGCGACTGTTGGAGACAATATACCAACACCATGTACCAAATTTCAGCCTGATCGGATGAAATATGCTTCTCTTAGAGGCTCCACAAGCTAAATATGGGGATCGGTTTATATGGGGGCTATATATAATTAAGGACCGATATGGACCAATTTTTGCATGGTTGTGAGAGACCATATACCAACATCATGTACCAAATTTCAGCCGGATCGGATGAAATTTTCTTCTCTTTGAGGCTCCGCAAGCCAAATCTGGGGATCGGTTTATATGGGGGCTATATATAATTATGGACCGATGTGAACCAATTTTTGCATGGTTGTTAGAGACCATATACCAACACCATGTACCAAATTTCAGCCGGATCGGATGAAATTTGCTTCTCTTTGAGGCTCCGCAACCCATATCTGGGGATCGGTTTATATGGACGCCATATATAATTATGGACCGATGTGGACCAATTTTTGCATGGTTATTAGAGACCATATACCAACATCATGTACCAAATTTCAGCCGGATCGGATGAAATTTGCTTCTCTTTGAGGCTCCGCAAGCCAAATCTGGGGATCGGTTTATATGGGGGCTATATATAATTATGGACCTATGTGGACCAATTTTTTCATGACTGTTGGAGACAATATACCAACACCATGTACCAAATTTCAGCCGGATCGGATGAAATATGCTTCTCTTAGAGGCTCCACAAGCTAAATATGGGGATCGGTTTATATGGGGGCTATATATAATTAAGGACCGATATGGACCAATTTTTGCATGGTTGTTAGAGACCATATACCAACATCATGTACCAAATTTCAGCCGGATCGGATGAAATTTTCTTCTCTTTGAGGCTCCGCAAGCCAAATCTGGGGATCGGTTTATATGGGGGCTATATATAATTATGGACCGATGTGAACCAATTTTTGCATGGTTGTTAGAGACCATATACCAACACCATGTACCAAATTTCAGCCGGATCGGATGAAATTTGCTTCTCTCTTAAGCTCCGCAAGCCAAATCTGGAGATCGGTTTATATGGGGGCTATATATAATTATGGACCGATGTGGACCAATTTTTGCATGGTTGTTAGAGACCATATACCAACACCATATACCAAATTTCAGCCGGATCGGATGAAATATGCTTCTGTTAGAGGCTCCACAAGCCAAATCTGGAGATCGGTTTATATGGGGGCTATATATAATTATGGACCGACGTGGACCAATTTTTGCATGGTTGTTAGAGACTGCATACCAACACCATATACCAAATTTCAGCTGGATCGGATAAAATATGCTTCTGTTAGAGGCTCCACAAGCCAAATCTGAGGGTCCCTTTATATGGTGGCTATACGTAAAAGTGGACCGATATGACCCATTTTCAATACCATCCGACCTACATCGATAACAACTACTTGTGCCAAGTTTCAAGTCGATAGCTTGTTTCGTTCGGAAGTTAGCGTGATTTCAACAGACGGACGGACGGACGGACGGACGGACGGACGGACGGACGGACGGACGGACGGACGGACATGCTTAGATCGACTCAGAATTTCACCACGACCCAGAATATATATACTTTATGGGGTCTTAGAGCAATATTTCGATGTGTTACAAACGGAATGACAAAGTTAATATACCCCCATCCTATGATGGAGGGTATAAAAAGTGTTGTTCCACCAAGACAACGCACCGTGCCACAAGTCATTGAGAACGATGGCAAAAATTCATGAATTGGGCTTCGAATTGCTTCCCCACCCACCGTATTCTCCAGATCTGGCCCCCAGCGACTTTTTCTTGTTCTCAGACCTCAAAAGGATGCTCGCAGGGAAAAAATTTGGCTGCAATGAAGGGGTGATCGCCGAAACTGAGTCCTATTTTGAGGCAAAACCGAAGGAGTACTACCAAAATGGTATCAAAAAATTGGAAAGTCGTTATAATCGTTGTATCGCTCTTGAAGGGAACTGTGTTGAATAATAAAAACGAATTTTGACAAAAAAAATTGTTTTTCTTTGTTAGACCGGGGACTTATCAGCCAACCTTATATGCTTGCACATAAAAATATTGTGTTTAAAAATTAGACTTCCAAACATATAACTTTTACACCCAAACATATGAAAAACAGTATTTTTCTTCCGTGCAGCTTAAGTCCAATCGTCCTCACAATTGGCATAGGATCTTACATCGACTCAAAGATAATCCCAAACACATTATCACGATTGAACTTCATCATGAATAGCTTTATTATTGAATGCAATAGATCAGAATGCTTTTGTAAGATTGTAAACAATACAATAAACTGTTACTGGAATAAATCGGTTACCTGTCAGATGTGAGGCTTAGAAATGATCGCAACTTGCTTGCAATACATATCAACCACACTGTATAGCGATATTTATATGTTGATGACTATTATAGATAGTGTGTATGCTTATAAAACGAATGGTCCCTGGTTCGATTCTCCGTCTCGTCAAAATCTATAATTTTAATATACTTTATGAAATCTGATATATCCTTCTAATGGGTTATTTGTTTTAGATCTGTAGGAAAATTAAAAAAAAAACACACACACACATAAACTTCAGAAAAATGTATAAGATCATTATTTGAATCGATAGTACGCTCCATGTAATTTAATATTTGAAGATTATTTCATGCAAATGTTGACCACGACTACGCCTCGGATGGTCCATGTGTTTAGTCCAATTGTAGTATAGTTTTTGGAACATTTCGGTTGAATTTTATTTCATCTCTAAAAGACATCCTTATCTCAGATAAATGAAACCTACTCAGCATTATCCATAGATTTTCTTAAGTACTTTAGATGAAAAAGTTTCTTGCCAGAGCTCTTGTCGATAGCATTTTCGTCACACTATGCAAAGAAAACCAACTTGAAAATTCAACTTAAAGACCAAAAAAATAATGACATGATGGCATGACCACAAGCACTTGTATGTCTACCTCAGCATTCAGTTATGTCCAATTTCGTGCCACTGATGATATTTTCCAAATCTTTGCCATAGTTATTATTTAAAAAAAAATCATTTTTTTTTGTTATTTAATTTCTGACAATACCAACAATAATGGCTTCAAAAATCCAACAGCCAAATAGTCCCCTATCCCCCGCCTACACACCATTCATCCATCTCAACCAGCCAGCCAACTGGTGTAACCATAAATATTGGCATTTGTGAGTAGTTTAGTTTAGAACTTTTCCATTTGGGAAATTTAATTGCAAACCCCTAACAACAGTGGCAACCACTATCAGCCGCCCCCTTAAACATCATCGTCATCATCATTGTTATTCTTGTTGTTGACGATGTCGTTGTCGTTGCAATCACGGTGAACAAGAGCAAAAACCTCCAAGGCACCAAAGAAGGGCCCTTGCCATCAACCACACACACTACTACACCAATCGTCTTGATGTGGAACACAAGCACGAAAAACCTCAATAAGTTTTTCCATCAATTTAACCTCGAATACATGCAACTAAATAGAGCCGCTCACCTAGAAGAAATAGCGTAAATAATTTCTTTTGCTCTTCCTCTCTCCTTCTCTTACGCTCTCTAGGCCTATCAATGGTTTGATGGGCTTTTGGGTAAATGAATTTCTATGGAAATATATGAGACAATAGAAATATGACCTTTGAAAGTTTTTGTCATAATAAGCTAATTTTTTTTAACTGTATGAAGATTCTGGAATAAAGAGCACATTTTTCGTAAAGATATAAAAAATTTCTTCAATTTGAATAAAGGATTTCATTATCCGTGATTCTATTCAAAGTATATTAGGTGAGGATGAAAAAAGAATTGTTGGATTGGAACACCACTAGCTACTCAAATAACGAAATTTTTCATTGAACTAACGGTAATGGTAACTTTTGTTATTATCTATGTTTATAATATAAATAATATATCCAAAAATAATAATATTTCAAGAATAAAATAATAAAAAGCAATAACACCAGCTTTTTCCACAAAAAAAAAAATATTCTGCTCAATTTTTAATTAAATAAATACCCACGGGTGGCAATTTCTTTGGTATTTTTCCATTGTTGTGGGATTTTATTGCATACCCAAAAATCAGGCTTTATTTCGTTATGAAGAAAAACCCCTAAGTATTGGGCGTTATTTCATTTGCATTTTGAGGCCTTACTTCTTGGGGGCTTATTTCCCTCCACCTCCATTTATATACCCTCCACCATAGGATGGGGGGGTATATAAACTTTGTCATTCCGTTTGTAACACATCGAAATATTGCTCTAAGACCCCATAAAGTATATATATATTCTGGGTCGTGGTGAAATTCTGAGTCGATCTAAGCATGTCCGTCCGACCGTCTGTTGAAATCACGCTAACTTCCGAACGAAACAAGCTTTAGACTTGAAACGTGACATAATTAGTTGTTATTGATGTACACTGAAAAAAATATTTACGTGATATTAAAGATTACGCAACCTCAATTTTAGGATGCGCAATTTACACACTATTAAGGACAATATTCGTTAAAATAATGAAATTTTTATTAAAAGAAAGTTTATAATCTTTGCTTCAAAATTTTTTTTCATTAAATTTAGGACACACATTTTGTGAAATTTGCGTCCCTTCGTTAAAGTTGCATGTCTTTAAACTAAGGCAAATTTTCCTTAAAAGAAAGAAATAGAATTTTTGATTTAAAACTGAAACTGATTTGAACTGAAATATTGAATCTTAAGATTTAAAATAAAAACGCTGCAAATATATACTAAGACTTATTTTGAGGATTTAGCGTCTTTGGTTTAAAGTTTTTTTGGAATTAAGAAAATATTTTTTACTTCGAAGTGTCCGTCATAATTTGCATTTTTAAACTGCCATTTGTTTGTTCGTGAATAGCTTTATTAATATACACGAAAAATAGAATAAAAATTAGATAAATGAGATCTGTATCCCAATTTTAATTATATAGATCCTAGATTTAAAGCCAGATAGACAGCAAAAAATTTTCCTTATTTTAAAGAACCCGCATCTTTGGCTCGGAATCAATACCAAAATCCTTAAAGGAAGGTCAAAATCTTTGTATCCAAGTAAAATTTCTTTTGAGTGTAGGTCGGATGGTATTGCAAATGCGCCATATTGGACCACTTTTACGTATAGCCCCGATCCCCAGATTTGGCTTGCGGAGCCTCTTATAGAAGCAAATTTCATCCGATCCGGTTGAAGTTTGGTACGTGGTGTTAGTATAGTAATAAGAATTAGTCCACATCGGTTCATAATTATATATATCCCCCATATAAACCGATCCCCTAGATTTGAACACCGGAGCCTCTGAGACGAGGAAAATTCCGATCCGGTATATATGCACTTTTTCAAGTAAAAAGAGATTTTAAAATAAAGTCTTGAAAACACGGATGCCACAGTTGGTAGTATTCTACCAAAGTGGCAGATGTTTTACTAACTGGCAATCTCGATGTTTTGGTAGATTTTGCAAAACAAAAATTAACAAAATTTTCTATAGAAATAAAAATGTGATGATATTTTCTATAGAAATAAAAATTTTACAAAATTTCTATAGCAATAAAATTTTGGCAAAAATTTCTATAGAATAAAAACTTGGTAGAAATTTTGGTAGATTACTTTTGGCTCGTGCTTGAAAGACGCCTTTTATTTTTTTAACGTTTTTAACTACAAAGTCAGGACATAAGATTGAAACATTTTGGAGATTTATTAAAAACAAATTTGTCCTTAGTTCAATGGAATTTTCTTGTGTAAAAATACTCGTTTTAAAATCAAAGTCTTAGGACAAAATATCTTGAATTTTTGTATCAAAGAAATTCATCTTTTATGGTATGTATTAATTTCGTATTTTACGGACGCGTAATACTTGGGCTTACGTATAGTTTTTTTCAGTGTAGTTGGTATAGCTAGCAAACATTAACCGTTAGTCGGATTGTATAATTCGTTGTTCATTTAGTTGCATATTAATTTGGTTTGAAGTTTCATTTGACTCTTCTGGAATGGATGGGGTTTTTGCTTTGCATGGAGATACATGTTTGTGAACGTTTTGATAAAAAAAAAACTGAGTTTACTTTAAAAACCCAGCAATTTGGGTTATTCTACACGTTCTTCTCTCCATGGAAACTTTCACATAACTACCTACTGTGTGTCAAATAACCTTCTTTTCTCACACGCACACACTATAAACCCCATACAAGCTCTCTTAATAACTCTCAACACTTGCTAGGCGATGATGATGATGATACCACACAAAGCACGATGCAAGCAATGAAGATGTGAATGACAATGACTGACTGATGTGTGGTTGTTAGTGATTGCAACCATGTGGAATCTGATGGTGTCGAGAGTATATTGCTCCCCCGCAACTGTGATGACACCACCACAATGTCTTTGTGTAAGGGACTCTCTTTATTCCTGGAATAGAAAAAGCAAAGTACTTTAGTTACCCACTGTTTTGTTTCATCCTTTTTATACTGCATTGTGATCACTGGTTCCTTGTTTATGAAAAGAGAACTTGTTAAATTGTGATGTAAGTGTTGGAAGTGGAGTCTTCACTTCACCACAAACAAAAAAAAAAAACAAAAACAAGTACCTCTGATACTTAGAGCCCTTACTATGGAGAATGTAGGCCAAAGGAGTGAGAGAGAGAACAAAGGAGAAATTTAAATAATGAAACATTTTGAGAAGTTGTTTTTAAGGTGTTTTTGTTTGTTCTCACCCAACCACCCATTGATGGTTACTTAGAGGTGCATTCATTTTGAGCAAATTTTTCATGCAAGGGGTGGGGGAATAATTTTATGGTTTATGACATAACCATGGACCTTTTGTTAGTGGCTAATTATTAAGATTTCGTATAGGAGTAAGTGAGTAAATAAAAATGTATTTTCTCTATTTGTGACACGACAATTAAATACTCGTGAAGGCAATTAATGTATGTAGCCGTCACGAAAAGAGTCTTTGGCACAGAATGAAGCCAATGAGTTGGGTCACCGATTTTCGCCGCCACCGACTATTTTTAGCATGGTTTGGAATTTGAAATGCTTTACTTTTAAATAATGGTAATTTTTGTTATTATCTATGTTTATCGTAAATAATATAAATAATATATCAAAAAATAATAATATTTCAAGAATAAAATAATGAAAAGCATTAACACCACTTTATCAGTCCCCCCAAAAAAATATGTTCTGCTCAATCTTTAATGAAATAAATCCCCACGGGTCGCAATTTCTTGGGTCACAAATTAGTAATGAGGATTAACAACAGGGATGATGCCATAACCCCATTTCAAAAATGTTTCAAGAGCAAAATGCTTTGTTTTTGGATGGGGAATATGGAATATTTTTGCTCTAAAATGTTGTTCTCTTGTCAAACATGTAATGCTTGCCGAAATCAGATATATAATTTCCGAGAAAATTACATGATTGCTACAAACATGCAACATGTTAATTCTGCTCTCTCTGCACAAATGCACGTAAATAGGAGTAAAAGTGTAGCCTCTGTGGTCAGAGTGAAAATCAGGTAAAAGATATACAGTAACACACATAAGTATTGGCACACCAAATAATTTTGTTTAAAAACCGCATGTTAAAAATGATATGGAGCTATTTTAAATTAAAACAAGTATATACGGCCGTAAGTTCGGCCAGGCCGAAGCTTATGTACCCTCCACCATGGATTGCGTAGAAACTTCTTCTAAACACTGCCATCCACAATCGAATTACTTGGGTTGCGGTAACACTTGCCGATGGCATGGTATCTTAAAACTTTCTAATACCGTAATGTATACCACGTAGTCCATACGTGGTATATATTAAACTTAAAAAGGCCGATAAAATACGTATATAATTAAGTTTGACAAAATTTTCTATAGAAATACAATTTTGACAACATTTTCTATAGAAGTAAAATTTGGACAAAATTTTCTATAGAAATACGATTTTAACAAAATTTTCTATAGAAATAACATTTTGACAAAATTTTCTATAGAAATAAAATTTTGACAAAATTTTCAAAAGATTTAAAATTTTGACAAAATTTTCAAAAGATTTAAAATTTTGACAACATTCTCCATAGAATTAAAATTTTGACAACATTTTCTATAGAAATAAAATTTTGCCAACATTTTCTATAGAAATAAAATTTGACAAAATTTTCTATAGAAATAAAATTTTGCTAGATTATTTTTGGCTCAAGTGGCAACCATGATTATGAACCGATATGGACCAATTTTTGGGTGTGCTATATATAACTATAGACCGATATGGACCAATTTAAGCATGGTTATTAGCAGCCATATACTAACACCACGTTGCAAATTTGAACCGGATCGGATGAATTTTGCTCCTCCAAGAGGCTCCGGAGTTCAAATCTGGGGATCGGTGTATATGAGGGCTATATATAATTATGGACTGATATGGACAAATTTTTGAATGCTTGTTAGAGACTATATACTAATACCATGTACCAAATTTCAGCCGGATCGGATGAAATTCGCTTCTCTTAGGGGATCCGCAAACCAAATCTGAGAATCGGTTTATATGGGGACTATATATAATTATGGACCAATATGGAACAATTTTTACATGGTTATTAGAGAACATATACTAACAACACGTACCAAATTTCAGCCGTCTCGGATGAAATTTTGCTCCTCTAAGTGGCTCCGGAGTTCAAATCTGGGGATGGGTTTATATGGGGGCTATATATAATTATGGACCGAATGGACCAATTTTAGCATGGTTGTTAGAGACCATATACTAATACCATGTACCAAATTTCAGCCGTCTCGGATGAAATTTGCTTCTCTTTGAGGCTCCGCTAGCCAAATCTGGGGATCGGTTTATATGGGGGCTATATATAATTATGGACCGATGTGGACCAATTTTTGCAGGGTTGTTAGGGACCCTATACCAACACCATGTGCCAAATTTCAGACGGATCGGGTGAAATGTGCTTCTCTTTGAGGCTCAACAAGCCAAATCGGTTTATGTATATAATTTTTGACAAATATGGACCAATTTTTGCATGGGTGTTAGGGACCATATACTAACACCATGTACCAAATTTTAGCCAGATCGGATGAAATATGCTTCTCTTATAGGCTCTGCAAGGCAAATTTGGGGGTCCGTTTATATGGGGGCTATACGTAAAAGTGGACCGATATGGCCCATTTGCAATACCATCCGACCTACATCAATAACAACTACTTCTGCCAAGTTTCAAGTCGATAGCTTGTTTCGTTCGGAAGTTAGCGTGATTTCAACAGACGGACGGACGGACAAGCTCAGATCGACTCAGAATTTCACCACGACCCAGAATATATATACTGTATGGGGTCTTAGAGCAATAGTTCGATGTGTTACAAACGGAATGACAAAGTTAATATACCCCCCATCCTATGGTGGAGGGTATAAAAAAATATTTTAATATGGATTGTAACTGCATTATGCATCTAAATCATTTTTATACCCTGCGCCACACTGTGGAACAGGGTATTATAACATAAGTTAGTACATATGTTTGCAATACCCAGAAGGAGACGAGATAGAGGCATAGTGTCTTTGGCAAAAATGCTCAGGGTGGGCTCCTGAGTCGATATAGCCATGTCCGTCTGTCCGTCCGTCCGTCTGCCCGTCCGTCTGTCTGTGAACACATTTTTGTGATCAAAGTCTAGGTCGCAGTTTTAGTCCAATCGACTTCAAATTTGGCACAAGTTTCTGCTTTGGGTCAGAATAGAACCCTATTGATTTTAGAAGAAATCGGTTCAGATTTAGATATAGCTCCCATATATATCTTTCGCCCGATATGCTCCTATATGGGCCCAGAAGCCAGAGTTTTACCATGATATGCTTGAAATTTTTCACGATAAATCATAAATCGAGCGATAAATCATAAATAAACTTTTTCGAAGTTTCCTTAAAATTGCTTCAGATTTAAATGTTTCCCATATGTTTTTACTAACATTGTGTTCCACCCTAGTACATTAGCCGACTTATATTTTGAGTCTATATATTTTGTAGAAGTCTATAAAATTCTGTCCAGATCGAGTGACATTTAAATGCATATATTTGGGACAAACCTTTATATATAGCACCCAACACATTTGACGGATGTGATATGGTATCAAAAATTTAGATCTACAAATTGGTGCAGGGTATAATATAGTCGGCCCCGCCCGACTTTCCTTACATGTTTATTTTAGAAAAAATATACTTAAACTATAAAAAAATTAAAAAAAAAAAAAACATTTGATTAGCAAAAGTATTGGCACAGGTGGTTCTAAATTAGTTTTTATACCCCTCACCATAGGATGGGGGTATATTAACTTTGTCATTCCGTTTGTAACACATCGAAATATTGCTCTAAGACCCCATAAAGTATATATATTCTGGGTCGTGGTGAAATTCTGAGTCGATCTAAGCATGTCCGTCCGTCCGTCCGTCTGTCCGTCTGTCCGTCTGTCCGGCTGTCCGTCCGTCTGTGGAAATCACGCTAACTTCCGAACGAAACTAGCTATCGACTTGAAACTTGGCACAAGTAGTTGTTATTGATGTAGGTCGGATGGTATTGAAAATGGGCCATATCGGCCCACGTTTACGTATAGCCCCCATATAAACCGATCCCCAAATTTGGCTTGCGGAGCCTTCCGGAGCAGCAAAATTCATCCGATCCAGTTGAAATTTGGTACGTGGTCTAAGTATACGGTCTCTAACAACCATGCAAAAATTGGTCCATATCGGTCCATAATTATATATAGCCCCCATATAAACCGATCCCCAGATTTGACCTCCGGAGCCTCTTAGAGGGGCAAAATTCATCCGATCCGGTTGAAATTTGGCACCTGATGTTAGTATACGGTCTCTAACAACCATGCAAAAATTGGCCCATATCGGTCAATAAATATATATAGCTCCCATATAAACCGATCCCCAGATTTGACCTCCGGAGCCTCTTGGAGGAGCAAACTTCATCCTACCCGATTGAAATTTGGTACGTGGTGTTAGTATATACCATGCAAAAACTGGTCCATATCGGTCCATAATTATATATAGCTCCCATATAAACCGATCCCCAGATTTGACCTCCGGAGCCTCTTGGAGGGGCAAAATTCATCCGATCCGTTTGAAATTGGGTACCTGATGTTAGTATACGGTCTCTAACAAGCATGCAAAAATTGGTCCATATCGGTCCATAATTATATATAGCTCCCATATAAACCGATCCCCAGATTTGAACTCTGGAGCCTCTTGGATGAGCAAAATTCATCCGATCCAATTGAAATTTAGTACGTGGTGTTAGTATATGGTCTCTAACAACCATGCAAAAATTGGTCCATATCGGTCCATAATTATATATAGCTCCCATATAAACCGATCCCCAGATTTGACCTCCGGAGCCTCTTGGAGGAGCAAAAGTCATCCGATGCGGTTGAAATTTGGTACATTTCGTTAGTATATGGCCTCTAACAGCCATGTAAAAATTGTCAAATTTTATTACTATAGAAAGTTTTGTCAAAATTTCATTTCTATAGAAAGTTTTGTAAAAAGTTTATTTCTATAGCAATGTTTGTCAACATTTTATTTCCATAGAAAATTTTGTCAAAATTTTAGTTCTATAGAAAATTTTGTAAAAAAAATTATTTCTGTAGAAAATTTTGTCAACATTTTATTTCTATAGACAATTTTGTCAACATTTTATTTCTATAGAAAATTTTGTCAAGTTTTTATTTCTATAGAAAATTTTGTCAAAATTTTATTTCTATAGAAAATTTTGTCAAACTGAATTATATACGTATTTAATCGGTTTTTTTTTTTTTGTTTAATATATACCCCTTATGGACTAACTTACAATTTAGAAGACAGTGTTAAAAAGTTTTACGATACCTTGCCATCGGCAAGTGTTATCGCAACCCAAGTAATTCGATTGTGGATGACAGCCTTTAGTAGAAGTTCCTACGCAATCCATGGTGGAGGGTACATAAGATTCGGCCTGGCCGAACTTACGGCCGTATATACTTGTTTTTATTCCTTTATGTTTGATAACAGCATCAAGCGATCTAGACAATTAATGCACTATTTTTTATTTGTACCTATATTCTCAGATTCTTCCAATAAGACAGTACCAAATTTCATCACAATCGTTGACCTAAATACTGTTGTTTTCTTCATATGCTATGAAAACGTGTTAACTTGCAACTTAAATTTAAAAATTAAGGCTTGACTTCAAGTAGAAAATATTTTTGGTTGCAAGCAAACAACGCATTTAAAACAAAGTTTTGAAAGACATCTCCTGTTTTTATAGCCCATTTTTGCTTTGTAGTCAAGTTGTAAAGAGACAAAAAGTCAAAGACAATTTCATTAATTTTGAAGAATTTTTCAGAATTATTAATGCCGAGTTGACCTTAGTGAAACAAAATTTTCTTTCATGTGAAGACATAAATCATTCAACTGTAAGGCCAAACCGACTTCATTGAAAACTTTATCGACTTTTGGGCAAGGAGAAATGCTAAGCAAAATATACTCACACCTTTTTGTTTACCAAAGGATATAGCTGGAGTTACAGATTATGCTCCAATGGAAATTATTATCTTTATAATATATTTATTTAGCTGGAGTTGTCTTGGATTTTGCCTCTATTTGTTTTAATTGTTCTTTGGTGTTTTTATTTCAAAATCCCTGGAGAATACAACTCACAGACCCCCCATAAACAATGATCCGTTGTTTTCACAGTGTTCACATGTAAAAGCATATGTGAAGGTGTAACCCAGTGGCATTATAAGGGTATATGCATTGGACGGCATTCATTGAATTTTTTGTCCATGTTTTAAATAATATTGTACAAAATTCTATAATAATTGAAATTGAGCAACAGGCCATGTTTGATGATGATCCTTCAGTCCAGAGTCCACAACAGTTTCGATTCATATCGCATTCTCGATGTGAAGCTGAGAAAACTACTACTGCCTATGGTAGCCGCTTTGGTAAAATGGTTAACATGGCCGCCTTCAAGAAAAACCGAACACGGAAAACGTTTTAAGCCGTGGATTATCCCCGCTCAGTATTTCTGGTGACAGCTCTGAGAGATTTAAAACTTCTCTAAGTGGTTTTACCGTAATGTGAAACGCCGTTCGGAATCGGCTACAAAAAGGAAGTCCTTTGCCAATGAGCTAAACCGGGAATGTTCAATGAAAGTTTCACCTACACTGAAAAAATATTAACATGATATTAAAGACTATGTGACCTAAATTTTAGCATGCGCAATTTACAAAATATTAAGGACAAATTTCTTTAAAGTAATGAAATTTTATTTTAAATAAAATTCATAATCTTTAGGTTAGGTTAGGTGGCAGCCCAAAGTATCAGGCTCACTTAGACTATTCAGTCCATTGTAATACCATATTGGTGAACTTCTCTCTTATCACTGAGTGCTGTCCGATTCGATGTTAAGCTCAATGACAAGGAACCTCCTTTTTATAGCCGAGTCCGAACGGCGTTCCACATTGCAGTGAAACCACTTAGAGAAGCTTTGAAACCCCCAGAAATGTCACCAGCATTAGTGTGTAAATATAACCATAGCGATAGGCGGTAGGCGAACACTTATTTACGTGTATTTCTTATGGGAAGCCCAAAATCCGCGACGGAATACCGTGACGGCTAGCGGCGTGTCGCTAAATTAAGTGTGTAAATATAACCATAGCGATAGGCGGTAGGCGAACACTTATTTACGTGTATTTCTTTTGGGAAGCCCAAAATCCGCGACGGAGTACCGTGACGGCTAGCGGCGTGTCGCTAAATTAAAACTTATTCTAACTCCTTGGCGAAAACTGGTATAGTGTTGCCATCGCTTATAAATTTTTTTAACTCACCACTAGGAATTGCTGTTGCCTGGACACGTGTAGATTATTTTTTCTTGAAATAACTCAACAAATAACAAGCCATTGTATGTTTTTATTCAACTTCATTGTTTAATATTGTCAAAACATGCTGTATTGACAACAAAAACGCTAGGAAACGTGAAAAATTGAATTATTCGCCGTCAAGCTTATTGTATTTGCCGTTGCGGCAAAAATGTTTCGCCTACCGCCTATCGCTATGGTTATATTTACACACTTACTGAGGTGGGATAATCCACCGCTGAAAAACTTTTTGGTGTTCGGCCGAAGCAGGAATCGAACCCACGACCTTGTGTATGCAAGGCGGGCATGCTAACCATTGCACCACAGTGGCTCCATAATCCTTCATAATATTTGCTTCAAACATTTTTTTTATTAAAGTTAGGACACAAATGTTGGAAATTTGAGTCCCTCCGAAAAAGTCATATGGCTTTGAATTAAGGTAAATTTTCTTTAAAGTAAAGAAACACATTTTTGATTTAAAGAAATCATCCTTAAATTACTTGAAATATTGAACCTTTAGATTTGAGATAAAAACGCTCCAAATATAGGCTTAGACTTATTTTGAGGATTTGGCATATTTGATTTAAAGCTTTTTTTTTGTATTAAAAAAACATTTGTTACTTTGAAGTATTCGTTATAACTTGGATTTTTGACGCGAAAAGGGAATGAGAATTCGATTAATGAAATCTGTACCCTAATTTTATTGACCTTACACGCAGAGAAGAAACATGATTGTCACAATCATATTCGAAGAGCAAAATAATATGATAGCAGCTATTTTTGCGGCGACCATGTAACATTTTAACCTGCAACCATGTTGGCTCAGTGAACATGGTTCTAAGAAAAATGCAATTGTCCTCATCTAAAATGTTATTATATTGATAAAAAGAATTTTGTTTCCATTAAAAGACAATGGTCACGATCTAAAATGTTATGTTATTCGTCAAAAATGTTTTTCTTCTAGTTAAAAGAACATGGTCACAACCTAAAATGTTTTGATTTTTATGAAAAAACTTTTTTTCGTCGTCGAAAAAAGGACGCCACTTGAGAAAAGAAAACACAAAATCAACTTTATTTATTTGTTTTTATTTATTTATAAACTAATTCATTGTTTATTTGTATTTATAATGTCGTGCAAGCAAACATCACATATTTTTACACACTCTAGTTTGGTTCAATTTCAACAATAAGAAATCATTCCATATTTACCTCGTGCCCATCAAATGTACAAACACACACATCATATAACTGCAAATAAAAATAAATTATACCATATGTCAAAATGCAGAACAAAAACCAGGTACATTTGTTTCAATTACACTTTCCTTTTTTGTATTCACATAAAACCACGTGCCATTTCTGAATAAATAAATTAACACAAAACACAATAATTCCGTATTCTCTGTCCATTCCAAGACACAATCAACACACGACTGACGCGCAAAATGAAAATCGTGTGTACCTGATCAATGTTTTTATAAAATTCTTGTCGCTACAAAAAAAAATAAAAAATTAAATGGTCACGAAAACAATGTACATGGTCTTTATGGCCATGTAATTGTTGTAGACATGTCTATACGTAAACTATAAAAATACTTTTTTCTCTGCAAAAAAGTAAAAAAAAATTGAATGGTCAGGTACATGATTTTCCTGACCATATAATGGTCTCAAATTCTATCATTTAAATAATAGAACATGTTTGCGGCATTTGAGAACCATTTAAATGCTTATTGCCAACATATATTTTTCTCCGCTCGAAAATTATTTTTAAAAAGACAAAATACATGGTTTTCGCGACAATTACATACTCTAAATAAGCATTAAATAGATGCGCCAACCATGTCCAAACATGTTTTTTCTGTGCGTGTAGCCAGATAAGTTGCTAAAAAATTTCTTTATATTAAATAAGCCGCATCATTGGCTCGGAATCAATACCAAATTCCTTAAAGAAAGGTCAACATCTTTGGATCTGAGTAAATTTTTTTTAAGTGTAGTGCAACGAAAATGACAACCCAGCAAAAAAAACGTCGCCCAAAAAAGTAGTGAAAATGTTCTTTTTGGATCCGGAAGTGGTGCAAAATTGGCGTAAAAGCGATGAATGTAACATGAGCTTGTCATAGGAGGGATGTCCACCATTTTAACAGATGTTGCACTGAATTTGCATCACTTCTTAAGGTGTGATGCGAATTCAGTGTTTGGATGTGAATTAAAAAACTTTGTGATATTTTGACAAATAAAAAATTTTTAAAATTTTTTATGAGTTTTAAGCATTCTTACGCTTGTGTGAAACGTTTGACTTCAAATATTTTCAAAAATTCGCAATTTTCTAGAATGGATTTGGCATTTTTTTCCGCAAAATTTAAATCATTTTTACCATTTTATTAATTTTTAATCTGTATTTAAGCTATTTGAAACAAAAAATTTTAAATTTTTCATTCCTTAATCTTCATTTCAATTAGCTCGCATTTAAAACTGTAATTGAAATTGTAATTAATGTAAATTTTCCATTAAAAATATGAAAAAAGTGAGTTATAAAAAAATTGACTCAAATGAACTTCCTGTGCAGCTAAAATAAAGAACTTTTTTGGGAGGACATGTTTGGAAGTGTTTTTAAAGTTGTGCCTTTAGAAGACCTTTCAAATTTTTTTGCTGGGAAGGTATAACGACATGCCTTGCTATCTAATTACTAAAAACGAACGCTAATAATTTATGAAATGCTTATAAAATTTGAGTAGCATGTCAGCTATCGATGATTTAAACTTGAGATTACTCTGAAAAAATATTGTCGTGAGGCCAAAGATGTCATGTCCTAAAATACGAATGCGAATTTTGTTTAGCATAGAAGACGCATTTCTCTGCGTTTTTCCTTGTCCAGAATTCAATCAAGTCGTTTTTTCTTTCTAGTTAGGTGATTGGACATGACTAAGTTCAATTTGACTTTAATAATTCTGAAAAATTCTTTAAAATTAATTAAATCGCCTTTACATTTGTTGACTTTTGTATCTTGACTACAAAGCAAAAAAGCCTTAAAAAGTAGCACATATTTTTCATTACTTTATTTTATTTTAACCCTTATACTACCTTGGGGTCATTTGATGACCCAAATCGTATTTTTCAACACCACATATCTTACTGTTCGAATATAATTAACAATTTCTATCAGTCAGTGCATTAATTGGTAACATATGCTGAATTCATGCTGAGTAGTAAGAACTTTTAATTATAATCCAAAAGTAAAACGAATAAATGAAAATTTGCTTCCCGGAATCAATTACGCGAAACTTAAATTTAGAAGAGAGTTGTGTCTTAAATGTGTCCTTACTACAATTCTCCTCTTCTTTGGCTCGGAATCAATACCCCAATCATTAATTTAAAAGCAATATCTTTAGTAACGGGCATGCTTTTTTAGTGTATATTCATTTAAAGCCTAGCAAAATATATGTCAATTTCCTTAAAATAAAAAAAAATCCTGAGGCCAGGCTAATTGACCCACTGAGCTTCAACTCCATTTACCTGTTTATTATTGGGTTAGTTTGTAGAGTGTGTCATATCGAGCCAGTTGCTGTTATTTTGCTTTCCAAGTTACAGTCAACTTGTTACGAGTTCATCTACCCGTGGGGCATTTTACGCTAGCAAACCTATGGCTGACTTGTTAGGCTACAGAAGAGAACTCACACACACATACACACCCATATTCTATATGTTCCATATAAAACATTCACACACCCACACACACACACATATATATATATATTATATGAATGTCCTGTTTTCCTAAAGGATACCCATCAAGAGTAAAACAAACAAATTGCAGAACATTTCCAACAACTTTGCAATAGAACTTGGCCAAAGAGCTAGAGCGGGAGGAGAGAGCGGAACACATTTTCCCAGTCATACGCTCGATTTATTCTATTCCAAATGAAAGGAGTTTTACAAACACGGATACTTAGTCGGATGAATGTTGTCATAGCTTATCCTCATAAAGGATAACATTCCCCAGATGATGGTTGCTTGTTTTATTATGCGGACGTTGATGTTGGCTGGATGGATGGAGATGGTGATAGAGATACTAGATGCAGGTGTTTTTCCTAGCTGCTGCTTTAAAGAACACCCAACAACAATGAGGACAACGCCCACAACTTATTGGGCTTTCACATTTCCGAAAAAATGTTTTGTACATGGCTCTCATACTCTCATACCTATGGACAGGCTTGAACATGTTTTGGCTATCATTCATGTTTGGTTAGTGGACATGGTGAAAGACAACATGGATTAGTGGACAAGGACAAATGACAACTCTTTTATGTTTTTCGTTTTTTGTCTTTTTTTTTTGTGTAAAGGAATAGGTTTAGTGTTGAAAAAATGCGATGTTATTTCGTAGATAAATTATATTTTCCCAACCTGGTCTTTGAATATTTTGTATGGAATTTTTGTAAAGGTCTTTTAGAAAAAAAAATTTTAAATGTAAGGTACATGGAGGAGTTCTATCACCTCTTCTTTGGAATGTTGCTATAAATAACCTTCTGGTTTCCCTAGAAAAAGAAAGGATAAAATTGGTGGAATACTCAGATGATGTGGCGCTAGCAGTCAGGGGAAAATTGCCATCCACATTCAGAAATCTTATACAGAGAGCTCTCCGGATGACGGAGAAACGAGCGAAAGATAATGGTCTTGGGGTAAATCCAGCAAAGACAGAACTAGTCATGTACTGCAAAGATCGCAAAACACCCACGGTTAGGCCAATTTCCTTAGGGGGTATTGAAATTCCCTTTGGTGAGTGTGCAAAATACCTTGGCGTTAGTTTGGACAGGAAACTGAATTTTAGGCTTAATATTGAAGAAAGGGCGAGAAAAGCCACGGTAGCTTTGTACTCGTGCAAAATGGTAATAGGGAAAAAGTGGGGACTAAAACCAAAAATTGTGCATTGGCTATACATGGCAGTGGTTAGACCTATAATGCTATATGGTGTTGTAGTCTGGTGGCCGGCACTTCACCAGCCAACAAGTTTATACAAAGTTCAGCGTATGTCGTGCTTGTGTATCTCAGGTACATTCAGCAAGACAGGAACAAATTCCCTTAATGTCATACTGCATCTATTGCCTTAGGACATTTTGGCCAAACAGTCAGCTGCAACGACGGCTGTGCGGTTGCGCGAGCTATCGCTGTGATCGAAAAAAAGTTACGGTCACAGTTCGGTCCTCAAAATAATGCCAGATTTGCCTAACGTAGTGGATTACACTTTGGCGAGACCACTTTTCGACAAAAAGTTTGAGACTCTAATTCCCAACAGTGAGGCGTGATGTATACGGACCCCGGGGAATAAAAGATTTATAGATTTCTACACTGATGGCTCCAAATTGGATGGCCAAGTGGGTTTCGGAGTATATTCTAAAGATCTGGAACTTCGAATAGCGAAAAGATTACCTGATCACTGTAGTGTTTTCCAGGCTGAAATATTAGCAATAAGAGAAGTGGTGAACTGGCTGAGAAGTAATGCTCCAAGCTATATTGGCATTAATATATACTCAGACAGTCAACCTGCAATAAAATCCTTGGACTCTGTGTTCCTCAACTCGAAAACGGCAACCGACTGCCGCAAATCTCTCAATGAGATGGCTGAGCAGCACAATATTCACCTAATATGGGTGCCTGGCCATAGGAACATACCGGGGAACTGCGAAGCAGATGAGCTAGCAAGGCTAGGAACTACCTTCCATATTCCAGGGGAACTAGAATCTGCTGGTATGCCTCTGGCTACCTGCAAGCTCTTACTGCGTGAGAAGGCTGTCATGATGGCAAATGTTCGATGGGAGAATTGCAAGGGTTGTAACGACACCAAGCAAATATGGCCCCATTTAAACTTAAACCGCACACTAGATATGCTAGTGTTCTCGAGACGCCAGATATCACTTCTGATATCTGCTATAACGGGTCGCTGCCTGATAAGCGATTTTGCAAAAACTATTGCTGCGAAGTATAATGAATATTGTATGAGCTGTCATGATGCGGAGGAAAAGGAATCGAATAAACACCTCATGTGTGAGTGTCCTGCATTTTGTGTAAGGCGTAAGCAAATTTTAGGGGCATATAGCTTCAGATTACTGGCGGACCTGGAAAACGTTAACTTAAGCAGTCTGCTAATGTTTTTGAAACAATCTGGTTGGTTCAACAGAAGAAAATAATCGAGAAGGTTCAGCGGTTAAAACTAGAAGTGCCCATATGTAATAGGTACTTTTAGTTAATGTGGTATCACAATGGACTGAATAGTTTAAGTGAGTCTGAATCTTAATCGGGCTGCCACTTTAACCTAACTTAACCTTGCATAGGATAAGATCATTATATCGTTCGTCCATCCATTCGTCCATTAGGTCAGTTAGGAATGTGATGCATTTTCTAATCTATCCAATATGAATCCTGGGTCAGGAGGGATTATAGGTATGTATGCTTGACCTTTTTTCGACTAACTCCAAAGCAGCTCCTTCCGAAAACTACAACGTTTAGCATTAAACCAACTTTAAAGAAATCCGCTGACCCCTGGTCAGCATATGCAATTAGCTAAGGCGGAGAAGGAGGATTTGAGATAAAATCATTTTTTAACTTCTAGGTTAGATTAGGCATTTCGGCCTCACTTAGACTATTCGGTCCAGTGTGATAGCACAGTGGTGAATTTCATACTGCACTATATTTAGGTTAACCCTACGATGGGTGAGAAAGTCTCCGGAGACCTTTTTCATTTTCAAACTGTAATTACTCCTTGACCCCCACAAATATTCCAAGGAAATTTTTTCTAGAATCGTTTAAAACAGATCCGACCAACGTTCCAGTTTGAATTATAAACTAATTATGTGGAAGAAGATAGCATATGACATTTAATTAATTTTACTTATTATAAGACTAAAATATTTAATGGAAAATCTGAATAATTTAAGTGTTAAAAACAAACAATTTATTAATTTGTTGTTTTTTTTTTTTCATTTCCAGGATATATAATCGGCTGATAACCACTATCGCTAACCATCTACAATAATCATACAACGAATATTGTGTTGGAAACGTAGAATAAGAACTAAATCTAAATTAGGACTAGTATAAATGCTTTAAAATTGGGATGAATCTCAATCAAATACAGGAGACATCCCTAACAGAGTTGGATGCTATAAACACTGGAGGTCCTGGAGATTTTACATTCATTCGATTACAAGCGCAGGTAAGTCCAACAATGTATATTGTATGTAATTAGCGACAACTACAAACACTGAACAAATATTGTCAAAAGATTTCATGTCCTTAAAATACGAATGCGAATTTTGCGTAGCATAGAAGACGCATTTCTCTGTTATAGAGATTATTTCTTGTCCAAATATCGAAGAACTTTTCACTGAAGTCGTTTTGTCCTCATATTTAGGTGATTCTATTTAAAACTGGGTATATTTACATGAAAGAAAATTTTGTTTAACTAAAGTCAACTTGGCTTTAATAATTCTGAAAAATTCTTCAAAATTAATGAAATCGTCTTAAAATTTTTGACTTTTTTGTATCCTGTTTACAAGGCAAAAAGTGATCAAAATAGGATATGTTTTTCCATACATTATAAGCGTTTTACTTCAATCATACTCGTAGAACAATTTCTACTATAAGTCAAATCCGAATTTAACACTATTTAAAGGACTTTGATAGCACATGAAGGGTAAAGCTAATGTTTCCTAGAATCATGTACGCAAATTTAAAAGAGAATTCTACCTTTGGCTTGGAACCAATATCATTAGTGTAAAAATATCAGATTGTATTTCTATATTTTTGGTCAATATTTTTTATATTTCCGTAAAACTTTCAGGTCAAATAGCTGTCTTGTTTAAGCGAAATCACCGCCTATATTGATTATAAGTAACTTTAATTTAAAGGTTGCTTAAAATATCTTTATTTTGGAAAGACGTTTTCGGTACACATTTTCCAATGTGCATGTATGTTTGCATGTATGTTTGCAACATCCAGAAGGAGTCGAGGTAGATACAGATGTCTTTGGCAATAATGCTTATGGTCGGCCCCTTAGTCGATTTAGCCATGTCCATATGTCCATCCGTTTGTCTGTGAATAAATTTTTGTGATCAAATTCTAGGTCGCAATTTCAGTCCAATCGACTTCAAATTTGGCTCAAATATGGGTCAGAATAGAACCCTATTTATAGAACTAAGGTTCTGGATATGCACACCAAACTTGGTTGAAATCAGTTCAGATTTAGATATAGCTCCCATACATATATGTTTTAACGATTTGGGCAAAAATACCCACATTTTCCTAGTAAAATCGCCACCTCTAAAGGTAAGTACTATGTTCGCTTTTCGGGTTGAAATTTTCGCGGATACTTTATTAAAACAGTTCAATATAAAGCAGATAAATTAACTCAATTGATGTGCAATTTCTTGTTCCTCTAGATTTCGGCAAGACTTTACAGGAATATGTCTGTTTTCATTTATAATTTTGATTATTTCAGGAAAAGTAATCCCGAAAATAAAGTGATTTTCAACTCGAAAACCGAACATAGTACACACCTTAAGTCGAAAACGTGTAGAAATGACTCAAATTGTTTTATACTTCTTATACACAGAAAAAGCATGCCCAGTTCCAAAGTTTTTATACCCTCCACCATAGGATGGGGGTATATTAACTTTGTCATTCCGTTTGTAACACATCGAAATATTGCTCTAAGACCCCATAAAGTATATATATTCTGGGTCGTGGTGAAATTCTGAGTCGATCTAAGCATGTCCGTCCGTCCGTTCGTCTGTCCGTCTGTCCGGCTGTCCGTCCGTCTGTGGAAATCACGCTAACTTCCGAACGAAACAAGCTATCGACTTGAAACTTGGCACAAGTAGTTGTTATTGATGTAGGTCGGATGGTATTGAAAATCGGCCATATCGGACCACGTTTACGTATAGCCCCCATATAAACCGATCCCCAAATTTGGCTTGGGGAGCCTCCCGGAGCAGCAAAATTCATCCGATCCGGTTGAAATTTGGTACCTGATGTTACTATACGGCCTCTAACAACCATGCAAAAATTGGTCCACATCGGTCCATAATTATATATAGCTCCCATATAAACCGATCCCCAGATTTGACCTCCGGAGCCTCTTGGAGGAGCAAAATTCATCCGATCCGGTTGAAATTTAGTACGTGGTCTTAGTATACGGTCTCTAACACCCATGCAAAAATTGGTTCATGTCGGTCCATAATTATATATAGCCCCCATATAAACCGATCCCCAGATTTGACCTCCGGAGCCTCTTGGAGGTGAAAAATTCATCCGATCCGGTTGAAATGTGGTACCTGATGTTAGTATACGGTCTCTAACAACCATGCAAAAATTGGTCCATATCGGTCCATAATTATATATAGCCCCCATATAAACCGATCCCCAGATTTGACCTCCGGAGCCTCTTGGAGGGGCAAAATTCATCCGATCCTGTTGAAATTTGGTACCTGATGTTAGTATATAGTCTCTAACAACCATGCAAAAATTGGTCCATATCGGTTCATAATTATATATAGCTCCCATATAAACCGATCCCCAGATTTGACCTCAGGAGCCTCTTGGAGGTGAAAAATTCATCCGATCCGGTTGAAATGTGGTACCTGATGTTAGTATACGGTCTCTAACAACCATGCAAAAATTGGTCCATATCGGTTCATAATTATATATAGCTCCCATATAAACCGATCCCCAGATTTGAACTCCGGAGCCTCTTGGAGGAGCAAAATTCATCCGATCCAATTGAAATTTAGTACGTGGTGTTAGTATATAGTCTCTAACAACCATGCAAAAATTGGTCCATATCGGTTCATAATTATATATAGCTCCCATATAAACCGATCCCCAGATTTGACCTCAGGAGCCTCTTGGAGGAGCGAAATTCATCCGATCCAGTTGAAATTTGGTACATGGTGTTAGTATATGGTATCTAACAACCATGCAAAAATTGGTCCATATCGGTCCATAATTATATATAGCAAAAGTCATCCGATGCGGTTGAAATTTGGTACATTTTGTCAATATATGGCCTCTAACAGCCATGTAAAAATTGGTCAATATCGGTCTTTAGTTATATATAGCCGATGACTTATTACACAAAAATTAGTCCATATCGCCAAAAATAATCTACCAAAACTTTATTCCCATAGAAAATTTTTTCAAATTTTATTACTATAGAAAGTTGTGTCAAAATTTCATTTCTATAGAAAGTTTTGTCAAACGTTTATTTCTATAGAAATGTTTGTCAAAATTTTATTTCCATAGAAAGTTTTGTCAAAATTTTATTTTTTTAGAAAATTTTGTAAAAAATTTATTTCTGTAGAAAATTTTGTCAACATTTTATTTCTATACAAAATTTTGTCAACATTTGACTTCCATAGAAAATTTTGTCAACATTTTATTTCTGTAGAAAATTTTGTCAAGTTTTTTTTTTCTATAGAAAATTTTGTCAAAATTTTATTTCTATAGAAAATTTTGTCAAGTTTTCATTTCTATAGAAAATTTTGTCAAACTATATTATATACGTATTTAATCGGCCTTTTTTGTTTAATATATACCCCGTATGGGCTAACTTACAATTTAGAAGACAGTGTTAAAAAGTTTTGCGATACCTTGCCATCGGCAAGTGTTATCGCAACCCAAGTAATTCGATTGTGGATGACAGCCTTTAGTAGAAGTTCCTACGCAATCCATGGTGGAGGGTACATAAGATTCGGCCTGGCCGAACTTACGGCCGTATATACTTGTTGTCTTTACTTTAAAAATGTTGGTATTGATTCCAAGCCAAAGAAGCGGAGAATACAAGTAAGGATACTCTTAAGACACAATTCTCTTTTAAATTTGTGTACTTGCTTCTAGGAAGCAAATTTTAATTTTTCGCTTTCTCAGCTTTTTTCTTCATATGCTATCAAAGTCCTTTAAAAACGAGTTAATGACAACTTTATTTTCCAAATTAAGACTCGATTTCCAGTAGAAATTATGCTATGTTTCAAGTAAAAAACCAAAGACAAAACGTTTTCGGTACACGTTTTCCAAAGGTATTTTTCTTTGCGTGTACACTCAAAAATGGCACTATTCAAACTCATTTAATACGAACAGTCAACGAAATAATTATAAACGTGTTATATGTTCCCATTATTTACCTATTTCTATAGTTTCATACTCTCCATGGATTATAATTATGCATATAATTCTTTTTTTTCGGAAGAAATAAGCGTTGAAATAATGAAAAAATATATATATATGAAAATATTCTATGCAATTTTACCGACCATGATTTTTAAAGCGAATCAGTTTTAATTGTCCATGGACAGCCCACTTTGTGGCAAACAAAACAATGACTACAATCGACATTTATTCATAAATTTAGTTGTAGTTCTTCGCTATAAATTAGCTGAAGCGTTAAGTGAAATAAATACGAGGAACGTTATGTACATGTGGGTTCGGATATTTTAATAAAATTCTATATGACAGATTGGAAACGAAGAGACTAAGCTCATAAATTGCAAGACGCAAAAAAAGACGTCTGCAAAATGGCGAAACACAAACGTTGTTAATTTCTTACAACCGAAAAAACTAAAACAAAAACAAATTATTTTTTTCATTAAATTAAATAGTTTTATTCCAAAACTACAGCCAATTTTATTTATATAAAGTTTGTGGTTTTGTAGTAAAAATTTAATATAGTAATAAGTAATGCCGAAATCTTGCGAAAACTTTTGGTATATATGTGAAATTACATTATTTTTTCCAAAAGTTGGTTGTATTCATTTGTAAACAATTGGACAGACTAAAGTGGGTTGTTTTATTCCAATCTGCGTGAAATTTTTCTCAGGAAGTAGAATCAACATGCCAAATTTGGTTTTTGAAAATGGTTGAGTTATAGATATAACTTCCATATAAAGCTTTCGCCCGATTTGCACTTATATGCCCACAGAGCACGGTTGCCACAGTAGGCAGAATTCTACCAAAAATTTTTAGTTTTGTTACTGTTTGATTGGTTGGTAGGAATTCTTTATGTTCTAGTAGATTTTGCAATATATTGCACCCCAATTAAGAAGTACTTCTCAAAATTTCCTATAGAAATAAAATTTCGACAAAATTTCTTCTAGAAATAAAATTTCGCCAACATTGTTATTTATTTATTCAGGTAGTGAAAATAGCAATACATTTTTCATCTTTTTACAAAATACTAAAGAAATGGTATATACCTTAATTCTAGATTCAAGGCCGTATTCAGGGGGGGGGGTGATGAGGGGGATCAAACCCCCCCCCCCCCCCCGAAATGAATGAATATTTTTATATAAATAAATATATATTTTTAGCTGCATAGAAAAATCTTATCGAAGATGTTGAAGAAAAGCTGGAGGTTTTATTTTGAAAAACGCTTACCTATAAAAATTGCACAAATCATAGAATACTAGTTGAAAAGCCCGTCAAACGACGGTCAAAAAAACCAGTTGTTTTTGTTCCCGCACCACAAATTTCATTTTTGGAAAATGCATTTCTGCTTTTTAAGTGTGTTTGTTGTCCTTTTTGTGAACATGACTCGCTTTGTTTGGCCATAGCAACAACAACGAAACAGCCAAACACACATGTGCAAATGAAATTGCGCAAAAACTGCGAAAAGAACCTGCATAATTCAGCGATGGAAGCAATAAAGAGATATTTCCAAACGTGCATATTCTTTTAAAAATTTTGGTCCTTTGCCAGTTACTCAGGGATGGAAAATACAATTTTTAAGAAAGTACAAAAAAGGTATTTTTTGAGCGGAAAGGTACTTTTTACTAAATTTCAACAAAAATTTCACTGGAAGATTATTGTCAAGAGACTGAATTTTAAAGAAAATAAAATTTTGACAAAATTTTCTATATAAATAAAATTTTGCAAAAATTTTCTATAGAAATAAAATTTTGCAAAAAAATTCTATAGAAAAAAAAATTGCAAAATTTTTTCTATAGAAATAAAATTTTGCAAAAATTTCCTATAGAAATAAAATTTTTACAAAATTTTCAATTGAAATAAAATTTTGACAAAATTTTCTATAAAAATAAAATTTTGCAAAAAGTCTATATAGATTGTCAAGAGACTGAATTTTAAAGAAAATATAATTTTGACAAAATTTTCTATATAAATAAAATTTTGCAAAAATTTTATATAGAAATAAAATTTTGCAAAAAAAAATCTATAGAAAAAAAATTTTGCCAAATTTTTTCTATAGAAATAAAATTTTGCAAAAATTTCCTATAGAAATAAAATTTTTACAAAATTTTCAATTGAAATAAAATGTTGACAAAATTTTCTATAAAAATAAAATTTTGCAAAAAGTCTATATAAAAATAAAATTTTGACAAAATTTTCTACCGAAATAAAAAATCGATAATATAGAATCGCATTCTTTTTTCGACTAAAACTTTCTTGAAGTTCAATAAAATCCTGCTTTTGACTATGTCTTTTACAAAATCGAGATTTTCTTCCCACATGAACATGTCTGTTTTGCCATAGTTGTAAAAGACTATTAGCAAATAAGGTTGATAAAGACTTTCTCAAAATATTAAAATATTTTGTCAAAGCTATTGTACCATAAATCTGATATCGACTCAAAAATGTCTACACAAAAGGTACTAAATCATTCGCGGGGGTACTACGGTACTGACCAGGGTGAAAAAGGTTTGAAAAAAGTACTATAGTACTGCATTTTCCATCCCTGCAGTTACTACGTGCTCATCCGTACGTTAATTTTCAACAAAGAAGAGATTAAAGACGTATCTTAGAAATTCGACTAGCGAGAGTAGACTCAAAGGGTTGGCATTAATGTCGGTTCATCGCCGAATAAATGTGCCGACTGAAGAAGTCATTGATTTATTTGCTGCCCAAAAAGCCCGTCGGCTCAATTTAATATTATAAAACAAGTAAGGAAAGTCTAAAGTCGGGCGGGGCCGACTATATTATACCCTGCACCAGTTTGTAGATCTAGATTTTCGATACCATATCACATCGGTCAAATGTGTTGGGGGCTATATATAAAGGTTTGTCCCAAATACATACATTTAAATATCACTCGATCTGGACAGAATTTTATAGACTTCTACAAAATCTATAGACTCAAAATTTAAGTCGGCTAATGCACTAGGTCTGAAGCAATTTTAAGGAAACTTCGCAAAAGTTTATTTATGATTTATCGCTCGATATATATGTATTCGAAGTTTAGGAAAATTAGAGTCATTTTTACAACTTTTCGACAAAGCAGTGACGATTTTACAAGGAAAATGTTGGTATTTTGACCATTTTTGTCGAAATCAGAAAAACATATATATGAGAGCTATATCTAAATCTGAACCGATTTCAACCAAATTTGGCACGCATAGCAACAATGCCAATTTTACTCCCTATGCAAAATTTCAACTAAATCGGAGCAAAAAATTGGCCTCTGTGGTCATATGAGTGTAAATCGGCCGAAAGCTATATATTGGAGCTATATCTAAATCTGAACCGATTTCAACCAAATTTGGCACGCATAGCTACAATGCTAATTCTACTCCCTGTGCAAAATTTCAACTAAATCGGAGCAAAAAATTGGCCTCTGTGGTCATATGAGTGTAAATAGGGTGAAAGCTATATATGGGAGCTATATCTAAATCTGAACCGATTTCAACCAAATTTGGCACGCATAGCAAGAATGCTAATTCTACTCCCTGTGCAAAATTTCAACCAAATTGGGGTAAAACTCTGGCTTCTGGGACCGTATTAGTCCATATCGGGCGAAAGATATATATGGGAGCTATATCTAAATCTGAACCGATTTCAATAAAATTTGCACACTTGACTATAGTGCTAATTGTTCTTCTTGTGCAAAATTTTAAGCAAATTAGGGTAAAACTCTGGCTTCTGGGGCCATCTAAGTCCATATCGGGCGAAATATATATATGGGAGTTATATCTAAATCTGAACCGATTTCTTCCAAAATCAATAGGTATCTATTCTGAGCTAAAGCACATACTTGTGCCAAATTTGAAGTCGATTGGACTAAAACTGCGACCTAGACTTAGATTACAAAAATGTGTTCACGGACAGACGGACATCGCTATATCGACTCAGGAGCCCACACTGAGCATTTTTGCCAAAGACACCATGTGTCTATCTCGTCTCCTTCTGGGTGTTGCAAACATATGCACTAACTTATAATACCCTGTTCCACAGTGTGGAGCAGGGTATAAATATTGTATATATACCTATGCATAAATAAAATTTTCTACACATGAGATTATATGAATATTTTCTTTTTAAGTTGAACCGCCCCCCCCCCCCCCCCAAGTTAAAATCCTGGCTACGGCCTTGTCTAGATTTTCTATAGAAATAACATTTTGAAAAAAATTTTCTATAGAAATAAAGGTTGGGAAAAAATGTTTATATAGAAAAAAAAATTGTTGAAAATATTTCCCCTACAAGTAATATTTAAAAAAAAAAATTTCTATAGAAATAAAAGTTTGAAAAAATATTTGTATAGCAATAAAATTTTGACACAATGTACTATTGCAAAAAATTTTGAAGAAAAAATCTATAAAAATAAAATTTTAGCAACATTTTGCTATAAAAATACAAGTGTGACATAATTTTCTGTAGAAAAGAAAATTTTCTATAGAAACTAAATTTTAGCAAAATTTTCTATAAAAATAAAATTATGACTAAATTTTCTATAAAGTCAATATCTTTAAAAAAAATTATTTTTTTAGGCCACACCATCTACATTTTGTAGTAACTTTTTCTTGTTGCTACAAACTAAAAATATTTAAAACTTAGACACAGTAACAATTCAAGGAATACATCCATATAAATTGCCGCTATAAGAAGTGATCAAAAAATAATAAATAAATATTTCTTTTGATTATTTATTATTCGAGCTTCATGGACAAAGAAGATTAAGGAACTTGAAGAGAATATGCCAGATTTGTATAATAAAATCTTGCATTTAGACGTTAATCGCCTGTTTAAATTGTTTTCTTTTGAAGACACTTTTTTTCATAATAACAACAACAATTTTATCAAACACTGCAAAATAAGTTTTTTTATACCCTCCACCATAGGATGGGGGTATATTAACTTTGTCATTCCGTTTGTAACACATCGAAATATTGCTCTAAGACCCCATAAAGTATATATATTCTGGGTCGTGGTGAAATTCTGAGTCGATCTAAGCATGTCCGTCCGTCCGTCCGTCCGTCCGTCTGTTGAAATCACGCTATCTTTCGAACGAAACAAGCTATCGACTTAAAACTTGGCACAAGTAGTTGTTATCGATGTAGGTCGGATGGTATTGAAAATGGGTCATATCGGTCCACTTTTACGTATAGCCCCCATATAAAGGGACACCCAGATTTGGTTTGTGGAGCCTCTAACAGAAGCATATTTCATCCGATCCGGCTGAAATTTGGTACATGGTGTTGGTATATGGTCTCGAACAACCATGCCAAAAATGGGCCACATCGGTCCATAATTATATATAGCCCCCATATAAACCGATCCCCAGATGTGACCTCCCGAGCCTCTTGCTGGAGCAAAATTTAGCCGATCCGGTTGAAATTTGGTACGTGGTGTTAGTATATGGTCTCTAACAACCATGTAAGAATTCGTCCATATTGGTCCATAATTATATATAGCCGCCATATAAACCGATCCCCAGATTTGTCCTCCGGAGTCTCTTGGAGAAGCAAAATTCATCCGATCCGGTTGAAATTTGCAACGTGGTGTTAGTATGTGGCCGCTGATAACCATGCCAAATTTGGTCCATATCGGTCTATAGTTATATATAGCCGATCCCCAATGGTTGCCACTCGAGCCAAAAATAATCTACCAAAATTTTATTTCTATAGAAAATTTTGTCAAAATTTTATTTCTATAGAAAATTTAGTCAAAATGTTATTTCTATAGAAATAAAATTTTGTCAAATTTTTATTTCTATAGAAACTTTTGTCAAAATTTTATTTCTATTGAAAATTTTGTCAAACTGTATTTCTATAGAAACTTTTGGCAAAATTTTATTTCTATAGAAAATGTTGTCAAAATTTTAATTCTGTAGAGAATGTTGTCAAAATTTTAATTCTATTGAAAATTTTGTCAAAATTTTATTTCTATAGAAAATTTAGTCAAAATGTTATTTCTATAGAAATAAAATTTAGTCCAAATTTTACTTCTGTAGAAAATGTTGTCAAAATTTTATTTCTATAGGAACTTTTATCAAAATTTTATTTCTATAGAAAATTTTGTTAAAATTTTATGTCTATAGAAATAAAATTTTGTTAAAATTTTATTTCTATAGAGACTTTTGTCAAAATTTTATTTCTATAGAAAATTTTGACAAAATTTTATTTCTATAGAAAATTTTGTTAAAATTTTATTTCTATAGAAAATTTTGTCCAAATTTTACTTCTGTAGAAAATTTTGTCCAAATTTTACTTCTGTAGAAAATGTTGTCAAAATTTTATTTCTATAGGAACTTTTATCAAAATTTTATTTCTATACAAAATTTTGTCAAAATGTTATTTCTATAGAAATAAAATTTTATTTCTATAGAAATAAAATTTTGACAAAATTTTATTTCTATAGAAAATTTTGTTAAAATTTTATTTCTATAGAAAATTTTGTCCAAATTTTACTTCTGTAGAAAACGTTGTCAAAATTTTATTTCTATAGGAACTTTTATCAAAATTTTATTTCTATACAAAATTTTGTCAAACTTAATTATATACGTATTTAATCGGCCTTTTTTATTTTAATATATACTACGTATGGACTACCTTGCAATTTAGAAGACGGTGTTAGAAAGTTTTAAGATACCTTGCCATCGGCAAGTGTTACCGCATCCCAAGTAATTCGATTGTGGATGACAGTTTTCAGTAGAAGTTTCTACGCAATCCATGGTGGAGGGTACATAAGCTTCGGCCTGGCCGAACTTACGGCCGTATAAACTTGTTTTATAATAACAACAAAAATTTTATCAAACACTCCAAAATAAGTTGTTTTATTTGGTAGTTTTTTGGTAAAATTTTAGTAGATAATTTTTGGCTCGAGTGGAAACCGTGCCACAGAGTCCAAAGTTTTACTCATTTCTATTTGAAATTTTGTACAGGGTGTACAAGTGGCAATTTTACTATGCATGATTAATTTGGTTGAAATCAGAGGAGCTATAGATATAGCTTCCAAATATATTTCTCGTCCGATTTACACTCATATGGTAACCGAAGATCAAAATTTCACTTCGATTTACATCAAATTTTTCACAGAGAGTGGACAAACATGCCAATTATTACTAAAGTCGGTACAATATGAATTCAAACAGGTATATATAGAAGTAAGTTCGGCCGGGCCGAATCTTAAATACCCACCACCAAGAATCAAATATTATAGTTTCCTTTGAAATTTCAGGGGGGTTTGATGACAAATATTCTCCCAAGCAGAGCAGTTCAACTTGTACACTTCCCGAAGATAAATTTAAACATTTTACCTATGAAGACTATATCAGATTCTGGATTTATAAGAACGAGTTTTGTTTGAGTTTTAGAGGAATCATTAACATCTCTTGTAAGTGTGCAAGAAAATGATTAAATAACGCCTTGATTTGAAATCTAAAATCTATAGATTTTTACCCCAATTATTTAAATGATTACGAGAAGTAAAATCTGGAAATTTTACATTCAGTTTCAAGCAATTTTCATGATCAGTGCACCTTTTGTCCCCTCAAGATCGGTCTATTTAGGGGCCTTACCAACTGGACCGATAAAAACTAAATCCGATATTCGTTTTTAGAATCTACCAGTATATTTACAATTCCAGATTTCAAATTTTGTGCAAATTGGATAAAAACGATGGTTTCTATACGGCCAAGAAGTAAAATCTGGAGATCGGTCTCTATGGGAGCTATACCACAACATGGCCCGATACTCACCATTTGTGGCAAACCTATTTGTGATCCTAAAATACTTCTAGGTTTCAAATTTCAGGCAAATTGGATAAAAACTACGGTTTCTATAAGCCCGAGAAATAAAATCAGGGGATTGGTCTATATGGGGGCTATACCATAACATCGGCCGATACTCACCATTTCCGGCACAACTTTTTATGGTCCTAAAATACCTCAAGTTTTCCGATTTCAGGCAAATTGGATGAAAACTACGGATTCTAGAAGCCCAAGAAGTAAAAAATTTTCAATTTCAGGCAAACTGGATAAAAAGTACGGTTTTTATAAGCTCAAGACCCCAAATCGGGAGGTCGGTTTATATGGGGGCTATACCAAAACATGGACCGATTAGGTCTAACTTGGTCTGCTTGGAGACAAAAAACGAGTTTGTGCAAAATTTAAGCAAGATAGCTTTACTATTGAAGGCTGTAGCGTGATTACAACAGACAGACAGACATGCTTATATCGTCTTAGAATTTCTCTCTGATCAAGAATATATATACTTTATATAGTCGGAAATCGATATTTCGATGTGTTACAAACGGAATGGCAAACATATTATACCCCCGTCACCATTCTATGGTGGTGGTTCTCTTTGGTATAATTGAACAAGTATATACGGCCGTAAGTTCGGCCAGTCCAAATCTTATGTACCCTCCACCATGGATTGCGTAGAAACTTCTGCGAAAGACTGTCATTCACAATCGAATTACTTGGGTTGTGATATCTTAAAACTTGTTAACATCGTTTTCTAAATTGTGAGTTAGTCCATACGTGGTATATATTAGACAAAAAAGTTATGTATAGTTAAGTCTACAAATAATTACGAATCGATATGGACTTTTTGCACTGTACGTAAAGAGCCAGAATTGAAATACGGGAGTCGCTTATATGGGGGCTATATAGAATTATGCACTTGATATGTACCAATTTTTGTGCGATTGGGGATCGATTTATCTGAGGGCTATATATAACTATAGACCGATATGGACCTAGTTAGGCATGGTTGTTAACGGCCATATACTAGCACTATGTACCAAATTTCAACTCACTCGGATGAAATTTGCTCCTCCAAGAGGCTCTAAAACCAAATCTCGTGATCGGTTTATATGGGGGCTATATATGATTATGGACTCATATGGACCACTTTTGGCATGGTTGTTAAATATCATTTACTACCACCACGTACCAAATTTCAACCAGATCCGATGAATTTTGCTTCTCCAAAAGGCACCGGAGGTCAAATCTGGGGATCGGTTTATATGGGGGCTATATATAATTATGAACCGATTTCGATCAATTTTTGCGTGGATATTTGAGACCATATACTAACACCACGTACCAATTTTCAACCAAATCGGATGAATTTTGCTCTTCCAAGGGGCTCCGGAGGTCAAATCTGGGGATCGGTTTATATGGGGGCTATATATAATTATGGACCGATTTCGACCAATTTTTGCATGGGTATTTGAGACCATATGCTCACACCATGTACCAAATTTCAGCCGGGTCGGATGAAATTTGCTTCTCTTAAAGGGTCTGCAAGCCAAACTTGGGGGTCCGTTTATATGGGGGCTATACGTAAAAGTGGATCGATATGGCCCATTTGCAATACCATCCGACCTACATCAATAACAACTACTTGTGCCAAGTTTCAAGTCGATAGCTTGTTTCGGTCGGAAGTTAGCGTGATTTCAACAGACGGACGGACGGACGGACAGACATGCTCAGATCGACTCAGAATTTCACCACGACCGAGAATATATATACTGTATGGGGTCTTAGAGCAATATTTCGATGTGTTACAAACGGAATGACAAAGTTAATATACACCCCATCCTATGGTGGAGGGTATAAAAATGTGATTTTGCATCCCTGCTTTGTGATGTTTTATGTTCTGCTACATGTCTCTCTAATTCCTACATGTCTTAAGATCTCATCGTAGTTATTATTTCATAGATCGAGACCAAGGACTCATTTCCCACACAGCACCTGATGTGATTTGAACTCTTCTAGTTCGTTTATCCGCGTTTTGGATCACTACTCTATCTTTTCGATAACTTTTTAATATTCGCATGAATGTTTGCTTTTCTTCTTCACAATATTATGAATTAACAATAACATTGGAATGACACTATCATTTAAGCGGAAATATAATGTGGTAAAAAGTACACTGAAAAAACAGTGAACCCAACAGGGAGAAATATTTTGGTTAATTTTAGACAATTTAAATTATTTTAAAAAATTTTTAACTAAACAATATTACAAACGATGACATCACGCCGATATCACAAAAAAAGTAAATGTTTTTGAACAAATTCAAGAAAATTTATTAGATGTATTTAATTTTTTTTTTCAATTGCTAAAGAAAATTTTGTAGTTTTAAGGAAAAATTGCAGTTCAAAATTGCAAGAATGTCTTTAGTGCCATATGAAGTTCAAGATGGGCGCATTTGTATTAAAATTACGAATTTAGTAAATCTTTATCCATCATTTGTGTATAATTGTTTTCCCCATTTTTAAGTTCACTTATCTAACATACGCAAAAAATAATAGAGTAAAAGAAACTTTCTCCAAAAATAACAATTCAATGAACTAAAAAAAAAGTTAAATTGGCTTTAGTGAAATAGAGGGTTCACTTTTTTTGAGTGTAGTGTAACACATATTTTTGAGTGTAGTATAAAACATATTTTTTGCGAAACGAAAACGACCTTTATCTTACTCCCTACCAAATTTCATTAATTTCACCATGTGTGCAAGCTACTCCAGGTTTGATATAGTGGCCGCTCGTTATTTCAGGCTCACATGGATTGGTATTGAACCCAAAGTAGGCATACTAACCATTGCATCACAGTGGCTGTCACTCTCAATCATTGTGCTAATTCATCCTCCAATTCATTTCCTTCACTTATCACACCTCTCTCGTAAGTATCTAAATTTCCCCATAATTAAATCCCCACAAATGGGTAATGTGTTTTACTCGTCTTTATTTAATAATTGCGCAATTTGGGGAATTTAGTTGCTATTAACCAGAAATGAATGGCCACAAAGAAAAAAATGCCAAAGTGATGAGTTTTTAGCAAAATTCCTATGGAATCTCAACATTTTTGCCACTACTGCAAATTTGAATTGTTTTAATCTGAAGAGCAACAAGGCAACAGGTATGAATTCCCACAAAGCATTTTTGGATTATGAATGGAACCTGTGTAATCAGTGTTGTCAGTGGTCTGGCCAAGTCACTGAACATATGCCACTGCTCTTGTTGCTGCCCCACCATCAACAGCAATTGATGAAGCAATTTGTGATGCCAACAACCGCAGAACACTAACAGCAGCATCATTACACCTCGACACTAAAGATGCGCCATAGTTGAGCAAATTAACCAAACTAACAGCCACTTCAGTAGTGGGGCTCAGGGGCCATGATATATGGGCAAAAAATGTGGAAAAAATTGTAGCAACTACCGGAAGATATGCCGACAAGACCAACATTGGGAATGGGTGTTTGGTGGTGCTGGTAGTACCAATAAAAACCACAGGATTTTTCTTATCTTTGACGATGATGCACTCACAAAGATTGCCGAGTTATTACTTTAAAATGTGAACTAGGTATTCGTCTTTTATTTTCGCGGGAATAACTGGGGTGAATCATCCCAAGAGTATTTCTTCGTCCACGTTTTTGGTATGTTATTGCCAATAATTCTTGGAATACATGAAGACAATGCAATACCATGGCCAAATTCATTCTTATTGCAAATGTTCCAATTGCCGTCAAAGGGACGATAAAATTGTGTTGTAAGTATCCTATTTGGAATAAATTAAAGCAGTGAAGTAAAAAACGGTTTTTATGCGTATTTTTTAATATGTTTTCAAATAGTGTAGATGGGTTTTTTTATTTGAACTTAAAATCGTTTGAAAATATCGCAATTTGTAAACCTAACCATAGAAGCACATTAGTGTCAAATTTGCTACTTTTTTCATGCGATTGTAAGTCATTTTTTTGCCCGGCTACTAACTGCCATAGTTTTCACCTTGTTGTGTTTTCACCTCCAGTGTTAAAGTTGAGAATTTCTTAAAAGTGAAATTTCGCAGACGTAGCCGTTTTTGATGTAGGTCGGATGTTGTTGCCAATGGGCCATATAAGACCATTTTTAGATATATCCCCCATATAAACAAATACCCAGATTTCTATTCTGGAGTCTTCTGGAACAGCAAACTTCATCCAATCCGATTGAAATTTGGTACGTGACGTATGCAAATCGATCCGTGATTGGTCCACATCGGTCCATAATAATCCTTTTATTCGGCGGGATTGGGCATGCCTCTTATTGCACTCTGCCAACTAGCAACTAGTATTTTTGAGGTTATACGTACTCAGAATGTTGTCAAGGTGAATTCAATCGAGGACGTAGTTCTCACCAAGACGATTTTCTTGAAGGTCGTCCCAAATTAGAAAGAAAAAGCAAGTTCCGAAGATATATTATACAATTTTTGTGTATTGAATTTGTAATTTTATGAAGTTATGAACCGCTATTCACGTATACACCTTGATAAATTTTAATGCTTTCATCCAATTCATTTTGATCAGTACTATTTTTCAACTTTATATTTATTATATATTAATATAAGGATCCGTTTTTAATGTCATCTTTATCAAGTTCAAAAATTCGGCCCTCGTCGCTACACTTTTCTACAGAATACCCTAAATAACAATATTAATTAAACAATAATCAATACCACCTTCATAACAATCAAATTCTATATTTATCAATAAAGTTGAATTTCTTAAGCTGTTGAAAGTCTAATCCACAATTTTGTATCAGTTAAACTTAATACTGTTCACAATCAAAAAAGCACCAAAAGCACTAAATGAAAATGCCAGAAAGCACCAAGTTGGTGCTTTTTTTAAAAAGGCACCAAAAAGGCAATTTGATGCTTTTTAGAAATCAAACAGCACTAAATTTGTTGCTAAAAGCACCAAATTGGCATTACTGGTTAATGCGTTCAGAATCCATGTGTTCCAGATTGCTCAATCAGAGGTGCAAAAGTGCTTCGATATTTGGTTCATACTAGAGTGATCAAAACCGGTGGAAAAAACCGGTGAACCGGTTTATTTTCTTACACCGGTGGTCGATTTTCGTTAAAATCACATCGGTAGAATCGATGTTTTCATGGCCTCAACAACCGGTTTTCTGTTTTATTTTTATTGTAAATTTGCCAATTTAACCAAATACATCTTGGTATTTTAATAAACAGCAAGCAAACACTTCCAAGTAGGTACAACTTAAATTTGAATTTAAAACAAGTTAGTAAAGTAGAAAGTCGGGCGGGCCCGACTATATCATACCTTAAACCACTATTACAGAATTAGTAATCATAAGCATTTGTGGGGTAACATATGGGTCTGGGAGATAGTTGCATCTTTAAGAAAAGTTACATCTTTAAGAAAATTAAGGGGTACATGTCTATGGATGCTTTGTGTCAATCTGACTATAGCTTATAGTCAATGTGCCAGGGAATATGTTCGGTTTACCCTACAAGGACAAAAAAAGTTCCCTACTTTCCCATACATTCCCAAACAATTTTCCCTACTATATTTTTCGTTAAATTTAAAAAATTTTACAAAACAAAAATGGTTCTAAGAACTTTATTATCTTAAAACATGAATATGCAACGTATATAACTTAGAATATAAATTTGTATTACCACCACGGTTGCCACAGTTGGTAGAATTCTACCCAAATTAGTAACCTTTTTTGTTAAATCTCTATAAAAATAAAATTTTGGAAAAAGTTTCTATAAACAAATTTTTGTGAGAAATTTTTCTATAGAAATAAAGTTTTGACAATAAATTCTATAGAAATAAAATTTTGAGAAAAAAATCCACAGAAATAAAAGAAAGAATATTTTGAAAAAAATTTCTATAGAAATACAATTTTGACAAAATGTTCTATAGAAATAAACTGTTGACAAAATTTTCTACAGGAATAAAGTTTACCACACATTGTTAAAGATCAAGCCTTGCCGGCTTTTAATTTCCTCCTTTAGAGCCACCAAAATGTAAAAATTATTACAAATTGTGTTGAGTGAAAATGTCCTACATTGTGGCCCTACGTCCCTACAAGACGCTAAATATTAGAAAAAACCCTACATATAGGGAATTTCCCCTACTTCTAGCAACACTGGCTGTGTTGATATTGCGCCTACGGAGTTAGTATGCCACTAATATTGAGCCCATTATTAAAAAAGAGAAAATCGTTAAATTAGTGTGGGTAATAAATACAAATTTGTAAAAATCGAGCAATATTCTTATGTAAGAGCTACAAGTACGTATAAGTACGATCGGCTAGTACATCAAAATTTGAAATTTGAGTAGCATTGGTTAATAAATAAGAGTACTATGGCCAAATTTGGGAAAATCGAGCGATGCATATATATGGAAGCTATATCTAAATCTGAACCAATTTGCATAATATTTTGCGGGTTTTATTAATACCACAAAAGGTTACCTTGTGCAAGATTTGAGTAAGATCAGCTAAGAAATGAGGCCTGTATGGTCAAACATAAGGTTATTAGGGGCGAATTTTTCAAAATCGGGTGATACATATATGGGTGCTATATCTACACCTGAACCGATTTCGATGAAATTTTGCACATATAGTTAGTACTATAGAGGACTGGATCTAGCAAACTTTTAGTAAGATCGGTTAATAAATAAGGGTTCTATGGCCAAATTTGGGAAAATCGGGCTATACATATATATGGGAGCTATATCTAAATCTGAACCGATTTCGATGATTTTTTGCACATATAGTTAGTGCTATAGAAGACCACTTTTAGGCAAATTTGGGTAAGATCGGTTGATAAATAAGGGTTTTATGGCCAAATTTAGAAAAATCGGGCGATACATATATATGGGAGCTATAGCTAAATCTGTACCGATTTCGATGATTTTTTGCACATATAATTATTGCTATAGAAGATTATATTTAGCCAACTTTGAGTAAGATTGGTTGAAAAATAAAGGTTTTGTGGCCAAATTTGGGAAAATCGGGCGATACATATATATGAGAGCTATATCTAAATCTGAACCGATTTGGATGAAATTTTGCAGACTTGAAGGGCGATGGAAAAGATTACCTTTTGCCAAATTTGGTGACGATCCGTTTGAAAAAAAGCGCAACGTGACCCCATTTGTCGAAATCGGGCGATACATATATATGGGAGCTATATCTAAATTTGATCCGATTTCTTCCAAATTCAATAGCGTTTGTCCTTGTGCCCAAAAAGCTCCCTGTACCAAATTTCATCAAAAATCGGTTTACAATTGCGACCGGAATCCTGTGAACAACAAATACATGGACAGACGGACCGACGGACACCAAGCGCTTGATCGACTCGGAGGTGATTCTGAGTCGATCGGTATATATTTTATGGGGTCTAAAATCAATATTTCTGGTAGGCACATTTTTTGGCCGATCAAACATATTATACCCTTACCACTATGTGGTTTAGGGTATAAAAATTGCGTTCAACTTTTGATAAATTACCGAATTATTGATATGATATAATATATTTTATGAAAACTGGTTGAAATGGCTATTTCGGACATTTGTTTCAAAACACACCTTTCACCGATTTTAGAAAAACGTCCGATTTTTTTTTAACCGAGAAAAAGCTACTTTCACAAGTGCAATGAGTGGCTTTTAGGAATATTAGTTCTACTCCCTGTACAAAACTTCATGTATAAATTGGTGTACAACTTTGGCTTCTGGGACCGTATAGATGTTCGTCAGTCTCCCTGGTTGTCTGTTGTAATCACGCTACATTCTTCAATAATGAAGCTAAACTCATCTGCAGGCAAATCCAGCTACACGCAAAGAAAAAAAAAACGTTTGGAAAACGTGTACCGAAAACGTTTTTCTTTTGTTAGAGTTTTTTGAATTGCTTCGAAATGTATACACTTTTATCACCAAAAAAATCGTTTGTTACAAAATTTTTATTTTTTCAATAAAAAAAGTTATTTATGAACCAACAACACAGTCCATTTCGTTTATATCAAACACTTTTCTTTTCTGACTTTAGGTCTTTAATAAGACACATTTTACAGTTCATAGTAAAAATTTAATATAGTAGAGTGTAATGTTGAACATTTTTTCGGAATCGTCCAACCATATCTGGAATATATGTAAAAAAAAAAACGTTGGTCGAAGCAGGGATCGAACCCATGACTTTTGGCATGCAAGTCGGACGTAGCAACCACTGCTCCACGGTGCCCAACTAAATGTATTTTTCTGTTAAATAAACTTTGTTTAATCGGTTCATGGGCGCCGCAAGCTATGCTATATAAATATAACTTATATGGGTAATTGTCTACTGATGACAATAACGGCTACATAGCTCAGTGGATAGTGTGTTGGCTTACAAATTGCATGGTCCGCGGTTCGATTCTCCATTCAGGCGAAAGGTAAAAAAAAATTAAAAATTTATAAAATCGCATAATTTCTTCTACATTGTTTGTATTACAGAAAAAGGTGCAAAGAACTAAAAAACTTCGTGGAAGTGAGAAAGATGTGAGGGAAAATGCAATTAGCCAGAAAAAAATTTTTTTGAGTTAGTCTTTATGAAATTGTTTTTACATCCTGGAAAAGAATAAACGTTTATCACAAAAAGTATATACTTTTCTTCCAAATACACTTCGTTTCAACGAAAAGCAAATGAGAAACGAACTGTGTTTGTCTAAAATTTCGTTTGGGAGGAAAGAATTATTTTTTTGCCTGTATGGGCTATCCAGCTTTTGATATATAGCCCCATACAATTCGACCCCCCATTTTGGGTCTTGATTGTCTAGACAACGCAATTTTTACCTGATTTGCCTGAAATTCAAAATCTAGGGGTATTTTGGGTCTACACATAAGTACATCGAATATAGTGCGCATCGGTCCACATTTTGATATGGGCTTCTAGACTCCGTAATTTGTATCCGATTTTCCTGAAAATCAAAATTTAGAGGTATTTTTGGTATGCCAATAGGTTCTGCGAATATGGTGTGGATCGGTGCATGCTTTGGTATAGCCGCCATGTATTAAGTCTCCCGATTTCCCTTTATTTGTATATATGTTAAATTCGATATATTTTCAAGTAACCCTTCGAAGAGTTTTCAAAGGAAACAACAAGTGGTGGGTATTTAAGATTCGGTCCGGCTGAACTTAAGTCCGTATATACCAATGACAATGGTCATTCTGGTCTCCCGCTCACGTCAACATCCTATGAAAATGTTGAAGCAGTGAAGAAAATTATTTCGGTTAATCGTGGAATCGCTATCAGAGAGGTTGCCGGTGATATATTTATGTGACAGCGTCTCTGGCTCGGAAACATTACCTAAATCCTTATGTAAAGGTCTTTCGATTGAAGTAGACTTTCTGTTTAGATGTACTTATTACAACACCATTTGAAAAAAAAATTGATTTGTGTTCTAACATTAAACAAGTATATACGGCCGTAAGTTCGGCCAGGCCGAAGCTTATGTACCCTCCATCATGGATTGCGTAGAAACTTCTTCTAAACACTGCCATCCACAATCGAATTACTTAAGCTGCGGTAACGCTTGCCGATGGCAAGGTATCTTAAAACCTCCTAACACCATCTTCTAAATTGTATGTAAGTCCATACGTGGTATATATTAAATCAAAAAAGACCGATCCAATACGTATATAATTCAGTTTGACAAAGTAGACATAAAATTTTGACAAAATTTTCTACAGAAATAAAATTTTAACAAAATTTTCTATAGAAATAAAATTTTCACAAAATTTCCTATAGAAATAAAAATTTTGACAAATTTTTAATAGAAAGAAAATTTTGACACAAATTTCTACAGAAATAAAATTTTAACAAAATTTTCTATAGAAATAAACTTTTGACAAAATTTTCTATAGAAATAAAATCTTGGTAGATTATTTTTGGCTCGAGTGGTTATGAACCGAATAAAATTTGAACAAAATTTTCTATAGAAATAAAATTTTGACAAAATTTTCTATAGAAATAAAATTTTGACGACGATGAAAATTTTATTATGAACCGAATAAAATTTTAACAAAATTTTCTCTAGAAATAAAATTTTGACAAAATTTTCTATAGCAATAAAATTTTTTTTACAAAATTTTCTATAGAAATAAAATTTTGGTAGATTATTTTTGGCTCTAGTGGCAACCATGATTATGAACCGATATGGACCAATTTTTGTGTGATCGGACCAATTTTGGTATGGTTGTTAGCGACCATATACTAACACCACGTTCCTAATTTGACCCGGATCGGATGAATTTTGCTTCTCTTTGAGGCTCCGCAAGCCAAATCTGGGGATCGGTTTATATGGGGGCTATATATAATTATGGACCGATGTGGACCAATTTTTGCGTGATTGTTAGAGACCATATACCAACACCATGTACCAAATTTCAGCCGGATCGGATGAAATATGCTCCTCTTAGAGGCTCCACAAGCCAAATCTGGGGATCGGTTTATATGGGGGCTATATATAATTAAGGACCGATATGGACCAATTTTTGCATGGTTGTTAGAGACCATATACCAACATCATGTACCAAATTTCAGCCGGATCGGATGAAATTTTCTTCTCTTTTAGGCTCCGCAAGCCAAATCTGGGGATCGGTTTATATGGGGCTATATATAATTATGGACCGATTTGGACCAATTTTTGCATGGTTGTTAGAGACCATATACCAACACCATGTACCAAATTTCAGGCGGATCGGATGAAATTTGCTCCTCTTTTAGGCTCCGCAAGCCAAATCTGGGGATCGGTTTCTATGGGGGCTATATATAATTATTGACCGATGTGGACCAATTTTTGCATGGGTGTTAGAGACCATATACAAACACCATATACCAAATTTCAGCCGGATCGGATGAAATATGCTTCTGTTAGAGGCTCCACAAGCCAAATCTGAGGGTCCCTTTATATGGGGGCTATACGTAAAAGTGGACCGATATGGCCCATTTTCAATACCATCCGACCTACATCGATAACAACTACTTGTGCCAAGTTTCAAGTCGATAGCTTGTTTCGTTCGGAAGTTAGCGTGATTTCAACAGACGGACGGACGGACGGACGGACGGACGGACATGCTCAGATCGACTCAGAATTTCACCACGACCCAGAATATATATACTTTATGGGGTCTTAGAGCAATATTTCGATGTGTTACAAACGGAATGACAAAGTTAATATACCCCCATCCTATGATGGAGGGTATAAAAAAAAAACCTTTCTGTTCATCTAGATTATGGAGTAGTAATAAAGACCTCGATACCTAAAATATTTCCAATTAACTTTTCCCCATTTACACTGTTAGCGCAGAGAGAAACACAATGACATTGCTGTTGAACCAAGTGTTTACCTTCATTCCCGACAAATTCCCCAAAGAGCAAAAGCAACATTGCAACTTTTTTTCACACCTCTAGTGCAGGCAGAATGTGAAACAATTCACCGGAAACCATTAAAATTCCTGAATTGTCTCCTCTCGATAGCTTATCGATGAATGGCGCGCTTTGCTTGAATTGGCAAGGAAGTGCTTGATCAAGGTGACAGCTTCCTTCGAACACGATAGCTTGACCCCTTCATTGTTCATTCTCTTCTCCTTCCATTCTTTCACTTTGAGAACTTTTGGCTCTTTCTTCTGCTGAAATGCAAGAATTTCAACTATGAAGAATGGACCAGAAAAAAACAAACAGAGAAAATCCTCTTGCTTTCTTTACATTTTAATTTGCATACAAACCTAACGCCCCGCCTACCCCCTAACGGCATAATTGGAATGAGGCGAAAGAAAATCAATGGTAATTTTTCTTTGTCACTACAGTGTCAGTTTTAATGAAACGTGGAACATTTCAAGGCACAAATAAAAAATTCACAAAAATGAAAGAAAATCTCAAAACTCGAGAGAAGTCTATTAAAGATTAACAAAGCGAAAGACGTCAGCTAAATCTAAGGAAGTGCTAAAACAACAACTACACTGACAGAGGGGAGGAATCGATGTCAAAAGTGTCTTTATGACAATCTCAAATGAGCGTTAACAATTAAGCTATTGTCAGCCAATTCCCTGGAGCAAGGCCAGAATCTTTTGGATGAGAAACTAATGTCTAGCTATGCAGTTTTCAACATTGATTGTGGGGGGGGATGTTTTTATATTCATATATAATTTTGAGATATCTATTACCGTGGGCAAAAAGTAAGGTAAATTTTAAAACTTATATTTTTGAGGTGATGGGACTGTTAATGTCATCTGGGTAAAAATTCCATTTCAATATTGCTTTTATTTAATTTTTTTTTCACATATTTACGCATGTGTGATTTTAGCGGGAAAAAATACTTCCCACCAAGTTAGCTTCACAAAATGTTTGTGAGTACACTGAAAAAAAAGCATGTCCGGTTCCAAAGATTTTGTCTTTACTTTAACAATTTTGGTATTGATTCCGAGCCAAAGAAGCAGAGAATACACACGGTTGAAAAAGACTGTTTTTCATATGTTTGGCTATAAACATTATATGTTTGGAACACAAATTTTTAAACACAATATTTTTGAGTGCAAGCATATAATGTTCATAAACTAGCATAACATGTTTGGGACATATATGTTAATATGTTAGAACATATTATGTTTGGGACATAAAATGTTTGTAAATATAATATGCTTGGATGCAAACATATATTAATTTAGAAATAGCCTATAAACATATATGTGTTTAGTAGCTTGGAGCGCTATTTAACAGGGAGCGATATTGAATTAAGTTGGTGGTTGTTGCTTGTTATTACAAAATTAACATTTTATTTTTCCTTGGGCAATTGATCAGCTACTTCTTTGATCTTTACAAACTGTGTGGTCCGCTGTTCGAATCCCCGTCCGGCAAAAGGTAAATTTAAAATAAAAAAAAATCATAAAATTGAATAATTTCTTCTACAATGTTTGTATTGCAGAAAAGGTGCTAAGAACTAAAAAATCTCGTGGAAGTGAGAAAGATGTGGGGGAATATACAATTGGGCAGAAACAAAATTTTGAGCATTCAGGTCGAAAACCTATGTTGTTAGCACCTATATTACCTGTTTATTTTCATAATTCATTATGATTGTAAATATATAAATAAATAAATAAAATTTTGAGCACAATATTGTTTGGGAGAATTTTTTTAAGCATATAATATTTTTGGGTGCAAAATGCTTCCAAACATATTATATGTTCACATAATAACATATTGTTTTTTGGAAGACAACATTATTGAATTTGGATGCAAAAATACAAAATGTTTGGAACTTAGACTACCCAAACATATATTGTTTAGACCAATATGCTTTCAAACATATTATATATTGGAAGAGATCAAACATATAAATGTTTGGGCAATACCCAAAAATGTATATGCTTGAAGCAAAATATGTTTGGGAGTATATGTTACAGAAGCGATTTTTTGTGAGCGTGCAAGTAAGGATACTTTTAAGACACAATTCTCTTTTAAATTTGGGTTTTGTGTACTTGCTTCTAGGAAGCAAATTTTAATTTTTCGCTTTTTCAGCTTTTTTTCTTCATATGCTATCAAAGTCCTTCAAAAACGAGTTAACGACAACTTTATTTTCCAAATTAAGACACAACTTCCAGTTGAAATTATGCTATGTTTCAAGCAAAAAACGTCTTTAAAATAAATTGTTGAAAAACATATCCTATATTTGAACGATTTTTTGCTTTGTAGTCAAGATGCACAAAGACAACAAATTTAAAGACAATTTCATTAAGTTTAAAGAATTTTTCCGACAAGGAAAAAACTTTATATAAGAGAAATGTGTATTCTATGCTAAGCAAAATCTGCGTTCGTATTTTAAAGACATGAAATCTTTGACCTCACGACAATATGTTTTTAAGTGTAGATTTGTAGTTATAAAAAACGGATTAAAAAAAAAAACAAGTATATACGGCCGTAAGTTCGGCCAGGCCGAAGCTTATGTACCCTCCATCATGGATTGCGTAGAAACTTCATCTAAACACTGCCATCCACAATCGAATTACTTAAGTTGCGGTAACGCTTGCCGATGGCAAGGTATCTTAAAACCTCCTAACACCATCTTCTAAATTGTATGTAAGTCCATACGTGATATATATTAAATCAAAAAAGATCGATCCAATACGTATATAATTCAGTTTGACAAAGTAGACATAAAATTTTGACAAAATTTTCTACAGAAATAAAATTTTAACAAAATTTTCTATAGAAATAAAATTTTCACAAAATTTTCTATAGAAATAAAAATTTTGACAAAATTTTCTATAGAAAGAAAATTTTGACAAAAATTTCTAAAGAAATAAAATTTAAACAAAATTTTCTATAGAAATAAACTTTTGACAAAATTTTCTATAGAAATAAAATCTTGGTAGATTATTTTTGGCTCTAGTGGCAGCCATGATTACGAACCGATATGGACCAATTTTTTTGTGATTGGACCAATTTTGGTATGGTTGTTAGCGACCATATACAAACACCACGTGCCTAATTTGAACCGGATCGGATGAATTTTGCTCCTCCAAGAGGCTCCGGAGGTCAAATCTGGAGAATGTTTTATATGGGGGCTATATATAATTATGGACCGATATGGACCAATTCTGGCACGGTTGTTAAAGATCATATACTAACACTATGTTCCAAATTACAACCGGATTGGATAAAATTTGCTTCTCTTGGAGACTTCGCAAGCCAAATCTGGGGATCGGTTTATATGGGGGCTATATATAATTATGAACAGATGTGGACCAATTTTTGCATGGTTGTTAGAGACCATATACCAATATCATGTACCAAATTTCAGGCGGATCGGATGAAATTTGCTTCTCTTTGAGGCTCCGCAACCCATATCTGGGGATCGGTTTATATGGGCGCCATATATAATTATGGACCGATGTGGACCAATTTTTGCATGGTTATTAGAGACCATATACCAACATCATGTACCAAATTTCAGCCGGATCGGATGAAATTTTCTTCTCTTTGAGGCTCCGCAAGCCAAATCTGGGGATCGGTTTATATGGGGGCTATATATAATTATGGACCGATGTGGACCAATTTTTTCACGACTGTTGGAGACAATATACCAACACCATGTACCAAATTTCAGCCGGATCGGATGAAATATGCTTCTCTTAGAGGCTCCACAAGCTAAATATGGGGATCGGTTTATATGGGGGCTATATATAATTAAGGACCGATATGGACCAATTTTTGCATGGTTGTTAGAGACCATATACCAACATCATGTACCAAATTTCAGCCGGATCGGATGAAATTTTCTTCTCTTTGAGGCTCCGCAAGCCAAATCTGGGGATCGGTTTATATGGGGGCTATATATAATTATGGACCGATGTGAACCAATTTTTGCATGGTTGTTAGAGACCATATACCAACACCATGTACCAAATTTCAGCCGGATCGGATGAAATTTGCTTCTCTTTGAGGCTCCGCAACCCATATCTGGGGATCGGTTTATATGGGCGCCATATATAATTATGGACCGATGTGGACCAATTTTTGCATGGTTATTAGAGACCATATACCAACATCATGTACCAAATTTCAGCCGGATCGGATGAAATTTTCTTCTCTTTGAGGCTCCGCAAGCCAAATCTGGGGATCGGTTTATATGGGGGCTATATATAATTATGGACCGATGTGGACCAATTTTTTCGCGACTGTTGGAGACAATATACCAACACCATGTACCAAATTTCAGCCGGATCGGATGAAATATGCTTCTCTTAGAGGCTCCACAAGCTAAATATGGGGATCGGTTTATATGGGGGCTATATATAATTAAGGACCGATATGGACCAATTTTTGCATGGTTGTGAGAGACCATATACCAACATCATGTACCAAATTTCAGCCGGATCGGATGAAATTTTCTTCTCTTTGAGGCTCCGCAAGCCAAATCTGGGGATCGGTTTATATGGGGGCTATATATAATTATGGACCGATGTGAACCAATTTTTGCATGGTTGTTAGAGACCAACACCATGTACCAAATTTCAGCCGGATCGGATGAAATTTGCTTCTCTTTGAGGCTCCGCAACCCATATCTGGGGATCGGTTTATATGGACGCCATATATAATTATGGACCGATGTGGACCAATTTTTGCATGGTTATTAGAGACCATATACCAACATCATGTACCAAATTTCAGCCGGATCGGATGAAATTTGCTTCTCTTTGAGGCTCCGCAAGCCAAATCTGGGGATCGGTTTATATGGGGGCTATATATAATTATGGACCTATGTGGACCAATTTTTTCATGACTGTTGGAGACAATATACCAACACCATGTACCAAATTTCAGCCGGATCGGATGAAATATGCTTCTCTTAGAGGCTCCACAAGCTAAATATGGGGATCGGTTTATATGGGGGCTATATATAATTAAGGACCGATATGGACCAATTTTTGCATGGTTGTTAGAGACCATATACCAACATCATGTACCAAATTTCAGCCGGATCGGATGAAATTTTCTTCTCTTTGAGGCTCCGCAAGCCAAATCTGGGGATCGGTTTATATGGGGGCTATATATAATTATGGACCGATGTGAACCAATTTTTGCATGGTTGTTAGAGACCATATACCAACACCATGTACCAAATTTCAGCCGGATCGGATGAAATTTGCTTCTCTCTTAAGCTCCGCAAGCCAAATCTGGAGATCGGTTTATATGGGGGCTATATATAATTATGGACCGATGTGGACCAATTTTTGCATGGTTGTTAGAGACCATATACCAACACCATATACCAAATTTCAGCCGGATCGGATGAAATATGCTTCTGTTAGAGGCTCCACAAGCCAAATCTGGAGATCGGTTTATATGGGGGCTATATATAATTATGGACCGACGTGGACCAATTTTTGCATGGTTGTTAGAGACTGCATACCAACACCATATACCAAATTTCAGCTGGATCGGATAAAATATGCTTCTGTTAGAGGCTCCACAAGCCAAATCTGAGGGTCCCTTTATATGGTGGCTATACGTAAAAGTGGACCGATATGACCCATTTTCAATACCATCCGACCTACATCGATAACAACTACTTGTGCCAAGTTTCAAGTCGATAGCTTGTTTCGTTCGGAAGTTAGCGTGATTTCAACAGACGGACGGACGGACGGACGGACGGACGGACGGACGGACGGACGGACGGACGGACGGACGGACGGACGGACATGCTTAGATCGACTCAGAATTTCACCACGACCCAGAATATATATACTTTATGGGGTCTTAGAGCAATATTTCGATGTGTTACAAACGGAATGACAAAGTTAATATACCCCCATCCTATGATGGAGGGTATAAAAATGGGCGGACCACGCGGGCTATAAATACCTCGAAAAATCGTTTACTTTTGCTTTTGCAGCCTTCAGCTCTTGACTAGGTTAGGTGGCAGCCCGATGTATTAGGCTCACTTAGACTATTCAGTCCATTGTGTCATCCACATTGGTGAACTTCTCTCTTACACTGTTAGAAAAATATGTTTTTCATATGTTCCGATATAAACAAAATGTGTTTCGGGCACAATTTTAAAACACAATATATTTAAGTGCAAACATGTAATGTTCCTAAACTAACACTAAATGTTTGGGACATCTATGTTAATATGTTAGAATATATTATGTTTGTGGCATGAATGTTTCATAAAAATCATATGTGTGAATGCAAACATATATAAATTTACAAATTTCGACTAAACATACATATGTTGTGATATTTTATTCAAAGCGACAGAGAGAGTATAGAGAAAGAAATAGAGATGGAAACCGGGAGAGTTGACGAAAGATATCAACATAACAGCGAAAGAATCAAACGAGAACAATTTCTGTGAAACCGCTTGTATGTTGTTTCGGAAAATTGTTTTATGATAAGGCCAAAAATTTGATATGCTTAAGTCTAAATATTATTTAATTTGAATAAAGAGAATAGACATTCGGAACCAAGAGAATAGACATTTGAAAAACAAACAGCATATGTTTTCGCCTTGAACGCAGCATTTTATGTATGTGTGGACATGTGTTTTGTTTATCATTTTGGCATTATGGGCACAATCTTTTTCTTGGTTCGTTAAAAGAAATCAGGGGTCTTCATAAAAATAACGAAAGGTCACTATACTATTTTTAGAGTTGGGACAGTAAAATGAAATAATGAGGAAATAGTGAAAAATTACACAGTAAAATGCATAAAAACAAAGTTTAGTTCCTCTTTATTAATAAGTAGTCCACGAGGAGTTGACGGACACCTTCAAATCTAAAAGCGGGCATTAAATTCGAGTTTTGCAGCTAAAACAATTTAAAAAGTTTATTTTCTTTAAAATGAATTATTAAAGAAAAATAAAAGGCATTTTAGAGCGACGGTGTTAAATGCTAGTAAAAAACTGTTCACGCCTAACTAAATTTATGTTTAAATTATAAAATTATTTATGTATGTTTCTATTCGACTCCACGTTCTTCTTTTGTTAGAGTTTTTGAATTTCTTCCAAATTTTAAAGTTTTGTACCAAAAACAGTTTTTTGTTACAAAATTGTTATTTTTGCAATAAAAAATAATATTTTATCCAAAAATCAGTCAATTTCGTTTATATCAAGCACTGTTACTGACTTTAATAACCCATATTTCGAAGTTTCATTATAAAAATTTAATATAGTTAAATATAAATGTGTAAATTAAAAATAAAAAAAAGTGTTTGGTCGGAGCAGGGATTGAACCCACGACCCTTTGCATGCAAGGCAGACATGCTAACCACTGCTCCACGTGGCAAACAAATGTATGTTTCTGTTAAATAATGTTATGTTTGCATGGGCTCGTGGGCGCTGCAAACTATGCTATATAAATGTAATTTATAACGATAATTATCTCCTGGTGACTATAACAGCTACGTAATCCAGTGGATAGTGTGTTGGCTTACAAACTGTATGGTTAGGTTAGGTTAGGTTATGTGGCAGCCCGATGTATCAGGCTGACTTAGACTATTCAGTCCATTGTGGTACCACAGTGATGAACTTCTCTCTTATCACTGAGTGCTGCCCGATTCCATGTTAAGCTCAATGACAAGGGACCTCCTTTTTATAGCCGAGTCCGAACGGCGTTCCACATTGCAGTGAAACCACTTAGAGAAGCTTTGAAACCCTCAGAAATGTCACCAGCATTACTGATGTGAGATAATCCACCGCTGAAAAACTTTTTGATGTTCGATCGTAGCAGGAATCGAACCCACAACCTTGTGTATGCAAAGCGGGCATGCTAACCATTGCACCACGGTGGCCCTGTATGATGCTCGGTTCGATTCTCCGTGCAGGCGAAAGGTAAAATTTAAAAAATTATAAAAGTGAATAATTTCTTCAACATTATTTGTATTACAGAAAAAGGTGCCAAGAACTAAAATATTTCGTGGATGTGAAAATTACGAGTATGTTAGGCAATGAGCAGAATCGTCTTTGGGAAAAATTCTTCCAAGCATATAATATTTTTGGACTCAAAATGCTTCCAAACATATAATATGTTCACATAAAACAAACATATCAATGTTTCGGCAGTATCCAATAATATATGTGCTTCCTGCAAAATATGTTTGGAACATATGTTAAAGAAGCGATTTTTTTTGAGGGTGTATCACTGAGTGCTGCCCGATTCCATGTTAAGCTCAATGACAAGGGACCTCCTTTTTATAGCCGAGTCCGAACGGCGTTCCACCTTGCAGTGAAACCACTTAGAGAAGCTTTGAAACCCTCAGAAACGTCACCAGCATTACTTAGGTGGGATAATTCACCGCTGGAAAACTTTTTTGGTGTTCGGTCGAAGCAGTAATCGAACCCACGACCTTGTGTATGCAAGGCGCGCATGCTAACCATTTCACCACGGTGGCAATATAGAAGTAGAATTGTAACACAATTTTCTTTACAAATAAAATTTTGACAAAATTTTCTATACATATAATGTTTTGAAACCATTTTCTATAGAAGTAGAATTTGGACAAAATTTTCTGCAGAAGTAAAATGTTGACAAACAATAAAATCAAATTTTGACAAATGTTTCTATGGAAAATAAATTGAAAAATTTTTCAAAATAAAAGCGTTCGTGTGGAAGCGTAATATAGAATCACATGCTTTCTCCCACCAAAACGTTATTGAAAGAAACATTAAACAAACAAGAAACATGATTGTCACAATCATAGTCGAAGAGCAAAATAATATGATAGGAGCTATTTTTGCGGCGATCATGTAACATTTTCACCTGCAACCCTGTTGGCCCAGTGAACGTGGTTTTAAAAAAATAAAATTGTCCTCATCTAAAATGTTATTATATTGATTTCATTCGTTCGGCAGACAGTTTTATTATGGTATAAAACTGGAAATTTCCATAGACTAATTAAATATAAAGACATAGTTTGACAATTCATCATGATTTTGTTTATTTGCAGTGCGCAATCATTCCACTCAATTTCTTTTTGGAAAACGAGAATTACCGTACAAATCAATCAATTTGCTACAAAGAAAATGTGGATGCATACAATTTTATAAGCATTTACAATATTTGGTGTTTTAACAAGAGAACAAAGGAAAGTAAACAAATTAAAGCCAAATTAAAAACTCACAGACGAAAAAGAGCCCTCTACGGTGTGCAGGCAAACTACAGCGCTGTTAATTCACTTGAGATGTCTATACCTTCATTGGTCTATGTTTCTACAAACAATCAAATGCAAAAATTTCCACTTCAAAACATTTTTAGTTTTAATCCACGAAAAACGATAAAACTCTTCAAAATTTCACAAAAAAAAACAAGCAAGGAAAGTCTAAAGTCGGGCGGGGCCGACTATATTATACCCTGCACCACTTAGTAGATCTAAATTTTCGATACCATATCACATTCGTCAAACGTGTTGGGGGCTATATATAAAGGTTTGTACCAAATACATACATTTAAATACCACTCGATCTGGACAGAATTTGATAGACTTCTACAAAATCTATAGACTCAAAATTTGTGTCGGCTAATGCAATAGGGTGGAACACAATGTTAGTACAAAACAAGTAAGGAAAGTCTAAAGTCGGGCGGGGCCGACTATATTATACCCTGCACCACTTTGTAGATCTAAATTTTCGATACCATATCACATCCGTCAAATGTGTTGGGGGTCCCAAATACATACATTTAAATATCACTCGATCTGGACAGAATTTGATAGACAAAATCTATAGACTTAAAATTTAAGTCGGCTAATGCACTAGGGTGGAACACAATGTTAGTAAAAAAAATATGGGAAACATTTAAATCTGAAGCAATTTTAAGGAAACTTCGCAAAAGTTTATTTATGATTTATCGCTCGATATACATGTATTAGAAGTTTAGGCAAATTAGAGTCATTTTTACAACTTTTCGAATAAGCAGTGGCGATTTTACAAGGAAAATGTTGGTATTTTGACCATTTTTGTCGAAATCAGAAAAACATATATATGGGAGCTAAATCTAAATCTGAACCGATTTGAACCAAATTTTAGCACGTATAGCTACAATGCTAATTCTACTCCCTGTGCAAAATTTCAACTAAATCGGAGTTAATAATTGGCCTCTGTGGTCATATGAGTGTAAATCGGGCGAAAGCTATATATGGGAGATATATCTAAATGTGAACCGATTTCAACCAAATTTGGCACGCATAGCTACAATGCTAATTCTACTCCCTGTGCAAAATTTCAACTAAATCGGAGCAAAAAATTGGCCTCAGTGGTCATATGAGTGTAAATCGGGCGAAAGCTACATATGGGACCTATATCCAAATCTGAACCGATTTCAACCAAATTTGGCACGCATATCTACAATGCTAATTCTACTCCCTGTGCAAAATTTCAATTAAATCGTAGCAAAAAATTGGCCTCTGTGGTCATATGAGTGTAAATCGGGCGAAAACTATATATGGGAGATATATCTAAATCTGAACCGATTTCAACCAAATTTGGCACGCATAGCTACAATGCTAATTCTACTCCCTGTGCAAAATTTCAATTAAATCGTAGCAAAAAATTGGCCACTGTGGTAATTTGAGTGTAAATCGGGCGAAAGCTATATATGGGAGCTATATCTAAATCTGAACCGATTTGGCTGATATTTTGCAAGTTTTTCGAGACTCATAAAATATTCGGATGTACGGAATTTGAGGAAGATCGGTTGATATACACGCCAATTATGACCAGATCGGTGAAAAATATATATGGCAGCTATATCTAAATCTGAACCGATTTTTTCCAAAATCAATAGGGATCTTTGAGCCGAAACAGGACCCTATACCAAATTTTAGGACAATCGGACTAAAACCGCGAGCTGTACTTTGCACAAAAATACATCAACAGACAGACAGACAGACGGACATCGCTAAATCGACTCAGAATTTAATTCTAAGACGATCGGTATACTAAACGATGGGTCTCAGACTTTTCCTTCTTGGCGTTACATACAAATGCACAAACTTATTATACCCTGTACCACAGTAGTGGTGAAGGGTATAAATACACCCAAAAAACCATCAAAATAACTATAAAATACAAACATTTTGCAAATTCTATTTGTATTTTGTTAAACTACTCACCTTGAGTATTAGAACTCATATTCACATATTTTTTTATAAAAATATTTATTTAGAAAACAGGTTTTAATTTAACTAAAATTGCGCTGCTTTACCTATTAAAAGTTTTGTAAATATTAACGGCTGTTTGTGCATAAACAGAGTTGCCAACAGTAACAATTTATTTGGACTTTTTACTATCGATATGTTCTTTAGTAAACCCATCTAGAAAATATTAAAAATTTAAAGTTGAAAAACTGAGTTTTTGCCGCTAAAATCGCGATTTCAGCCATAGTGCATTGTACAACATTGAAAATTTAACCTACATTTAATTTTTCATAATAAAACAAAATTGTTAATATTTAATCTTCTATATTTGTTTGATAGACATTGCGGGCCAAAAATAATGAATGTGACTGCACAATTAATTCTTTTGAATTATTTTTTTTACCTAAGTTTATTTCTGTGTGCCTCATTATTTGAATAACCAAGTGTCGGCGGTGTCAAATTCATTGGAAGCCGGCTGCCGCATGGTCCCCCATAATTATTCATATTCCTGAGAACGAACGATTGTTTTTGGTTTTACGCTGGCGGTGAGGGTATTTGCAAATTAAATGCAAATAAAATTTAATTTCATGTTTAATATTTAATGATTTTTCGGAATGGAGTGGTAGTGGTGGTAATTCGTTGCCTGAGAATAAAAACAAAAACAGAAGTTGCAGATATTTAATTTTTGTGGATTGTAGTGCTAACGAAATGGAAGAAGAGAGCAAAGCAATTAATCGTTACCCCCAACTGCAAACAAACTAAAAATTGAGATTCTCAAAATTTTAATCACTTTAACATGGCCCAAAAAAAAAAAACTAAGCTAACCATGAATAAACTCAGTCAGATGAAATGTTGGGTAAATAAATGCATACTCCAGCAATGGCATAACTGGCATCCATATTTTTCACACAGAAAAAAATAAATAAATAAATTTCAACACGGCCATAAAGCAATCCCCTCATCTGTCAGTCATCGTCATCGCAATAGCATCATAACCCGTTCGTCTTTTTTTTTGGTTTTTTAGTGCAATGAATTTATCATGGAAACTAGAGGGGAAACACCTTTACATTCTCTCCTCCACAACCGCATTCGTGTTTATGACCGCAGCGCGTTATGAGGAAGATCACAGAATTTAATTATTTTCTTATTTGTTCAACGATTACAAAAATGTATGCCAACATGGGATTAATTCGCATAAATAATTTTTATTACGAATATTCCTTACGGCCACTTTCATGTAGCTCCGTTAGGCTTTAACTCCCAGTTAACAGCAAGAAAAATAGAAATATATTTTCTCCGGTTAACTTTAACTGAAAAATTTTCAGCAGTTAAGTTTCTAACTGGCATATAGAATATATACGCAAGATGACAGATATGTAGATATCACGGTTTAAAAGTTCGTTAGCTAACGTAGCACTAACGGAGCTTCATGAAAATGGGGGTTAGTCACTTATGACCTATCATGGCGGAATGATTAGTGTGGCCGCATCGTATTTTTATAGGCAGTCATAGGCGCGTTACCAGAGGTTAGGTTATGATAGGCTAGTTGTAATGACAGCCCGATGTATCAGGCTCACTTAGACTATTAAGTCCATTGTGATAGCACAGGTTGAGAACTTCTTGTTATCATTGAGTGCTTCCCGATTCTATGTTAAGCTCGTTGCAAAGGAACTTCCTTCTTATATCCGAGTCCGGAAGGCACTTCACATTACGGTGACACCACTTAGAGATGCTTTGAAACACTCAAAAATGTCACCAGGTTGAATCCACACTCCTATGAATGCCATGCGGAAACAGAAACATTTTCCTAATACGAACACAACAATGGGATCAAATTTCTTTAATATAAAGTAATTTTAATTGAAACAAATGATTTTGGTTTTATCTTTGACATTTGCATCACTCCAGCTAAGTCGTGTTTCTTTGATGTAAGTATAATGGACTTTAACGTAAAAACAAATAAGGAAAGTCTAAAGTCGGGCGGGGCCGACTATAATATACCCTGCAGCATTTTGTAAATCCACATTTTAGATACCATTAAAATCCGTCAAATGTGTTGGGTGCTACATATACAGGTTTTAGTCCCAAATACATACATTTAAATCTGACTCCATCTGAACAAAATTTATAATCTATAGACTTAAAATTTAAGTCGGCCAAGTCCTGAGATGGTACACTATGTTAGTAAAAAACAAGTAAGGAAAGTCTAAAGTCGGGCGGGGCCGACTATATTATACCCTGCACCGTGGTGCAATGGTTAGCATGCCCGCCTTGCATACACAAGGTCGTGGGTTCGATTCCTGCTACGACCGAACACCAAAAAGTTTTTCAGCGGTGGATTATCCCACCTCAGTAATGCTGGTGACATTTCTGAGGGTTTCAAAGCTTCTCTAAGTGGTTTCACTGGAATGTGGAACGCCGTTCGGACTCGGCTATAAAAAGGAGGTCCCTTGTCATTGAGCTTAACATGGAATCGGGCAGCACTCAGTGATAAGAGAGAAGTTCACCACTGTGGTATCACAATGGACTGAATAGTCTAAGTGAGCCTGATACATCGGGCTGCCACATAACCTAACCTAACCTAACCTACCCTGCACCACTTAGTAGATCTAAATTTTCGATACCATATCACATTCGTCAAACGTGTTGGGGGCTATATATAAAGGTTTGTCCCAAATACATACATTTAAATATCACTCGATCTGGACAGAATTTGATAGACTTCTACAAAATCTATAGACTCAAAATTTATGTCGGCTAAAGCACTAGGATGGAACACAATGTTAATAAAAAATAAATATGGCAAACATTTAAATCTGAAGCAATTTTAAGGAAACTTTGCAAAAGTTTATTTATGATTTATCGCTCGATATATATTTATTAGAAGTTTAGGAAAATTGGAGTCATTTTTACAACTTTTCGACTAAGCAGTGGCGATTTAACAAAGGCAAATGTTGGTATTTTGACCATTTTTGTCGAAATCAGAAAAACATATATATGCGAGCTAAATCTAAATCTGAACCGATGTCAACCAAATTTGGTACGCATAGCTACAATGCTAATTCTACTCCCTGTGCAAAATTTCAACTAAATCGGAGTTAAAAGTTTGCCTCTGTGGTCGTATGAGTGTAAATCGGGCGAAAGCTATATATGGGGGATATATCCAAATCTGAACCGATTTCAACCTAATTTGGCACGCATAGTTACAATGCTAATTCTACTCCCTGTGCAAAATTTCAACTAATTCGGAGCAAAAAGTTGGCCTCTGTGGTCATTTGAGTGTAAATCGGGCGAAAGCTATATATGGGAGCTATATCTAAATCAGAACCGATTTGGCTGATATTTTGCAAGTTTTTCGAGACTCATGAAATATTCGGATGTACGGAATTTGAGGAAGATCGGTTGATATACACGCCAATTATGACCAGATCGGTGAAAAATATATATGGCAGCTATATCTAAATCTGAACCGATTTTTTTCCAAAATCAATAGGGATCGTCTTTGAGCCGAAACAGGACCCTATACCAAATTTTAGGACAATCGGACTAAAACTGCGAGCTGTACTTTGCACACAAAAATACATCAACAGACAGACGGACAGACAGACAGACAGACAGACAGACAGACAGACGGACAGACAGACAGACAGACGGACATCGCTAAATCGACTCACAATTTAATTCTAGGCCGATCCGTATACTAAAAGGTTGGTCTATGATTACTCCTTCTTGGCGTTAAATACAAATGCACAAACTTATTATACCCTGTACCACAGTAGTGGTGAAGGGTATAAATATGGGAAACATTTAAATCTTAAGCAATTTTAAGGAAACTTCGCAAAAGTTTATTTATGATTTATCGCTCGATATATATGTATTAGAAGTTTAGGAAAATTAGAGTCATTTTTACAACTTTTCGACTAAGCAGTGGCGATTTAACAAGGAAAATGTTGGTATTTTGACCATTTTTGTCGAAATCAGAAAAATATATATATGGGAGCTATATCTAAATCTGAACAGATTTCAATCAAATTTGGCACACATGACTATATTACTAATTGTACTCCTAGTGCAAAATTTCAACCAAATTGGGCCAAAACTCTGGCTTTTAGGACCATATTAGTCCATATCGGGCGAAAGATATATATGGGAGCTATAGCTAAATCTGAACCGATTTCAATCAAAGTTTGCACACTTGACTATATTACTAATTGTACTCCTAGTGCAAAATTTCAACCAAATTCGGCCAAAAATCTGGCTTCTGGGGCCATATAAGTCCATATCGGGCGAAAGATATATATGGGAGCTATATCTAAATCTGAACCGATTTCAATCAAATTTGGCACACTTGACTATACGACTAAGTGTTATGTTTGTACAAAATTTCAAGCAAATCGGTATAAATCTCTGCATTGAAAAAAAAAGCATGCCCGGTTACAAAGATTTTGTCTTTACTTAAAAAATTTTGGTATTGATTCCGAGATAAAGAAGCGGAGAATAAAAGTAAGGATACTTTTAAGACACAATTCTCTTTTAAATTTGGGTTTTGTGTACTCACTTTTAGGAAGCAAATTTTAGTTTTTCACTTTCTCTTCTTTTTTTCTTCATATGCTATCAAAGTCCTTTAAAAACGAGTTAACGACAACTTTATTTTCTAAATTAAGACTCGACTTCCAGTAGAAATTATGCTATGTTTCAAGCAAAAAAACTTCTTTAAAATAAAGTTTTGAACAACATGTACTATATTTGAACGATTTTTTGCTTTGTAGTCAAGATACAAAAAGACAACTAATTTAAAGGCAATTTCATTAAATGTAAAGAATATTTCTGAATTGTTAAAGTCAAGTTGACCTTAGCCCAAACATTTTTTCTTTCATGTTATGACACCCATTTTGAATTCAAATCACTTAATTATAAGGACAATACGACTTCATTGAAAAGTTTATCGACTTTTGGACAAGGAAAAAAACTTTATATTTATTAGAGAAATGCGTCTTCTATGCTAAGCAAAATTTGCATTCGTATTTTAAAGACACGAAATCTTTGACCTCACGACAATATTTTTTTCAGTGTGGCTGCTGGGTCCATATTAGTGCATATCGGGCGAAAGATATATATGGGAGCTATATCTAAATCTGAACCAAAATCACTAGGGTTCTATTCTGATCCAAATTAGGAACATGTGCCAAATTTGGACGCGATTGGACTTAAATTGCGACCTAGACTTTGATCACAAAAATGTGTTCACAGACAGATGGACGGACGGACGGATGGACGGACGGACGGACAGACGGACATGGTTATATCGACTCAGGGACCCACCCTGAGCATTATTGCCAAAGACACCATGTGTCTATCTCGTCTCCTTCTGGGTGTTACAAACATATGCACTAACTTATAATACCCTGTTCCACAGTGTGGCGCAGGGTATAAAAAATCTCGTGAATGTGCGTGAACGGGACTAAACAAAAATGGGTCGTGTGTGAGTAAAAATCAAATTGTGTTCGTGATTGTTCATGATCCAACGCACTCTCACGATAAAATTCACGTTCACGATAAAGTACACGTTCACGATAAAATTCACACTCACGATAAAACAGAGAGACAAAAAAATTAATTGTGCTAATTGTTCCGCCGTGAGTTATGAATGTGAATTACTCATCAGTAATTGCAGCGAGTCATGAGATTTGCCGTGAATCACAAGAATTTTCGTGAATGGTAATTGTGGTAATTGGTAATGAACATTTTCGGGAATGAAGAATATTGTCGTGAGCCGCGAGAAATTTCGTGAATTACGAGAATTTTATTGAGCCACCTAAAATTGTCGTGTTCCATGGCTGCTTTAAATCTAGGATCAATAAAATTAAAGTTAGAATACAGATCTCATTTATCGAATTTTCATTATCTTTTTGTCAATTATAACAAATATTTCAAAGTTTAAATATTTTTTAATTCCAACAACTTTAATGAAACTATGCAAAATGTTTTCCTTTACTTTAACGAAAAATTGTCCGTACTTCAAGAATATGTAACTTTAACTGCACTGAAAAAAAGCATGCCCGGTTCCAAAGATTTTGTCTTTACTTTAACAATTTTGGTATTGATTCCGAACCAAAGAAGCATAGAATACAAGTAAAGATACCTTTAAGACAAAATTCTCTTTTAAATTTGATTTTGTGTACTTGCTTCTAGGAAGCAAATTTTAATTATTCGCTTTCTCAGCTTTTTTTCTCCATATGCTATCAAAGTCCTTTAAAAACGAGTTAACGACAACTTTAATTTAAGACTCGACTTCCAGTAGAAATTATGCTATGTTTCAAGTAAAAAACTTCTTTAAAATAAAGTTTTGAAAAACATGTCCTATATATGGACGATTTTTTACTTTGTAGTCAAATTGCAAAAAGACAACAAATTTAAAGACAATTTCATTAAATGTAAAGAATATTTCTGAATTGTTAAAGTCAAGTTGACCTTAGCCCAAACATTTTTTCTTTCATGTTATGACACCCATTTTTAATTCAAATCACTTAATTATAAGGACAATACGACTTCATTGAAAAGTTTATCGACTTTTGGACAAGGAAAAAAACTTTATATTAGAGAAATGCGTCTTCTATGCTAAGCAAAATTTGCATTCGTATTTTAAAGACACGAAATCTTTGACCTCACGACAATATTTTTTTTCAGTTTGGCTGCTGGGTCCATATTAGTGCATATCGGGCGAAAGATATATATGGGAGCTATATCTAAATCTGAACCAAAATCACTAGGGTTCTATTCTGATCCAAATTAGGAACATGTGCCAAATTTGGACGCGATTGGACTTAAATTGCGACCTAGACTTTGATCACAAAAATGTGTTCACAGACAGATGGATGGATGTGTTCACAGACAGATGGATGGACGGACGGACGGACAGACGGACATGGTTATATCGACTCAGGGACCCACCCTGAGCATTATTGCCAAAGACACCATGTGTCTATCTCGTCTCCTTCTGGGTGTTACAAACATATGCACTAACTTATAATACCCTGTTCCACAGTGTGGCGCAGGGTATAAAAAATCTCGTGAATGTGCGTGAACGGGACTAAACAAAAATGGGTCGTGTGTGAGTAAAAATCAAATTGTGTTCGTGATTGTTCATGATCCAACGCACTCTCACGACAAAATTCACGTTCACGATAAAATGCTTGTTCACGATAAAGTACACGTTCACGATAACATTCACACTCACGATAAAACAGAGAGACAAAAAAATTAATTGTGCTAATTGTTCCGTCGTGAGTTATGAATGTGAATTACTCATCAGTAATTGCAGCGAGTCATGAGATTTGTCGTGAATCACAAGAATTTTCGTGAATGGTAATTGTGGTAATTGGTAATGAACATTTTCGGGAATGAAGAATATTGTCGTGAGTCGCGAGAAATTTCGTGAATTACGAGAATTTTATTGAGCCACCTAAAATTGTCGTGTTCCATGGCTGCTTTAAATCTAGGATCAATAAAATTAAAGTTAGAATACAGATCTCATTTATCGAATTTTCATTATCTTTTTGTCAATTATAACAAATATTTCAAAGTTTAAATATTTTTTAATTCCAACAACTTTAATGAAACTATGCAAAATGTTTTCCTTTACTTTAACGAAAAATTGTCCGTACTTCAAGAATATGTAACTTTAACTGCACTGAAAAAAAGCATGCCCGGTTCCAAAGATTTTGTCTTTACTTTAACAATTTTGGTATTGATTCCGAACCAAAGAAGCATAGAATACAAGTAAAGATACTTTTAAGACAAAATTCTCTTTTAAATTTGATTTTGTGTACTTGCTTCTAGGAAGAAAATTTTAACTATTCGCTTTCTCAGCTTTTTTCTCCATATGCTATCAAAGTCCTTTAAAAACGAGTTAACGACAACTTTAATTTAAGACTCGACTTCCAGTAGAAATTATGCTATGTTTCAAGTAAAAAACTTCTTTAAAATAAAGTTTTGAAAAACATGTCCTATATATGGACGATTTTTTACTTTGTAGTCAAATTGCAAAAAGACAACAAATTTAAGGACAATTTCATTAAATTTAAAGAATTTTTCTGAATTATTAAAATCAAGTTGACCTTAGCCCAAACATTTTTTCTTTCATGTTATAATACACATTTTTAAGTCAAATCACTTAATTATAAGGACAATACGACTTCATTGAAAAGTTTATCGAGTTTTGGACATGGAAAAAAAAAATAAATGCGTCTTCTATGCTAAGCAAAATTTGGCATGAAATCTTTGACCTCACGACAATATTTTTTTGGGTGTAAGTGTTGCATTTTACTTTAAAAAGTAAAAATGAAAAATGATAATAACTTATGATAAACAAGTATATACAGCAGTAAGTTCGGCCGGGCCGAATCTTAAATACCCACCACCATGAACCAAATATTAGGGATTCCTTTGAAATTTCAGGAGGGCTTGAGGACTTGAGGACACTTCCCGAAGATAAATTTAAAAATTTCACCTATGAGGACTATATCAGATTCTGAAGAAAACCATAAAATAACGTCTTGATTTGAAAACTTAAATCTGTAGATTTTCACCCGAGAAGTAAAATCTGGAAATTTTACATTGAGTTTCAAGCAATTTTCATGATCAGTGCACCTTCTATACCCTCAAGAAGTGAAGTCGGTCTATATGGAGGCATTACCAAAAGGACCGATAAAAACTTAATCCGATACACGTTTTTGTGAGCCTAAAATACCAGAATATTTACAATTTCAAGCAAATCGGATAAAAACTACGGTTTCTAGAAACCCAAGGAGTTAAATCGGGAGATCGTTCTTATGGGGGCTATACTAAAATATGGACCGATATTCACCGTTTTCGGCACACCTCTTTATGGCCCGAAAATACCTCTAGATTTCCAATTTCAGGCAAATTGGATAAAAACTCCGGATTCTAGAAGCCCAAGAAGTAAAATCAGGATATCGGTCTATATGGGGGCTATATCAAAACATGGACTGATTTGGTCCTAAAATACCTATAAATTTCCAATTTCAGGCAAATTGTATATAAACTACGGATTCTATAAACCCAAGATGTAAAATCGGGAGATCGGTCTATATGGGGGCTATACCAAAACATGGAACGATACGGACCATTTTCGACACACTTTTTGATGCTCCTCAAGTACCTCTAGATTTTCAATTTCAAGCAAATTGGATAAAAACTACGGTCTCTATAAGCCCAAGACCCCAAATCGGGAGGTCGGTTTATATGGGGACCATACCAAAACATGGACCGATGCTCACCATTTTTGGCACACCTCTTTACGGTTCTAAAGTACTTCTCGATATCTAATTTCAGGTAAATTGGATAAAAACTGCGGTTTCTATAAGCCCAAGAAGTAAAATCGGGAGATCGGTCTATATGGGGGCTATACCAAAATATGGACCGATACTCACAATTTTTGGTACACGTATTTGTGGTCCTACAATACCTCTAGATTTCCAATTTCAGGTAAATTGAATAAAAACTGCGGTTTCTATTAGCCCAAGAAGTAAAATCGGGAGATCGGTCTATATGGGGGCTATACCAAAACATGAACCGATACTCACCATTTTTGGCACACCTCTTTATGGTCATAAAATACCTCTAGATTTAAAATTGCAGGCAAATTGGATAACAAGTACGATTTCTATAAGCCCAAGACCCCAAATCGGGAGGTCGGTTTATATGGGGACTATATCAAAACCTGGACCGATATAGCCCATCTTCGAACTTGACCTGCCTGCAGACAAAAGACGAGTTTGTGCAAAATTTCAGTACGATTGCTTCATTATTGAAGACTGTAGCGTGATTACAACAGACAGACAGACAGACAGACGGACAGACGGACAGACGGACATCGTTATATCGTCTTAGAATTTCTTACTGATCAAGAATATATATACTTTATATAGTCGGAAATCGATATTTCGATGTGTTACAAACGGAATGACAAACTTATTATACCCCCGTCACCATTCTATGGTGGTGGGTATAAAAATGAAAGGATAATTAATTACAATAAAAAATAAAAATTGGAAATTTTGACTTTCATTTAAAGATCTTAGTATAGATTCTGAGCCAAAGATGTGGCTTCTTTAAAATAAAGACCTATATAGCTTTAAATCTACGATCAATAAAATTAAAGTTAGAATACAGATCTCATTTATGGAATGTTCATTATCGTTTTGCAAAAATGTCAATTATAACAAATATTTCAAAGTGTAAATATTTTTTACTTCCAAAAACTTTAAAGAAACTATGCGAAATCTGCACAATAAGTCTTCGACTATATCTGAAGCGATTTCATCTTAAAGATGTCCCTGAATTTAAAGATGATTTCATAAGTTTAAAAATATTTTTCTTTACTTTAAAGAAAAATTGCCGTAGTTCAAGAATATGAAACTTTAACAGAGGTATGGAAATTTGCAAAATTCGTATCCTAACTTTAAAGACAAATATTTTGGAAGCAAAGATTATAACCTTTTTTTAAAATTAAAAATTTTCCTTATTTTAAAAAATTATAAATTGTATATAAGTATAAATTGCATGTCCTAGAATTTAGGTTTGATAATCTTCAATACTAGGCTCTGAGTATATTCAAAGTGGTGTCATACTACATGGCATGGATTCGGCCATTCAAGGAAGGTCCCATATCGTTATTATTATTTGTATTGATTCCGAACCAAAGATGCATTTTCTTTAAAATAAAAACATTTTTCAGCGACCTATGTTGCTTTAAATCTAGGATCAATCAAATTAAAATTAAGATAGATATTCCATATATCGAATTTGCATTCTCTTTTCGCGGCATAGTCATAAAGCTATTCACATACAAACAAATGACACTTTAAAAATCCAAAAAAATGACACTTTAAAAATCCAAAAAAATGACACTTTAAAAATCCAAAAACGTACAAAATGTTTTCTTAATTCCAAAAAAAAAAAAAAAAAACTTTAACCCAAAGATTCTAAATCCTCAAAATAAGTCTTAGCCTATATTTGAAGCTCTTTTATCTTAAATTTAAAGATTCAATATTTCAGTTAATTTAAGGACGATTAATTTAAATAAAAAATGTGTTTCTTTACTTTAAAGAATATTGGCCTTAGTTCGAAGATGTACGACTTTTACGGAGGGCTGTAAATTTCCAAAATTTCCTAAATTTAATAAAAAAATGTTTTTGAAGCAAAGATTATAAACTTTATCTTAATTAAAATTTCATTATTTTAAAGAAATTTGTCATTAGTAATTTTTAAATAGTGCATTCTAAAATTTAGGTTGCGTAATATTTAATATTACTTAAATATTTTTCAGTGTATGTCTTCTTGTAAATGTCTCGTTTCTAACCAGAAGATAATCGTTGTAATATCTGAGATAAATTTTAAATTAAAAGTTTTCAATTTTTAAACTTCTAATAGTTTTTTTTTCTCTAAAAATAAATTTATCAGATAAAAGATGGACATTGTACTTATCAAACAGTTTTTCACAAAAATTCCAAAACCGTATAAAAGGTAAATCTTCTCAGCATATTATGTTTGTATGTATATCGACTCGCCTGTCAAATCATCACCCTAATTCGTAACTTCAATCTCTGCGCATGAGTGCATATCGCAGGCATATTCCAGTTCAGTACCAGTTTCCCAATAATTCAACGAAACAATTGGACGGTGCGTTTTTGTTTGAGCTTTCCGAATTATTTGGAATCAATGTTTGCCGGCAAACAAAACCCAAAATCAAAGGAGAATAAATATGACAGCATTTCATTAATCTTTTGTAGCGTGCAAAGTTAATTTCGTTGCTGAAATTAAGCAACGGCCAGAAATCTCATTTAGCATCGACATTTAATTCTAAATTTACTTGGAAATGTTTGCGAGATAGGGGCAGTGTACTGTCAGTACTTGATGGCGCTATGTTTGAAAAGGTTCTACCTTTAATTAGGGGGTTATATTTTTTTTAAATTTATTTATTGCTTCTATATTTTTTACTAGAGTTTATCGAGCAGTGGTATAGGATTTTTAAAAACGTCTTCATGCGGAGACAAAAGTCATAAAATCTAAGAAAATTTTATTTATTGTATTTTTTTATTTAGTTTTTCCAATGAAATCGGTAATATTGAAATCTCAAGAACTAATTCAACATCAATGCAGCAGATGCTAAAAATTATGACTTTTGCCCTATGATAAGCCCCTGTAAAATTCATTGTTCCTAAGTCAATCCTGCACAACATTTGCATTGTTTTTATAACCTCCACCATAGGATGGTGGAGGGTATTAATAACCCTTAGTCGTTCCGTTTGTAATTCATCGAAATATTGCTCTAAGACCCAATAAAGTACATATATTCTGGGTCGTGGTGCAATTCTGAGTCGATCTAAGCATATCCGTCCGTCTGTTGAAATCACGCTAACTTCCGAACGAAACAAGCTATCGACTTGAAACTTGGCACAAGTATCTGCTATTGATGTAGGTCGGATGGTATTGCAAATGGGCCATATCGATCCATTTGTACGTATAGCCCCCATATAAACCGACGCCTGAGCGTCCGCAACCTCTTGGAGGTGCAAAATTCATCTGATCCGGTTGAAATTTGGTACGTGGTGTTAGTATATGGTCTCTAACAACCATGCAAAAATTGGTCCATATTGGTCCATAATTATATGTAGCCCCCATATAAACCGATCCCCAGATTTGACCCCCGGAGCCCTTTGGAAGAGCAAAATTCAACCGATCCGGTTGAAATTTGGTACGTGATGTTAGTACATGGTCTCTAACAACCATGCAAAAATTGGTCCATACCGGTCTTAATTATATATAACCCCTATTTAAACCGATCCCCAGATTTGACCTCTGGAGATCTTGGAGGAGCAAAATTCATCAGATCCGGTTGAAATTTGGTACATGGTGAAATTTTGTACATTGCGCTAGTATATGGCCGCTAACAACCATGCCAAAATTGGTCCATATCGGTCTATAGTTTTATATAGCCGATCCCCAAAAATAATCTACCAAAATTTTATTTCTATAGAAAATTTTGTCAAAATTTTATTTCTATAGAAAATTTTGTCAATGTTTTATAACCATAGAAAATTTTGTCAACATTTTATTACTATAGAAAATGTTGTCAAACTGAATTATATACGTATTTAATCATCATTTTTATACCCTCTACCATAGGATGGGGGTATATTAACTTTGTCATTCCGTTTGTAACACATCGAAATATTGCTCTAAGACCCCATAAAATACATATATTCTGGGTCGTGGTGAAATTCTGAGTCGATCTAAGCATGTCCGTTAGTCCGTCCGTCTGTTGAAATCATGCTCACTTCCGAACGAAACAAGCTTTCGACTTCAAACTTGGCACAAGAAGTTGTTATTGATGTAGGTCGAATGATATTGCAAATGGGCCATATCGGTCTACTTTTAGTATAGCCCTCATATAAACGGACACCCAGATTTGGTTTGCGGAGCCTATAAGAGTAGCATATTTCATCCGATCCGGCTGAAATTTGGTACATGGTGTAAGTATATGGTCTCTAACAACCATGCCAAAATTGGTCCATATCGGTCCATAATTATATATAGCCCCCATATAAACCGATCCCCACATTTGACCTCCAGAGCCTCTTAGAGGAGCAAAATTCATCCGATCCAGTTGAAATTTGGTACGTGGTGTTAGTATATTGTCTCTAACAACCACACTGAAAAAACAGTGAACCCTTTTCCATTGCAAAATGAACTAAACTGTAGTAATATTGACCATGATTTAGCACTTTTTTTTAGTTCATCTATAACATTGTAGTTTAGTTCATTTTTACAACACCATAAGATTTATATACCCCTACCAAGTTAAAAAGTCAGTATTATTTTGTTTTACTTGCTTATTTTGTGGGAAACCCGATAATAAAAATTGGTTAACAGTCTCTTTAAAATGTCGACGATTAAACTATTTTTAAATCAATCATTCCACAGTACAGAGAAATTAAATAATTAAAGGAACAACAAACCGTTTTACTATTATGAAAATTTTCATACATTAAAATTAAACTTTCTTTAAGCAAAAGTACTTTATTATAAAAACTTATGATGAAAGTTCTTAATACAATGTTTTTTGTGAATAAAAATTATGACCACGTGGAACAGAGAGTAGTTCATTTGAACCCGTTGTTTGGACATTTTGACTTATCCTTTTTTTATTCATCGTAGGTAATTTTTTCACATATCTTGCTGGAAAAAAATGGAAACAATAATGAAAATTGTTAAAAATTAACACCATGTAATGAAATATAATTTTAATTCTCCATTTTAGCTTGTAACTTACCATATTTGGGGGCATTTTATCGAATGGTGTAAGGAATTCAACTTTTCTTTGGAAAACGTATCTCATAAAATTGGTACCTGAAACAATTAGAGAAATAATGAAGTATTCTATATAAACTCATAAAAATGTGTTGTTATCGATGTGAAGAATATAATAAAATAAATATTCTAGTTGAAAGAAAGCCAGAGTTTTAATATAAAACTTACCAATTCTCTATTAAATTGTACGCTGAGGGGAAATATAAAAAGTTATCCAAATTTATTTGGGCTATTCTGAAATTAAATATTTATTTTTTACATTAAATAAAATTATTAAATAGGTTTCCAAAAAATCTAATGAAAAAAATAATATTATGCATAAAAAACAAATATTCTGGCTAAAAGAAAGTTAAAGAATCCTTACCAATTCACTATTAAATTACAAAGCATTTTTTTCAAATTTTTAAGGGGTTATTCTGAAATTAAATATTTGTTTTTTTACATTAAAATATTACATTGGTTTCCAAAAAAATTGATTAAAGAAATACTAAAATAAGGTATTAAAAACCTATAATTTTGATGATAAAAAGGTCATAAAAACGTAAATATTCTAGTTGAAAGAAAGCCAAATTTTAAAAGAAAACTTACCAATTCTCTATTTTCGAACCCATCTGGAGTTGCTCTGAAATTAAATATTGCTTTTACAACAAAGAAAAACATTCAACTGGTTTCAAAAAAAATTAACAAATAATAATATACATAAAAAATATTATTTTTAAAAGAAAGCCATATTAAAAAAACAATACTTACCAATTTATGGCTAAACTATACGCTGAGATATAACAAAACTTTTCCAAATTCATCTGGAATTGAATATTAATTTTTTATATTGAATAATTAAAATTTCAATACACTTTCAATTTCAACATATTTTCCTAAATATTCTTAATAACTTTTCTCGAAACTACCGATAAAATATTAATAACTTTCATTTAAAAGGTTTAATAAACAAACACCAATATATGTCTCAAAATTCCAAAACATTCCATGCCTTTATATTCCCTTGTTGCATATTAAAAGATGCAACAGCCCACGCCAACGCCAACTATACAACTGAAGCATGCCAAACAAAACCAAGCAAAGCCAAAACATTCCTACAACAACAAAAACACATGCGTCTTTATTGAAAACAACACCTCATCCAGCCAATAAACCATCCAAGAATAACAAACACACACACAAACCACTAAATGAACCAAAATAAAAACAACCCCACGCTCATGTATACACAACAAAACTCAAGTAACATCATCTTTACATAAATCACATTCCACTATGCTGATAATCCCGATCCCCAGATTTGACCTCCGGAGCTCTTAGAGGAGCAAAATTCATCCGATCTGGTTGAAATTTGGTACGTGGTGTTAGTATATGGTATATGCAAAAATTAGTATATGCAAAAATTGGTCCATATCGGTCCATAATTATATATAGCCCTATATAAACCGATCTCCAGATTTGACCTCCGGAGCATCTTGGAGGAGCAAAATTCACCCGATCTGATTGAAATTTGGTACGTGGTGTTAGTATATGGTCTCTAGCAACCATGCAGGAATTGCTCCATATCGGTCCATAATTACATGTAGCCCCCATATAAACCGACCCCAGATTTGAATTCCGGAGCCTCATGGATGAGCAAAATTCATCCGATTCGGTTGAAATTTGGTACGTGGTGTGAGTATATGGTCTCTAACAACCATGCAAAAATTGGTCCATATCGGTCCATAATTATATATAGCACCTATATAAACCGATCCCCAGATTTGACCTCCGGAGCCTCATGGATGAGCAAAATTCATCCGATTCGGTTGAAATTTGGTATGTGGTGTTAGTATATGGTCTGTAACAATCATGCAGGAATTGGTCCATATCGGTCCATAAGTATATGTAGCCCCCATTTAAACCGATCCCCAGATTTGACCTCTGGAGATGTTGGAGGAGCAAAATTCATCAGATCTGGTTGAAATTTGATACATATGGCCGCTAATAACCATGCCAAAATTGGTCCATATCGGTCTATAGTTTTATATAGCCGATCCCCAAAAATAATCTACCAAAATTTTATTTCTATAGAAAATTTTGTCAACATTTTATTACTATACAAAATTTTGTCAACATTTTATTTCTATAGAAAATTTTGTCAAACTGAATTATATACGTATTTAATCGGCCTTTGTTTGTTTAATAGATACCCCGTATGGATTAACTTACAATTGAGAAGACGGCGGTAAGAAGTTTTAAGATACCTTGCCATCGGCAAGTGTTACCGCAAACGTAGGTTAGGTTAGGTTAGGTTAAGTGGCAGCCCGATGTATCAGGCTCACTATTCAGTCCATTGTGATACCACATTGGTGAACTTCTCTCTTATCACTGAGTGCTGCCCGATTCCATGTTAAGCTAAATGAGAAGGGACCTCCTTTTTATAGCCGAGTCCGAACGGCGTTCCACATTGCAGTGAAACCACTTAGAGAAGCTTTGAAACCCTCAGAAATGTCACCAGCATTATAGAGGTGGGATAATCCACCGTTGAAAAATTTTTTGGTGTTCGGTCGAAGCAGGAATCGAACCCACGACCTTGTGTATGCAAGGCGGGCATGCTAACCATTGCACTACGGTGGCTCCCACCGCAAACCTAAGTAATTCGATTGTGGATGACAGTGTTTAGTACATGTTTCTAAGCAATCCATGTTGGATTTTCTACAATGATTTTCCAAAAGAATATTATGAAATTTTGAAATCATATCTTGAGAATAGACACTTTCGAGTCAAAATAGAGAATCAGTATTCAGATCTAAATCCAATTGAAGCAGGAGTTCCACAAGGTAGTGTCCTTGTGCCAGTGTTGTATCTTTTATACACGAAAGATATACCAAATCCACAAATTGCCAAAATAGCTACGTTTGCAGATGACACTGCCATTTTAACAACAGCAAAAACAGAAACTGAGGCCACAAGCAAGTTGCAATTCGTACTTTCTGCTATAGAAAATTGGATAAAGAAATGGCGAATGAAATTAAACGAAAGCAAATCAATTCATATGATATTTACAAACAAAAACACAAGTCATACTCCGCTGTACATCAACAAAACAATTGTCCCATTTGCAAACAACGCGAAGTATCTAGGAATGACTCTGGATACAAAACTTAGATGGAAAGAGCACGTGAAGAAAAAAAATAAAGAGATGAAAATAAAATTCGGCCAAATTTTTTGGATTCTCACCGACAATAGAGTATCTACTGAAAATAAAATATTGCTCTACAACCAAACTAAAAAGCCAATATGGACTTATGGTATACAGCTTTGGGGCTGCGCTGCACAAAACGACATTGAAAAAATACAAAAGACGCAGAATCAAATTCTTCGCACTATAGTGAATGCACAGTGGTACGTTAGAAATAGTGATCTGCACAGATATCTCAATATAAAAACAATTATTGAGGAAATATCCCTCACCGCCCAGAAGCATGCAGCTAATCTACACACGCATGTGAACTCTGACCTGAAGGATATTTTCAACGGCTATGTAACGTCAAGAAGACTTTTAAGGACTGTCCCCATGGACCTAGCCAACTAATTCAGAAAATTGTAAAAGTAGAGTGTAATTATTGAATTATTCCTCAACCATGTGCTTGCTAATGTTAAATTTTAGTGATAAGCTATATGTAAAATTACTAGATGGGTTTTTTTACTCAGTTGTAATAAATTGAAATAAATAAAAAAAATGTTGGAGGGTACATAAGATTCGGCCTGGTCGAACTTACGGCCATATATACTTGTTCTAGCCAGTGTTGCCAGGTTGGGGGTTTCCCCCCAAATTTATGGGTTTTTGACACGTTTAGGGGGATTTTTAGGGGTAACATTTATTTGGGGGGTTTTTGGGGGGTAAAAATTATTTTAGACCCTATAAAGTGGAGCATTTCTCAACAAAATTTGGAACAATTCTGGCATGAATTTTGAAAAAAATGAGGGAAGTCAACCCATGTTCTTAAATAGAAGCAAGTAAGCAATGACATTCTGTTTTAAACGCATCTGTTGAAGGGGCATTTTTAATATTTGATACAATTAAAAACAAATTAGGAAATGGTATTGTAACATTAAATTATTGGTCTCATAATTTCACGCCTACAATTTTGGCGAATAATGTATACATTTACTGAACTTTAATTTTTGTTTATTTTTTATTTCTATTATTTGTACTTTATAAGCTATTGTTTTAATTAATTAGATTTGAAAGATTTATACATTGAATTATATTGTTTTGTCTGCTCTTTATATTGATATACATTTTGTATTATTATACCCATAGAAAAATTACTTTCCTCAGGAACGAAATTTTAGACAAATAAACCCGAATTTGTGAAAAGTGCTATAATGATGTTATCTACTGATTTTTATTTACTTCAAAAGAAATTTTGTTCTTCAGAAAAAAAAAAAAAAATTTTCAATATATATATATATATATATATTTGTGTTAAATTTAATTTGTAAAGTGTATCACTGCAGGATTTTTTAACGAAATTTGGGACACCTTTTTGACTTATTAACATTCTTAAATTTTTTGGGGGTTTTTGAAAAAAGTCTAGACCAATTTAGGGGTTTTTTCTTAAGATTTGGGGGGAAGAATAAAAAATCACCTGGCAACACTGGTTCTAGCTACGCTTTTCTTTGCTGGGATAGCTTGACGAAATATTCTCTCATTATCTTCGGACATTAAGAAAATTGATTTGCAATATTTGCTTGTACTCACCTGCCCATATTTGAATATTTGCGATTATATCCTTGACTTAGAGAAAATCTCAAAGCAAACGGCAAGCAAGATACCTACTTATAAATTCAATTATCTTGGATTTCTATTTACATTTCCCATGACCATTTATGGGCTATTTGCATTCATTCTATCCTTCATTTAGCTCTGAAAACTATTTGCGCTCTCAAGCACTACTGACATTGTAGACATCCAACATGGACATCCAACATGGAAGGAAAGCAAATTCGAAAAAAAAGAAAAACTTCTGAAAATATTCAATTTCCACCAAACAAATAAGGAAATGAACAAAAAAAAGCCCAGAGACAGTACACTATCTCACTAAACAGGTAAATGAAAATATCACTGATGAACACAAAATAGTAGCAGATGGATGGACAGACGGACGGGCACACCTATGGATGTGACCAAAAGAATATTCAATTCAAATTAAATGAAATTCAGGACATAGAGTACATGACAGGATACCGACAGACCAACAGACAGGTTCACCAACATGAACATCACCTGCCTATGTTTGGCTGAAGACCATCGAAAGTGGACAACAGTTTTAGTGGCTTCCTGCGGATGCCAAAGGGGAATGATGGTAGAGAGAGGTGGATGGTCATAGATAAAATTGCATACTTGATTTCATGTGATTTTGCTTTCTGTTTTTGTTGGCTTTGGTTTTGACTTAAGGATATTTACATATACATACATGTGAAGGATATGTTGAAAACCTTTATCACTTCACTTCACATGTGTTTTGTTATCCTTTAGAGTTTCTGCATTTCCATCCATGCTGGTCAAACAGAAAATATTGGTTAGCTGAGACTATAAAAACAAATTAAATGCTAAGGCAAGAAAACTGCAAGGACCCTAAAATGTTGATTACAGAAAAAATACAAATATTAAAGTTCATTGATTACAAGAACTAGACCACTATGAGCAAATAAATAAAATTTAAATTTGGATCAAGGACACTACATTTCATGTTTCCACACTCTATGGCCAAATTTTCGAGATACTTAAGAACATTTAGTGATATACGTCTGCCCTCAAAATATATGCCCTGAAAATATTGTCATAAGTAAAAAGATGTCATGACTTTAAAATACGAATTTCATTTTAAAAACCTTCACCACTACTGTGGTACAGGGTATAATAAGTTTGTGCATTTGTATGTAACGCCAAGAAGCAAAAGTCAGAGACCCACCGTTTAGTCTGTCTGTCTGTCTCATGTATTTTTGTGTGCAAAATACAGGTCGCAGTTTAAGTCTGATCGTCGTTAAATTTGGCATAGGGTCTGTTTTCGGCACAAAGACAATTGCTATCACTTCACATTGGAAAAAATCGGTTCAGATTTAGATATAGCAGCCATATATATATTTACCACCGATCTGGTTATACTTGGCGTATTCATCAACCGATCTTCTTCAAATTCCATACATCCGAATACTTTATGAGTCTCGAAAAACTTGCAAAATATCAGCCAAATCGGTTCAGATTTAGATATAGCTCCCATATATACCTTTCGCCCGATATGTACTTACATGGTCCCAGAAGCCAGAGTTTTACCCCGATTTGCTTACAATTTTGTACAAAGAGTACAATTGTTATTGTCGTCAATTGTGACAAATTTGGTTGAAATCGGTTTATTTACAATTTTAGTGACATTTAGGATGTTATGTTCAGAGTTAATAGCGCTCCGATTTTAATCATTTTCATGTTTTCAGTCAGGTGCCTCAGGTAAATTACTGATAAACTTACTTATGAGTCACGGAGTTTCTCGTCAGTGACACTATCGTGAGTGTGAGTCAGTAAAAGATTTTCGTGCGTAAGTGTACGTAAGTCCTACCAAAAAATATCGTAAGTTTTTTTCCATCGTGAATGTGCACGTGAGTATAGTGTTACCTCAAGTGCTTTTTGGAACCGGAAGTGAAGCAAAATTGGCGCAGAAGCGGTGAATTTAACATGGGCTTATCATAGGACGGATGTTCACCATTTCAAAAGCCGTTGTACAGAATTTGCATGACTTCTTTAGGTGTTATCCTTATTCAGTGTTTTGGATGTGAATTAAAAAATTTTGTGATATTTTGCCAAATAAATAATTTTTATCATTCTTTTAATGATTTTTAATGGATTCCAAAGCTTATATGAAACGCGTTTCATCTCAAATATTTTCAAAAATTCGCAATTTTTCTAGAATGGATTTTTTTTTTTTTTGAAAAAATGTACATAATTTGTACAATTTTATTAATTCCTTGAAACAAAAAATAAAAATACCCATTAAAAAATATGAAAAAATTGAGTTATAAATATGAATTAAACAAACTTCCTGTGTATTTAAAATAAAGAACATCTTTGGGACGACATTTTTGAAAGTGCTTTTAAAGTTGTGCCTTAGAAAAACTTCCGATTTTTTTTGCTGGATTACAATTATTTGTGTTAAGTTTCAAGTTGATAGCTTGTTTCGTTTGGAAGTTCGGAGCGTGATTTCAACAGACCGACAACCGAAAGGACGGACATCGTTAGATCGACTCAGAATTTCACCACAACCCACAATATGTATATCCCCTAGGGCATAAGACCAATATTTTGATGTGTTATAAATATTTCGGTTGGGAATTTTTTGGGGACAAACTTTCGAAATTTTAGGGATTTATCTTGAAAAATTCTGTCAAACTTTTTCATAATAGCCCGAATAGCCGCTTCAGTGGATCGATTAAACTGACCATAAAATATAGCAGAGCACCAAGTTTGATAATAAAATTCAATAAATTGGCATGTATTGTTCGTTTGACGATTCATGGTTAAATTATAGACCAAACTGAAGATGTTTGCCAGTGAAACTTGCAAAACACGAAACTTGCATCAGCTGTTTGAACTAGAGGTGTGCATGTGAGTAATAGTTTACTCACGCTCACGCACACTCACGACAGAAAAATCATACTCACGCACACTCACTCACTCACTCACGATATTTTTTGGTAGGACTCACGCTCACGCACACTCACGAAAAGAAAATTTGTATTCACGCACACTCACGCACGAAAACGTCGTGACTCACAAAAAATACCGTGACTCACAAAAAATACCATGACTCACGAAAAATATCGTGTCTCACGAATAATTTTATAATTAATTTACCTTACCGAAGTGTCTGAAAACATGAGCATTATTAAAATCGAGAATGTTATTAAACTCTTAACATCTCAGGTGTCACTAGAATTGTAATTGAACCAGCGTTGCCAAAAATATAATAGCAAAACAAAATCACCCTTTAGTTGGATATACAACCAGAGAAGGAAAGGCATACGGTTATGTTTGTCTATATGTTGAACATGCAACATGTTGGTCACCAATATCTTATTTGTCTTTCGGAAATGCAATTGGCACGAATATTCCGGAAAAATTGTTGAGTTAATCTTTATAATATTATTTTCACAATCTCATCGTTTGTCACAAAAAAAAAAAAACAATATTTTCCATCCAAGCAGACTTCCTTCCTCACAGACAGGGCTGCCAATAAAATTAAAAAAAAATCGTCACATTTTTCCGAAGAAATCGTCATAATCGTCACTTCCATTTCAAAAATCGTCAAAAAATCTGCAATGCGAATTATATTAAAACCAAACTAATTTTTTGGTTAATAACAAAAGTATTCATTTCATATAAGAAGAACAGAAAATTAAAATACATAACTATGCATTTGAACAACAAAAGCATAATGAATTCAGTTTTGTATGAAAATAGCATAAACAATTTTTTTATGCAATGCTATGCTATGCCATTCAAAAAATAATATAAAAATTAATTTTTTAATATATAGTTACTAATTTAGTAATATTTGTATTTAAAATAAAAATAAATATCTTTAATATTTATCTACCCAGCAAAAATTCCTATTACCAGGTATGAGTACAAGTATAGCTGTGCCAAATTGGTAACAAATTCCTCGTACATATACAATCAGTCAGTGTTGCCAATTTGGTGCTTTTAGCACCAAATTTAGTGCTTTTTGATTTCTAAAAAGCACCAAATTGCCTTTTTGGTGCCTTTTCAAAAAAAGCACCAACTTGGTGCTTTCTGGCATTTTCATTTAGTGCTTTTGGTGCTTTTTTTATTTTGAACAGTATTAAGTTTAATTGATACAAAAATGTTGATTAGACTTTCAAGAGCCGAAGAAACTCAAATTTATTGCCAAATATAGAATTTGATTGTTATGAAGATGGTATTGATTATTTTTTAATTAATATTGTTATTTAGGGTATTCTGTAGGAAAGTCGAGCGGTGAGTGTCGAATTTTTTAATTTGGTAAAGATGTCATTAAAAACGTTCGTATTAAGTTCACAAAAGCACGCACAACTAAAATAAGCAATAGACTCCTTCCATATATTAATATTTTGAAAGTTGAAAAACATCACTGATCAAAATGAATTGGACGAAAACATTAAAACTGATCAAAGTGTATACTTGAATAGCGGTTCATAATGGTGAGTACTAAATTCGAGTTTTGCCGCTAAGGCGAAAACTATATTAGTAAAAAAAGGCATAAAATTATGCACATTTGCTGCAAATTTTATTATAACTTGCTGCAAATTTTATTATAACCAAAAGCAAATTTTCACAAAGTTTGTATTCCTTAAAATGAATTATTAAAGAAAAGTAATTGTGAAAAAATTACTATTTTAGCAGCTAAACTCGATCTTAATACCCACCTTAACTTTTTAAAAGTCAATGCACAAAAGTTCTATAATCGTCGGAAGGTTTTTTTTTTTTTTAGTAGAGCATTTAATTTTCGATTTTGTGGTGGAAGGTGGTATGTTAGAATTTATAATATATTTTTGGTGCTTTTTGGCCTTGGGGAGTTGGCAACACTGCAATCAGTAACACTTTTACACGAGCATGACATCGGAGGAAAGTACTTCTTTGCAAGCATACCAGCTCTCCAAAATTAAAGCTTTACCATAAAAATACTCCAAAAGTGCGAACCCACCCCTGCGGTTTTGTAATCCAACACACTAACCACGCTCCACGGCATGGATCTATTCAATGATGTTATTTTGTAATATAAATTATGTACTATACAACTCTAGAAAACAAGGGTATATTTTATTGGCAATTTTTTCTGAAATGTAATTTGGCATTACTTTTCGCTACTATTAACGGTGCCCTCTGTAGAGCCGAACCCGGACCTCAAGGTATGATTTTGATGTGTAAAATTTCTTTTGGGGGAAAGGAATTATTTTTTTTCTTATACCATAGGGTAGTAAAGTTTTCGCCAATAACCACGGGATAAATTTATCAATCACTCATTGCTCTGGCTTATTTGAAAATTTTATCTCTAAAGGTTTTGGACTTCTCATCTGTCAATCGTTAACTTTTCTCTACTTTGACAATTTCATTTGGCTACACTGAAGTAGCCGCTCAGTTTGATCGATAGCTAGATTGAAATCCATCCATACTAACATATTTGTCGTAGGATAAGATTTGATACAGCACAGCGAGCAGGATAATATCTCATACAATTTCAAATGTTAACACACACACACGAAATCAAGTGTATGCTCCCACTCCATATAAACCACCTGTCTAGTGACAATATTTCATTTATTCCAAAACATTCCAAGTAAATAATTCAGTAGTCGCCAAATACAATAGGTCTCAATGATTATGAAGTGGCAGGTGAAATTAGACTGATTACTGCACAGAACAAAAAAAACTACCGCTCTAGTAAACGTCGTCATTGTCACACAGTAATGTCACAGTGACCGCCAGAGTGAAAGGATATGCATAAGGAAAGCAGGCCAATGGCTGCGTGTTTGTGTGTGGCAAGGACAAATAGTAATTCAAGGTCCCGAACAAAAACCAACAGGATGGACAAAATCTAATTTAGCAGGTATTAAACAACCATGGTAGGCATACAAACCATAAGGACATTTTGCTTACATAGTTGCCAGTATGGACGGACATACAGACGGACGGACGACAAAATGACATGTCACCAAACAAACAAACGAACGAAGCAATGACCAGACAATCTCCAAAAGAAAACAAAAGTCAAAGTTCCCAGCAGAAGAAAAAAACTAAATTCGTACAATGGGCAAATGAAATCATCGATATGCACAAAAGGACTCTTCGCATTAGTTTTTTCGTCCTTTGATTGTGTTTCGTTGGTTTTTCTTTTCTAGGTATTCCGATTTGTTTCAGTTGCTCAAATAATTTACTGACCTAAGCCATTGATATCGATGTCGCAGTGAAATCTTTGGTCGGTCAGCTATGTACATTCGAACACCCACCAAAAACCAATGTCCTTTTTGCTATAGATGGTCATGGGAAACATTTCTTTAATTTGGGTAGTATGGAACATTATTTATCTACAGGCGAAAAAAAATAGTTCTATCCAAAGGAAGTTTTTTTGGAATAACGAACATCGTTTGGGAATTTGTTTTCGCAGTACAAAAGTTTGTTTGGAAGAGTACAGGGCGGCTGATATCTATTGCAACCATCACCTGGCTGCCTTCATTTCTAAAACGAATGTCTAACAGTGATGGTTAACCCTTTGACTATTGATGTCCACTTAGGATAGGATGCCAGACGTGCTCTTTTAAATAGCACATGTGCTCTTTTTTACAAAATGTGCAATGAAAAAAAAGCATGCCCGGTTCTAAAGATTTTGTCTTTACTTTAAAAATTTTGGTATTGATTCCGAACCAAAGAAGCGGAGAATACAAGTAAGGATACTTTAAAGACACAATTCTCTTTTAAATTTAGGTTTTGTGTACTTGCTTATAGGAAGCAAATTTTAATCTTTCGCTTTCTCAGCTTTTTTTCATCATATGCTATCAAAGACCTTTAAAAACGAGTTAACAACAACTTTATTTTCCAACTTAAGACTCGACTTCTATTAGAAATTATGCTATCTTTCAAGTAAAAAACGTTTTTAAAATAAATTTTTGAAAAACGTGTCCTATATTTGGACGATTTTTTGCTTTGTATTTAAGATGCAAAAACACAACAAATTTAAAGACAATTTCATTAAATTTAAAGAATTTTTCTGAATTATTAAAGTCTAGTTGACCTTAGCCCAAACATTTTTTCTTTCATGTTATGAAACCCATTTTTAAGTGAAATCGCTTAATTGTAAGGACAATACGACTTCATTGAAAAGTTAATCGACTTTTAGACAAGGAAAAAAAACTTTATATTAGAGAAATGCGTCTTCTATGCTAAGCAAAATTTGCAATCGTATTTTAAAGACATGAAATCTTTGACCTCACGACAATATTTTTTTCAGTGTGCTAAGATAGGCCAAAAGAGCACGCAAAAGTGCTCTATTTTTAGTTAAGTACTCTTTTTGTGCCTTTTGTATGCATCTCAACAAATAGTACTCCAACGAGATTCAATAAATGGTAAAGGAAAAGTGAACATACGTAAATGTTACACTACAAGATTTTTCCTACGCCGTTATTTTCTAAAGGGTGGTTAAATTGTAAGGGCCGATGTTGAATGTGAACCACACCTAAACGCCAAGTTGTTTTCTGAATTTTATTTGACATTTATCTATTTCAGACTTACTCAATTTGAACCAACAACGTGTTAAATGGTTCCAAGAAATGGCAACAGTGGATGATCAATTTTCGAAGAAAATCATCTTCAGTGATGAGGCATATTTTCATCTCAGTGGATTCGTCAATAAACAGAATTGCCGCATTTGGGCGAATGAGAACACAGAAAAAAATATCACCAAAATATTTCCAATTAAAAAGTTAATTGAAATTGAAATTTTTTTCAATTAATCAATTAATTGATACAATTAACTTTTTAATCATGATAGAAACATAAAGTTAATTAAGTCAATGATTGAAAATTTTAAAATTTTTAATTAAAAAATTAATTGATACAATTAACTTTTTAATCAAATTCGGAAGACTAATTCAGTTAAAAAAGTGCTGATTTTTTTTTAAATTTTTAATTAAAAATGTATTTCAAACAACCATTTGTTAATCCAAATAAAAACTCTAAGCCAATTCAGAAAGTAATTAAAAATAGTTACCTTTTTTAATTAATAAGTTAATTGAGTTTTGCAATCAACATCAATTAAAATTTTGATTGAATCAATTAAAAAATTAATTGAAATTTGCTGAAAAAAATCAATTAATTTTTTAATCAAGAATTTTTTCTATGCCCAATTAAAACTGTGATTGATACTATCATTTTCGTAATTGAAGACATTTCAATTAAAAATTTAATTGGATCAATTAATTTGGTGATTGAATCAGAAAAAAAAAATTTTGTGTGAATACAAGAGTGATTGTCGAAAAACCAATGCACCCAAAAAGGGTGACTGATTGGTGCGGTTTATGGGCTGGCGGCATCATCGGGCCGTATTTTTTCCAAAATGAGGCCAATCAGGCAGATACTGTGAATGGTGTTCGCTATCGTGAGATGATAACGAACTTTTTATGGTCCGAATTGGAAGATATGGATGTGGACGATGTACCGTTTCAGCAGAACGGTGCCACTTGACACACAGCTAACGAAACAATGGCTCTTTTGCGCAACAAATTCAATGGCCGTGTTATCTCACGTAATGGCGATGTCAATTGGCCGCCAAGATCATGTGATTTGACACCGTTGGGGTTGACACTTTTGGGTTAGGGGTTATTTGAAAGAAAAGGTGTACGTCGATAAGACAACAACAATTCAAGAGCTAAAGGATGAGATAATTCGGCACATTAACGGCATAGAACCTCCATTATGCCTCCGCGTCATCGAAAATTTTTACCATCGGATGAAGTTGTGCCACCGATGTCGTGGCGCCCATTTGGCCGATATTTTATTCCATACATAATTGAGTAATACCAATATATAATAATAAAATAAAATTACAATAATTTCCTAAATAGTTTGTGTTTTATTCAAAATCAACATTGGCCCTTGAAATTTTAACCATCCTTTAATTATAAAGTGTGTTAATTTATATATCATAGTCGAAGAAGAGCACGCCGATGTTGCTTGGTAAATTTGATTGAAATCGGTTCAGATTTAGATATAGCTCCCACACCCAGAGGAGGAATATGATCACCTCAAACATGTTTTAAGAGCAAAATGTTATTTTTGGGTGGTGACCATGTAACATGGTTTTCGCAATCATGTTATTTCCTCGGAAATCATGTATCTGATTTCGGCAAGCAGGCTATATTTGACGAGAAAATAACATTTTAGTGACAAACATGTTACATGGTCACCTTACAAAAAAAAAAAAATTTGCTCTTGAAACATGTTTGAGGTGATCATATTCCTTCTCTGCGTGCATATATATCTTTCGCACGATTTACTCTCATATGACCACGGGGCCAGATTTATACTCCCATTTACGTGATTATTGAATTATTATTCTAACTATGCATGTCAAATTTAGTCGAAATCGGTTCAGATTATATATAGCTCCCATATATTCATATTTTAGACCCATTTTCAATGGGATTTTCCTCCAATTGATTGCATAGTTTCCACGGAGAATATATTTAATATGATATTTAAGTGTGTCAAGTTTGATCTAATTTGGTTCAGAATTAGATAAAGCCTCCATATATTCGTTCTTCCGGTTTATACAAATATGGCCAAATTCCCACACTTTGCACAAAATTCTGTGATGATTTCCCCATATCTTACTTATATCCTATACACTATAATGCCAGACTTTCCACAGAACGGTTTAGTTTTAAATAAGACTCCAAGTCGACCGACTTGACCAAATAATATATCACAAACCGCACTTGACCACATATCACGGTATCACAATGGACTGAATAGTCTAAGTGAGCCTGAATCTTAATCGGGCTGCCACTTTAACCTAACCTAACCTAACCTAACCTTGTAAAATCGTCACTGTTGAGTAGCAAAAATTGTAAATGTTACTCAAATTGTCCTATATCTCGAATACATAAGTATCGCCTAGTAAATCATAAATGCTCTTTTGTACAATTGTATTAAAATTTCTCCATCTTCATATTTCCTATATTTATACCCTGCGCCACACTGTGGAACAGGGTATTATAAGTTAGTGCATATGTTTGCAACACCCAGAAGGAGTCGAGATAGACATATGGTGTCTTTGACAAAAATGCTTAGGGTGGGCTCCTGAGTCGATATAGCCATATCCGTCTGTCCGTCTGTCCGTGAACACATTTTTGTAACCAAGGGGTTAGGTAGTAATTTAAGCCCAATCGACTTCGAATTTGGCACAAGTATGTGTTTTGGGTCAAAATAGAACCTTATTGATTTTGGAAGAAATCGGTTTAGATTTAGATATAGCTCCGATATATATCTTTCGCCCGATATGCACTTATACGGCCCTAGATGCCTGAGTATTACCCCAATTTGGTTGAAATTTTGCACTAGAAGTACAATTGGTAGTATAGTCAAATGTGCAAAATTTTATTGAAATCGGTTCATATTTAGATATAGCTCCCATATATATCTTTCGCCCGATATGGACTAATACGGTCCCAGAAGCCAGAGTTTTACCCCAATTTGGTTAAAATTTTGCACAGGGAATAGAATTAGCATTGTAGTTATGCGTGCCAAATTTGGTTGAAATCGGTTCAGATTTAGATATAGCTCCCATATATAGTTTTCGGCCGATTTACGCGCATATGACCACAGAGGCCAATTTTTAACTCCGATTTAGTTGAAATTTTGTACAGGGAGTAGAATAAGCATTGTTGCTATGCGTGCCAAATTTGGTTGAAATCGGTTCAGATTTAGATATAGCTCCCATATATAGCTTTCGCCCGATTTACACTCATATGACCACAGAGGCCAATTTTTAACTCCGATTTTGTTGAAATTTTGCACAGGGAGTAGAATTAGCATTGTTGCTATGCCTTCCAAATTTGGTTGAAATCGGTTCTGATTTAGATATAGTTCCCATATATATGTTTTTCTAATTTCGACAAAAATGGTCAAAATACCAATATTTTCCTTGTAAAATCGCCACTTCTTAGTCGAAAAGTTGTAAAAATGACTCTAATTTTCCTAAACTTCTAATACATATATATCAAGTGATAAATCATAAATAAATTTTTGCGAAGTTTCCTTAGAATTGCTTCAGATTTAAATGTTTCCCATATTTTTTTTACTAACATTGTGTTCCATCCTAGTGCATTAGCAGACTTAAATTTTGAGTCTATAAATTTTGTAGAAGTCTATCAAATTCTATCCAGATCGAGTGATACTTAAATGTATGTATTTGGGACAAACCTTTATATATAGCCCCCCCCCAAATTTCATCCGATGCAAACCAACACATTTGACGGATGTGATATGGTATCGAAAGTTTAGATCTACAAAGTGGTGCAGGGTATAATATAGTCGGCCCCGCCCGACTTTAGACTTTCCTTACTTGTTTTTTATTAACATTGTGTTTCATTCCGGGGCGTTAGCCGATTTCAATTTTAATTCTAGAGATTTTGTTGAAGTACAAAAAATTGTTTCCATTCTAAGTATTTGTATCTGGAAATGCAAACCTTTATATAGCCCTCCCAGCAAATTTGAAGTAGTTGAGATGGTAACACAAATGTTGGTCTACATGGTGGTGAAGGGTATAATATAGTCGGTCCCGCCCGACTTTAGACTTTACTTACTTGTTATACCCTCCACCGTAGGATGGGGGTATATTAACTTTGTCATTCCGTTTGTAATACATCGAAATATTGCTCTAAGACCCCATAAAGTATATATATTCTAGGTCGTGGTGAAATTCTGAGTCGATCTGAGCATGTCCGTCCGTCCGTCCGTCTGTTGAAATCACGCTAACTTCCGAACGAAACAAGCTATCGACTCGAAACTTGGTATAATTAGTTGTTATTGATGTAGGTCGGATGGTATTGCAAATGGGCCATATCGGTCCACTTTTACGTATAGCCCCCATATAAACGGACCCCCAAATTTGGCTTGCGATTGCTCTAAGAGAAGCAAATTTCATCCGATCCGGCTGAAATTTGGTACATGGTGTAAGTATATGGTCTCTAACAACTGTGCAAAAATTGGTCCACATCGGTCCATAATTATATATAGCCCCCATATAAACCGATCCCCCGATTTGGCTTGCGGAGCCTCTAAGAGAAGCAAATTTCATCCGATCCGGCGGAAATTTGGTACATGGTATTGGTATATGTTCTCTAATGACCATGCAAAAATTGGTCCACATCGGCCCATAATTATATATAGCCCCCATATAAACAGATCCCCAGATTTGACTTCCGGAGCCTCTTAGAGGAGCAAAAGTCATCCGATCCGATTGAAATTTGGTACGTGGTGTTAGTATTTTGTCTCTAACAACCATGCCAAAATAGGTCCATATCGGTTCATAATTATATATAGCCCCCATATAAGCCGATCCCAAGATTTGACTTCCGGAGCCTCTTAGAGGAGCAAAATTCATCCGATCCGGTTGAAATTTGGTACGTGGTGTTAGTGTATGGTATCTAACAACCATGCAAGAATTGGTCCATATCGGTCCATAATTATATATAGCCCCCATATAAATCGATCCCCAGATTTGTCCTCCGGAGCCTCTTGGAGGAGCAAAATTACTGCGATCCGGTTGAAATTTGCAACGTGGTGTTAGTATAAGGCCGCTAATAACCATGCCAAAATTGGTCCATATCGGTCTATAGTTATATATAGCCGATCCCCAATCACACAAAAATTGGTTCATAATCATGGTTGCCACTCGAGCCAAAAATAATCTACAAAAATTTTATTTTTATAGAAAATATTGTCAAAATTTTATTTCTATAGAAAATTTTGTCAAAATTTTGTTTCTATAGAAAATTTTGTCAAAATTTTATTTCTATAGAAACTTTTTTTTCAAATTTTATTTCTATAGAAATTTTTTTCCAAATTTTATTTCTATAGAAAATGTTGTCAAAATTTTATTTCTATAGAAACTTTAAACTTAATTATATACGTATTTAATCGGCCTTTTTAGTTTAATATATACCACGTATGGACTATGTGGTATATATTACGGTGTTAGGAAGTTTTAAGATACCTTGCCATCGGCTAGTGTTACCGCAACCCAAGTAATTCGATTGTGGATGACAGTCTTCAGTAGAAGTTTCTACGCAATCCATGAGGGAGGGTACATAAGCTTCGGCCTGGCCGAACTTACGGCCGTATATACTTGTTTTTGTATAATTTTTCCCGTTTTTTTTATTAATTTAACTAACGTACGCAAAAAATTATTAGAGCAACAGAAACTTTCTCCAAACATAATAATTCCATGAACTAAAATAAAGTTAAATTGGCTTTAGTGAAATAGAGGGTTCACTTTGTTTTTTTTTTTTTTTGAGTGTACTGTATGTTTATGTTAAATGGACATTTATACAGGAACTGTATCCGATTTTTTCCGGATTCTGTTTTTTATTTTTTCTCACATTTCGATAGATATTATAGTCCAAATGCCGTTTATTTTCATAAGGTCATTTGGTCAACATACAAGAATCAAGTTCTCAGAAAAAAAACTTATATAACTCTTGAACGAACTGATGTAGGTTCGCAAAATTACATTTTTTTTCTACATGATGTGCAAGTAAAAAATTAAACTTTTTAATATTAGGTTTGTTTCGGTAGTTAATTCTATTGTTTACTAGATTACAAACGCATTTTGATCTACAGCATTCACAAAAAAGATATTCGTGATGGAATTCAAACGTGATAGTGTAATGGCTTCAAATTTGGCTGCAAATGTCTATCATTAGAGCCTTTCAGCATTTCAATGTGAATAAATCTTTAGTTTCTCGTCCAAACAATGGTCCCAAAACGGTAACATCACCAGAAAACACGAAGGCAATATTTGATGGAAATCCCCGCCGCAGTGGTGAAAATTGCTCGTGAACAGTGGTAGAAAATTGATCAGAACAGATGCAACACATATTGAGAAAAGAGCTTGAACTAAGCCATTAAAGTTCCAAAAGTTTAGGGTATAATATAGTCGGCCACCCGACTTTCTTCTCATTTACTCACTTCTTTTAATTTAGAAGTGTCGACTTTTACATAAAACGCATACTAGCCCCTGCTACTTAATCTAACCTAACCTAAGTTAGTCGCACGACTGACTCTATTAGTTATTTTTTTTTTAATCCTTGACATACAAATATCAATTCAAAAATGTCATTCTTACTGGCTTTTGTTTTTCTCTTAATGAAAATTAAATTCTCTGTGAATATTGAATGTGTGTGTGTGTGAATGTCAGCCATATGCAGCAGGAAATGCCTTCACTGAAGCCATTCAAGTTTCAATTGAAACTGGGGCAAAAACGAAAAGAGAACAGAACAGAAACAATTTTGCTCCAACTATGTTAAGACCCTTCATGTTCATTGGCTCATAAATTTTTATTGGTCTTTTATTCCTGTTCAATGGCACTGTATTGTTAATCCGGTATTTTGTTGTAGTAGTCACCATTGACATTACTTTTGTCATCGTCAACATGTGGTTGCTCTTGTTCTAGTTTTTATTTCGTTCTTCATTTTTGTTTCTTACATATTTTTATTTAGGCTGAATACAATTGAGTAATATTGATTTTTTTGAAAAATAAAATTTTAGAAAAAATAAGAAAAATCCATAAAATCAGTGTTGCCAACTCATGAATGGTATGCAGTTGGCAAAGGACCTGGAAAGGGTTGAAAACAATCTATGAAAATGAGGTCATTTGGAAAGTTAAAGTAATGCTATGAGCAAAGGATGTTACTGAAGTAGTGAAATTGCATTATAGAACTAGAACGAAGTGGTTTTTTGTGGTCGAAGAGGAAACCGAACAATATAAAAGCAAAAAAAATATATTTTTTAATAAATATATATTTTTTATAAATATAAATTTCGTTTCGTAAATTTCCGACTATATTATACACTGCACCACTTTGTAGATCTAAATTTTCAATACCATATCACATCCGTCAAATGTGTTGGGGGCTATATATAAAGGTTTGTCCCAAATACATACATTTGAATATCACTCGATCTGGGCAGAATTTGATAGACTTCTACAAAATCTATAGACTCAAAATTTTAAGTCGGCTAATGCACTAGGGTGGAACACAATGTTAGTAGAAACATATGGGAAACATTTAAATCTGAAGCAATTTTAAGGAAACTTCGCAAAAGTTTATTTATGATTTATCGCTCGATATATATGTATCAGAAGTTTAGGAAAATTAGAGTCATTTTTACAACTTTTACACTAAGCAGTGGCGATTTAACAAGGAAAATGTTGGTATTTTGACCATTTTGTCGAAATCAGAAAAACATATATATGGGAGCTATATCTAAATCTGAACTGATTTCAACCAAATTTGGCACGCATAGCTACAATGCTAATTCTATTCCCTGTGCAAAATTTCAACTAAATCGGAGTTAAAAATTGGCCTCTGGGTCATATGTGTGTAAATCGGCAGAAAACTATATATGGGAGCTATATATAAATCTGAACCGATTTCAACCAAATTTGGTACGCATAGTAACAATGCTAATTCTACTCCCTGTGGAAAATTTCAATTAAATCGGAGTAAAAGATTGGCCTCTGTGGTCATATGAGTGTAAATCGGGCGAACGATATATATGGGAGCTATATGTAAATCTGAACCGATTTCAATAAAATTTGGCACACTTGACTACACTACTAATTGTACTCCTAGTGCAAAATTTCAACCAAATTGGGGTAACACTCTGGCTTCTGGGACCGTATTAGACCATATCGGGCGAATGATATATATGGGAGCTATATCTAAATCTGAACCGATAAAATTTGGCACACTTGACTACACTACCGATTGTACTCCTAGTGCAAAATTTCAACCAAATTGGGGTAAAACTCTGGCTTCTGGGGCCATATAAGTCCATATCGGGCGAAATATTTATATGGAGCTATATCTAATCTGAATCGATTTCTTCCAAAATCAATAGGGTTCTATTCTGAACCAAAACACATACTTGTGCCAAATTTGAAGTCGATTGGACTAAAACTGCGACCTAGACTTTGATTACAAAAATGTGTTCACGGACAGACGGACATGGTTATATCGACTCAGGAGCCCACCCTGAGCATCTTTGCCAAATACACCATGTGTCTATCTCGTCTCCTTATCGGTGTTGCAAACATATGCACTAACTTATAATACCCTGTTCCAAAGTGTGGCGCAGGGTATAATAACGCTCTCGATTTTAATCGTGCTCATGATTTCAGACACGTCTTTCAGGTAAATTATTCATAAAATTATTCGTGAGTCACGACATATTTCGTGAGTCACAATATTTTTCGTGAGTCACGACATTTTCGTGCTCGAGTAAAAGTTTTCTTTTCGTGAGTGTGCGTGAATAAGATTTTTCCTTCGTGAGTGTGCGGGAGCGTGAGGAAAATATTACTCATGTGCACACCTCTACTATGGCGTCACTCTGATAATTGGCAGTGTCAATCGGACAACGAAATAAAACAACAGACACGGTGGTCATGATCTGAAAACGTTATGGTTATGAATTTATAATCAGGCATCTCCGATTTTACTCTTAATGGCAGACAAGAACTATGGGGTAGAGCTTCGAATCGTATATCGGACAATTTTTCCTATTATTTTAAATTTGCTATTTAAAAGTTTATTCTTTTTAGCCCTTTAAGTAATAACAAAATGTCAAAAATATTTTTGACCTGTTTCCGTAAATTATATAATTTTTATATTTTATATTTGTTTCATTTCAGGTATGTGAAATTTCCTCATGTGGTATAAATGTGATTGAATTCGAAAGATTTCGTTCGGTAAGATTTGTATCATTATGTAGACAATAAATATTTTAATTAAATTTATTTAATACTTTCACTGAAAAAATTCGATAAAGTTATCTTTTGCTTATTGCAAATAAAATATATTTGTTTGTAGTTATATTTTATTATTTTTTGTGAAATTTTCCACAGCCCAATGAAATTTTCCTTATTCGGAGTATGTCTCAAACATTTTATGAACTAAAAGTGGATATAAAGTCCAATGACCGTACACATAATTTCACTATTACACGCAGAGAAGGAATATGATCACCTCAACCATGTCCCAAGAGCAAAATGTTACTTTTTCACGGAAAACATGTAGCATGTTTGTCGAAACCATGTTCTTTTCTTGGAAATTATGTATCTGATTTCGGAAAACATGTTATGTTTGACGAGAAAAGAATATTTTTGCGACAAAAATGCTACGTGGTCGCTGTGAAAAAGTAACATGGTGCTCTTGAAACATGTTTGAGGTGATCATATTCCTTCTCTGGGTGTAACTAAAGCAGAAGAACACTTTCGTAAGCTACCCAAAAATAGTAAGAATGAACTACTACTGTATGGTCAAAATGGTTATGATTTGCCGCCAATAATTTTAGTTCATTTTTTTCTTCTGTGGGATGGTGTAATTTCATGCAGTGTAACAAAAAAGTACACAGGGTATTACTAACATCCCAACCAAATTTCAACCGGATCGAAAAAAACTTACTCTTTACAGAGGATCCGGAAGTCAACTCTACGTATGGGTTTATATGAAACTATATATAATTATGGACCAAATTGAACGAATTTTATGGTTGTTATACATAACGTACCAAATTTTAATCGGATTGGATGAAATTTGCTCTTTCAAGAGTTTTTGGAGTACAATTCCAGGAAGCGGTATATACGGGGGCGATATATAATTACGGACCGATATGGACCAATTTTTGCACTATTGGTTACTGACATCATGTACCACATTTCAACTGGATCGGGTGAATTTTGCTCCTCCAAAAGGCTCCAGAATTCAAATAGGATGAACGGTTTATATGGGAGTTATATCTAACAGTCTTCCGATATGGCCCATTTGCAATACCACTTGTGTGTTTTTTTTATTTTATCATGCACAACAATATTTAGATCTTATAAATTATATCAATAATAGCTAATTGTGTCAGGTTTCAAAAAATGGAACACTATTTCAGCAGGATTGTAAGGGAGAGAGGCAGTACCAACTGCTTACAAAAGAACCGCTGATTTTTGCGGGCGATGTCCCGATTTAGAGCAGCCTCGACATAGCGCTGATATAATTGCTCATTTCAATAGCAATATTGCTCAGAAGTGACATATAATCTTCAGTTTCCTATTTTATAGCATTGTTAGTATGAAGAAGCCACCGTGGTGCAATGGTTAGCATACCCGCCTAGCATACACAAGGTCATGGGTTCGATTCCTGCTTCGACCGAACATCAAAAAGTTTTTCAGCGGTGGATTATCCCGCCTCAGTAATGCTGGGTTTCAAAGCTCCTCTAAGTGGTTTCACTGCAATGTGGAACGCCGTTCGGACTCGGCTATAAAAAGGAGGTCCCTTGTCATTGAGCTTAACATGGAATCAGGCAACACTCTGTGATAAGAGAGAAGTCTAAGTGAGCCTGATACATCGGGCTGCCACCTAACCTAACCTAACCTAACCTAGTATGAAGGAAAACAGCACTACCTTTCACGCATCTATAGTGCCTGAATTGGTGGCAATAACATAAACGAATCATCATAAACTAGTTTGACTACTCGTTTACGTTATTGCCACTGATACATGCAGTGTGGATGCACTGCCTACTAAACTCTTACCGCTGAAGTATTTTTGCTGGGCCTTTGCCTAGTAAAGCCAAGACAATGGCAAATGTAGTGTTTCGACCTCTGCTACTCCTATTCGGCACAAATGTGCTCTAATTTCTTGGTTCCTGGTGATTATTGCCACACCATCGTAGTATATTCGTCGCCGTTCTGATAGTTGCATTGGTCCATTTTGCTTTGCGTGCCCATTCATACCCGCGTTGCCTTTATTGGCTTTGGTTCTTTAAGTTCACATCCCTATGTGCCTCAGCTCTTATCGCCATTTCGCATTTCAATACGGTTCGGGATAGGACGTTGCTTCATTGCACTCCAGTAATCTGTAAATATGTTCAAAATCCGTTGAGTCATGCTCAGGATCTCGATGTCTGGGTCCTCAATATATGCACCCAGTCCAGCCCTCTCATCCATGAGTCATGAAAATGTTCATGTCACGTCATTTTGCTTCTGGCACAATGGGCAGCAATGGTCACTTCAGGTAAACGATCGTGGATTGTTGCGGTACACGCCACTTCAAATATACTATTATCCTTAGATGGTTTGTCATGTTTCGCGTTTCCGTCCATTCTCTTAACATTTTCAATGTGAATAAATCGTTGGTACCATTCCTTGTAACCTTGATACTGACAGTGTTGCATCGACTCCAAAAAGTGGACAAAAAACGGTACCAACATCAGAAATTATCCGAAAAGTTAAGGTCAGCTTTGATCGAAATCCACGCTGCATTCGTGAGCAGAATATGTTATATCGCGAGAACGTATAAACTTATATTGGAAAATTAATTTGAATTAGAGCCCTTGAAGTTCCAAAAATGTGAAAGAGTTCACCGATGCACAAAACAAAAACTGGAAAGAGCCAGGAAGGTGATTCGCTTGCACAAAAGTGGCCAACTACCAAAATTTGTTTTTCTCCAATGAGAAGCCATTCCAAGTTGGGCAGTTTGTTTCCAAATAAATGCTATAGAGGGCAGTGAGGGAGCTACCGTGGTGCAATGGTTAGCATGCCCGCTTTGCATACACAAGGTCGTGGGTTCGATTCCTGCTTCGACCGAACACCAAAAATTTTTCAGCGGTGGATTATCACACCTCAGTAATGCTGGTGACATTTCTGAGGGTCTCAAAACTTCTCTAAGTGGTTTCACTGCAATGTGGAACGCCGTTCGGACTCGGCTATAAAAAGGAGGTCCCTTGTCATTGAGCTTAACATGGAATCGGGCAGCACTCAGTGATAAGAGAGAAGTTCACCAATGTGGTATCACAATGCACTGAATAGTCTAAGTGAGCCTGATACATCGGGCTGCCACCTAACCTATTGAGGGCAGTTGAACATTTACACCTTCGATTGGCCACCACCAGAACTAGAGCACTACCGACGGAAATCATCATCGACCGAGGGGTCAAAATAAATACTGAATATTATGGGAAAAATGTTCTAAAGAAAGTATTGAAACCCTGGTCAAATAAACGTTTCGGCTGTCGACCATGGACATTCCAAGATGACTCGACGCTATCACATTCAGCACGCCCGAATCAAAAATGGCTTAAAAAGGAGGTTCATCGCCACCAAAATCGCCGGACCTCAGTATGTTGAATTTTCGCATTGCCGGGTGCATCTTGGAGAGTAAGGTTGGCACTAAAATATTCCAAAGTGTCGATCATTTCAAGACATCACCGACATCACTGCTTGGCCACTCTCGTGTAGCATGTGGTGGCCTTGCTGGCCGTTCAAGGCCAAATTTCGAACCAAGGGTAGCTAATTCGAACAAATCTAAACTGATTCTAAAATTTCATGTTATTTCCGCAATGTTTGCTTTTGAACAAAAAAAATTGAAAAAAAAAACTAAAAAGATAAAGCGCTTTACTTTCTGGCATTACATATCAGCCATCCCATATGCACGGACGAAAAAGATTGTTTTTCATATGTTTGGGTGTAAAAATTATATGTTTGGAACTCAAATTTTTTAACACAATATTTTTAAGTGCAAGCATATAATGTTCCTAAACTAGCATAACATGTTTGGGGCATATATGTTAATATGTTAGAATATATTATTTTTGGGGCATAAAATGTTTCTAAGTATAATATGCTTAGATGCAAACATACATTAATTTAGAAATAGCCTATAAACATATATGTGTTTAGAAAAGAGACATAGAGAATAAGCTGCAAGTAAAATAATGGAAGTAACCAATTGGCGCTTTAAAAATATATCCACACAAAAAAAAAATAATTAAAATTTGTTCTACCAGTGTATGCCCTAAGGTGAAACGTAATATGTTTGAACAATACACACAATAATTTGTTTGGAGCAATCCTGAAAATATAAATGCTTAAAGCAAAATGTGTTTGGGGTATATGTTACAGAAGCGATTTTTTAAGGGTGTGGTTATGCAAAGCACATGTTTGACTAAAATTACACTATGAGGAATTAAATAGATAAACGGGTTTTTGTTACGCTAAGAAATTTTCTTTGAAGGCATATAAACATTTTTATTTTTATAATAAATATTACTTAGTTAATATAAAAAAAAATATTTCTTTATTTGTTCTGCGAGTAGTGTTAAACTTTACTCCATGTCCATTGTCAAAATAGTTGGATGCCGTTTCCGAAAATACTCCTCCCATTGTGAGCTAAACATTTCTGTTGGTATCACTTTGGCAAAGATTTGGTTTTTGCTCTCTTTCTGTGTCACCGTAAAAGATAATTTTCACAACCATGGTTTGCTCTATTTTTTTTTTATCAGACTGATACAGAAATCCAAAAGCTTTACATGGAATAATTATTATTTAATGTATTCCTTCAATATAAGCCTTAAAGATTTAAGTATCCTTGAAATATCATTGCCAGTAATTCTATGAGCCTATAAATAAACCAAAAGACTTCTATTAATAAAATGGCAAACGCTTAATATTTAAAAATGAAAATGAAACAGAAAAACAAAAGAAAACAAAAAACAATCTCCCCATAAGATATGCAGATACATTACGGCCTCTGAGACAAGCAAATGAAGCAATTGCCTTTGATCTTTAGGAGGGATTACAATGTAATCTTCATAAACTCAATCATCGACATTTCCAACAAGCCTCCTCTGGTGATGATGCTAGAGGATGGGTGGCTGCTAGCTTGCTCATTGTCAAGGAACACCTGGCTCAAGACAAACGCCATGGGATTTCCTTTTGATATTTTCAAAGGACAGACGGTGTGCCTACACTTTCCCCAACAATCTAAGCAAGAACCCAAACAAGAGCTATATCAGCAGATAAGGTTAATATTCCAATTTTCCATTTAACAGCCTGTTTTCGAAGATTTCGTAAAAAAAAAAATAAAATAAAAAACAGCGAAATGCTGATGAAAACACTTGTCAGTCATTCACTCACTCAGTCTGCCCACACTACCCTGACCGGTAAAAAAGTGATACCATCCCCAAAATCCAAAACAACGAACGAAGACCACAGCGCTAAAGTGAGATGGTTTTCCACCTTCGCTCATTTTCACAGGGGACTGACTGACTATCTGAATGTATGCAAACATTTACGGCTACTAAATGCGCACTTTATCGACTTCAACAGATCGGCAAAGAGACTACCATTGCACAGTGGTTACATGGCATTACATTTTCAAATTTTCTTTATGTATAATTATACACTCAAAAACAAAAATAGGTAAAAATATATATATATATATATGCCCGGTTCCATAGATTTTGTCTTTACACTAATGATTTTGGTATTGATTCCGAGTCGAAGAAGCTGAGAATTGAAGTAAGGATACTTTTAAGATAGAATTGTCTTTTAAATGTAAGTTTTGTGAACTTGATTCTAGGCAGCAAATTTTAATTTATTCGTTTTTTTTTATACCCTCCACAATAGGATGGGGGTATATTAACTTTGTCATTCCGTTTGTAACACATCGAAATATTGCTCTAAGACCCCATAAAGTATATATATATTCTGGGTCGTGGTGAAATTCTGAGTCGATCTGAGCCTGTCCGTCCGTCCCTCCGTCCGTCCGTCCGTCTGTTGAAATCACGCTAACTTCCGAACGAAACAAGCTATCGACTTGAAACTTGGCACAAGTAGTCGTTATTGATGTAGGTCGGATGGTATTGCAAATGGGCCATATCGGTCCAATTTTACGTATAGCCCCCATATAAACGGACCCCCAAATTTGGCTTGCGATTGCTCTAAGAGAACCAAATTTCATCCGATCTGGCTGAAATTTGGTACATAGTGTTAGTATATGGTCTCTAACAACCATGCAAAAATTGGTCCATATCGGTCCACTTTTACGTATAGCCCCCATATAAACGAACCCCAAATTTGGCTTGCGATTGCTCTAAAAGAAGCAAATTTGATCCGATCAGGCTGAAATTTGGTACATGGTGTTAGTATATGGTCTCTAACAACCATGCAAAAATTGGTCCACATCGGTCCATAATTATATATAGCCCCCATATAAACCGATCCCCAGATTTGGCTTGCGGAGCCTCAAAGAGAAGCAAATTTCATCCGATCCGGCTGAAATTTGGTACATGGTATTAGTAGTATAAGAACGACTCAAAAATTGGTCCATATCAGTCCATAATTATATATAGCCCCTATATAAACCTATCCCCAGATTTGAACTCCGGAGCCACTTGGACGAGCAAAATTCCTCCGATCCGGTTGAAATTTGCAACGTGATGTTAATATATGGCCACTAATAGCCATGCCAAAATTGGTCCATATCGGTCTATAGTTATATACAGCCGATCACACAAAAATTGGTCCATATCGGTTCATAATCATGCTTGCCTAAATAATCTAGCAAAATTTTATTTCTATAGAAAGTTTTGTCAAAATTTTATTTCTATAGAAAATTTTGTCGAAATTTTATTCCTATAGAAAATTTTGTCAAATTTTATTTCTATAGAAAATTTTGGCAAAATTTTATTTCTATAGAAAATGTTGTCAAAATTTTAAATCTTTTGAAAATTTTGTAAAAATTTTATTTCTATAGAAAATTTTGTCAAAATGTTATTTCTATAGAAAATTTTGTCAAAAATTTTTTTCTATAGAAAAACATTTTGTCAAACTTAATTATATACGTATTTAATGGGCCATTTTAAGTTTAATATATACCACGTATGGACTACGTGGTATATATTACGGTATTAGGAAGTTTTAAGATACCTTGTCATCGGCAAAAGTTACCGCAATCCAAGTAAATCGATTGTTGATGACAGTCTTCAGTAGAAGTTTCTACGCAATCCATGGTGGAGGGTACATAAGCTTCGGCCTGGTCGAACTTATGGCCGTATATACTTGTTATGTATTCGAAATATACGAAAATTTAAGTAATTTTTACAAGTTTTCGACTTAGCGGTGGCGATTTTACAAAGAAAATGTTGGTATTTTGGTCATTTTTGCCGACATCAGAAAAACATATAACATCCCAGCAAAAAAATGTGGAAGTTCTTCTAAAGGCACAACTTTAAAAGCACTTCCAGAACTGTTCTCCCAAAGAAGTTCTTTATTTTAACTGCACAGGAAGTTCAGTTGAGTCAATTTTTTAAAACTCGCTTTTTTCATATTTTTAATGGGAAATTAAAATTTGTTTATTTCAAATTGATTAAAAACAGACCAAGGATTTATAAAGTGATACAAATTACTTAAATTTTGCCAAAAAAATGTTAAATCCATTCTCGAAAACTTGCGAGTTTTTGAAAATACTTGATGTCATACATTTCAGACAAACGTTAAAATGCATTAAAAATCACGAAAAAAAATAAAATTTATTTATTTGTCAAAATATCGCAAAATTTCACTAAAAACACTAAATTCGCATAACACCTTAAGAAGTGATGCAAATTCAGTGCAACGGCTGTTGAAATGGTGAACATTCGTCCTATGACAAGCCCATGTTAAATTCATCGCTTCTGCGCCAATTTTACACCACTTCAGGATCCAAAAAGAACATTTTCACTACTTTTTTGGCGACGCTTTTTTTTTGCTGGGATATATGGGAGCTATAACTAAATCTGAGCCGATTTATTATATTAATTCTACTCCCTGTGCAAAATTTGACTTAAATCGGATTACAAATTTGAACTCTGTGGTCATATGACATAAGATCAGACATAAGATATATATGGGAGCTTTAGATATAGCTGCCATATATGGGAGCCACCGTGGTGCAATGGTTAGCATGCCCGCCTTGCATACACAAGGTCGTGGGTTCGATTCCTGCTACGACTGAACACCAAAAAGTTTTTCAGCGGTGGATTATCCCACCTCAGTAATGCTGGTGACATTTCTGAGGGTTTCAAAGCTTCTCTAAGTGGTTTCACTGAAATGTGGACTCAGGGGCCGGCCCTGAGCAATATGGCCAAAGAAAAATTTATATCAGATACTCCTTTAATATATCGTTTATATGGGATCGAATTTGGACATAGCTCCCATATATACACACAGAGAACAGAATTTTATTTTTCCAAAGGGAAATTTCGACATGTTGAATGACAATCTTTAGTAGAACTTTGAACGCATTCCATGCTGATGGAACTTTCGGCCAAACACTCAATTTACGCTGTGCGTTCAAAACGATATTTCGAACCAGTGTGTTGAAATATCCATGTCTGTAGTTAATTTTGCTTCCATTTGAGGGATTCATGTCCGTGGATTATCTTGGTTAAATGCTACAATAAAGGTGAGTAAGAAGGTGGTCTCATCCATTCTTACGCTTGGATGAATATGGCTCTTAACGCATTTTTCCTTTCTTCAGCCAAATTAAGGCCCACCCCCAGATGAGAAGACCACAAAGAGCAATATTGGTAACAAACGATGACGACAATGAAAATGTTAAATTATGACATGGTCAGTTTACCACTTGCCAACCACAACCATCTTTTCACCGATGATAATAATGATGATAATATATGGTACACTGAGAAAAAAGCATGTCCAGTTCCAAAGAATTTGTCTTTAGACTACTGATTTTGGTATTGATTCCGATCCGGAGAATTGAAGTAAGGATACCTTTAGGCACAATTCTCTTTTGAATTTGAGTTTTGCGTACTTGATTTTAGGAAACAAATTTTAATTTATTCGTCTTTTTAGCTTTTCTATTCATGTGCTATCAAATGTGTTCACTCACGACAATTTAAATTTTCAAATTCAGACTCGACTTCAAGTAGAAAGTGTGTTATTTTTCAAGTAAAAAAGTATTTAAAATAAAGTTGTAAAAAACATGCCCTAATTTTAACCGAATTTTTGCGTTGTAGTCAAGATGCAAAAAGTCAACAAATGTTAAGACGATTCCATTAATTTTGAAGATTTTTCCAGAAGTACTAAAGCCACATTGACCTTAGTGAAAGGAAATAGTCTTTCATGTTAGGATACCCAATTTACGGCCATTTTCATGTAGCTCCGTTAAGCTTTAACTGCCAGTTAACCGAAAGTAAATTCCAAATATCTTCTCTCCGGTTAACTTTAACTGAAATTTTTTGACAGTTAAGATCCTAACTGGCATATGGAGTATATACGCTAAATGGCAGCTATGTCCATAATACGGTTTAAAAGTTCGTTAGTTAACGGAGCACTAAGGGAGCTTTATGAAAATGGGCGTTAAAGTCGGATCGCTTAGTTATAAGGACAAAACGACTTCAGTGAAAAGTTTATCGACTTTTGGATAAAGAAAAAAACTTTATATCAGAGAAATGCGTCGTCTTCTATACTAAGAAAAACTCGCCTTCGTATTTTAAGGACATGAAATCATTGGAATCACGACAATATTTTTTACAGTGTAGTACACCCCAAATTCACCCATTCACCTACAATGCTTTAGGGGGGTTATGACATTCAATTCCGCGTAGTGGTGGTGGTGTGTGTGTGGAATATAGACCAATTTAGTGGTGAGTGACCTATGTACTGGGAAAAAGACAACGAACCAACGGACGGACGGACAAACAGACAATATTCCTTTCTCGTGAGTTTTCTTTCTCACATGAACTGCCAAAAAGGCCAAACGGCAATTGCCCGCTTATCATTGTTTACACATCTAAACTGCTGCAACAGAGTGTGGAAAATGGTGCAAAGAGATCAGAGGAGCCCTATCCGCACCGTCGAGTTGAGTTGAGTTGAAAGCAAGTGATACATTAAATTTAATAAAATATGCTAATTTCATTACAAATTCATAGTCTCCACAATCCAGGTAAGGCAGCTATTTTGTTTTTTTTTTGCGTTGAAGATGGCCCGCTCCGTACTACTTTCCCTTGACTTTGTGAACGTGAATTTTTTTCATAATAGATCATCTCCAGTTGAAAGCAAATTTGTGAAAATGTTAAGACGAAGAAAAAAATTAAAATGAACTAAAAAAAATTAATTAACTCCAAATTCAAGTAACAAACAATAAATGTCCAAGCAAATAGACGGTCATACATATTTTATGGTTTTGGGAGATAACATAAGGCACTGTGAGGTGCGGTGGAGAGTCATATAGGAAAAACAAAAACAATGGGGAGCATTATGTTATATTAGAATTTTAGCTTAATATACTCGATTCGAAAGAGCCATACCAAACAAAGAGGACTTAAAGGGTTAGAAAATTTGTTCCTGTTGTTTAAAGTAACCGCATTGTTATTCATGGAGGGAAAGATGACCTGAAATGTGGAATATAAAAAACTCTTAATGACACTGTTTTCGGTTTTCGAATGTCAAAAAGTCCAAGTTCCTTATATGACTTATGTATAATACATAGCAAATGTCACAAACATTCTTAAATTTGTTTTCACATAGTATGAATTAAAAAAATAAAAGAAAATATACAGCCGTAAATTCGGCCGGGCCGGACCATCATGACTCAAATATAACAGTTTCCTTTGAAAACTCTTCACCGTAGCGGGTTACTTGATAATATATAGAATTTCAGGGGGTTTGTTGACAGATATTATCCTAGGCAGATCAGTTCAACCAGTACGCTTCCCGAATATAAAATAAAAGATTCTACGTATGAAGACTAGATCAGATTATTTACAACCATTATTCAAATGATTACGAGATGTAAAACGTGGAGATTTTACTCTCAGTTTCAAGCAAATATGATCAGTGCGCCTTCTATACACTCACAAAAAGGTTACTTGGATCCAAAGCTTATGACCTTCTCTTAAGGATTTTGGTATTGATTCCGGCTTCTTTAAAATAAAGAAATTTTTTTAGCGACCTATCTGGCTTTAAATCTAGGTCCAATAAAATTAAAATTAGGATACAGATCTCATTTATCAAATTTTCATTCTCTTTTCGCGGTTTATTAATAAAGGTACTCACGTACAAACAAATGCCAGCTTAAAAATCCAAATCATAACGGATACTTCAAAGTAAAAAAACGTTTTCTTAATTCAAAAAAAAAAAAATTAAACAAAATTTAGGTTGCGTAATCTTTAATATCACGTAAATATTTTTTTCAGTACACCCTCAAGTAGTGAAATCGATCTATATGGAGGACCGTTAAAAATTAAATCCGTTATAATTTCAGACAAATAAGATAAAAACTACGGTTTATATAAGCCGAAGGAGTTTGGTTAGGTTAGGTTAAAGTGGCAGCCCTATTAAGTTTCAGGCTCACTTAGACTATTCAGTCCATTGTGATACCATATTAAAGGAATTAAAATTGGGAGATCAGTCTATATAGGTGCTATGCCAAAAAACATACACCGATACACATCAAATTCAACACACCTAATTGTAGTTTTGTAAAACATACAGAATCTAGACCTCTAGTCGGAGGACGGGTTTTTAAGGGGGATATATCAAACTCTGTACCGATACACAATATATTCGGATCACCTATTTATTTATTGTCCTAAAAACCTTTTTATTTCAAAAATCTGTTGGTCGGTCTACGTGGGGGCTATAACAAAGCATGAACCGATACACCCCATTTTCGACACCCCTATTTGTGGTCCTAAAATACATATAGATTTCCAATTACAAGCAAATCGGACAGAAAATACACTTTCAAGACGCCCAAGAAATAAAATCGGGAGATCGGTCTATATGGGGGCTATATCAATTTTCGGCACACCTATTTATGGTCCTAAAATATCCCAGCAAAAAAATTTGGAAGTTCTTCCAAAGGCACAACTTTAAAAGAACTTCCAGAAGATGCACTCCCTATTATGTTCTTTATTTAACTACCCAGGAAGTTCTTTTAATTAAATTTTTTATAACTTGGTTTTTTCATACTTTTAATGGATAATTTTAACTTTTTTGTTCCAAATATGTTAAAAACAGAGTAGGAATTCATAAAATGGTACAAATCATTTAAATTTTGTCGAAAAAATGCTAAATCCAATCTGAAAAAATGCTAAATCCAATCGAGACTCAGACGAAATCGCCACAATTAATTTGGCACATTCAGATTATGCTTTACCAACCTAAATTGCATCATTCCGTTCACATATAATAAAATTTATTGGGCGATAGATACTTAACGTTGGTCCACAATATTCGGTTTTCTGCATAACACATATTTTTATCGTGTTGCATCCTTTAAAATTTTAATTTTCGAAAGTTTCACACATTATTGCAAAAGTGGCCAGAAATCGTGACAATGTATGACATTTAGTGGAACTGGCCAAAAAAGTGTTTCACGTTGCGGTAAAACCCCTTAGAGATATTTTAAAACACTCACACTCAAAAAAAGTGAACTCTCTATTTCACTAAAGCCAATTTAACTTTATTTTAGTTCTTGGAATTATTATGTTTGGAGAAAGTTTCCTTTACTCTAATAATTTTTTGTGTACCTTAATTAAATTAACTAAAACCGAGGAAAAAACAAGTAAGGAAAGTCTAAAATCAGGCGGGGCCGACTATATTATACCTTGCACCACCTTGTAGATCTAAATTTTCGTTGGGGGCTATATATAAAGGTTTGTCCCAAATACATACATTTAAATATCACTCGATCTGGACAGAATTTGATAGACTTCTACAAAATCTATAGACTCAAAATTTAAGTAGGCTAATGCACTAGGGTGGAACACAATGTTAGTAAAAATGTATGGGAAACATTTAAATCTGAAGCAATTTTAAGGAAACTTCGCAAAAGTTTATTTATGATTTATCGCTCGATATATATGTATTCGAAGTTTAGGAAAATTAGAGTCATTTTTACACCTTTTCGACTAAGCAGTGGCGATTTTACAAGGAAAATGTTGGTATCTTGACCATTTTTATCGAAATCAGAAAAACATATATATGGGAGCTATATCTAAATCTGAACCGATTTCAACCAAATTTGGCACGCATAGCTACAATGCTAATTCTACTCCCTGTACAAAATTTCAATTAAATCGGTGTAAAAGATTGGCCACTGTGGTCATATGAGTGTAAATCGGGCGAAAGATATATATGGGAGCTATATCTAAATCTGAACCGATTTCAATAAAATTTGGCTTGTACGAAACTCTGGCTTCTGGGGCCATATAAGTCCATATCGGGCAAAATATATATATGGGAGCCATATCTAAATCTGAATCGATTTCTTCCAAAATCAATAGGTTCTATTCTGAGCCAAAACACATACTTGTGCCAAATTTGAAGTCGATTGGACTAAAACTGCGACCTAGACTTTGATTACAAAAATGTGTTCATGGACAGACGGACATAGCTATATCGACTCAGGAGCCCACCCTGAGCATTTTTGCCAAAGACACCATGTGTCTATCTCGTCTCCTTCTGGGTGTTGCAAACATATGCACTAATTTGTAATACCCTGTTCCACAGTGTGGCGCAGGGTATAAATATACTCAAATGAAGCATAAAGATTAACTAAATTCGTGTCTTCCACAAAATAGTTCAGAATTTCTTTAAATTGGTATATTTTACCAAAATGCGTCCATCATGAACTTCGTAAGTCACTAAAGACAATCTTGCAATTTGGAACTCCAAGTTCTTCCTTCAAACTACAAAATTTTCTTTAATAAGTGAAAAACTTAGTTATGTCTAGTAAATTTTGTTGAATTTGTCGAAAAATATTTACTTAATTTTATGGCATAGGCGTGATGCCAACGTTTGTAGTACTGTTTAGTTAAAATTTTCTACAAATATTAAAAATTTTCTAAAATTAACCGAAAATTTTCTCCCTGGTGGGTTCACTGTTTTTTCAGTGCAGAAATCTCACCAGGGTATAAGTAGTGGCCTATCCCCTTAGTGTTTGGTTGAAACTGGAATTGAACTCATAAGTGGTGGCTTATCCCCTTGGCGTTCGGTTGAAACTGGAATTGAACTCATGATGTATGTTATTCAGGCTAACCATTACGGGAATGTTCTAGAAGCCAAATCTGGGGATCGTTTTACATGAGAGCTATACCCAAAACTGGTACGATACGGCCCATCTAGATTAATATCTGAATAATAACATACATGAAAAAATTCAAGCCGATAGCTCGGAAGTTAGGGTGGAATTTTGGTATTGCTTCCCTGCTAAGGAGGCTTTTAGTGACAATTCTCATTAAAATAAAAATTTAATCAAGGATCAGAGTTATTTAGATATTATTTCTTTAAATCGAAAATAGGTTTTTTGCGTTAATGACAGTTAAAAGTACATTAAATTTCAGGCTCACTTAGACTATTCAGTCCATTGCGATATCCCATTTAACTAAAAGTACCTATTACATATGGGCACTTCTAGTCTTAACCACTGAACCTTCTCTATTATTTACTTTTACATTAGCAGACTGCTTAAGTTAAAATTTTCCAGATCCGCCAGTAATCTGAAGCTGTATGCTCCTAAAAGTTGCTTGCGCTTTACACAGAATGCAGGACACTCACACAAGAGGTGTTTAATGGATTCCTTTTCCTCCGCATCATGACAGCTCATACAATAGTAGTTATACTTCGCACCTTTAGTTTTTGCAAATTGCCTATCAGGCAGCGACCCGTTATAGCAGATATAAGGAGTGCTATCTGACGCCTTGAGAACACTAGCATATCTAGTGTGCGGTTTAAGTTTAAATGGGGCCATATTTGCTTGGTGTCGTTACAACCCTTGCAATTCTCCCATCGAATATTGGCCATCATAACAGCCTTCTCACGCAGTAAGAGCTTGCAGGTGGCCAGATGCATGCCAACAGATTCTAGTTCCCCTGGTATATGTAAGGTAGTTCCTAGCCTTGCTAACACATCTGCCTCGCAGTTCCTCGGTATGTTCCTAAGGCCAGGCACCATATCGGCAGTCTATGGCCGTTTTCGAGTTAAGGAACACAGAGTCCAAGGATTTTATTGCACGTTGACTGTCTGAGTACTTCTCAGCCAATTCACCACCTCTCTTATTGCCAATATTTCAGCCTGAAAAACACTACAGTGATTAGGTAATCTTTTCGCTATTCGAATTTCCAGATCTTTAGAATATACTCCGAACCCCACTTGTCCATTCAATTTGGAGCCATCAGTATAGAAATCTATATATCTTTTATTCCACGGGGTCTGTGTACACCACGCCTCACTGTTGGGAATTATAGTTTCAAACTTTTTGTCGAAAAGTGGTTTTGCCAGGGTGTAATCCACTACGTTAGGCACATCTGGCATTACTTTGAGGGCCGAACTGTGACCGTACATTTTTTCCGACCACCGCGATAGCTCGCGCAACCGCACAGCCGTTGTTGTAGCTGACTGTTTGGCCAAAATGTCTAAAGGCAATAGATGCAGCATGACATTAAGGGAGTCTGTTCCTGTCTTACTAAATGCGCCTGAGATACATAAGCTCGCCATACGCTGAACTCTATCTAAACAAGTTGGTTTCTGAAGTGCCGGCCACCATACTACAACACCATATAGCATTATAGGTCTAACTACTGCCGTGTATAGCCAATGCACAATTTTTGGTTTTAGTCCCCACTTTTTCCCTATTGCCTTTTTGAACGAGTACAAAGCTACCGTGGCTTGTCTCGCCCGTTCTTCAATATTAAGCCTAAAATTCAGCTTCCTGTCCAAAATAACGCCAAGGTATTTTGCCACTTAGTTAAATGTGGTATCACAATGGACTGAATAGTCTAAGTGAGCCTGAAATTTAATCGGGCTGCCACTTTAACCTAACCTAACCTAAGGTATTTTGCACACTCACCAAAGGGAATTTCAATACCCTCTAAGGAAATGGGCCTAACCGTGGGAGTTTTTCGATCATTGCAGTACATGACTAGTTCTGTCTTTGCTGGATTTACCCGAAGACCATTATCTTTCGCCCATTTCTCAGTCATTCGGAAGGCTCTCTGTATAATATCTCTGATTGTGGATGGGAATTTTCCCCTGACTGCTAGCGCCACATCATCTGCGTATGCCACTTTTATCCTTTCTTTTACTAGGGAAACCAGAAGGTTGTTTATAGCAACATTCCAAAGAAGAGGTGATAGAACTCCTCCTTGGGGAGTGCCTCTGGTCACATACCTTTTTATATTTGCTTGTCCTAGTGTGGCTGAAATTCGTCTCTTTATTAGAAGTTCGTCTAACAGCCTAAGTATACCTGGATCAACATTCAGAGTTGTCAGTCCATTTAATATCGTGCTCGATGTCTAGAAACGCCACGATTGTGTATTCTTCGACAGATAGTGAGCTTTCAATAAAGCTGACTAGTTCATGCAATGCGGTCTCAGTAGACCAGCCCTTCGAGTATGCATGCTGTCGTTTCGAGAGCAAACTTGAATTCACGCTAGTGCTAAGATATATGTCTATCATCGGATTGGTCGGAAATCCTTCGCACTCGAGTGAGAGGCTTTTCCCGCTTTAGGTATGAAGACGACTTTTGTTTCTCTCCACTTTTCTGGAATATATGCTAAGTTTACACGTCATTTATATATCACCGTCAACCAGGGGATAATTCTTTCAGCCACTGCTTGTAATTCCGCCGGAGTAATTCCATCAGGTCCTGAAATACATCACAAAAAAATATTCTAAACTTAATTTTAATACAAAGTTCTTCATTTAAAAAATTGGATTTAATATTCAATAAATTTATGTACTAATTTATTTTTATTAAAATCCCAACTGAAATCTCACTTATCAGCTACCATTAAAAAAAAACAAAATCACGAACATTTTTCCAATTAAAATCTTAATTGACAGTCAACCTTCGTCAAAATGACGACGCTTAGTTTAATTTTCAGTTTAAACTGTATTTTGGTCGATTGAGAAATGACAAATTTAAGTTATTCTAATTCAAAAATTTTATTAATTTTTGTATAATATTAATTAAGAAGGAACGGAATAAAAAATTTAACTAAATTATGGTTCTAAACCGCGATTTAAACCGCCTTGAAATAGACTGCGGTCAAAATGACGAAGGATGACGTTAGTGTACAAAAAATATGGATGACTTTCCAGTTTTGAAAGGTATTCAATTAAAAATTCAATTGATTCAACAAATTTTTGAATTGAAAAAAAAAAATAAATAAATCGCAAAAATCAATAGTATTAATTATTGACTTATTATTTGACTTTCAATTAATTTTTTAATTGATGCTATCATTTCTGTGTTTGCAGACATTTCAATTAAAAATTAATTGGATCAATTAATTTCGTGATAGAAGGCAAATAATATTTTTTGTGTGTACCAAATATGAATTATTAAATTTTATAATTTTATTTACAACAGTCAAACAGTTATATTTATATAGCATCATTTTCGGCGCCCACGAGCCGATTAAACAAACTTTATTTAACAGAAACATGCATTTAGTTGAGCACCGTGGAGCAATGGTTAGTACGTCCGCCCTGCATACCAAGGGTCGTGGGTTCGATCCCTGTTTCGACCGAACATCAATAAGTTTTTGTTTGGTTTTTTTTTACATAGATCCCGAAAAGATGTTCAACATTACACGAAAGTGCAAAATGTGTCTCATTAAAAACTTAAAGTCAGAAAAGAGCAGTGCTTGATATAAACGAAATGGACTGTGTTTTCGGTTCAAAAATATTTTTTTTTTTATTGAAAAAATAAAAATTTTGTAACAAACGAATTTTCTTGGTGATAAAAGTTTAAAACTTTTGAAGAATTTCAAAAAACTCTAACAAAAGAAAAACGATTTCGGTACACGTTTGCCAAACATTTTTTTTCTTTGCGTGTATAGGTCTAGAAATGTCCGTACCAAATTTCCCTCTATGTGTCCTACCAACTAAATAGGATTTTAACAATTTTAATAATGAATTTCCAGAAAATATTTAGATATAATAGGCGAAGGTCCTGGCAACCAGTCCTAATGTTATTTTTATATTTATTGTAAATTCATGTACACTAAACAAACTCAAATGTATTATTATTTTATTTCAATAATTATGAAGTTTTGTATTATTTTGAAAATAATAAAAAACTAATATTTTTATGTGTTACAAAGTTCAGTAAAATTGGATATAAAAATTTTTCTAAAATTCCACCCACTGTCAAATATGTTATATTTTTTTCTCAGTTTCTTAATATTTATCTTTTTTTGGGTTATTTTCATTTTCTTGGGTAAATTAATAAAACAATTGTTTGTTACAGAGTAAAAAAATAAAATTCTCCTAGATAACGGACTGAGTGTCTTTTTAATAAAGGGACTAGTGTATTGTGTTTTTTCTTCTTTTGTTTTTATTACAAAAATGATTTAATGTGCGTACAATTTGAAAATAAACTAAACTTACCACTATGAAAGAAACATTTAAAAAAGAATTTTGAAAACCTAAGTTAACCGACCAAAAAACCGGACATTGTTTTTTTTTTTCATATGAAAATATTCAAATAATTTACATAATTTTCAAATAATTGTTAATGTTGGCTTATTTTGCGCTAGATAGCCCCGTCATGAAAGTGGAATAATTTAATTCACTTAAGAAAATGTGGTGGTCTACTTTAACGGACATTTAATTTAACCATCCCATCTGCCCATTTCGACCATTCACCCAAGTCTCATGGCATTTCTCTAATATTCACTTTATTCACATTTCACTTGGTTTTCAGCTAATTTTGTATTAATGACTGGAATATATTAACGGGAGAAAGAAAGAAAGTTAAGATATCCTAGTTTTGTTTTCCAATGGCCAATTCAGATATGTTTATTATCATCGTAATAGAATGATATGGGGGGATGGGGTCCATTAATTATGCGTTCCCACCTCTCTCGTACATTACTGGTACAAGGATATTAATCAGGGACATCTAATCAATGACCAGCATCCAATATTAATTACTTACATATTTGGAATTAAACAAAGGCGAACAAGAACACCTACCGATGGACAAATCAATGACAGACAGCTAACAAAATAGTCATCATGATGTTCGTTTAATTACCAAATTGGTCAGTAAAAATAATATTATCAAACGATCAAAATCCGAACACTTTTTAATAGAATTCCTCAAGTGATTTTTATAGGATTTAGATCAGAGTTTAGAAGTGGCCAGTTCAGTAATAATATTTCGCAAGTGTGGTGGTCGATTAAGCCACCATGCAGCGAAATTTAAAGTTATCCACTGGGTTGCCAACTTTAGGGCCCAGTGGAAGGATTTCGTCTGAAGTTATCAATTTGTGCAATGACCAAGAGTTAGGTCCGATTAGCCGACCTGTAGACGCTCCGTCAGGTTTCGACACCTCTTTGGCAAGTCGAACCTTTCCTAAGGTAACAACATCAAAAAATGGTAGTGCCTCAAGAAAGAGTTTCAAAGAACGCAGAAATGCTTCGTTTATCCTAAAGAAATAAATTGGATATTGCCTAAACATTATTATGTTTGTTTAATGCTAACATAATATATGTTTGGAAGCATTTTGAGACCAAAAATACTATATGCTTGGAAGAATTTTCTCCCAAAGAAGATAAAAAAAAAATTATTTCTGCCTAATTGCATATTCCTTCACATTTTTCTCACTTCCACGAAGTTTTTTTAGTTCTTGGCGCCTTTTTATGTAATACAAACAATGTTGAAGAAATTCAATTTTCAATCCACACTCAAAAAAAAAAATAAAAAAAAATAATGTCCCGTTCCAAAGATTTTGTCTTTACTTTAACAATTTTGGTATTGATTCCGAGCCAAAGAAGCGGAGAATACAAGTAAGGATACTTTTAAGACACAATTCTCTTTTAAATTTGGGTTTTGTGTTATTGTTTCTAGGAAGAAAGTGTACATTTTTCATTTTTTTCCACCGTTTTTTCTTCATATGTTATCAATGTTCTTTAAAAACAAGTAAGTAAAGTCTAAAGTCGGGCGGGGCCGACTATATTATACCCTTCACCCCTATGTAGGCCAAAATTTGTGTTACCATCTCAACTACTTCACATTTTCTGGAAGCTATATAAAGAAGACAATTTTGTTTTCTTCTACAAAATCTCTAGAGTTAAGATTAAAATCGGCTAACCCTATCCAGTTAATTAGAGGAAACTTCCATTGAAAATGGGTATAAAATGTGTAACAGTCTACCATATTTCCCCAACTCTGGTGTACGTATATATGGGAGCTATATATAATCTGAACCGATTTTGACTAAATTTGACATGTATAGTTAGAATAATAATTCTGCTATCTATGCGAAATTTCACGTAAATGGGAGTATAACTTTGGCCCCCCTGGTCATATGAGTGCAAATCGGACGGAAAATATATATGGGAGCCATATTTAAATCTGAACCGATTTCAACCAAATTTGGCACAATTATCGATACTACTAAACGTACTCCTTGTGCGCAATTTGAAGCAAATCACGACAAAACTCTGGATTTTGAGGTCATATAACTTCAAATCGGACGAAAGATATATATGGGAGCTATATCTAAATCTGAATCGATTTTGACCATATTTGACACATACAATAGTATCGTTAAAAGTACCGCTTGTGCAAAATTTGAAGTAAGCCAGGGCAAAACTCTGGATTTTGAGACCATATAAGTCCAAATCGGGCGAAAGATATATATGTGAGCTATATCTAACTCTGAACCGATTTTAACAAAATTTGACACACTTAACGATACTATCAAACGTACCCCTTGTGCAAAATTTGAATCAAATCACGGCAAAACTCTGGCTTTTTGCGGCCATATAAGTTCAAATTGGACGAAAGATATATATGGGAGCTATATCTAAATTTGAACCGATTTCAATCAAATTTACCAAGCATTGGTAGAATGTCAATTCTACCCTCTGTGCAAAATTTCACGAAGATCGGTAGTAAACTTTGGCCTCTGTGGTCATATGAGTCTAAATCGGACGAAAGATATATATGGGAGCTATATCTAAATCTGAACCGATTTGGCTGATATTTTGCAAGATTTTCGAGATTCATAAAATATTTGGATGTACGGTATTTCAAGAAAATCGGTTGATAAACACGCTAACTATGACCACATCGGGGATAAATATATATGGCAGCTATATCTAAATCTGAACCGATTTTTTCCAAAACCAATAGCAATTGTCTCTGTCCCAAGAAACGGCCCTGTGCCAAAATTGAGGACGATCGGACTTAAATTGCGAGCTGTAAATCGACTCAGAATTTAATTCTAAGCCGATCGGTATACTAAAAGATGGGTCTATGACCACTATTTCTTGGCGTTACATACAAATGCACAAACTTATTATACCCTGTACCACAGTAGTGGGTTAACGACAACTTTATTTTCCAAATTCAGACTTGACTTCCGATAGAAGTTATGCTACGTTTCAAGTAAAAAACGTCTTTAAAATAATGTTTTAAAAACATGTCCTATATTTGAACGATTTTGTGCTTTGTAGTCAAGATGCAAAAAGACAACAAAGTTAAAGACAATTTCATTAAATTAAAGAATTTTTATGAATTATTAAAGTCAAGTTGACCTTGGCCCAAAAATTTTTTCTTTCATGTTATGATTTTAAGTGAAAGCACTTAATAATAAGGACAATATGACTTCATTGAAAAGTTTATCGACTTTGGGACAAGGAAAATCTTTATATTAGGAAATGCGTCTTCTAAGCTAAGCAAAATTTGCATTCGTATTTTAAGGTCATGAAATCTTTGGCCTCACGACAATATTTTTTTTTCAGTGCAATATTCAATTTTAAAATTTTTTTAAATTTTACCTTTTGTCTGGACAGAGAATCGAACCGAGGACCATATAGTTTGTAAGCCAACTCACTATCCACAGGGCTACGTAGCTTTTATCGTCATCAAAAGTTTGCGGCAACAGCAAAATTTTTTTTTTACGTCCCAAACATAATATATTCTAACATATTAACTTATGTGTCCCAAACATTTAATGCTAGTTTAGGAACATTACATTTTTGCACTTAAATGCATATATTGTGTTTAAAAAATTCTGCCCAAAATACATTTTGTTTATATCGGAACATATGAAAAACATATTTTTCTATTTCTATTTTTCGTAATACGTACCTATTATGTCTAGGCAAATATTTGACGTAAATCAAAAAAGAATCCGTCGCCACAGCCAAACCAGCACACACTTTTAGCTCATATTAGATATATAATATCATGGTAAGATTATTTTTCAAAAACCGTATCCGGATATTTGGAAAATGGTTCTAGAAAAATGTTTGACACTAATTTTGGTCAAATATTTGCCTAGTGTGACCATAGCCTTACTTAAAAAAAATTCCAATGAAACTGGTGTCTTGGCCAGTTTCAATCTTGAAGATTGGCCTAACACTGCTCCTGTCGTATATAAATGGCAAAAGAGTGACAGAAAATATTTTACGAACCGCAATTTTAGACGAAGTCATTAAAATTATTTTGAAAACCCCAAATAAGATGTACACGCGCAAGCGCAACCACTCTTTCAGATTCAACTCAACATAAATGCCTTGGTAAGGTGGCGCTTGTCATGCTCCATTCCCTCTATTGTCAAATGGTGTTAAGCGTTTTGTGTCAAGTGTTCGGTCGATTCATTCAGTCATCGGATAGAGGATGGTATGTCCATAATAGATTCTCATAATTAGCTGAATGACTGAGTTGCTGGTTGACTAACTAACAACAGACATGTTGGCTGTTTGTTGTGACTGATGCCTGTCAATTGGCCCCTTTCGTCAAACACATCATCAATTCAGTCTCATCTCATCTATTGTTGTTGCCGTGATGGTATTTGGCCAACTCATTCTCTGTTGTGTGTGTTCCGGTGTACTGTAATATTCCTCTTGCCTGCCCATAGTATTTCACAGTTTTGGAGGCAATCGATCCATTCATACAATCGCTCATTCATTCTTTCACTCAGTCATCGCATCGTGCATGTTTGTAGTTTCATTAGATGTTTACAGATATGTCAAAAATTCCTTTGCTGTGACTACAACGGTGGCTACCACAACAAAAAAAAAATTGTTTTCATTTTGTCAATGCTCCTGCTACCACTGGTAATTTTGTTGCCCATCGAGATAGACGAACAAAAAATGATGTATTACCCTCAAATCATGGGTCATGATGGGGTCACTCATCAATGGGTAAGATGACCTATGGGAAATACAGATATCAGTGAATGATAAGGCTGTCTACGTACAGTGGATTGCGATCGTTAAATTTAATTTTTCTACATAGAAGTCTTGGGGCTTCGTGGGATCATGTGGGAAATAGGATGAATTGTAACACGTTATGTTTTATTAATAACGGACATGAATTGGAAAACAATAAATTAAATTAATTTAATTTATTAATTTACAATTAATTATTATTAAGGAACTTGATCATTAAGGAACTTGATCAATAGAGTCATTGAAAAGAAAATGCCATATACAAATCTATACACGCCAGACTGTACATGTTTCACTTCGGGCGTATGAACCTTTTCACAGCCTTTAGCTGGGATATATAACTCAATTCTGGGTCCTAACTTCTAATGGAGAAAACATCTAGGAATTGTTTTAATTTGATTTAGTATAATTTAATTTAATGTATTTGATTTAGTTTAGTTTAATTTAATTTTACCTTATATTATTGAGTTGAATTAATTTGATAAAAATAAAAAGTAATTTAAGTTTAATTTAATTTTATGTTATTTAATTTAGCTTAAATAATTTAATTTGTTTAAAATAAAACAACTAATTTTAATTTAATTAAGTGTCATTTTCTTCTTCTACCCTATGAGAGTTGCCTTTTATATTTGGGGATTGGGCAACCCTAGTGTTGGAATCTGCCAACTGACAGCTCTATCATAAATGTTGACATTTGGAAGGTTATACTTGCTCAGAACGTTTTGATATATGAGCCGTATTGGTGTATTGGAATTAAATTGTGACCGTTTTCGTGCGATTATTTTTATTTTACAAATTTCGACGTGGATTAACCCAAAAACAGTGCATCGATTAACCTAATTAAATTTTTAGCGATGAAGCTCCGTCCAGGGTCAGTGTTTATCAGTGATGCCAATTGGTGCTTTTAGCACCAAATTTAGTGCTTTTTGATTTCCAAAAAGCACCAAAATGGCGTTTTAGCGTTTTTTTTTTTCAAAAAAGCACCAACTTGGTGCTTTCTGGCCCTTCACCAAAACACTCATAATTGAAATAAGAAATAGACTTACAGCAAATATTTATATTTCCAAATTTAATGTCGAAAAATGTATTTTCTCCTCTGAAAAAAACATGTTTTGAAATTTGAAATTCATTACTGATAAAAATTAATTGAATAAGAGTAAAATAATCAGTAAAAATTATAAAAATGACTACATACAAAAAAATTTCTGATTCAATCACGAAATTAATTGATCCCATTAATTTTTTAATTGAAATGTCTTCAATCACAGAAATGATAGTATCAATTAAAAAATTAATTGAAAGTCAATCAAAAAATTAATTGATCCAATTAAAAATTAATTGATACTATAAACTTTTGTGATTGATTTTTGTTTCAATTAATACACTTGTTGAATCAATTAAATTTTTAAAGGGTGATACGGTCAAAATTTGGTCAATATAAACTTGACGTATTTCTTTCAATTTTGCATTTAAAAATCCTGAACACCCCTCATTTTGAAGGTGTGTGTGTAGAATGTTGCTCCTATTTTGATTTTGGAATTGACTCTTCAGTTGTCAAAATGCCGTCCAAGCAAAAATTTTGCTCGCGCATCGCGAAAATCCGAGCTACTCGCACGCAAAGCTGGCAAAATCGCTAAAAGTTGCCAAATCAACCGTTACAAATGTAATTAAAGTATTTGGGGAACGTTTGTCGACAGCCAGGAAGTCTGGATCGGGGGGAAATCGAAAACCGGAAGCCACTGAGACGACAAAGAGAGTTGCCGGTAGTTTCAAGCGAAACCCTAACCTCTCTCTCCGAGATGCCGCAAATAAGCTGGGTGTATCGTCTACAACCGTGCATCGAGTCAAAAAACGAGCCGGACTATCGACTTACAAGAAGGTAGTGACTCCAAATCGCGATGATAAACAAAATACGACGGCCAAAGCGCGATCCCGGAGGCTGTACACGACGATGCTGACGAAGTTTGACTGCGTGGTAATGGACGACGAAACCTACGTCAAAGCCGACTACAAGCAGCTTCCGGGACAGGAGTTTTATACGGCAAAAGGAAGGGGAAAGGTAGCAGATATTTTCAAGCACGTAAAACTGTCAAAGTTCGCAAAGAAATATCTGGTTTGGCAAGCCATCTGTACCTGTGGCTTGAAAAGCAGCATTTTCATAGCTTCCGGGACTGTCAACCAAGAAATTTACGTGAAAGAGTGTTTGAATAAACGTCTGCTGCCTTTCCTGAAGAAACACGGTTGTTCCGTACTGTTTTGGCCGGATTTGGCATCTTGCCATTACGGTAAAAAGGCCATGGAGTGGTACGCCACCAACAACGTGCAGGTGGTTCCCAAGGACAAGAACCCTCCCAACACGCCATAGCTCCGCCCAATTGAGAAATACTGGACTATTGTCAAGCGGAACCTAAAGAAGACCAAAAAAACTGCTAAGGACGAGCAGCAGTTCAAGGCAAACTGGCTTTCTGCGGCGAAGAAGGTGGACAGGGTGGCTCTACAAAATCTGATGGCAGGTGTCAAGCGTGAGGCCCGGCAATTCGGATTTGGAAAAGCGAATGCCTAACTGAATATTTTTCCTGAATTTTATACTAATTGAACGTGAAAAAGAAATTTAATTAGATTTTTTAAATAAACGATTTCACCGATTTACACGCGTTTTCCCTTGACCAAATTTTGACCGTATCACCCTTTAATTCAATATTTTCTTAAAGCTCAATTATAACTTTAATTGGAAAAAGTTCTAAATACATCTTTGGAAGTTTTTTTTTTTAGTTGTAGCACATTGCATTTGGAGTAGTTTTTGTAGCGGGAACTGGTATGTTAGGATTTATAATATATTTTTGGTGCTTTTTGCCCTCCGGGAGTTGGCATAACTGGTGTTAGGTTAGGTTAGGTTAAAGTGGCAGCCCGATTAAGATTCAGGCTCACTTAGACTATTCAGTCCATTGTGATACCACATTAACTAAAAGTACCTATTACATATGGGCACCTCTAGTTTTAACCGCTGAACCTTCTTGATTATTTTTCTTTGTTGAACCAACCAGATTGTTCCAAAAACATTAGCAGACTGCTTATGTTAACGTTTTCCAGATCCGCCAGTAATCTGAAGCTATATGCTCCTAAAAGTTGCTTGCGCTTTACACAAAATGCAGAACACTCACACAAGAGGCGTTTAATTGATTCTTTTTCCTCCGCATCATGACAGCTCATACAATAGTCATTATACTTCGCGCCAATAGTTTTTGCAAAATCGCCTATCAGGCAGCGACCCGTTATAGCAGATATCAGGAGTGATACTGACGTCTCGAGAACATTATAGGTCTAACCACTGCCGTGTATAGCCAATGCACAATTTTTCGTTTTAGTCCCCACTTTTTTCCTATTGCCTTTTTGCACGAGTACAAAGCTACAGTTGCCTTTCTCGCACTTTCTTCAATATTAAGCTTAAAGTTCAGCTTCCTGTTCAAAATAACGCCAAGGTATTTTGCACAATCACCAAAGGGAATTTCAATACCCCCTAAGGAAATAGGCCTAACCGTGGGAGTTTTGCGATCTTTGCAGTACATGACTAATTCTGTCTTTGCAGGATTTACCCCAAGACCATTGTCTTTCGCCTATTTCTCAGTCATCCGGAGGGCCCTCTGAATAATATCTCTAATTGTGGATGGGAATTTTCCCCTGACTTCCAGAGCCACATCATCTGCGTATGCCACCACTTTTATCCTTTCTTTTTCTAGAGTAACCAGAAGGCTATTTATAGCAACATTCCAAAGAAGAGGTGATAGAACTCCTCCTTGGGGAGTGCCTCTGTTCACATACCTTTGTATGTTTGCTTGTCCTAGTGTGGCTGAAATACGTCTCTTCATTAGAAGTTCGTCTAACAGCCTGAGTATACATGGATCAACATTCAGAGTTGTCAGTCCATTTAATATCGAGCTCGGATGGACATTATTGAACGCCCCTTCGATGTCTAGAAACGCCACGATTGTGTATTCTTTGACAGATAGTGAGCTTTCAATAAAGCTGACTAGTTCATGTAGTGCGATCTCAGTAGACCTGCCCTTCGAGTATGCATGCTGTCGTTTCGAGAACAACCTTCAATCGATGCTAGTTCTAAGATAAATATCTATCATCCTCTCCAGAGTCTTAAGTAGGAATGAGGATAAGCTGATTGGTCGGAAATCCTTCGCCCTCGAGTGAGAGGCTTTTCCCGCTTTAGGTATGAAAACGACTTTGGTTTCCCTCCACTTTCCTGGGATATATGATAAGTTGATACATCCTTTATATATCACCGACAACCAGGGGATAATTTTGTCAGTTACAGCTTGTAACTCCGGCGGAGTAATTCCATCAGGTCTGGTGTTTATCGATGGTATAATGAATTCAACCGAGGTCGTAGTTCCCTCCAAGATGAATTTCGTGAAAATGATATTACAAGATCGGCCTGTGACCTGTCGTGAAATTGAGACAACCTTAGGCATTAGTGGGACCAGAACACATTCAATATTCTATGAAAGTTTGAGCGTTCAAAAAATTTATTCGCGTTGGATCCCAAACAATTTGCCAATCGCTCAAGAAGGCTCGTCTCGATTGATTGAAAGAAATTATCCAAAAAATACCATCGCGGTGCTTCGAAACACGTCGTGACAGGTGATGAATCGTGGATGTGCGTAAGAGCACGAAAGTAAACAGCAGTCGACTTTAGGGTGTTTCATGATGAGCCAAATCCAACAAAAGTTGTTCGCGTAAGAAGCACTACCAAGCAAATGATTGCCGGTTTTTTTTGGAAAAACTGGACATGTCGCAATCTCACCAAACTCAAACAAAGTTTTCTTGTATCCAAAGATTTTGACCTTGCCTTAAATATTTTGGTATTGATTCCGAACCAATGATTCGGCTTTTTTAAAATAAAGACATGTTATAGGGACCTCTATGGCTTTAAATTTAGGATCAATTAAACTAAAATTAGGATACAGATCTCAAATATCGAATTTTCATTCTATTTTTGCGATACATTAATAAAGCTATTGGTGTACAAACCAAAAAATAACATATACTTCAAAGTAAAGGGTTTCGTAATTACAAACAAACTTTAAACCAAAGATACAAAATCCTCATAATAAGTCTTAACCTATATTTGAAACCTTTTATATTAAATCTAAAGATTCAACATATCAGTTAATTTAAAGACGATTTTTTTAAATTAAAAGGGGTTTTCTTTACTTTAATGAAAATTAGAATTACTTCAAAAAACTACAACTTTATCAGAGGGACGCAAATTTCCAAAATGTGTGTCCTAAAGATAATGAAAAAACAATTTAAAGCAAGGATAATTTCGTTTAATTAAAAAGTCATTATTTCAAAGGAATTTGTCCTTAATATTGTGTAAATTACGTGTACTAAAATTTAGGCTGCATAATATTCCATATTAGGTTAACAATTTTTTCAGTGCACTACACCGAAAAAACGTAAACTGTTTTATAAGAAGAATGAACTAACTCGTGCCAAAATTTAACTAAATTGTACTCCACATTTTGAGATTCCCACAAAGCGCTTCTAAAACCAGGAAAATTTAATGCCATGGTGGACTTTTTAACTGCAGTTCACGAAATTACACCCTCTCATAGAAGAAAATATGAACTTAAAGTCAAGATCAAATCATGACCACTTTACACAGACAGTAGTTCAGTTTTACTATTTTTGGGAATCGTACGAATATTTTCTTCTGCTTTAGCTCATATTCATATTTTTCTTAATTTAATTTTATTAATGCTATTTATCTATATTTAATTTTTACATTATTCAAGACAAAACAGATACATTTCAAATGGCATTGACCCAGTGGCCAACCCATATATAAAATAATTTTCATATTTAGTTAAACTTATGTGTACACCCTCAAAAAAATCGCTTCTGTAACATATGCCCCAAACACATTTTGCTTCACGCATATATATATTCAGGATTGGTCCAACCAAAATATTGTTTGTATTGTTCAAACATATTATGTTTCACCTTTGGCATACACTAGTAGAAAAGGCGCCAATTGGTTACTTCCATTTTTTTATTTGCAGCATACTCACTATGTCTCTTTTTCTAAACACATATATGTTTATAGGCTATTTCTAGATTAATATATGTTTGCATCCAAACATATTATATTTACAAATATTTTATGTCCCAAACATAATAGGTTCTAATATATTAACATATATGACCCAAACATGTTATGCTGGTTTATGAACATTATATGCTTGCACTTAAAAATATTGTGTTAAAAATTTGAATTTCAAACATATAATTTTTACACCCAAACATACGAAAACAGTCTTTTTCGTCCGTGTCCGGTTAGTCAACTTTATACCCACGTTTAGTTCATAAAATGTTTGAGACCTACTTAACAAATGGAAAATTTCATTGGGCTATGGAAAATTTCGAAAAATAATAATAAAATTTAACAAATAATTTTCTGGCAATAAAGTAAGTTAAATTTAGCGTTAGTTAAACAACGTAATTTTTTCTGCAGAACAGTCAATTCTGAGTGGTACACAACCATTTGTTCGCCAGTTGTCTTCCAAAAAAGTCAGGAAAAACAACCGCCGAAAAACAGATCACTATTTACCACACTGAAAAAAAAGCATACTCGGTTCCAAAGATTTTGTCTTTACTTTAAAAAATTTGGTATTGATTCCGAGCCAAAGAAGCGGAGAATACAAGTAAGGATATTTTTAAGACACAATTCTCTTTTAAATTTAGGTTTTGTGTACTTGCTTCTAGGAAGCAAATTTTAATTTTTCGCTTTCTCAGCTTTTTTTCTTCATATGCTATCAAAGTCTATCAAAGGACTCGACTTCCAGTAGAAATTATGCTATGTTTGAAGTAAAAAACTTCTTTAAAATAAAGTTTTGAAAAACAATTCCTATATTTGAACGATTTTTTGCTTTGTAGTAAAGATGCAAAAAGACAACAAATTTAAAGACAATTTCATTAAATTTAAAGAATTTTTCTGAATTATTAAAGTCAAGTTGACCTTAGCCTATAAATTTTTTCTTTCATGTTAAGATACCCATTTTTAAGTCAAATCACTTAATTATAAGGACAATACGACTTCATTGAAAAGTTTATCGACTTTTGGGCAAGGAAAATAACTTTATGTTAGAGAAATGCGTCTTCTATGCTAAGCAAAATTTGTATTCGTATTTTAATGACATGAAATCTTTGACCTCACGACAATATTTTTTTCAGTGCATGATAATGCGAGCTCTCATACATCGTCTGAAACAACTGAATTTTTTACATTCAAAGTATCGATTTGATGGGTCATCCGTCGTACAGTCCAGTCTTGGCACCGCATGACTTCTTTCCATTCCTGTAGTAAAAAAATAAAAAGAGAAGTCAACGTTTTTCGACACCTAAAGAAGCGATTGGTGCGTTCAGAACATTTTGTTTTCAATCACGAAATTAATTAATTTTTAATTGAAATGTATTCAATCACAGAAATGATAGTATCAATTAAAAAAATTAATTGGTACTAATAATTTTTGTTTCAATTTAAAAATTCGTTGAATCCAATTTTTTAATTTTTAATTGAATATTGCTTTAAAAGTTAATTAAAACTTAATTGGAAAAATGTTCGTTAATTTTTATTCTATGAATGCATGTCTTGGAAATACCTCAATCAGAGTGTCTCGACAATTTGTTCAAACGCATGTAAAAGTGTATAAATCTTAATGGGCAAATATTTTGAAAAATCAAAAAGCGATTTTCGAAGATTAAAATTTGTTTTGGTTCTCTTATCCCGAAAAATAAAATGCAACCCTCGTATTTGGATTTTTACTTTATTTATCTGACTTTGTCCCACTGTGCCTGACCCAGTAATGAATACACAAAACAATAATAACAAGTGTCATTTCATACAAAAGTCATTCGTCATTCCCTTGTCTAACATAATGTCTTCTTCGTAGTCTGGTATTGACCATCCACTCATCCAGCCAGGTGGTAATAAGAAAGCCTATTACCAGTCTGGTATTTACCTAACTCTTTAAGATCTTTTTGTGATCTATCAGCCTAAATGTTGTTTTGACTGACAGTTTTCCTATTGTTCTACATTGGTATCGTTAATTTCCTTTTTGTTTTTGTTGTTTTGGGAAAACATCATCATTATCTGATGAGAACAATGACATTGGCAAGTGGCAGACAATGAAGTCAGTTAAACGTTACAAGGTATTTTAATTCAGATACACACTTGAAACGGATATTAACACAAAATCGATAGCGATGAAATGCTTCAAATAAATAAAATTTTGAATACGACATATGTTTTAACGGAATACCATATAGTGTCTATACACTCAAAAAAAAAGTTTACTTGGATCCAAAGATTTTGACCTTCCCTTAAGGATTTTGGTATTGATTCCGAGCCAAACATGCGGCTTCTTTAAAATAAAGAAGCCGCATGGCCTTAAATCTAGGACCAGTAAAATTAAAATTAGGATACAGATCTCATTTATCAAATTTTCATTCTCTTTTCGGGGTTTATAAAATAAAGGTTCTCACGTACAAACAATACCAGTTTAAAAATCCAATTATAACGGATAGTTCAAAGTAAAAAATGTTTTCTTAATTCAAAAAAAAAAAAAAAAAAACTTTAAACCAAAGACGCTAAATCCTCAAAATAAACCTTAGCCTGCATTTGAAGCATTTTTATACCCTGCTCCACACTGTGGAACAGGGTATTATAATTTATTGCATATGTTTGCAACACCCAGAAGGAGACGAGAGAGACACATGGTGTCTTTGGCAAAAATGATCAGGGTGGACTCCTGAGTCGATATAGCCATTTCCGTCTGTCCGTGAACACATTTTTGTAATCAAAGTCTAGGTCGCAGTTTTAGTCCAATCGACTTCAAATTTGGCACAAGTATGTGTTTTCGCTCAGAATAGATCCCTATTGATTTTGGAAGACATCGGTTCAGATTTAGATATAGCTCCCATATATATATTTCGCCCGATATGGACTTATATGGCCCCAGAAGCCAGAGTTTTACCCCAATTTGGTTGAAGTAGAATTAGCATTGTAGCTATTCGTGCCTAATATACCTTTCGCCCGATTTACACTCATATGACCACAGAGGCCAATTTTTTGCTCCGATTTAGTTGAAATTTTGCACAGGGAGTAGAATTAGCATTGTAGCTACGCGTGCCAAATTTGGTTGAAATCGGTTTAGATTTAGATATAGCTCCAATATATAGCTTTCGGCCGATTTACACTCATATGACCACAGAGGCCAATTTTTTGCTCCGATTTAGTTGAAATTTTGCACAGGGAGTAGAATTAGCATTGTAGATATGCGTGTCAAATTTGGTTGATATCGGTTCAGATTTAGATATAGCTCCCATATATAGCTTTCGCCCGATTTACACTCATATGACCACAGAGGCCAATTTCTAACTCCGGTTTAGTTGAAATTTTGCACAGGGAGTAGAATTATCATTGTAGCTATGCGTGCCAAATTTGGTTGAAATCGGTTCAGATTTAGATATAGCTCCCATATATATGTTTTTCTGATTTCGACAAAAATGGTCAAAATATCAACATTTTCCTTGTAAAATCGCCACTGCTTAGTCGAAAAGTTTTAAAAATGACTCTAATTTTCCTAAACTTCTAATACATATATATCGAGCGATAAATCATAAATAAACTTTTTGGAAGTTTCTTTAAAATTGCTTCAGATTAAAACGTTTCCCATATTTTTTTACTAACATTGTGTTCCACCCTAGTGCATTAGCCGACTTAAATTTTGAGTCTATAGATTTTGTAGAAGTCTATCAAATTCTGTCTAGATCGAGTGATATTTAAATGTATGTATTTGGGACAAACCTTTACATATAGCCCCCAACACATTTGACGGATGTGATATGGTATCGAAAATTTAGATCTACAAAGTGGTGCAGGGTATAATATAGTCGGCTCCGCCCGACTTTAGACTTTCCTTACTTGTTTATCTTAAATCTAAAGTTTCAATATTTCAGTTAATTTAAGGACAATTTCATTAAATCAAAAATGTGTTTGTTTACTTTGAGGAAAATTAGCCTTAGTTCAATGACATGCGACTTTAACGGAGGGGCGCAAATTTACAAAATTTGTATCCTAATTTTAATGAAAAAAAAATTGAAGCCAAGATCTCCATCCAAAAATCATATGTTCGTTCCTCAAAACTCTGCAGACGCGAAGAGAGCTCGCATTGTCGCAGTGAAGATTGATCCGTCTTCGGTGGTTTACCTGATTATTTTGGAAGAATTGACTGTTTTATGTTGTACCAAGATTGCGATTGTGACATGTCATGTGTTCCAGAAAAAGCAGGCGATCAGTTCCTTTGAAGTGCTTCGTGCGGAAACAACTTTTGTTGGATTTGGCTCATCTTGAAACAATATTACTGTCGACTGCTGGTTACTTTCGGATTCATCGTATAAATCCACGGTTCATCACCTGTCACGATGTCAGAGACGATCGTATTCTTAGAGCATTTCTTTCGACCCATCAATATGAGCTCCTTTCGTGCGATTGAAAAATTTTGTGGGATCCAACGCAAACAAATTTTTTTGACGGTTAAATGTTCATGCAAATACTGATTGCATTGATCCAACTAATGCCACGACACACGGTCGTGGGTTCGATTCCTGCTTCGACCAAACACCAAAAAGTTTTTCAGCGGTGGATTGTCCAACCTCGGTAATGCTGGTGACATGTCTGAGGGTTTCAAAGCTTCTGTAAGTGGTTTCACTGCAATGTGGAACGCCGTTCGGACTCGGCTATAAAAAGGAGGTCCCTTGTCATTGAGCTTAACATGGAAACGGGCAGCACTCAGTGATAAGAGAGAAGTTCACCAATGTGGTATCACAATGGACTGAATAGTCTAAGTGAGCCTGATACAACAGGTTGCTACCTAACTTAACCTAACTAATGCCTAAGATTTTCTCAATCTCACGATAAGACACATGGAGATCTTGCAATATCAGTTGGCACATAGCATCAATGGTTACCGGAACAACAACTGATTTTGCACGATTTTAACGAAATTCGTCATGGACTGAAATGCGACCTCGGTTGAATTCTCCATGTTATTGATAAACGCTGGTCCTTGATGGAGCTTCATCGCCAAAACAAGAATTAATTTCGAGCGAAAATGTTCACGATTTAATTCAGTTTTTCGGCAAGATGTTTTAAGTTATTGTAAACAACACAAATAGAGCTCGTATGTCAAAATGTTTGGAGTGCGGCACGTCAAGCTTTACGATAGAGTCGCCAGTTGGCGGACTGTACCTCTATAGTTACCCAATCCCGCCAAATAAAAACCTCTAACAATCTCACAAAAATTGGTTGATCTCGTTCCATAACTATATAAAGTCCTGTCATACAAACCGATACGCAGTTTTGTCCTTTGGAGTTTCCTGAAGAAGATAAATTCCGGTTCCTATCCGGTTGCACGAGGTCAGGATACGTCTTCTAATCCATGCATAAATTGGACCATATGAACTAACCTCCAATTTAGAAGACATTGTTAGGAATTTTTAATATACCTTGCCATCATCAACTGTTACCACAACCGTTTGTGGCTATCCACGGCGACGAGTAGGAAAGATCCGGTCTGGCCAAACTTTCGGCCCTATATATTTTTTTTGTTTGTATACCTAACATCCTTTAGATCGGAGAGGAATTATAACCGATATATGGGAGACAAGACAGGCATGTCTAGATCGACTCTTGGGTGATCTTTAGGCAAGCAGGTTCTAAGTTCCATCAACTAATAATAATTTAATTTATTAATTTTAATTTTTTCATTCCTGCAGAAGGCGAGAGATATCTATCACGGAATAAGATTTGATTCAAGGTTTCTCTCAAAACTCCAGCTCACTTACTGAAAGGGCAGGTTTATTGAGACTGCCTTGCATGATATTTATTGAAGGCTGTCTAGTCATAATTCAGAACCAAATAGTGCTGAATTGACTGGACATTTAAAGATATCTAATAATGTGCATCCGAGCCTACACTGAAAAATATATTGTCGTGAGGTCAAAGATTTCATGTCTTTAAAATACGAATGCAAATTTTGCTTAGCATAGAAGACGCGTTTCTCTAATATAAAGTTTTTTCCTTGTCCAAAAGCCGATAAACTTTTCAATGAAGTCGTATTGTCTTTATAATTAAGTGATTTCACTTAAAAATGGGTATCATAACATGAAAGAAAATATTTTTGGGACAAGGTAAACTTGACTTTAATAATTCATAAAAATTCTTTAACTTTAATGAAATTGTCTTTAAGTTTGTTGTCTTTTTGCATCTTGACTACAAAGCAAAAAATCGTTCAAATATAGGACATGTTTTTCAACAATTTATTTTAAAGACGTTTTTTGCTTGAAACATAGCATAATTTCAACTGGAAGTTGAGTCTTAATTTGGAAAATAAAGTTGTCGTTAACTCGTTTTTAAAGGACTTTGATAGCATATGAAGAAAAAAAGCTGAAAAAGCGAAAAAATAAAATTTGCTTCCTAGAAGGAAGTACACAAAACACAAATTTAAAAGAGAGTTGTGTCTTAAAAGTATCTGTCATAAAAGTATCCCTACTTGTATTCTCCGCTTCTTTGGCTCGGAATCAATACCAAAATTTTTGGAGTAAAGACAGAATCTTTGGAACCGGGCATGCTTTTTTTCAGTGTATCTGTCACTATTTCCGTGGATGAAATATCATTCAAAATATCAGGGGGAGTGAACAGCAAGAGGCCATACAAACTATCTGTTCTGCTGACATTGGTCAAGCCCAAAATTTCTGACACAGTTAGCCACTCAAACCTATTGGGAGGTTTTGTTCTAATTGGAGGTAGTGATAGCGCACTAGCATCTAGTAGTTCTATAAAGGAACCACCCCCCCAGGACCGCTTTAGCATTACATCGGTTTAGGGTTCATTCGTTAGTATCTCCTTTGTCTACTCCACCATCCCATTTCTTGTATTTTTGAAGATAGCTTCCAAAATTCCCATGACTAAGCACCTGGCATAAATAGCAATTTACTTCACCATAACTCTTTATGTACGGAATAATTTGGTCGGTCCATCTACCTTTGTCCCCTCTGAGATTTAATTAATAATCGGCGATCGTCCTTTTTGATGCGTTTTTCCTCTGCTGCTGATTGAGCTTTGATGTCTGTTCGTTAAACATCTCAGACCCTTCAGTTATCAACAGGTCCAAAGGGAGGATCCGAGCGAGGACCGATGATGGATATGTCGAGAGATTACTAACTGCCTTTCTATTAATAGCTGCAGAGCCAACCATATGATTGGTAGCAATCTTATATCATGTTAAGAGTGAAAGAGATCTTGGTCATGGATGAGTACACAAAACGTGCCTCAAGTTTTACTAAAGGGTGATACAGTCAAAATTTGGTCAAGGGAAAACGCGTGTAAATCGGTGAAATCGTTTATTTAAAAAATCAAATTAAATTTCTTTTTCAAGTTCAATTAGTATAAAATTCAGGAAAAATATTCAGTTAGGCTTTCGCTTTTCCAAATCCGAATTGCCGGGCCTCACGCTTGACACCTGCCATCAGATTTTGTACAGCCACCTTGTCCACCTTCTTCGCCGCAGAAAGCCAGTTTGCCTTGAACTGCTGCTTGTCCTTAGCAGTTTTTTGGTCTTCTTTAGGTTCCGGTATTTCTCAATTGGGCGGAGCTCTAGCGTGTTGGGAGGGTTCTTGTCCTTGGGAACCACCTGCACGTTGTTGGCGGCGTACCACTCCATGGCCTTTTTACCGTAATGGCAAGATGCCAAATCCGGCCAAAACAGTACGGAACAACCGAGTTTCTTCAGAAAAGGCAGCAGACGTTTATTCAAACACTCTTTCACGTAAATTTCTTGGTTGACAGTCCCGGAAGCTATGAAAATGCTGCTTTTCAAGCCACAGGTACAGATGGCTTGCCAAACCAGATATTTCTTTGCGAACTTTGACAGTTTTATGTGCTTGAAAATATCTGCTACCTTTCCCCTTCCTTTTGCCGTATAAAACTCCTGTCCCGGAAGCTGCTTGTAGTCGGCTTTGACGTAGGTTTCGTCGTCCATTACCACGCAGTCAAACTTCGTCAGCATCGTCGTGTACAGCCTCCGGGATCGCGCTTTGGCCGTCGTATTTTGTTTATCATCGCGATTTGCAGTCACTACCTTCTTGTAAGTCGATAGTCCGACTCGTTTTTTGGCTCGATGCACGGTTGTAGACGATACACCCAGCTTATTTGCGGCATCTCGGAGAGAGAGGTTAGGGTTTCGTTTGAAACTACCGGCAACTTTCTTTGTCGTCTCAGCGGCTTCCGGTTTTCGATTTCCCCCCGATCCAGTCTTCCTGGCTGTCGAAAAACGTTCCCCAAACACTTTAATTACATTTTTAACGGTTGATTTGGCAACTTTTAGCGATTTTGCCAGCTTTGCGTGCGAGTAGCTCGGATTTTCGCGATGCGCTGCTTGCTTGGACGGCATTTTGACAACTGAAGAGTGAATTCCAAAATCAAAATAGGAGCAACATTCTACACACACACACACCTTAAAAATGAGGGGTGTTCAGGTTTTTTAAGTGCAAAATTGAAAGAAATACGTCAAGTTTATATTGACCAAATTTTGACCGTATCACCCTTTATTCCATACTCTCATCAGGTCCTGACGTCAGGAATCTTGAGGAAGTCAAAGATAAATGATTATCTTGCACCACTTAGAGACTTTTCACCAAAAGAAATGGTCGCCAAAAAAGTTCTCGTCGACCCATTTCACTTCTTGGTCTAAAGATGTGCTCCAAATCTATATTTGTGTGATGGTGATCCTTCCGATTAGATACGAAATGTTTTTCAATCGACAGTTCGTGACAGAGCAAACATTAGAGCCATTCGTCGAATTCGTGGTCTCCGATCCGTCGAAACACTACAATTTACCCCAGCCGAAGTTACCGATATCATAAAGAGCGCAAAACCAACCAGGACGCTAGGTGCCGACGGAATTCCTTTGATAATACTGAAGCATCTTGTAATGCTGGAAGTTGACTTCTTGACCAGACTCCTCAATTTGTCCATATAATCACTCATTATACTTGATGTCTGAAAAATAGGTAAGAGTTATTAAATTTTTGAAGCTAGGCAATGATTCAAGCAAGGGTTAGGTTAGGTTAGGTGGCAGCCCGATGTATCAGGCTCACTTAGACTATTCAGTCCATTGTGATACCACATTGGTGAACTTCTCTCTTATCACTGAGTGCTGCCCGATTCCATGTTAAGCTCAATGACAAGGGACCCCCTTTTTATAGCCGAGTCCGAACGGCGATCCACATTGCAGTGAAACCACTTAGAGAAGTTTTGAAACCCTCAGGAATGTCACCAGCTTTACTGAGGTGGGATAATCCACCGCTGAAAAACTTTTTGGTGTTCGGTCGAAGCAGGAATCGAACCCACGACCTTGTGTATGCAAGGCGGGCATGCTAACCATTGCACCACGATGGCTCCCATTCAAGCAAGGGTGAATCGTACGGACCGATCTCGCTACTCTTGTCAGTGGTCAAGACACTTGAGACGCTATTACTCCCCAGTCTTGTGGATAATTTTCTTGCTGCCACCATCAACATGGATTCCGTAAAGTACATGGCACAACACAGCCATCACATCATACATAAATAACGTGTCGCAAGGCGATCTTTGTGGCGCTTGTGTTATCGAAGGTATTCGAAACGGCAAGCCATACAAAAATGTTCGAGGACAATGGGTTCTTAATTATCTGTGGAAGCGCTAGTCGTATGTGGAATTTAGAGATAAAAAAGTCATGTCTTCGTAGATTGAAACAGGGAGTTCCCCAAAGTGAAGCAATACCTTTGGCACTGTTTAACCTCTACATTTCCTCTATTCCACCCCCTCCAAACGCCTTTGAGATTGTACAATCATGGCATCCGGACCCCTTATAGATGACATCTGCAATCGGTCACACATCTACTTTGCTGATCTTACCAGTTATTTCACTGCTAGAAATTTGAGGATATCTGCCATCAAATCTTCGGCAGTTGGATGTTATTTGATGGCGAAATAATTCCGAGAAAAAAAAACTACCCTAAGATTCGCGGAGTCACATTTTAAATCGTATGCAGCGCCAGTGTGGACACCTCAGACGAGTGATATGCAGTAGAATAACATACGTAGACGTAGGTCCGATATACCTCCTTGAACAACTATCTCTCACACCAGAATCCTGGATAAAAGATGCTTTTCTGAAATGCGGTCATTCGATTCTCCTCGCATACTCTGACAATCCATTTTAACTGATTCCCCATGGAGCCTATTTTAGTGGGCATCTACTAAAACCCAACCTAATACGCTCTTGATAAATTCTAAGGTCTACGAAGCCCCTCACCCAATATACATACACGTACACTGCGATTAGACCTCAAGATTAATGTAATTTTTAGTCAGTTGGTAAAATGCTCTTATAAAAGCAGTTGGTCAACCAACATAGTCAAGAATGTTTAAAATCTCATTTCGACAGCCATTAATCTAGAAACACAAAAGAGATTTCGATTTTTCGCCTTTGTTTGTACGAACAAAAGAATGTAATTATTTATTACATGAGACATTAAAACAACCCCGCATATGTTCATGATGTACCAACCAACCAACCATCGACCAACTATGGCAGCCTCCTCCATCTTCTTCTCTACCTGATATCGATTTCTATCGCTTTTTTGGTTTCTTTCTTTTTTTTGCTTTTCAATCCATGTTAATTACAACGCCCCAATCTACACGGTTTTATTTTTTTAAAACCTCTTTAACTAAAACCAAAAAGAAATACAAACGGTATAGAAAAAAAAACAAACTTGTCCCAATTGTGTAATTAATTACAGCCTTCAGTTAATCGATGTGTGTTCTCGTATTCGATTTGAATTTATTTCTGTTACCTTAGATTTCTGAGAATGTTTTGGTGACTAGGAGATTCAGAAATCTTTAATTGAGGGAGATTTTCGACACAAAATCGTAAAGAACTTAGTTGAACTAATCGCTTTGGCGGTCAATGAACTATGATTACGGTTCAAACCATCATCTCAATAAAGAACAAAAAAAAAAAACAGAAAGGTTAAGTGAGATGTCTCTATTAAACTCCGCCGTGGGTTGACATTTTATGGCTAATGGAAAAATGGACACTGCCTTTGGTTAAACGAAAGTCGATTGAGTTCTTAAGATTCTACTAAACAGAAAAAAAACATTTGATAATTTTTTTACAGGTGCTAAAAATATAATTTTCTCCTTATTGAGAGAATATGCACGCAAAGAAAAAAAAATGTTTGGAAAACGTGTACCGAAAACGTTTTTCTTTTGTTAGAGTTTTTTGAATTGCTTCGAAAATTTTAAACTTTTATCACCAAAAAAATTCGTTTGTTACAAAATTTTTATTTTTTCAATAAAAAATGTTATTTTTGAAACAACAACACAGTCCATTTCGTTTATATCAAACACTGTTCTTTTCTGACTTTAGGTCTTTAATAAGACACATTTTACAGTTCAAAATTTAATATACTACAATGTAATGTTGAACATTTTTTCGGAATCTTCCGAACCTATCTGGAATATATGTACAAAAAAAAAAAAAACAACAAAAACAATTTGGTCGAAGCAGGGATCGAACCCACGACCCTTGGCATGCAAGTCGGACGTAGCAACCACTGCTCCACGGTGCCAAACTAAATGTTTGTTTCTGTTAAATAAACTTTGTTTATTCGGTCCGTGGGCGCCGCAAGCTATGCTATATAAATATAACTTATATGGATATTTATCTATTGATGACCATAACAGGTGTGTTGGCTTACAAAGTGCATGGTCCGCGGTTCGATTCTCCGCCCAGGCGAAAGGTAAAAACAATTTAAAAATTTATAAAATCGTATAATTTCTTCTACCTTGTTGGTATTACATGAAAAAGTGTTAAGAACTAAAAAACAAGAAAACAATTTTTTTTTTGTCTTTATGAAATTGTTTTTACATCCTGGAAAAGAATAAACGTTTATAACAAAAAGTATATACTTTTCTTCCAAATACACTTCCTTACAGCGAAAAGCAAATGAGAAACGAACTTTGTTTGTCTAAAATTTCGTTTGGGAGGAAAGAATTATTTTTTTGCGTGTGTTAACTGAAGGACATGCGAAGGCTTCGGCGTTCCTTAAAACATATTTCTGATAAAATTTATTTTATGACCTTTGTTTTAAAGCAATTATGCATTAAACTTAAGTTACCCACGCATGTATTTAAATCTGAAGCGATCTGTTGTGAGATAATATTTGGCGGAATCGGGCAACATTTAAACCTAAACCGCGCACTAGATATGTTAGTGTTCTCGATACGTCAGATATCACTCCTGATATCTGCTATAACGAGTCGCTGCCTGATAGGCGATTTTGCAAATATAATTGGCGCGAAGTATAATGACTGCTGTATGAGCTGTAATGATGCGGAGGAAAAGGAATCAATAAAACACCTCTTGTGTGAGTGTCCTGCATTTTGTGTGAGGCGTAAGCAAATTTTAGGGGCATATAGCTTTAGATTACTGGCGGACCTGGAAAACGTTAACTTAAGCAATCTGCTAACGTTTATGGAACAATCTGGTTGGTTCAACAAAAGAAATTAATGGAGAAGGTTCAGCGGTTAAAAGTAGAAGTGCCCATATGTAATAGGTACTTTTAGTTAATGTGGTATCAGAATGGACTGAATAGTCAAAGTGGGTCTGAAACCTAATCGGGCTGCCACTTTAACCTAACCTAACATTTACACAATTCGGAGCCTTATCTAAATATCAAACATTCTCTGAAAAGTCTGGCATGTTTCGGATTTGACTACCATATGGGAAACTGTGGTTTCGATGGTTGTATTTTCAATCCGTGCTTCCACCGAACACCAAAATTTTTTTTAGAAACGGAAATAATGTAATTTTACATATATTCCAAAAATGTTCGGAAGATGCAGAAAATATGTTCGAAATTACACACTAGTGCATTAATTTTTTTTTACCATGAAACTTTAATTATATAGCCAGAAAAGAAAAGTGATTCATATAAACGAAAACATGTAAGGAAAGTCTAAAGACGGGCGGGGCCGACTATATTATACCCTGCACCACTTTGTAGATCTAAATTTTCGATACCATACCACATCCGTCAATTGTGTTGGGTGCTGTATATAAAACGTTTGTCCAAAATACATACATTTTAATATCTCTCGATCTGGACAGAATTTGATAGACTTCTACAAATTGTATAGACTCAAAATTTAAGTCGGCTAATGCACTAGGGTGAAACGCAATGTTAGTAAAAACAAGTATACACAGCACTAAGTTCGGCCGCGCCGAATCTTAAATACCCACCACCATGAACCAAATATTAGGGTTTCCTTTGAAATTTCAGGAGGGCTTGAGGACTTGAGGACACTTCCCGAAGATAAATTTAAAGATTTCACCTATGAGGACTATATCAGAATCTGGATTTATAACAGGGATCCGGAGCGGTCCATTTTTGTCGCTCCGCTCCGCTCCCGCTCCGGAGAAAAAAAAACCGATCCGCTCCTCGCTCCGCTCCGAGAAAAAAAAATCGCTCCGCTCCGCTCCACGCTCCGCTCCGCTCCTCTTCGAGAAAATTATAGTATAAACATTGTATTATTTGTTCAATTGAGTTTTATTTTATTTAGAAAAATGGGGCGGTACATATATGGGAGCTATAGCTAAATCTGAACCGATTTCGATGATTTTTTGCACATATAGTTAGTGCTATAGAAGATTACATTTCGCCAACTGTGAGTAAGATCGGTTGATAAATAAGGGTTTTATGACCTAATTTGACAAAATCGGGCGATACATATATATGGGACCTATATCTAAATCTGAACCGATTTCGATGAAATTTTCAGACTTAAAGGGTGATACAGAAGATTATTTTGTGCTAAATTTGACGACGATCGGTTAGTAAAAAAAGTGCAACGTGACCCCATTCGTCGAAATCGGGCAATACATATATATGGGAGCTATATCTAAATTTGATCCGATTTCTTCCAAATTCAATAACGTTCGTCCTTGTGCCCAAAAAAACTCCCTGTACCAAATTTCATCAAAATCGGTTAATAATTGCGACCGAAATCCTGTGAACAACAAATACATGGACAGACGGACGGATGGACGGACGGACGCGAAGAGCTAGATCGACTCAGGAGGTGATTCTGAGTCGATCGGTATATATTTTATGGGGTCTAAAATCAATATTTCTTGTAGGCACATTTTTTGGCAGATCAAACTTATTATACCCTAACCACTATGTGGTTTAGGGTATAATGACTTTAAAACAATGTGCTGAAATATTTTATTAATTTTGAAGATTTTTTCAGAAATATTAAATCCATTTTGACTTCATTAAAACGAAATTTGCATTCATGTTAGGATACACATTTTTATGTCGAATCATTTAGCTATAAGGACAAACAGACTTCATTGAAAAGTTTAGAGACTTTTAGACAAGGAAAAACTTTTTTTCAGAGAAATACGTCTTCTATTCTAAGCAAAATTCATATTCGTGTTTTAAGCACGTGAAATATTTGGCCTCCCGACAATATTCTTTGCGGTGCACCATCTACTATTTAATATGTGATAGAAACCAAATTTATGAAAATGGACCAAAATGGACCAAATTCTGTTTGGTCCATTTTGGAATTGAAAGTCTATACACAGAGTAGAAGTAACTACTCTCCGAAAGTTTTTTTTTGTTTTGCAACAGACGTAGAGAAGAGGTTTTGTTATATTTGTAATGTGTGTGTGTATGTTTATGTTGCAACAACCTCCATCGACATCAGTCCGTGGTATACCTACGAATATTCTTACTCAGATCAAGTGTTACCTAATTTCGCTTTTTCCCCTTTATTGTATAATAAATGTATATGCGCACATTTTTCAACCAAAATTGAAACTATCCATAATTTTAATTAAATTTTCGAGAACTAATATCAGAGAATGCTAGGATATAGTACAATAGTAAAGCAAATGTGAATGAAAAAAAGCATGCCCGGTTCCAAAGATCTTGTCTTTACTTTAACAGTTTGGGTATTAATTCCGAGCCAAAGAAGCGGAGAATACAAGTAAGGATACTTTACAGACGTAATTCTCTTCTAAATTTGGGGGTTATGTACTTGCTTCTAGGAAGCAAATGTTAATTTTTCATTTTTTTACATTTTTTTCGTCAGTTGTTATGAAAATCCTTTAAAAACGAGTTAATGAGTTATTTTTTTTCCATATTAAGACTCGACTTCCAGTAGAAATTATGCTATGTTTCAAGTAAAAAGCGTCTTTAAAATAAAGTGTTGAAAAACATGTCTTATTTTTTAACGATTTTTTGCTTTGTAGGCAAGATGCAAAAAGGAAACAAATTTAAAGACAATTTTATTAATTTTAAAGAATTTTTCTTAATTATTAAAGTCACGTTGACCTTACCTCAAAAATTTTATCTTTCATGTTATGATACACATATTTAAGTAAAATCACTTAATTATAAGGACATTACAACTTCATTCAAAAGTTTATTGCCTTTTGGACAAGAAAAAAACTTTATTTTAGAGAAATGCGTCTTCAATGTTAAGCAAATTTGCATTCTTATTCTAAGGACATGGAATCTTTGACTTCACGACAATATTTTTTTCAGTGTAGAAAACTAAAAAATTAAATATAAATAAGATCGTTTAATTGCATTTATTTGACGTTCATTACAAACATCTTTGTAGTAATACGGGATGAAATTGATCGAAAGTACTGTTGTTGCTTTTACAACACATACTAGATATATATTTTGACATTTGCCGTTTTTGAAAACAATTACTAAAAAACACGTTGTGTTTTCCCCAATGTACGTACGTACAAAAATACATATCGTACATTTTAAACGTTTACTCACACTACGCTAAGTACTAGCTAAATTTGAAATTACCTACACAGTGTAATTTCAAAGTTACACATTTCATTCAAGTAATATTTTATTCGGAGCGGAGCGGTTTTTCATTTGAAAACCGCTCCGCTCCCGCTCCGCTCCGGATTTTAGAAATGCCGCTCCCGCTCCCGCTCCCGCTCCGCTCCCGCTCCGGCCAAAAAAGGGTTTGCTCCGCTCCGCTCCACGCTCCGCTCCGCTCCGCTCCGGATCCCTGATTTATAAGAACCATTTTTGTTTGAGTTTTAGAGGAATCATTAACATCTCTTGTATGTGTGCAAGAAAATTGTAAAATGACGTCTTGATTTGAAATCTTAAATCTGTAGAAGTAAAATCTGGAAATTTTACATTGAGTTTCAAGCAATTTTCATGATCAGTGCTCCTTCTACACCCTCAAGAAGTGAAGTCGGACCGATAAAAACGTAATCCGATACACGTTTTTGTGAGCCTAAAATACCAGAATATTCACAATTTCAGGCAAATCAGATAAAAACTAAGGTTTCTAGAAACCCAAGGAGTTAAAGCGGGAGATCGTTTTTATGGGGGTTATACTAAAATTTGGACCGATACTCACCGTTTTCGGCACACCTCTTTATGACCCGAAAATACCTCTAGATTTCTAATTTCAGGCAAATAGGATAAAAACTTCGGATTCTAGAAGCCCAAGAAGTAAAATCGGGAAATCATCTATATGGGGGCTGTACCAAAATATGGACCGATACTCACCATTTTCGGCACACCTCTTTATGGTCCTAAAATACCCCTAGATTTCCAATTTCAGACAAATTGGATAAAAACTACGGTTACTATGAGCCCTAGACCCCAAATCGGGACGTCGTTTTATATGGGGACCATACCAAAACATGGACCGATGCTCACCATTTTTGGCACACCTCTTTATGGTCCGATAATACCTAAAGATTTCCATTTTCAGGCACATTGGGTAAAAACTATGGATTCTAGAAGCCCAAGAAATAAAATCGGGAGATCGGTCTATATGGGGGCTATACCAAAATATTGTCCGATACTCACCATTTTCGGCACACGTATTTGTGGTCCTAAAATACCTCTAGATTTCCAATTTCAGACAAACTGGATAAAAACTACGGTTCTATAAGCCCAAGACCCCAAATCGGGAGGTCGTTTTATATGGGAACCATACCAAAACATGGACCGATACTCACAATTTTTGGCACACGTATTTGTGGTGCTACAATTCCTCTAGATTTCCAATTTCAGGTAAATTGAATAAAAACTGCGGTTTCTATATGGGGGCTTACCAAAACATGGATCGATACTCACAATTTTTGGCACACCTATTTATGGTCATAAAATACCTCTAGATTTCAAATTTCAGGCAAATTGGATAAAAACTTCGATTTCTGTAAGCCCAAGACCCCAAATCGGGAGGTCGGTTTATACGGGGACTATATCAAAACCTGGACCGATATAGCACATCTTCGAACTTGACCTTAAACAAAGTTTATTTAACAGAAAAATACATTTTGTTGGGCACCGTGGAGCAGTGGTTGCTACGCCCGACTTTCATGGCAAGGTTCGTGGGTTCCAGATATGGTCGGAAGATTCCGAAAAAATATTTAACATTACATTCTACTATATTAAATTTTTGCTATGAACTGTAAAATGTGTCTTATTAAAGATCTAAAGTCAGAAAAGAACAGTGTTTGATATAAACGAAATGGACTGTGTTGTTGGTTCAAAAATAACTTTTTTTATTGAAAAAATAAAAATTTTGTAACAAACGAAATTTTTTGGTAATAAAAGTGTATACTTTTCGAAGCAATTCAAAAAACTCTAAAAAAAAGAAAAACATTTTCGGTACACGTTTTCCAAACGTTTTTTTTTTCTTTGCGTGTATATCTAGTGCAAAATTTCAACCAAATTGGGCCAAAACTCTGGCTTCTAGGAACATATTAGTCCATATCGGGCGAAAGATATATATGGGAGCTATATCTAAATCTGAACCGATTTCGATCAAATTTGGCACACATGACTATACTACTAATTGTACTCGTAGTGCAAAATTTCAACCAAATTGGGCCAAAACTCTGGCTTCTGGGGCCATATAAGTCCATATCGGGCGAAATATATATATGGGAGCTATATCTAAATCTGAACCGATTTCAATCAAATTTGGCACACATGACTATACTACTAATTGTACTCCTAGTGCAAAATTTCAACCAAATTGGGCCAAAACTCTGGCTTCTGGGGTCATATAAGTGCATATCGGACGAAAGATATATATGGGAGTTATATCTAAATCTGAATCGATTTCAATCAAATTTGGCACACATGACTATACTACTAATTGTACTCCTAGTGCAAAATTTCAACCAAATTGGGCCAAAACTCTGGCTTCTGGGGCCATATAAGTCCATATCGGACGAAAGATATATATGGGAGCTATATCTAAATCTGAACCGATTTGTTCCAAAATCAATAGGGTTCTATTCTGACCCAAAAAAGGAACACGTGCCAAATTTGAAGGCGATTGGACTTATATTGCGACCTAGACTTTGATCACAAAAATGTGTTCACAGACAGACGGACGGACGGACGGATGGACAGACGGACATGGTTATATCGACTCAGGGAACCACCCTGAGCATTATTGCCAAAGACACCATATGTCTACCTCGTCTCCTTCTGGGTGTTACAAACATATGCACTAACTTATAATACCCTGTTCCACAGTGTGGCGCAGGGTGTAATTATTTATTTTGCTGCAGAAATAAAAATTTTGCTAACAAAAATATTTTGGTGATAAAAACTTGAAATTTTCGAAGAAACTAAAAAAAAATCTAACAAAAGAAAATAGTTTTCGGTACACGTTTTTCAAACGTTTGTTTCTCTGCGTGTAGGGAGCCACCGTGGTGCAATGGTTAGCATGCCCGCCTTGCATACACAAGGTCGTGGGTTCGATTCCTGCTTTGACCGAACACCAAAAAGTTTTTCAGCGGTGGATTATCCCACCTCAGTAATGCTGTTGACATTTCTGAGGGTTTCAAAGCTTCTCTAAGTGGTTTCACTGCAATGTGGAACGCCGTTCGGACTCGGCTATAAAAAGTAGGTCCCTTGTCATTGAGCTTAACATGGAATCGGGCAGCACTCAGTGATAAGAGAGAAGTTCACCAATGTGGTATCACAATGGACTGAATAGTCTAAGTGAGCCCGATACATCGGGCTGCCACCTAACCTAAACTTCTCTGCGTGTACTCTCCCAAGCAGATCGGTTCAACGAAGTTAAAACAGTTTCTGCATATAGATACTACATCAGATGTACGATATATAACAATCATTTTTATTTGAGGTTTAGGAGAATTTTAAACTTCTCGTCTATGCTAGCAAGGAAATCCGATGAAAGGACGCGGTTCATATGATTTTAAATTTAACGCTATAGACCACATTACTCGAATGAGAATGACAGCTCTGATAAAATTTGCGATTCCTAGATTCTCAAGAAGTGATCGGTCTATATGGGGGTTATACTGAAACATGAACCGATACCCACAATATTCGACACATCTATTTTCGGACCTAAAATACCTCTACAGTTAAATTTCTAGAAGATTCAGAAGTAAAATCGGACGATCGGTTTTGACACAACCTTCACACCCTATTCGGCACGCCTATTTATGGGGGCTATATATAATTATGGATTTGCTACACTCTCAAAAAAATCGCTTCTGTAACATATACTCCCAAACACACTCTGCTGCAAGCATATATATATATTCAGGATTTGCCCAAACATAATGTTGTTTGTAGTGTTCAAACATATTATGTTCCACCATAGGCGCCAATTGGTTACTTCCATTTATTTTAATTGCAGCGAAATGCCATAAACATACTTGTGTTGGATTACAAATAAAAAATATGTTTATAATTTATTTGAATGTTATACTCCAAATATTTATTTATAAACAAAAAGTCAACGAATATTTACATTTTACATATTCTTTAATGCTAGACTTTTAGCGTAACTGTGTTGTGTTGATGACTTTCGTTATCTCTTCCATTCGCCATCTTTAGTTTTTCCTTATACTCTCTCGGTCACTCCTTCTGAACACATATTTATGTTTATAGGCAATTCCTAAATTAATATACCCTGTGGTGTTGGAAGTATCATTCTGCACAATGTAGTTGGTTCTTCACCAATAATTTGGTATACTAACTCCTTTCGGAAGGGTTCCCATACACACTAGAATGCCACGAAGTAATCTATAAAAAACCATTTAAGCATTCCGAGAGTATGTTACCGAAATTCAACGGTGAAAAATAGAAAAAAACATATTTGTCAGTATTTCTCTAAGTTTGGTGGTGTTCGGATCGTTTTTGTATTATATATTTGATAAGTAAGTCAATTATTAGTTATATTAAGAAATTATATTATTTTTCTAAATTTTAGATTACATTCCAGTGACCGACGTTTCCCTATCAGCAAGGCAGTCCAACTTCAGGAAAAGGGTCACTTTAAACTGATTTTTGTGGAGCGGAACGACTCAAATTTATTATAAATTCGAACTAAATTTTTTTCTATAATTTTTTTTTCAACTTTTGTATTTTATACTAATATTATTAAATAAATAAAAACTTAATTAAAAACGAATTAGTTTTTTGAGCGTTTGAAGGTACTTAAACATTTGACCATATATGTATGATTACAATGTAATTGTTTAGGAACCATTGCTCAATGGTTTCGTTCTACTACCACAACTCAAATAACTAAACTACTAGTTCTGATCAGTAATCGAAACGGGGGCAATTCATACTCGCGTAGGATATGTCCGTGTTAAATTCGCCACTCAAACCCATTGAACGTAATCAGAAGTAGAACTACCCAGCAAAAACTCTCATTACCCGGTAATCTTGTAGGTAAGCCTATTTAAAAATTATTAACCACTTATTAATTGGCATCGCTTCGGATTACACTTACATACGCATGTCCTAGGAGGGAAGTACTTCTTCCCAGGCATACTTTCGGCCATAAAATAAGTAGTGCATTTAAAGCATATAATCACCTAATATGTAATGACTTATTCGTAGATACACCGAAACTTGCAAAATAGCCACTTATTGTCTCAGGCAACCAAATCTCGAAAATATTGATTTCTATCGCCGATTACAATGGATCAAAATATGGCGAGTGGTGCTGTAATAGGAGAACTACTTGAATAGAAACGAATATTGTATAAATAAACAAAAATTCTAATAAATAATCTAAATAAGATTACACTCAAATTAATTTCACACTTAAAATAGAAATAAATGTAGGTTGTTTAAGGTGTTGGATTCGTGAATTACGATACAATATATCCAATAGCCAATTCACATAAGGTTCGAAATCTACTAAAAGTGGATTTTAAGTCTCTTTTTTATAAAGCAAATGGCATTTGAAATTTAGTTTAAACGCATTTTGGAAGTGTAATGTGAATGAGGTATAAGAAAGCATTTCCCGTGTAAAAATTGGAGGATCCAATCCTATCTAATAATATCAAATTGGATCTAATTGGATCAGTTCAGATATTGGTTCAGACATAATTAGATATGCACAGATATGCCATATATGGTGCTAGATCTGGTTAGATATAATTGCAGATCTCATCATATATAGTATAATATCTAATTATATCTGGCATATCTAATAATATATGCTTGGATAGGACCATATATAGCACTATATCTAATAAGATATGGTAGATATAACATCATATCTGACTATATATGGGGTTAAATACGGTCCAAAATATAATAAAAAAATCATGAACAAGTTAAAAAGATTTTTGAAATACACGTCTAAACCTCAATGTCATTATGTCAAATGTCAACGCCGTCAGGGGCATCACTTCTAAACAAATTTAACGCCAGACTGGCTGAGAAAATTAAGAAATTTAATATAATTGTTTTAAATGTGTTCCTTTGATAAAGTGTATATCGTTTCTTTTATTGCGGAGATTATGTAGGTAAGTAGATTGTATTTGTTATTTCCTTAGTAGTCATTTTCATATTGTTTTACTATTTTCTAGATTTGGAAAAAAGGGAAACCTCAGTGGTGTACTGGTTAGCATGCCCGCCTTGCATTCAAAAGGTCACGGGTTCAATCCCAGTTCCGACCAACACCAAAAATTATTTCGGATTATCTGGATTATTAACGTGAAATGCCGATAGGACTCGATTATAGCAAGGAGGTCCCATGTTATTGAGCTAATTATTGAATCGAGCAGCAGTCAGTGATAAGTGATATGTTGATCACTGTGATGTCATGATGGTCTGAATAGTATGTATGAGCCTAAAATAACAGCCTTTCGCTATACCTAACCTAATCCCGAATACACTTTAAATGTGAGTATTAAAAGCAACATAAAATTATATGGCAATTTTTATTGCAACTTAAAGAAGAATGATCCAAAACAATACTAATACTTGCTTACATAGTTCAATATATTCCCATATTTGTTTATTCCTATATTTGTTTAATAATTGTTTTTTTACTTAATTTCATTGCAGATTGCCTTAACGCTGTAATACTTTAGTCGCGTGTCTAAGTCCAAAGCAGAAGAAACAAACGAAAAAACCCTTGGACAACACTCTAACTCAACTGTCAATCTCAACTGTAGATCTGACCAGATATAACCATTTTTAGGATCTGCTCAGATCTGACCATATCTTGGCTCAGATCTAACCATATCAAATCAGATCCCCCAAATTTTACACGGGTTATTTAAAACATAATATGATAATGTCATTAAACACAATTATTATGAAATAAAAAATTCCTAACGGAAAAATCTTCAGAATTACCGTTACATTACATATTCTTTTTGATTTTTTATGTACGTGCTCGATTATTTGAATAATTGTATTAACTACAACTGCCTAAAAATTTGAGAATAACAATTCGAAAATTACCGAGAAGTATTTATTTTTATCATTACAAGTTAGTCATTATAACTCGCCGCAATGTAATGCAACGTGTAATGACAGCTTTACTCCTGGTAATGTCAATTGTAATGAGATGTGGTTGCCTAGTTTTTGCTGGGTACTGCACTTTACTCGATGTGTGGCTACATTCTGGAAAAAAACTAGTTCCTTGTACCTGCTGGTATGATGTCAACCACACATATTATATTTAAAAGAATGTCCCAAACATAATATGTTCAAACATATTAACATATATGTCGCAAACATTTTATGCTAGTTTATAAACATTATATGTTTGCACATAAATATAATGTGCTAAGAATTTGAGCTCCAAACATATAATTTTTACACCGAAGCATATGAAAAACAGACGTTTTCATCCGTGTATGATTGAAATTTGATTCTGTTTTAGTTGTTTCATTTTGATGAAACTCCGTGAAGTTAGGAACTTATCTGCTGAATATTTTTCAGTTAAAGTTAACAGGAGGGAAGCAATTTGCATTTTAATTTCTGTTAACTGAACGACTGACGAAGCTACATGAAAATGACCAAAAATTTAATAAATAAGCAAAATTTTCTAATCAACAATTTTTAAAGCCTTCAATACTAGAATAGTTCATTCTATGCAACGGGTTTAGTAAGTTGTCTTCGCCTTTTTTCACATGTTTCATAATTTCGTCCTCATTTTCATTTCATGTTAGATAAATTTCGAATTATGGTTAAACTTTTGAAACTAACGCCTTCCTATTACGATAAGATAAGCCTTTAAAATCAAAATGAAACTTTTTTACGTTAAATGATACCTTTGTGTCTTGCTGTGATTAGCCAAGTCATAAATTATTTTAGGCTTGTTCTTATCCCTTTTATCGAATAACCCATTAAAATCCTCTTTGAAACAAAAAAAACTATGATACCTTACATTATTTGACCTAATAAGAGCTAATATGACAATGGACAAAAAAAAGTTGGACTACACAAATCCCAAAATAGTCATAAAATTCATATCATCAGCCAAATATCGTTGGTCATAAAAACCCTCAAACATTTCTAAACAAACATTTTTTTTACAACTTTAACTTAAGCACTAGAAAATATTTCACTGCTCACAAGTGTGAATCAATTAGTAGGGGTTCTTAACTGCTAATATGTGTTACTAGAGGTGAATTGGTTGTTAAAGCAAGTAGATTTTGACCAAGATTAAAGGAAATTGCCAGTGTTTAGGAGATTTTTGTTTTTATGGGGCGAATATGTAATAAAAACATTTTATTGCTCTGGAACAAGGAGAAAAGAAAAACTATTAAATATGAGCACTAATATGTGCCTTGTGTGTTTGTTCAAAGTGGTCAAATAGGTGGTCATAGTTGCTATCATTAGTACTTAAATATTTCTGATATGTTATAACTACAGGTCAAAATTTCGATTTCAAAAGTAATGGATTTTCTTCTGTCAAGACAGATCATAAAATAATTTTTTATGAGCACAGCATTGTAATGAAATACTGTAAATTTATGAGATTGACAGTTTTTTTTATCTAAATTATCCCCCTTTGTGTGATCTATCATTAGTATATAGACTTTATGCCAGATATTCATGGATATGAGTCCCTTCTCAACTGAACCAAAAATAAATTTCAATCATTGATTATTTCTAGAAATTGACACAAAACTTCTAATACGCAGTACGAATTAGAACACTTTCATATTCCCTGCCAACATTTTTTGAAATTGACGGCGCTTCTGAGAATCCCCACCACGTCGAAAACAATCGTACACGACATCCAAAACCTATGAAGTAAAATCTGGAGATCGGTCTATATTGGGGCTATATCAAAACATGGACCGATACTCACCATTTTCGGCACAACTTTTTATGGTCCTAAAATACCTCTAGATTTTCGATTTGATGCAAATTGGATAAACACTACGGTTTCTATACGCCTCATTTTCAACACAAGTAGTTGTTGTCCCACAATTCCTTTAAATTTCCAATTTCAGGCAAATTTGATAAAAAATATTAATTTTAGAAGCCCAAGAAGTAAAATCAGGAGATCGGTCTATATGGGAGCTATATCAAAACATGGACCGATACTCACCGTTTTAGGCACACATCTTTGTGGTTCTAAAATACCTCTAGGTTACCAATGGCAGGCAAATCGGATAGAAAATACGGTTTCTAGAAGCTCAAGACCCCAAATCGGGGGGTTGGTTTATATGGGAGCTATACCAAAACATGGACCGATATGCACTATTTTCAGCACACTTATTTATGGTCCTAAAATACCAATAGACTTCCAATTTCAAGATATTCGGATTGAAAATACGGGTTCTAGAAGCGTGGAGCGATTGGCACCATTTTCGGCACACATATTTATGGTCCTAAAATACCTCTAGATTCCAATTTCAGGCAAATCGTATAGAAAATACGGTTTCTAGAAGCCCAAGACCCCATATCGGGGGGTCGGTTTATATGGGGGCTATACCAAAACATGGACCGATATAGTCCATCTTCGAACTTGGAGACAAAAAACGACTTTGTGCAAAAATTAAGCAAGATAGCTTTATTATTGAAGGCTGTAGCGTGATTACAGCAGACATCCAGACGGACATGGCTATGTCGTCTTAGGATTTCTCCCTGATCAAGAATATATATACTTTATATAGTCGGAAATCGGTATTTCTATGTGTTACAAATGGAATGACAAACTTATTATACCCCCATCACCATTCTATGGTGGTGGGTAGAAAAATAATAATAGAAGATTTTTGGATCCGCATTACTTAAATACCAATGACAATATACAATTATTTTGATATCGTAAGTAAACTTAAATACATATGTAATTAAAAGGCCAAATGATTTTATAAACTCTTAAAAATTAATTTTAAAGATCATTTGTTTTCCAATTTGTATTAATTCGCAAAATATATTTTAACGTTACCTCAAAGCAGGATTTATTTGTAATGTTTTTTTTATAAGTCAATAAAAATAATGTGCCACTTTTTTTAAATGTCCGACGGTAACGCTGCACCTTTTCGACTTGAAACTTGACACAAGTAACTTTTATTGATGTAGATCTGATATTTGCAAATGACTCACATCGGACCACTTTAACGTACAGCCACCTTATAAACTGACCCCCAAATTTGACTTTCGGAGCCTACACAGAAAAAGAATTGGTTGTTAAACTGATGCTCAAACTCAACCTATGTTTATTAAAAGGGCAGTCCATAGGGCTTTGTCCAAATGAATTTGACAAACATTCCTTTCCTCTGTTGGTTAAGCTACACTTGTAGTTTAGTCAATGCACAGTTTTAAGCTGAAATCAAAAACAACAACAACAAAAATTCTAAAAAATTAAAATATAAAAAAATCCCATAGCCGAGGTGACCCATTTGCGAGGCCTGTCAATAGGATTCTGATACACCTAGGGTCTCAAAATTTGGCTCGCCACCTAGTCAATATCTCAGCTCTTGGAGATTAGAGGTACATAAAGGAGTGGTCCGATCGGAACCAAACTTCGCACTTTTCTTAGTTTTGACCATTAACTATATTAACATTAACAAAGCCACACAAAGTTTCTCTTTCCTGCGAAGCATCCTTCTATTTTTGTCTATGGGATCGAAGCACTGTGCGACGTCCATAGTTTTGTTGTTCGCAACGTAGACTCGCAATTTCTATTCGCAATATAGTATATTCACTTTTCACAAATATTACTGAACGTGATTAACGCACTCAAAAACATTTGAACTCTCTATTTCACTAAAGCCAATATAACTTTCTTTTAGTTCATGGAATTATTATGTTTGGAGAAAATTTCCTTTACTCGAATAATTTTTTGCGTACGTTAGCTACATTAACTAAAAACACGGAAAAAAACTTTCTTTTAGTTAATGGAATTATTATGTTTGGAGAAAGTTTCCTTTACTCTAATACTTTTTTGCGTACGTTAGTTAAATTAACTAAAAAAACGGAAAAAATTATACACAAATTAAGCATAAAGATTTACTAAATTCGTATTTCTCACAAAATAGTTAATTATTTCTTTAAATTGGTTAATTTTACTACAATTGCGTCTATCATGAACTTCGTATATCACTAAAGACATTCTTGCAATTTTAAACTCCAATTGTTTCTTTCAAAGCACAAAATTTTCCTTAAGAAGTGAAACAAATGAATTATGTCAAATAAATTTTCTTGAATTGGTCGAAAAATATTTACTTATTTTTGTGATATCGGAGTCATGCCAGTGTTTGTAATACTGGTTAGTTAAAATTTTCTAAAAATATTCAAAATTTTCTAAAATTAACAAAAAGTTTTCTTCCTGGTGGGTTCATTGTTTTTTCAATGTTTTATAATATTAACGCAGAAATTATTTTTATTTAAAAATTTATTTGACAATTAAATATGCGTATGTACTCGAAGGAAGAATTTTTAAGACAAAGAAAACAAAATACAATTTTTGGTATACATTTAAGAATTCAAAGCATATGTGATTGAAGTAAAAAAAAAAACAATATAATATCAAAAAGTTACAAAGTGTAAATGAGTGTTTTAACACCCCCTCTCAATCACATCTTCTCTAATTGAAGTTCACTACGAAATTGAGTAAACTTCGAGGCATCGAGAGCCTTAGTAAAAATATCAGCTAATTGAAGTTCCGTTGATATTTGTTCAATTTTAATAAGTCCCTTTGATACGTAGTCACGAATGAAGTGGAATTTGACATCGATGTGTTTTGACCTTTTGCTTTCAGAATTTCGAGCAATACCAATACATCCACGATTATCTTCGTAGATTACGGTTGGTTTCATTTCAGTTAGAACTTTAAGATCTATTAGGACTCCCCTTATCCAAATTGCATCCGAAACAGCATAACTACACTGAAAAAACAGTGAACCCACCAGGAAAGATAACTTTCGATTAATTTTAGAAAATTTGGAACTTTTTTAGAAAATTTTAACTAAACGGTATTACAAGCGCTGGCATCACTCCGATATGGCAAAAATAAGTAAATATTTTTCGACAAATTCAAGAAAATTTATTAGACATAACTAAATTTTTTCAGTAGTTAAAGAAAATTTTGTAGTTTTAAGAGAAATCTTGGAGTTCAAAATTGCAAGAATGTCTTTAGTGACATACGAAGTTCATGATGGACACATTTTTGGTAAAATTTACAAATTTAAAGAAATAATGAACTATTTTGTAAGAAATACGAAATTAGGAAATCTTTATGCTTTATTTGTGTATAACTTTTTCCCGTTTTTTAGTTCATTTAACTAACATACGCAAAAAATTATTTGACTAAAATAAACTTTTTCCAAACATAATGATTCTATGAACTAATATAAAGTTAATATGGCTTTAGTGAAATAGAGAGTTCACTTTTTTTTGAGTGTAAGGGCTACGTACTCAGCCTCACTTGATGATGTTGCCACGATAGTTTGTTTCTTGCTGCACCAAGATACGGGGCAACCGAAGACCTTAAAAATAAAACCGCTTACTGATTTCCGGTCGGTATTATCAGATGCCCAATCGGCGTCGGCAAAACCAATTAGTTCTTCATCATTTATATTATCTTTAAACATTAATTCGTAGTCTTTTGTCCCTTTTATGTAGCGAACTACTCTTTTTAGCGCTGTCCAATGTACGTCGCCGGGCTTGTTTTGAAATCTAGCTAAGTATCCAATTTGGTAACAAATATCCGGTCGAACACTTAACATCAGGTACATCAAACTTCCTAAAAGTTCTCTATATGGTTTTTCTGTAACATCAATTGTATCTTGAGGAAGACATAAACCTTTTTCCATTGGTGTTTTGGTTGTGTTACATTCTTTCATAGAAAATTTTTCTAAAATTCTATCAATGTGTGTTTTTTGGCTTAATTTCATGGTTCCATTCAAACGGTCATATTCAATTTTTATTCCCAAGTAATATTTTAATGGACTACAATCCGACATTTTAAAAACAGTACCAAGATTTCTTTTTAAATCTGCTATCATACTCAAATTATTTCCAGCAATTAAAACGTCGTCGACATAAATAAGTAAATATAAAATTGAGTCTTTCCCGAATTTTGTATAAAGACAAGAGTCATACATAGACCTTTTGAATCCAAGATTCAATAAGAAGTCATTGAATTTCTGGTTCCAACATCTTGGGCTTTGTTTCAGACCGTAGAGTGACTTTCGTAGTTTACAGACATGGTCACGAGGAGCAATAAGTCCTTCTGGAATTTCCATAAAAATAGATTCGTTTAAGTCTCCGTAAAGAAATGCAGCTTTGACATCAAGTTGGTGGAGATATAATCGCTTTTTCGTACTCGTTGCTAGTACAATTCGTATGGTACTTAGCTTCGCAACTGGAGAATATGTCTCCTCATAGTCTATACCGTAGTTCTGTAGGAAACCTTTGGCTACTAATCGAGCTTTGTAACGATCAACGTTTCCATTTTCATCTTCTTTTACTCTGAACACCCATTTTGATTTCAATATTTTCTGATCACTTGTCCGAGGAACTAATTCCCATACTGAGTTTTCTTTCATTGCATCCAGTTCGTCCTTAACAGCTTTCAACCATTTATCTTTCTCAGGATGTACTTCTAAATCAGAATATGTTCTTGGTTCAAGGGCATTTGAAGAAGTGGCTAAATGTGCATCACCTTTCGTCAACTCCAAGGTTTTATTCTTTAATCTTTCACTTCGCCTTGGTTGAAATTTCTGAATTACTTCCGGAGATTCATAATTTGATTCATCACCACTCGTAGCATTATCAACTAATGTATCCGACAATTGTCCATCTGGGGTTAAATGGGATGATTGCAATTCTCTTTCTTCGGAAACGACACAATCTTCTGTTTCCCCCTCTTGCTCGTTTCTCTCATAAATTATGGACATATTCGGAATTTCGTGATTTTCATCATTTTCGGAACGGAACGGAAATTGTTTTTCATCAAAGCGAACATCTCGTGCAATTTCAACTTTTCTTCCTTTCTGATTCCACATCCTGTAGCCATTACAAGCGTAACCAATCATAACCATTTCTTTAGATTTGGCATCCAATTTCTTTCTATTTTGTTTAGGAATCCACGTAAAGCCCTTGCAACCAAATATACGAATCTTTGACAAGTCGGGCTTTCTATTGTACCAAATTTCAGCAGGCGTTTTCTTCTCCAAGAGAGTTGAACATGGGCTTCGATTAATTAAATATGTAGCAGTTAATGCTGCCTCGCCCCATAATTCTTTCGGTACTTTTGACTCTATCAGCATTGATCTCACTTTTTCTACCAAAGTGCGGTTAAATCTTTCAGCAACTCCATTCTGCTGAGGAGTATATGCTACCGTATGATGAACTTGGATACCTTTCTTTTTAAAATAATTTTTCGCATCTTTGCTAAGATATTCTGTGCCGCGATCTACTGTTATCATTGCAATTGGTACATTATGAAACGCACTTACCATTGACTCAAATTCAACAACTTTGTCAAAGACTTCTGATTTCTTCTTTATCAAATATATGTGTGCAAAATGGCTATAATCGTCAATAAAACTTACGAAATATTTATTACCATCCCAAGTTTGAGGATCGAGTGGGCCACATACATCATTGTGTATTCTCTCCAAAACTCTTGTAGTTTTCGGACGATTTCCATTAAAAGGATTGCGACAATGTTTACCTTGGACACACGCGTCACACATGCCAATTGAAGACACTTTTCCAATTCCATCTACCATATTGTATCGCACCAAATCTTGTAAGCACTTATCACTAGGATGTCCCATTCTTGAATGCCACAATTTGCTTTCATCAGATGAACTCGTAAATGCATTTGCTTTGTTGGCTATTTTCATTTTCAATTCATAAAGGTTACCATTTTTGAAAGCTTCCATGATGACTTTACCATTCTTTTTAAGTAGCGCTGCATTTTTAGAGAATTCTAAAGTGATTCCATTTTCAGTCAATTTTGGCACCGATAATAAATTATCACGGAGTTCTTTTACGTACAAAACGTCTCTAATTGTAACTGACACATGGTTGCAGCTTGTTTTTATCGTCCCTTTTTGATAGGCCATCAATTGTTCTGAATCTTTGGCAACACAAATTGTTACTGGATGGTTCACTTTTGTGAGATCATCGAAACACCAATCATACTTGCACATATGATCCGTGGCACCAGAGTCTATTTTAAATGAAATATACTTCGAGGAGTTCGAACATCTCTTACCAGCATCACTATCAGACATAAAACAAACAGATTCAGACGTTGACGCTGTATTTGCCTTTTCATTTCCTAATCGAACACGACAGTCCTTCTGTTTGTGTCCCCGCTTTTTGCAACGGAAACAAATGCCAAGATATTTCTTCGGCTTCTTCTCACCAGTAAAAGCGGACACCTTTGTTACGTCATCTTCATAGCGATCCTGTCGTTTGGCATCTTCAGCTAACAGCCTTTGTTTCACAATATCTATGGATAGATCGTCTTCCTTCATGTTTTCCAACGCAGCCACTACCGGGTCAAAGGCATCTGGTAGTGTGACAAAAAGTTGAGCTACCACATCATTTTCATTTATATTAGCTCCAGACGTTTTCAATTTTCTTATTAGATCGTCAAATGCTAATAAGTGTTTCCTTAAATCATCTCCAGGTTTCATTCTCAAAAGGGCCAACTGCTTTCTTACCAAGGTCTGACTCGTAACCGACTTCTTAGCAAATGTATTTTGCAGAGCAGACCACATCTCCTTCGCAGTCTTTTTATCGCGAACACATTCCAAATACTCATCAGCTATTAGACTGACAATTGTAGATTTCGCCTTTTTATCCTTTTTAGCGAATGCCGCAACTTGTCCTGGTTCAGCGGGCATGTCCGCATTTATGGCATCAAGCAAATCCAAAGAATCCAAATACATCGTAACACGATAGCTCCAGTTTTCAAAATTAGATCCACGGAATTGTAATATTCCGTGACCTGATTCGTGCTTGGTGTCGCCCATAACCTTTTATAATATTAACGCAGAAATTATTTTTATTTAAAAATTTATTTGACAATTAAATATGCGTATGTACTCGAAGGAAGAATTTTTAAGACAAAGAAAACAAAATACAATTTTTGGTATACATTTAAGAATTCAAAGCATATGTGATTGAAGTAAAAAAAAAAACAATATAATATCAAAAAGTTACAAAGTGTAAATGAGTGTTTTAACACAATGCGATATAAGTTCTGTTTTGAGCAGTGAAAGAAGAGTTTTCTTTTTAAAGGAAGGAATTTTCCTTTGGGTGTATAAGGCTATCATACAACCCAATTTGCACTAAGTGTAAGTGGTCATATTACTAACTCTTATTAACCGATCTTCTTGGAGCTTTATTTTACAAGAAGCTTTTTCTGACTTGTTTAAGAATCCGTTCAGTCAAATAGGATTTTTCCCCATCAGTTAGTGCTTTACCGTTTCACAAATAATTTTTTCTCTATCCATGAAAATAGTTTTTCTACATATCAAACTGTTTTGAATTCTATTTGATTTGACACCAGCTAGCTGTGATATTGATTTATATAAAAAGCATGTTGTTTTATTCTGTAGGAAGGTATAACCATCACCTCCATTTGACTCAAATTTCCCCATGAGGTGTTGTTCAATCCATTCATAAATTCTATGATTGGTCCACATTTTATATGGCAATGAACCCAAAACTATTCTATGCAAATAACTTTGTCGATTCAGAAAATTTACATAAAAATTGCTCTGGATTAAAAATATTCACGAAATAATTATTGCAAAGATATTTGTTGTGGGAATTTATTGTAGATAGTTTTTGTAAATTTCACAAACAAAAATGAATAAATAGATAAGAATCAAAAATATATTCCATTATACAGTCATCGAATATATTTCAATGAAGAGGTTTTTAAAAATAGATGACATTATTTAAAATTTGCATATGTGTTTTAGCTATCACTTGACGCATTTAAATTTGAATTATATAGAATATTAAAACAAATCAATAAAATTGTCCAAACTAATTTATTTGAGTTCATTCATTCAATGAATTGAATTAAATCATATTAACTAAATCGATTTGAAATAAATTCAATTCAATTAAGTTAAATTAAACTAAATTAAAATAAAAACATAAAATAAATTAGAATAAAGAAAATAAAAAACAAGTATATACGGCCGTATGCTCCACCATGGATGGCGTAGAAACTTCTACTGAAAACTGTCATTCACAATCGAGTTACTTGGGTTGCGGTAACACTTGCCGATGGCAAGGTATCTTAAAACTTCCTAACACCGTCTTCTAAATTGCAAGGTAGTCCATACGTAGTATATATTAAACTAAAAAAGGCCGATTAAATACGTATATAATTAAGTTTGACAAAATTTTGTATAGAAATAAAATTTTGATAAAAGTTCCTATAGAAATAAAATTTTGACAACATTCTCTATAGAAGTAAAATTTGGAAAAAATTTTCTATATAAATAAAATTTTCACAAAACTTTTACGTTGCAAATTTCAACCGGATTGGGTGAATTTTGCTCCTCTAAGAGGCTCCGGAGATCAAATCTAGGGAACGGTTTATATGGGGGCTATATATAATTATGGACCGATATGGCCCATTCTTGCGTGTTTGTTGGAGACCACATTCTAACGCCACTTTCCAAATTTCAACCGGGTCGGATGAATTTTGCTCCTCCAAGAGGCTCCGGTGGACAAATCTGGGGATCGATTTATATGGGGGCTATATATAATTATGGACCGATATGGACCAATTCTTGCATGGTTGTTAGAGACCATATACTAACACCACGTACCCAATTTCAACCTGATCGGATGAATTTTGCTACTCTAAGAGACTCCGGAGAGCAAATCTGGGGATCGGCTTATATGGGGGCTATATATAATTATGGACCGATATGGACCAATTTTGGCATGGTTGTTAGAGACAATATACTAACACCATGTACCAAATTTCAGCCGGATCGGATTAAATTTGGTTCTCTTAGAGCCTCCGCAAGCCAAATCGGGGCTATATGTAATTATGGACCGATATGGACCAATTTTTGCATGGTTGTTAGCCGGATCGGATGAAATTTGCTTCTCTTAGAGCGATCGCAAGCCAAATTTGGGGGTCCGTTTATATGGGGGCTATACGTAAAAGTGGACCGATATGGCCCATTTGCAACACCATTCTACCTACATCAATAACAACTACTTGTGCCAAGTTTCAAGTCGATAGCTTGTTTCTTTCGGAAGTTAGCGTGATTTCAACAGACGGCCGGACGGACATGCTCAGATCAACTCAGAATTTCACCACGACCCAGAATATATATACTTTATGGAGTCTTAGAGCAATAGTTCGATGTGTCACAAACGGAATGACAAAGTTAATATCTCCCATCCTATGGTGGAAGGTATAACAAGTAAGTAAAGCAGAAAGTCGTGTGCGGCCGACTATATCATACCCTAAACCACCCCTACTGAATTAGTAAACATTGTTAGTGGTGTATCAATGGTATAGGTTTGGGAAAAAACCGCATTTCCACATTTAAGAGCATTAGGGCGTACATGGGAGTTTTATCACAATCTGAACAGAAATGTCTGATTAAAGAGTGACACGGTCAAAATTTGGCCAAGGGAAAACTCGTGTAAATCGGTGAAATCGTTTATTTAAAAAATCAAATTAAATTTCTTTTTCAAGTTCAATTAGTATAAAATTCAGGAAAAATATTCAGTTAGGCTTTCGCTTTTCCAAATCCGAATTGCCGGGCCTCACGCTTGACACCTGCCATCAGATTTTGTACCTGCCTCACCTTGTCCACCTTCTTCGCCGCAGAAAGCCAGTTTGCCTTGAACTGCTGCTCGTCCTTAGCAGTTTTTTTGGTCTTCTTTAGGTTCCGCTTGACAATAGCCCAGTATTTCTCAATTGGGCGGAGCTCTGGCGTGTTGGGAGGGTTCTTGTCCTTGGGAACCACCTGCACGTTGTTGGCGGCGTACCACTCCATGGCCTTTTTACCGTAATGGCAAGATGCCAAATCCGGCCAAAACAGTACGGAACAACCGTGTTTCTTCAGGAAAGGCAGCAGACGTTTATTCAAACACTCTTTCACGTAAATTTCTTGGTTGACAGTCCCGGAAGCTATGAAAATGCTGCTTTTCAAGCCACAGGTACAGATGGCTTACCAAACCAGATATTTCTTTGCGAACTTTGACAGTTTTATGTGCTTGAACATATCTGCTACCTTTCCCCTTCCCTTTGCCGTATAAAACTCCTGTCCCGGAAGCTGCTTGTAGTCGGCTTTGACGTAGGTTTCGTCGTCCATTACCACGCAGTCAAACTTCGTCAGCATCGTCGTTGCACGGTTGTAGATGATACACCCAGCTTATTTGCGGCATCTCGGAGAGAGAGGATAGGGTTTCGCTTGAAACTACCGGCAACTCTCTTTGTCGTCTCAGCTGCTTCCGGTTTTCGATTTCCCCCAGATCCAGACTTCCTGGCTGTCGACAAACGTTCCCCAAACACTTTAATTACATTTGTAACGGTTGATTTGGCAACTTTTAGCGAATTTGCCAGCTTTGCGTGCGAGTAGCTCGAATTTTCGCGATGCGCGAGCAAAATTTTGATACGCTGCTCTTCTTGCTTGGACGGCATTTTGACAACTGAAGAGTGAATTCCAAAATCAAAATAGGAGCAACATTTAAAATGCAAAATTGAAAGAAATACGTCAAGTTTATATTGACCAAATTTTGACCGTATCACCCTTTAGAAATAAAATGTTGACTAAATTTTGTATAGAAAAAAAAAATTTCTATAGTAATAAAATTTTGAATACATTTTTTATAGCAGTGAGTATCAGTGAGCATCAGTAAGAAAAAAAAATTTGAGAAAATTTGCTATAGAAATAAAATTTGACAATTTTTTCTTATAGAAAGTTTTGAAAAAATTATCAATAAAAATACAATTTTTAAAAATATTTGTGTAGTAAATAAAATTCTGCAAAATATTCTACAGAAAAAAATTTTGACTAAATCTTTTATAGAAATAAAATTTTGACACAATTTTCTATAGAAATAAAATTTTGGCCAAATTTCCTAATAAAAATCTATTTCCATAAAATTTTGGTAAAATTTTCTATAGAAATAAAATTTTTACCAAATTTTCTATAGAAATAAAATTTTTAACAAATTTTGTAATAAAAAAATCTATTACTATAAAATTTTGGCAAAATTTTCTATAGAAATAAAATTTTGACTTAAATTTTTATAGAAATAAAATTATCAATAGAAATAAAATTTTGAAAAAATTTTTGTGTAACAAACAAAATTTTGCAAAATTTTCTATAGAAATAAAATTTTGCAAAATATTCTGCAGAAACAAAATTTTGACTCAATTTTCTATAGAAATAAAATTTTGACTAAATATTCTATAAAAAAAAATATTTCTATAGTAATAAAATTTTGAATACATTTTTTATGGAAATACAATTTTGACAAAATTTGCTATAGAAATAAAATTTTAACAAAACTTTTTATAGAAATAACATTTTTCCAAAATTTTTTATAAAAAAACCACTTTGAAAAAATTTTCTGTCAATATTCCACATATGTATATGGCCTTAAAATAAAATTAAAAAAAAATAATTTCGATTGTTCGAAATATTTCAAATAAATTGATGTGGGCATTAAAATGGATCGATCCAGCCCATCTGCTAGTCTAACATTCTAGGAAACATGAAAAGATAGTTTTAATTGGAAGTTGATTTTCATTTACAATCTTGCTAAAAACTTGCTTAGTTACAAAAATGTGAAGTGTTTTAAAAAATTTTGTTTAGCCGGAGTCGGAGTCGAGCAAAATTTTTACGACTCCGACTCCAGCAAAATCTTCAGACTCCGACTCCAAGACTCCGACTCCGGCTCCACAGCCCTGGTTAAGACCGGAATTATTCAAGAAAGTTTCTTCTACAATAAAGATAGATTTATTAAAATTTTGAGGTGAATGCTTTATTGAACTTCAAATCAAACCCTGAGATATCGCTTCTTTAGCAAACTCTTCCAAACATATTTGTCTTCAAATAAGCGGGCTGCCATTTAAACCTAATAATCTAACCTGGCTATCATTTACTTTGCTGTTATAGCAAATTTTTTGCTATTACAAACAAAATTGTTTGAGTGATCGAATAAAAAGTCCGCTCCTAATTTAAAGTAAAATAATAAATTAATTTGCCATAAAAAAAGACAATAGTTTTCTGTTCACTATTGCCGCATAATTCTATTGATACCGATTAGCATGGCCGTATTTCATCCCCTATTTCACATTGGTTTTCTTTGCAACATTTTGCCATATACCATTTAAGGTTTGGGCGTACGTTTATTAAAAAACAATTCAATACTTTCTAAATATTACGCTATAATCGATTATTCAAGGTTTTCTGGTTTTTTATAAATTGTTCGATAATGTCTATAGTAAATAGGCCGTTGGGAATTCTTTTCGCAATGTCCATATTTGCTTTTTTTTTTTAGGGAAATTGGCATAAATGGAAAAGTAAGGACAACGAATGGTACACAAAAGCAAATTAATGGTGGGACGATTAATCATTTAAAACAAAAACAAAAAGGTTTAATTGGGTTTCATAGATTTTGTATGTGACAATTTTCGTTTTTTTTCCATCAATGGGATTAAACAAGCATTCATTTATTAAACAACCACCTTCTATGCAAAATACCCTGGAAACTGTAATTTCCAAACTATTTTTTTCCCCCAATGTCTAAGAAATTAAGAGAACCGAATGAAAATGTAATTAAGGTGCGCTGTTTGCGAAATCTCTGGTGATGATCGATAGCTTAAAAATTCACAATGAGGCTCGAGAGGAGTAATGAATGTCTCAAGTGTATTGGCTACTGGTACGAGACAAGAAATCGGCCGGCTTAAACGAAACTTTGACTGGCTTCAGTAGCAGAATCTCTTTCCAGAAAATTTGGGAATCTGGTGTTCATACACCTAGAGAAGAAACAGGATTTTCACGATCATTTTGCTCTACACGGACGAAAAAACTGTTTTTCATACGTTTGGTTGTAAAAATAATATGTTTGGGACTCAAATTTTTTAACACATTATTTTTAAGTGAAAGCATATAATGTTCATAAACTAGCATGGGACATATATGTTAACATATATTATATGAACATATTATGTTTGGGACATAACATTTTTGTAACTATATTATGTTTGGATTGCATCCAAATACACTAATTTAGGAGTATCCTATAAACATACATATGTTGTGACCTAGAGAGTATGCTGCAAGTAAAAGAATGGTATATAAAGGGAAGTCTACAAATAATTACGAACCGATATGAACTTTTGCGCGGTAATTAGAGAGCTAGAAATGGAAGGTGGGGGTCGTTTATATGGGGCTATACACAAATATGAACCGATATGGACCAATTTTTGTGTGACTGGGGACCAAGTTATCTGAGTGCTATATATACACTGTTAGAAAAATATGTTTTTCATATGTTCCGATATAAACAAAATGTGTTTCGGGCACAATTTTTAAACACAATATATTTAAGTGCAAACCTACAATGTTCCTAAACTAACACTAAATGTTTGGGACACATATGTTCATATGTTAGAATATATTATGTTTGGGGCATGAATGTTTCATAAAAAATATGTGTAAATGTAAACATATATAAATTTATAAATTTGAGTAAACAAAGTTAACATACGATGGCAGTTCGGAAACTTCTTAGCCAAGCACAAACAGCGCGGTATAAACAGAAAAAAGTTAAGTGTTTTGGAAACTTCCATCTCTGTTATGAACACATGTTAAATTTTGTTTAAAAATGGCTAAAATCAACGCATTAAAGTACGAGCTTGACCACCCACCTTATTCTCCTGATTTAGCTCCCAGTGACTTTTACTTGTTCCCAAATCTAAAAAAAATCCTTGCTGGCAAGCGTTTTACCTCAAATGAAGATGCAATTACAGTTGTAAACCACTATTTTGAAGACCTTGAGGAAAACTATTTTAATCAAGGGTTAGAATTGCTAGAAAAGCGCTGGATTAAGTGTATTGAAGTCTTCTCTTTCATTGATAGGTTAAGAAGTTTCCGAACCGCCCTCGTACCCCCATCGTATGGTGGATGGTATAAAAGCGGTGGAAAATATACAAAAGTTACAAAGGGATCTTCATAAAAATAACGAAAAGGCACTATACTCTTTTTGGAGTTTGGACAGTAAAATGAAAAAGAGGAGGAAATAGTGAAAAATTAAACAGTAAAATGTATAAAAACAATGTTTAGTTCCTCTTTATTAATAAGTAGTCCAAGAGGAGTTGACGGACACCTTCAAATATAAAAGCATTAAGTTCGAGTTTTGCAGCTAAAACAATTGAAAAAGTTTATTTTCTTTAAAATGAATTATTACAGAAAAGTAAAAGTCATTTTAGAGCGATAATGCCAACTTAATACCGGCCTTAAAGGTAAAAATTAAATGAAGTACAAAACAATGCATTTAAAATTGTGTTAAATGCTAGTAAAAAAAATGTTAAAAAAATAAAATAAACTTAAATAAATTTATGTGTATATTATCAAATTATGTATGTATGTTTATACTAGACTCCACGTTCTTCTTTTGTTAGAGTTTTTGAATTCCTTCCAAAATTTCAAACTCTTATACTAAAAACAGTTTTTTGTTACAAACTTGTTATTTTTGCAATAAAAAAAATTATATTTTATCCAAAAGCGCAGTCCATTTCTTTTTTATTAAGCACTGTTTCTGACTGTAAATATTTAATAACCCAAGTTTCATTAAAAAAATTTAATATAGTATAAATATAAATGTGTGAATTAAAAAAAAATTGGTGTTCGGTCGGAGCAGGGATTGAACCCACGACGCTTGGCATGCAAGGCGGACATGCTAACCATTGCTCCACGTGACCAACAAATATATATTTCTGTTAAATAATGTTATATTTGCATCGACTCGTGGGCGCCGCAAACTATGCTATGTAAATATAACTTATAACCATAATAATCTATTGATGACAATGACAACAGCTACGTAGCCCAGTGTATAGTGTTTTGGCTTACAAACTGTATGGTCCTCGGTTCGATTCTCCGTCCAGGCGACAGGTAAAATTTAGCAAATTTATAAAATTGAATAATTTCTGTGGTCATATGAGTGAAAATGAACTGTTTTCAACCAAATTTGTCATGTATATCGAGAACGTTAATTCTATTTACTCCCTATGCAAAGTTTCACATAAATCAGAGTAAAACTTTGGCTTCTGGTGCTATATATGTGCATATCGGGCGAAAGATATATATGGGAGCTACATATATCTAAATCTGAACCGATTTCAACCAAATTCGGCACACTTTAGCACACTATCAATTGCACTACTTTTGCAAAAGATAAAGCAAACAGGCTGAAATTCTTGCTTCTGGGCCATATTAGTAGATATCGGGCGAAAGATATATATGGGAACTATATCTAAAACCGAACCGAATAGGATTCTATTCTGACCCTAAATACGTATTTGTGCTAAATTTAAAGTCGATTGGACTAAAATTTCTACGTAGACTTTGATGACAAAAATGTGTTCACAGACAGACGGACATGTGTAGATCGACTCAGGGGCCGGCCCTGAGCAATATTGCTAAAGGCACCATGTGTCTATCACTTCTCCTTCTGGGTGTTGCAAACATATGCACTAACTTATAATACCCTGTTCCACAGTGTGGCGCAGGGTATAATTAAGGTTTTGGGTGGTCATTATGAAAATAAACCCCAATACAGTGAAACCTCTCAAAAGTAACACCCACGGTCGCCTAAATTTTGTCCACATTTTGAAGGTGTACAGTTACGAGAAGTCAACTTTAATTCGATAATATAGCAAATATCTCGCGACTATTGCCAATATTTAAGAGGTTTCCAAGCGTGAGAGTTTTACCTGTATTATAAAGTAAGCCGCTACGACGAGGGGCTTAATTTCCAATGGAAACTTTTTTATTTGATCCATGGTAGGGGGTATTGAAGTTTCGACCTAGCCGATACTTGTTTTAAATATTATTGCGTAACGATAATGGATTGATATTATTCCAAGCTTTGAAATGCCATTCTCCTCAAAGAAGATGTGAATAAACCAAAATATACTCAGATGTACCTACATATGTATCCAATACTAATATCATGGCATAGATATGTCATTGATTTACATTAGCTCACCTATCTGTCTGAAGAAAATTTAGTATCTTTGGATAGTCATGTAAAACAATGTCACCATGCGTTGTTGTTGTTGTTGTAATTTTTATGACTTTTATCCCTATCAAGATTTATCGTGTCTCTATTTCTTGTATATATTGTTTTGTATTATTTTTAGTTATTTTTCTTAAACACATTGTGATTTCATCTCCCTCTATGTTGGTCATACTAACGATGAAGTTGTCCGTCTTTCGATCCGTCCGTCCATTTGTACTTCATCTTTGAATTTCATTGAATTTTTCCAAATGGGCGATGGTGATTACGTTTGTCATTGAAAATTGATATAGGCACACGTTTTTTGTTTTTCTTTCCTTCTTCTTCTTCTGAGATCTTTTTTGGATATTTATGGGGGCTCTCCATAGACTCTTCCAAAAAATCAAACGTAGAAATACTTGGACATTTTTTTTTTGAATTAAACGGAAAAACATTAATTATTTGGTATTGAAAGAGCGATGTCGGGAAACTTGGGTCAAACAAAGTTTTAAGTTTGAAATCTTTTTATACTGCAATGGCTAATTTAAGAAAGTTGAGTGGGTATTTGCTGCCAGAAATATACGGGAATGGGTCCAGAATATTCAATGACATTAATTAATGGTTATTGAATTATATTGTCAGATAAGGTGATATTATTTCGAATAAAATAAAAATGTACAGCCAAAAGGAGGATGTGGTTGAATTTTTGGGCATTTTTTTGTTTCTATGAAAGGGTGTTGCTAATGTTACGTTATTTATTTTCGCATTGTCATTTTGTTTAAATGAAAGTGCCATTCTACACAAAACAAGTATATACGGTCGTAAGTTCGGCCAGGCCGAAGCTTATGTACCCTCCATCATGGATTGCGTAGAAACTTCATCTAAACACTGCCATCCACAATCGAATTACTTAAGTTGCTGTAACGCTTGCCGATGGCAAGGTATCTTAAAACCTCATAACACCATCTTCTAAATTGTATGTAAGTCCATACGTGGTATATATGAAATCAAAAAAGATCGATCCAATACGTATATAATTCAGTTTGACAAAGTAGACATAAAATTTTGACAAAATTTTCTACAGAAATAAAATTTTAACAAAATTTTCTATAGAAATAAAATTTTCACAAAATTTTCTATAGAAATAAAAATTTTGACAAAATTTTCTATAGAAAGAAAATTTTGACAAAAATTTCTACAGAAATAAAATTTTAACAAAATTTTCTATAGAAATAAACTTTTGACAAAATTTTCTATAGAAATAAAATCTTGGTAGATTATTTTTGGCTCGAGTGGCAACCATGATTATGAACCGAATAAAATTTGAACAAACTTTTCTATAGAAATAAAATTTTGATAAAATTTTCTATAGAAATAAAATTTTGACAAAATTTTCTATAGAAATAAAATTTTGACAATGATAAAAATTTTATTATGAACCGAATAAAATTTTAACAAAATTTTCTCTAGAAATAAAATTTTGGTAGATTATTTTTGGCTCTAGTGGCAACCATGATTATGAACCGATATGGACCAATTTTGGTATGGTTGTTAGCGACCATATACTAACACCACGTGCCTAATTTGAACCGGATCGGATGAAATTTGCTCCTCCAAGAGGCTCCGGAGGTAAAATCTGGAGAATGTTTTATATGGGGGCCATATATAATTATGGACCGATATGGACCAATTCTGGCACGGTTGTTAAAGATCATATACTAACACCATGTTCCAAATTACAACCGGATTGGATGAAATTTGCTTCTCTTGGAAACTTCGCAAGCCAAATCTGGGGATCGGTTTATATGGGGGCTATATATAATTATGGACCGATGTGGACCAATTTTTTCATGATTGTTAGCGACCATATACCAACACCATGTACCAAATTTCAGCCAGATCGGATGAAATATGCTTCTCTTAGAGGCTCCACAAGCCAAATCTGGGGATCGGTTTATATGGCGGCTATATATAATTAAGGACCGATATGGACCAATTTTTGCATGGTTGTTAGAGACCATATACCAATACCTTTTACCAAATTTCAGCCGGATCGGATGCAATTTGCTCCTCTTTGAGGCTCCGCAAGCCAAATCTGGGAATCGGTTTATATGGGGGCTATATATAATTATGGACCGATGTGAACCAAATTTTTGCACGGTTGTTAGAGACCATATGCCAACACCATGTACCAAATTTCAGCTGGATCGGATGAAATTTGCTTCTCTTTTAGGCTCCGCAAGCCAAATCTGGGGATCGGTTTATATGGGGGCTATATATAATTATGGACCGATGTGGACCAATTTTTGCATGGTTGTTAGAGACCATATACCAACACCATATACCAAATTTCAGCCGGATCGGATGAAATATGCTTCTGTTAGAGGCTCCACAAGCCAAATCTGAGGGTCCCTTTATATAGGGGCTATACGTAAAAGTGGACCGATATGGCCCATTTTCAATACCATCCGACCTACATCGATAACAACTACTTGTGCCAAGTTTCAAGTCGATAGCTTGTTTCGTTGGGAAGTTAGCGTGATTTCAACAGACGGACGGACGGACGGACGGACATGCTTAGATCGACTCAGAATTTCACCGCGACCCAGAATATATATACTATATGGGGTCTTAGAGCAATATTTCGATGTGTTACAAACGGAATGACAAAGTTAATATACCGCCATCCTATGATGGAGGGTATAAAAAGACCAATTAAATACGTATATCATTATTCAGTATGACAAAATTGTCTATAGAAATAAAATTTCAACAAAATTTTCTATAGAAATAAAATTTTAACAAAATTTTCTATAGAAATAAAATTTTGGTAGACTATTTTTGACTCGAGTGGCAACCATGATTATGAACCGATATGGTCCAATTTTTGTGTGATTGGGGATCGGCTATATATAACTATAGACCGATATGGACCAATTTTTGTATGGTTGTTAGCGGCCATATGCTAACACCACGTTCCAAATTTGAACCGGATCGGATGAATTTTGCTCCTCCAATAGGCTCCAGAGGTCAAATCTGGAGAATGGTTTATATGGGAGCTATATATAATTATGGACTGATATGGACCAATTCTAACACGGTTGTTAGAGACAATATACTAACACCATGTTCCAAATTTCAACCGGATCGGATGAAATATGTTTCTCTTAGAGGCTCCGCAAGCCAAATCTGGGGATAGGTTTATATGGGGGCTATATATATTTATGAACCGATGTGGACCAATTTTTGCATGGTTGTTAGAGACCACATAATAACACCACGTTCCACATTTAAACCGGATCGGATGAATTTTGCTTCTCCAAGAGGCTCCGGAGGTCAAAAGTGAAGAACGGTTTATATGGGGGCTATATATAATTATGGACCGATATGGACCAATTCTGGCACGGTTGTTAGAATTGGTCCATGAACCGAATTTCAGCCGGATCGGATGAAATTTGCTTCTCTTTGAAGATCCGCAAGCCAAATCTGGGGATCGGTTTATATGGGGGCTATATATAATTATGGACAGATGTAGACCTATTTTTGCATTGTTGTTAAATACCATATACCAACACCATGTACCAAATTTCAGCCGGGTCAGATGAAATATGCTTCTCTTAGAGGGTCCGTTTATATAGGGTCTATACGTAAAAGTGGACCAATATGGCCCATTTGCAATACCGCCCGACCTACATACAGATGGACGGACGGACGGACATGCGTAGATCGACTCAGAATTTCACCACGACCCAGAATATACATATTTTATGGGGATTTTAGAGCAATATTTCGATGTGTTACAAACGGAATGACAAAGTTAATATATCCCCCATCCTATGGTGGAGGGAATAAAAATGTAATTCGTTTCTCTGAGACGGAAATTTTGACTGAGTTTTCTTTTATATGCAAAATTGTCTCTTTAAATGCAAGTAAATGTTGGTTTAGCCTAAAAAAAATTTTGACAACAAAATAAAACTTCGTTGATACAAAATTTTGTTTCCCAAAAAAGAAATTAATTTTTCGGTTTCTGCACGGATGAAAAAGACTGTTTTTCATATGTTTGGCTATAAACATTATATGTTTGGAACACAAATTTTTAAACACAATATTTTTGAGTGCAAGCATATAATGTTCATAAACTAGCATAACATGTTTGGGACATATATGTTAATATGTTAGAACATATTATGTTTGGGACATAAAATGTTTGTAAATATAATATGCTTGGATGCAAACATATATTAATTTAGAAATAGCCTATAAACATATATGTGTTTAGTAGCTTGGAGCGCTATTTAACAGGGAGCGATATTGAATTAAGTTGGTGGTTGTTGCTTGTTATTACAAAATTAACATTTCATTTTTCCTTGGGCAATTGATCAGCTACTTCTTTGATCCTTACAAACTGTGTGGTCCGCTGTTCGAATCCCCGTCCGGCAAAAGGTAAAATTAAAATAAAAAAATCATAAAATTGAATAATTTCTTCTACAATGTTTGTATTACAGAGAAAAGTGCTAAGAACTAAAAAATCTCGTGGAAGTGAGAAAGATGTGGGGGAATATACAATTAGGCAGAAACAAAATTTTGAGCATTCAGGTCGAAAACCTATGTTGTTATATATATAGCACCTGTTTATTTTCGTAATTCATTATGATTGTAAATATATAAATAAATAAATAAAATTTTGAGCACAATATTGTTTGGGAGAATTTTTTTTAAGCATATAATATTTTTGGGTGCAAAATGCTTCCAAACATATTATATGTTCACATAATAACATTTTGTTTATTGGAAGACAACATTATTGAATTTGGATGCAAAAATACAAAATGTTTGGAACTTACACTACCCAAACATATATTGTTTAGACCAATATGCTTTCAAACATATTATATATTGGAAGAGATCAAACATATAAATGTTTGGGCAATACCCAAAAGTATATATGCTTGAAGCAAAATATGTTTGGGAGTATATGTTACAGAAGCGATTTTTTGTGAGCGTGTGCATAATATTGTAGGGAACCCTATTACCACAAATCTTTAAAAAAGGCGTTTATGTATTTGTACCACCCATCCCGGGATTCTTCAACAATATTTTTCTACACCCGATGAAGTTATTTTGGAAAAGTCTCAGAAAATATGCTATATGAACATTTAAAGTGAAAATATAAAGTTTTCAAGAGAAAATCAATAAATAGAATTAAAAATGTTACCTCTAATTTTTGAACCTATATAATAGAGGTGTGCCCGTGACACAAAATTGTCGTGACACGCGTGAATCCCATGAGTCGTGAACAAAATCTGAAGAAACTCTCGTGAATGTGCTTGACTGGGACTGAAACAAATATGTCGTGCGTGTGAAATAATATCGGTTCTTGAATGTGCGTGAGTAAAAATCATGCTCACGAAAAAAAAATCAAGATTCAATTCTTACTCGTATGTTAAGTGAAATTAATTTAGCTGTCGTGTTTTTCATAGTACAGTTACGAACACTTGCCATAAGTTCCTTGCTACACTGTAGAAAACTCCTTGCAAATAGTTGTGTACATTTTCTTCATAAACATTTCCATTCACAATTTTCAATACATTCCCAATTTTGCTGTGTCTCTAACTTAAATAGGCGTGAAAACCATTTTTTTTGCAAAATCTCATTCCCTTTAAACCATGGGTGTTTGTAATTACATCTTAACTGTGAAATCACGTTTGACCAATTTGGGGTAGTTTTTGTGAGTTTCATTGCTATCATCGAAAACAATTGACAATGTCCAAATGCCAGTCATCCATTGAAGTAGAAAGTTCTTTTGTTCTTTCTTAAAAGAAACAGGAGAGGAGAATGCAAACTCTTTGTGTTTTCTATTCATCTTCCTCACGTGTTGATATGAATCTTTAATTTTTTTTCCCTACTTCCAAATCCTTGCCTGGTTTCTTGGATTTTTTCAATTGCTACACTGCCATTGTCATTGAAATGTGGCAGATAGTTTCTCGAATTGGACCATTGGCATTCCACATGCCAATAGAAAATAGAGTTGTGCGTGCAGTTTATTTGGTTGTAGTATTAGCCAAATATCAGCATTTGCAAACTGTGTTGCAATGAGATCTCGGTTAGTCATTTAAATGCAATTCAAAAACTATTCAACACGTTTTCTGCCTCTCCATTTATCTCCCTTATTTATTTATCCTTTAAAGAGAAGGTGTTTAGATTTCTATCAAAGTAATTCTGAGGAAAATTTGTATTAAATAAGGTAGTTTGGGTGTACTGGATTAGAAGACTAAGCGGCATAACTCTACATCGATTGTGTGAAGCAGAGAAAAAGTATGGCTTGCCGACTTTGTACAACAAAATTGTTAGGTTAGGTTAAAAGACTGTTTTTCATATGTTTGGGTGTAAAAATTATATGTTTGGAACTCTAAACACAATATTTTTAAGTGCAAGCATATAATGTTCATAATATAGCATAACATGTTTGGGACATATATGTTAATATGTTAGAACATATTATAATATTATTATATTAATATTAAATATTATGTTATAATATTATTATATAAAATATAATATGCTTCGACGCAAACATATATTAATTTAGAAATAGGACTATAAACATATATGTGTTTAGAAAGAGAGACATAAAGTGTATGCTTGAAGTAAAATAATGAAAGTAACCAATTGGCGCTTTAAAAATATATATACACAAAGAAAATTTCATTAAAGATTGGAAAAAGACTATGTGTGAATATAAACAAGTATAAATTTACAAATTTGGAGTAAACATATATATGTTGTGATATAAGACTTCGCCAAAAAGTGTATATGCTTAAGTAAAAATATTAAAATGAGTATTCGGAGAGAAAATTCATTCGGAACCAAGAGAAAAGACATTTGAAACAAGTAAGGAAAGTCTAAAGTCGGGCGGGGCCGACTATATTATACCCTGCACCACTTTGTAGATCTAAATTTTCGATACCATATCACATCCGCCAAATGTGTTGGGGTCTATATATAAAGGTTTGTCCCAAATACATACATTTAAATATCACTCGATCTGGAAGAATTTGATAGACTTCTACAAAATCTATAGACTCAAAATTTAAGTCGGCTAATGCACTAGGGTGGAACACAATTTTAGTAAAAAAATCAAAATTGTCGAAATCAGAAAAACATATATATGGGAGCTATATCTAAATCTGAACCGATGTCAACCAAATTTGTCACGCATATCTACAATGCTAATTCTACTCCCTGTGCAAAATTTCAACTAAATCGGAGTTAAAAATTGGCCTCTGTTGTCATATGAGTGTAAATCGGGCGAAAGCTATATATGGGAGATATATCCAAATCTGAACCGATTTCAATTAAATTTGGCACGCATAGCTACAATGCTAATTCTACTCCCTATGCAAAATTTCAACTAAATCGGAGCAAAAAATTGGCCTCTGTCGGCAAATGAGTGTAAATCGGGCGAAAGCTATATATGGGAGCTATATCTAAATCTGAACCGATTTCAACAAAATTTGACACGCATAGCTACAACGCTATTTCTACTCCCTGTTCAAAATTTCAACTAAATCGGAGCAAAAAATTGGCCTCTGTGGGCAAATGAGTGTAAATCGGGCGAAAGCTATATATGGGAGCTATATCTAAATCTGAACCGATTTGGCAGTTTTTTTCAAGTTTTTCGAGACTTATAAAATATTCGCATTTACAGAATTTGAGGAAGATCGGTTGATAAACACGCCAATTATGACCAGATCGGTGAAAAATATATATGGCAGCTATATCTAAATCTAAAACGATTTTTTCCAAAATCAATAGGGATCGTCTTTGAGCCGAAACAGGACCCTATACCAAATTTTAGGACAATCGGACTAAAACTGCGAGCTGTACTTTGCACACAAAAATACATCAACAGACAGACAGACAGACAGGCGGACATCGCTAAATCGACTCAGAATTTATTTCTAAGACGATCGGTATACAAAACGATGGGTCTCAGACTTTTCCTTCTTGGCGTTACATACAAATGCACAAACTTATTATACCCTGTACCACAGTAGTGGTGAAGGGTATAAAAAGGATATAAAATTCCATGACCGTACACATTAGTTCCATATGAACTAAAGCAAAAGAGTACTATTCCCAAAAATAGTAAGAATGAACTAAAGTATGGTCATGATTTAATTTTACTTCATTTTTTTCTTCTACTCCACATTTTGAGAAATCTCAAAATGTGGAGTACAATTTAGTTCATTTTTCGTACGAGGTAGTTCATTCCTCCTATAAAGGTTAGGTTAGGTTAGATGGCAGCCCGATGTATCAGGCTCACTTAGACTATTCAGTCCATTGTGATACCACATTGGTGAACTTCTCTCTTATCCCTGAGTGCTGCCCAATTCCATCCCAGCAAAAAAATTTGGAAGTTCTTCCAAAGGCACAACTTTAAAAGCACTTCCAGAAGATGCACTCCCAATGATGTTCTTTATTTTAACTACCCAGGAAGTTCTTTTAATTTAATTTTTTAAAACTTGTTTTTTTCATAATTTTAATGGGTAATTTTAACTTTTTTTGTTTCCAATTGGTTAAAAACAGTATAAGAATTCATAAAATGGTACAAATTATTTAAATTTTGTCGAAAAAAATGATAAATCCACTCTGAAAAAGTTGTGAATTTTTGAAAATATTTGAGGTCAAACGTTTCACACAAGCGTTAGAAACCATTAAAAGTTATAAAAAATTATAAAAATTGTTTACTTGACAAAATATCACAGACTTTTTTAATTTACATCCAAAACATTGAATTCGGATCACACCTAAAGAAGTGATGCAAATTCAGTGAACCGGCTGTTTAAATGAAGGACTTCCGTCCTATGACAAGCCCATGTTAAATTCATCGCTTCTGCATCAATTTTGCACCACTTCCGGATCCAAAAAGAACATTGAGAGTATAATTAAAAAGAATTTTAATTATACTCTCAATGTAAAATACCAAGTCAATTGGACCTAAATCTCATAGAATCTCGGGGGTAAAATGTGGTTACTGTAGCCATAACTCCCCATTGGCACAAACACATACATGGGGGTTATATATAGATCTGCACCTATTTTAACCAAATTGGATACACATTGCTAAAATACTAAGTGTACTCTTTGTGCTAATTTTCAGAATTTCCGCAGTGAAACATTTGTCTCCGTGTAATTAAGAATATGAACTCTACCCCTTCATGACTCTATGGTCATCTAAGTGTAAATCGGGTCAAAGATATATATGGCAGCTATATTTAAATCTCAACTGACTAATTCCAAAATCACACGTTGTTAGTTTGTCAGGGTTTTTTGAATTTCTTAGAAAATTTTAAACATTTATCACCAAATAAATTTTTTTGTTAAAAATTTTTATTTTTGCAATAACAAAAACTAATTTTTGTTCCACAATCACATTTCCATTCCATTTACATCAATCACTGTGTTTTTCTGACTTTAATAAGATATTTTCGAAGATTCATGGTAAAAATGTAATATAGTGGTATGTAATGCGAACACCTTTTCGAAATCTTGTGAACCTTTTTAGAATATATGTAACATTACATTATTTCCAAAAGTTGTACTGTTACTAAAGTTATTTAGTTGGTTAATAAAGTTTATTTACATCGGCTTGTGGGCGCCCAAAACTATGCTCTATAAATATAACTGTTTGCGTTGCTTGTGTGTTGGTGGCTAAAGCGATAATATTCTGTGATCACAATAACAGCTACGTAGCCCAGTAAGCTTCTGGTATTGCAAACACACAAAAAAATTTTCCGATTCAATCACAAAATTAATTGATCCAATTAATTTTTTAATTGAAATGCCTTCAATCGCGAAAATGATAGTATCAATCACATTTTTAATTGAGCATCAAAAATGTACTTGATTAAAAAAATAATTGATTTCATTAGCAACTTTCACTTAATTTTTTATTGATTCAATTAAACTTTTAATTGATGTTGATTGCAAAATTTAATTACTCTTTTCATTAATTTGTATCACTATACTATATTTCAATCACTTTCCATGAGTATTTTTAATCCTTTTTAGTTTGATTCAAACACTGAAAGTTTCAAAAAAAATTAATTAATAATTTAAAACAAGTAAGTAAAGTAGAAAGTCGGGCGGAGCCGACTATATCATACCCTAAACCACCGTTACAGAATTAGTAATCATAAGCATTTGTGGGGTAACATATAGGTCTGGGAGATAAACTGCAGTTGCATATTTAAGAAAATTAAGGGGTACATGTCTATGGGTGCTTTGTGTCAATCTGACTATAGCTCATAGTCAATGTTGCCACGGAAAATGTTCGGTTACCCTACAAGGACAAAAAAAAAGTTCCCTACATTCCCAAACATTCCCAAACAATTTTCCCTACTATATTTTTCGTTAAATTTAAAAAATTTTACAAAACAAAAATGGTTTTAAGTACTTTATTATCTTAAAACATGAATATGCAACGTATATAACTTAGAATATAATTTTGTATTACCACCACGTTTGCCACAGTTGGTAGAATTCTACCCAAATTAGTAATCTTTTTTGTTAAATCTCTATAAAAATAACATTTTGGAAAAAGTTTCTATAAACAAGTTTTTGTGAGAAATTTTTCTATAGAAATAAAATTTTGACAATAAATTCTTTAGAAATAAAATTTTGAGAAAAAATTCCACAGAAATAAAATTTTGAGAAAATTTTTTATAGAAATAATATTTTGAAAAAAAAAATTCTATAGAAATACAATTTTGACAAAATGTTCTATAGAAATAAAATGTTGACAAAATTCTCTACAGGAATAAAGATCAAGCCTAGCCGGCTTCTAATTTCCTCCTCTAGAGCCACCAAAATACAAAAATTATTACAAATTGCGTTGAGTGAAAATGTCCTACATTGTGGCCCTACGTCCCTACAAGACGCTAAATATTAGAAAAACCCTACATATAGGGAGTTAGTATGCCACTAATATTGAGCCCATTATTAAATCAAACTTATTATACCCTGACCACTATGTGGTTTAGGGTATAAAAAGAGAAAATCGTTAAATTAGTGTGGGTAATAAATACAAATTTGTAAAAATCGAGCAATATTCTTATGTAAGAGCTACAAGTACGTATAAGTACGATCAGTTAGTACATCAAAATTTGAAATTTGAGTAACATTGGTTAATAAATAAGAGTACTATGGCCAAATTTGGGAAAATCGAGCGATGCATATATATGGAAGCTATATCTAAATCTGAACCAATTTGCATAATATTTTGCTGGTTTGATTAATACCACAAAAGGTTACGCTGTGCAAGATTTGAGTAAGATCAGTTTAGAAATGAGGCCTGTATGGTCAAACATAAGGTTATTAGGGGCGAATTTTTCAAAATCGGGTGATACATATATGGGAGCTATATCTATATCTGAACCGATTTCGATGAAATTTTGCACATATAGTTAGTACTATAGAGGACTCGATCTAGCCAACTATTAGTAAGATCGGTTAATAAATAAGGGTTCTATTACCAAATTTGGGAAAATCGGGCTATACATATATATGGGAGCTATATCTAAATCTGAACCGATTTCGATGAGTTTTTGCACATATAGTTAGTGCTATAGAAGACTACATTTAGCCAAATTTGAGTAAGATCGGTTCATAAATAAGGGTTTTATGGCCAAATTTAGAAAAATCGGGCGGTACATATATATGGGAGCTATAGCTAAATCTGAACCGATTTCGATGATTTTTTGCACATATAGTTAGTGCTATAGAAGATTATATTTAGCCAATTTTGAGTAAGATCGGTTGATAAATAAAGGTTTTGTGGCCAAATTTGGAAAATCGGGCGATACATATATATGAGAGCTATATCTAAATCTGAACCGATTTGCATGAAATTCTGCAGACTTGAAGGGCGATGGAAAAGATTACCTTTTGCCAAATTTGGTGACGATCCGTTTGAAAAAACACGCAACGTGACTCCATTTGTCGAAATCGGGCGATACATATATATGGGAGCTATATCTAAATTTGATCCGATTTCTTCCAAATTCAATAGCATTCGTCCTTGTGCCCAAAACCTCCCTGTACCAAATTTCATCAAAATCGGTTAATAATTGCGACCGGAATTCTGTGAACAACAAATACATGGACAGACGGACGGACGGACACCAAGCGCTAGATCGACTCAGGAGGTGATTCTGAGTCGATCGGTATATATTCTATGGGGTCTAAAATCAATATTTCTGGTAGGCACATTTTTTGGCCGATCAAACTTATTATACCCTGACCACTATGTGGTTTAGGGTATAATTATCCATAATTTGTAATTGTCTTACTCTTCTGAGTTTGATTAAAAAGTTAGTTGTATCAATTAATTTTTAATTGAAATTTTAAAAAATTTAAATCATTGATTTAATTGACTTACGGCACCACGTAGCTCCATTAGGCTTTAACTGTCAATTAACAAAAATAAAATTGCAAATATCTTCTCTCCGGTTAACTTTAACTGAAAAATTGTCGGCAGTTAAGTTCCTAACTGGCATATGGAATATATAGGCAAGATATATAGACAGATATGTCCATAATATGGTTTAAAAGTTAGTTAGTTAACGGAGCACTAACGGAGCTTCATGAAAATGGGCGTTAATGTTTCCAGTTTAGTTAAAAGGTTAATAGTATCAATAAATTTTTTTTTGATAGAAAAAGTTTTCAACTTCAATCAACTTTTTAATTGGAAATATTTTGGTGATATTTTTTCTGTGAACATATGCACTAACTTTTAATACTCTGTTCCACAGTATAGAGCAGGATATAAAAGTAAATGGACCTTAATGTCAAAATGCATCTAAGATCTCAATTAAATCACCAAATGCTTTAAAAAATTATAACATGTTAACTTACAACATTACACTGAAACACGATTTTTCTGTTCTGGGAAAAGAAGAAACGATGTTTCATAGTGAATCAAAACTTGTCCATATGATTAAAAGTCCAAGAATGTTCAATTATGTTAGTGCTACGTTTTTTTTTTTTTAATTTAAAAAAGTTATTTATATCAATTATTTTGTTTTTTAATTGGACACTTTCTCAGCTTTAATCAGCATTTGAATTTCAAATAGTTTGAGGGTCATTTTTCCGTTTATTAAATAAATATTACGAACAAATGCATTTTAAATTCATAATAATTTTCTCTTAATTCTTTCAGGGATCATCGCCTACTCTAACTTTAATCTCATCGAAGGTAAGTTATGCCAAATATTTTACGTTAGTTTCCATAAAATCATTTTTCATCTAGAAAACAAAGAATTAATTTCATATAGTGCTGCCTTAATATTTTTTGGATGAAATAGCCAATTTTTTTAGCAAAAAATAATAGATAAAAATTAAATTTAACAGAAATTTTGCACGTTTTAATTAAATTTTACAATACAAAATATATAAATAATTTTTTATTAGTTATAATAAATTCTTATAGCATAATAAAACATATAGAATGAAATGCTTCACAAAACCTACTGGTATATTGTTAAATATATTATATATAAAAAACCTATATAGATATAGACATATAGCTCTATATGTAGCCATAGGCTTAAACCATAAAAAAGACAAAATATAAATAACTTATTGTAGCCACAAATAAACTCTCACCAGTCGAAATTTGCTAGCACAAATATTTTTGGCCCAAAACAAATACTGAGAGATGGCCTGTTTGCGTAACCCAAAAGTCCTCGAAACTTTTTATTAGAATCGCCTAATGCTTTTAGCCAACGCATCCCACCTCTTGCACTAACCAACCAGAGTACAAAACTCCCTTCAATGGTCTTTAGACGAACCCCCCCCTTTACTTTCACAAAAAACCAAAGTACCACATTCCCTTTCATATCCTTGGGTATCCTTTAAAACGACCACAAGAAATATGGAACTTTGTCTGCTCTAAAAAATGTTCGCATTTTATTTTTTTTTTGCAATTTTATCCTCATTTCTTTGGTAGTTATTTTTATATGGTATTGCTAGGGTCCTTCGGCAAAGATGCGCCTTTCTAGAGTCGCTCTCTGAAGGCGTTGTATGTGTGCGAGTGTGTGTCGGTTATAGCATATCCTTCCAACGCCAACGATTAACACGCCTGAATAATGAGGTATCATTTGTGGCGTATGCTTTTCGGTAGAGAACGCATATTTGTGTCCTTCTTTGTGAAATCCTTCATTGCTACTTTTCTTGAATCGCTCCTTGCAATGTGTTTATGGTAGTTTAACAATTGTAAATTGCGGCATGGATGGTTAGCCAAAAGGACCTTAATGGACGGACCACCATCATTAACGTTACATGCCAATGGAATATTTAGACTATCACTGTAAATACAGCTACAAATCAGGCAATGAAGTTTAATACGCTGCCCTAGCATAACTCACGGAAGGCCAAAGAAAATCTCTTCACACAAATAATCAAGTCAATAGGATGACTTGGAAAACACAAAGACATATAGAAAAGATTTATAAGGACTACTATATGACAAATATTCTCTTTTTTTAATTCAAAAATTTGTGTTTTTCGTATGTGTGCGAGGTTTTCGATGACTGTATTGCATGATATATTCAGTTTTGTATTAAAGGCTCATAATTTATGGGTACATAGGTTATAGTGCCTTGTCTGGAAATTTAAAATTACATTCAAAAGTGTGAATCCAAGTTAAAAAATAAAGGCATCGATCAACTGATTTAGTCGCTAATAATCGAAACGTATTCTTTCACAGCCATCCACAATCGAATTACTTAAGTTGCGGTAACGCTTGCCGATGGCAAAAATCTTCTAAATTGTATGTAAGTCCATACGTGGTATATATTAAATGAAAAAAGATCGAATAAATACGTATATAATTCAGTTTGACAAAATTTTCTATAGAAATGAAATCTTAACAAAATTTTCTATAGAAATAAAATTTTGACAAAATTTTCTATACACATAAAATTTTTACAAAATTTTCTATAGAAATAAAGTTTTGAAAAAATTTTCTATAGAAATAAAATTTTAACAAAATTTTCTATAGAAATAATTTCTATACAAATAAAATTTTGACAAAATTTTCTATAGAAATAAAATTTTGACAAAATTTTCTATACAAATAAAATTTTGACAAAATTTTCTATAGAAATAAAATTTTTTATAGAAATGAAATTTTAACAAAATTTTCTATAGAAATCAAATTTTAACAAAAAAAAAATAAAATTTTCTACAGAAATAAAATTTTTACAAAATTTTCTATAGAAATAAAATTTTTACAAAATTTTCTATAGAAATAACATTTTGACAATGTTTTCCATAAAAATAAAATTTTGGTAGATTATTTTTGGCACGAGCGGCAACCATGATTATGAACCGATATGGACCAATTTTTGTGTGATTGGAGATCGGCTATATATAACTATAGACCGATATGGACCAATTTTGGTATGGTTGTTAGCGGCCATATACTAACACAATGTTCCAAATTGCAACCGGATCGGATGAAATTTGCTTCTTTTAGAGGCTCCGCAAGCCAAATCTGGGGGATCGGTTTATATGGGGGCTATATATAATTAAGAACCGATGTGGACTAATTGTTGCATGGTTGTTAAAGATCACATACTAACACCACTTTCCCAATTTTAACCGGATCGGATGAATTTTGCTCCCCCAAGAGGCTCCGGAGTTCAAATCTGGAGAACGGTTTATATGGGGCGATATATAAAAGGACCATTTGCAATCCGACCTAAATACATCAACAACAACTACTTGTGCCAAGTTTCAAATCGATAGATTGTTTCGTTCGGAAGTTAGCGTGATTTCAACAGACGAACGGACATTGTTAGATCTACTCAGAATTTCACTACCACCCAGAATATATACTTTATGGAGTCTTAATATACCCCCCATCGTATGGTGCAGGGTATAAAAATATAAAAAAACAAGTAAGGAAAGTCTAAAGTCGGGCGGGGCCGACTATATTATACCCTGCACCACTTTGTAGATCTAAATTTTCGATACCATATCACATCCGTCAAATGTGTTGGGGGGCTATATATAAAGGTTTGTCCCAAATACATACATTTAAATATCACTCGATCTGGAAGAATTTGATAGACTTCTACAAAATCTATAGACTCAAAATTTAAGTCGGCTAATGCACTAGGGTGGAACACAATGTTAGTAAAAAAATATGGGAAACGTTTAAATCTGAAGCAATTTTAAGGAAACTTCGAAAAAGTTTATTTATGATTTATCGCTCGATATATATGTATTAGAAGTTTAGGAAAATTAGAGTCATTTTTACAACTTTTCGACTAAGCAGTGGCGATTTTACAAGGAAAATGTTGGTATTATGGCCATTTTTGTCGAAATCAGAAAAACATATATATGGGAGCTATATCTAAATCTGAACCGATTTCAGTCAAATGTGGCATACATGACTATATTACTAATTGTACCCCTAGTGCAAAATTTCAACAAAACTCTGGCTAAAACGGGCCCATATAAGTCCATATCGGGCGAAAAATATATATGGGAGCTATATCTAAATCTGAACCGATTTCAATCAAATTTGGCACACATGACTATACTACCAATCGTACTTCTTGTGCAAAATTTCAAGCTAATCGGAATAAAACTCTGGCTTCTGGGTCCATATAAGTGCATATCGGGCGAAAGATATATATGGGAGCTATATCTAAATTTGAATTGATTTCAACCGAAATTGGCACGCATAGCTATAATGCTAAATCTACTCCCTGTGCAAAAATTTCAACCAAATTGGGCTAAAACTCTGGCTTTTAGGACCATATTAGTTCATATCGGGCGAAAGATATATATGGGAGCTATATCTAAATCTGAACCGATTTCAATCAAATATTGCACACTTGACTATACGACTAAGTGTTATGTTTGTACAAAATTTCAAGCAAATCGGTATAAAACTCTGGCTGCTGGATTCATATTAGTGCATATCGAGCGAAAGATATATATGGGAGCTATATCTAAATCTGAACCGATTTCTTCCAAAATCAATAGGGTTCTATTCTTACCCAAATTAGGAACATGTGCCAAATTTGAAGGCGATTGGACTTAAATTGCGACCTAGACTTTGATCACAAAAATGTGTTCACAGACAAACGGACATGGGTAGATCGACTCAGGGACCCACCCTGAGCATTATTGCCAAAGACACCATGTATCTATCTCGTCTCTTTCTGGATGTTGCAAACATATGCACTAATTTATAATACCCTGTTCCACAGTGTGGCGCAGGGTGTAAAAATTAAAAGTTGAAAAACTTTTCCTATATCCTAAGGACCAATTGTAAAGGCCTGTCAGTAGGGTTCCAGTTCACCTAGTGTCTCAAAATTTGGCTCACTATTTTCAACAATTCCAAGACTTGTCTATAACTCTTCCCAAATGACGGCCATTTTGCTATGTGTGTTATCTCACCGTTTTATGCAATCAGATATTTGTGTAAGGGAGGTACGTGAAGGAGTGGTCCGATCGGGACCTAGCACAGTTTTGACCATCACCAAGGCCCTTCAAAGTTTCGTTTTCCAACGATGTCTACTTCTATTTTTGTCCATTCGTTGTATGGGATCGAAGCCTTGTTATGTATTTTTTCACCACGATTAGACACCGTGGTGGTACCAAAAATGTTAGTTTTTTTTACTGATTGGAAGGATTCTTGATGTTTTGGTAGATTTTGTAAAATAGTCCTCTTCATCTAAGAAGCACTTCAATTTTATAGAATTTTATAGAACTAATATTTTGATCAAAATTTCTAAATAATTAAAATTATGACAAATTTTTCTATAGAAATAAAATTTTGACAAAACTTTTCTATAGAAATATAATTTTGACAAAATTTTCTATAGAAATGAAATTTTAACAAAATTTCCCATAGAAATTAATAGAAATTAATTTTAACAAAATTCCCTATAGAAATGAAATTTTGATAAAATTTTTTATAGAAATGAAAAATCTTCTTCAAAGAGTTCTTAAAATTGGTAGATTTTTGGTAAAATATTCTTCAAATTTTGATAAATTATATTTGGCGCTTGTGAGTACCGTGTTGCCATATCCTCCTTTTTTATACAGAATAATCGGTTCAATCTCAGTTTCAACCAAACAGCATTCTGATGGCTTGTCTGAGTATTTCAAAGCTTCACAGTAAGGTAAAACGCCATTCGGACTCGGCTATTAAAAGAATCGATAATTTTCTGGGAAAACAATTTTTATGCAATAAACCCAAGATATTTTGCATTAATTTTTCTGGGTAGTTTTATAGTCATTCAGCTATCCTTTATCCATTGGTCTATCTGTGGAATGATTGATACCATATGGAATGTGTTCTGGGGTTCCACAAGTCCAGCTACATAGAATCACACTCAACTATGCACTGTTTAATAACTACCAACTGCTACTGTTACCTTCCAACCTATAATGGTTCGTCTTGTTCCTTGTCTCAGTCTACTCTTCCGTATAGAAGTTGGCATTGGCGATTGACGAGTTGATTAGTAGTCCCCCAATTAGTACTGTTGGATGATCATATAGCTTGAACTCCACTGCATATTTTTTCGTCTTCCAAATCCATTACATTGAAAATAACTACGAGTATTTGGGAACCACTTCCAAATTTCAACACATATGCTTCAGGCTTACAATTATAGATTTTTTCGCTTTCTTTTCTGGGCTTTTTGCAATGTTATCATATTTTCTCAGAAATGAATTTCTATTTGTGAAGCTGGTGACGATGAAGATGTTGGATGTTGTAATAACTTTGGTTTTCTTTGAAAGCCAACCAAGAATGACATGTTGTTGTAAAAAAAGTCTCATAATATTATTTTATGCATGGGCGTTGGTGGGCGGATCGGGGGGTTGGCAGAAGTATAGGGTATTTGGTGCAGTGCCAAAAAATGCACAAAAACCACGCAAGCAAACATGCAAGGCACGAGGAGCTGTGAATCCACAAACTTGAACTTTATCAAAAGAATTTATGTTGCTCTCTTTTTCATCAAAGGCAAACAAAACGGAATACATCGTAAAAGAATGCTGAATTGAATGAAGCGTTTGGGGTTATACTACTGCAGGATTGCAATACGAGTATATACTTATTAGACACAATTTATAATGATTATCACCCTTTGGGTATACCATTATTCCAGTAAAAAAAACAGAGATTCCAAAAAAGACCTTTAGAATCTCAACTTGTGATCTGGAAATAATGCGAATTTGCATCACCTCCAATGAATTTTACATGTGCTTGTCATAGACCGTATCTACTTCGTTTTCGGTTCCCTTGCATTGCTTTTGAAGTTATGCCTTGGAAGATTTTTCGAGTAAAGCAACTTTTATAAACTAAAATTTTTTTTTAATCAAGTTTATAAAAAAAAACGTAAACCCATCATGAATGTTTATTTTAGAAAATTGTAACTAAAATATTACTCTAATTGCAACATGATACAAAAAAGGAAAATATTTGTTTGTATTTTTTATCAAATTGAAGAAATTTGATTAGTAATAATTATAAGAAAATTTTATTTTATTTTTTTTTGTTTTTTTTTTTTATTTTAGTTATTCAGTCTTTGTGCGCATTCGAGACTTGGTTTGTTGTACTATGATAAATGCATTTACAAAATTTGATATTATAAAAAAAATCAATTGAAAATTGTAAAAAGTAAAATTTTTTCATCTTAATAGGTAAATACGGCCGAATGTTCGACCAAGCCGAATCTTACTCTTCACCATGGATTGCGTAGAAGTTCGCCCATCTTCGAACTTGACCTGCAGCTGGTCCATAATCCTTTTCTCCTTAAGAAGTATATTTGCAACGGCTGCCGGGAGCGAGACAAAGGCTCGCTGAAGTTTGTCGCCGTAAGTCATACAGTCATATCTTCGTTAGGGGTCTTTGTCACTTTCCTAATAGACTTTCTTACTTCTTCTGTAAACGGCCTTATCCTTCAATGTGAACCGAGATAGTTTCGCGGAAGGTTTCATTGTCTCCCCTTTTCACATCACTAAGAAAATGGAGCCAGCCTTAGTCTTCCGAACGGCTTGAACTGCCACCTCAGCTTCCCATGGATCCACCTTATCTCTTAAATTTTTCAACAAATCCGCATGACTGTGCCCGTCACAGGGCTTTATAACAATAACATCGGGTGTGCCCTTGGTCACTTTCGCTTCGGTTTACCTCCGTTCGCGCTCGAAAGCTTTATTTACCCCATTGGTAGCCAGCACTTCGTTCGATCTCTTCTCTTCTTAAGCTTCTTTCCTGGGTTTGTCTCTACTAGGCTGGACGCACTTCGCTTTTTTTTTGAGGGTCTGAAGTGTGGGGGTATCTGCCACAATATCTTCATGTATTCTTTTTGGTATAGCTCTTCTACTCTGCCATCTTCCAGGTTTTCCGGTAGTTACCAATAACATCAAGTAGTTTGCTAATTTCGGAGACTCCGTATTGACCGACCCTACTTATATTTCTCTGTCTACATATTGCGGCTTTCATTTGGCGGAGTGTCAATTTACACTTAGCTAGGGATTCCTCTTCCGATTTCCTCATTTTCATAATGAACTCGTGTTTCGGCGAGCTGTAGTTTTAAAAAGTTTTCTTCGATTGGGGATATTCCCAATTTCCCCTGGATTGCTCGAAGTTTCGCTTTCCTCAGGGTCAGGGTCTAATATAATCCCGCGTGGTGTATCTATTATAGGTCCTCCTTCATTAGCAGGTACGGCGCCGGTGTAACGAATCGTTCTTACAGGCGACCGCATTATCTTAGGAGCTGTTTCTAAAGATCGATTCTAGCCCTCCCATCAGTCGAATTATTATTCAGGGTATTCATTCGATATATGCCCCAACTTGGGGCCGTTATCTGTGATCGATAATGTCGTTGCCCTTTGAAGTGACCCCGAGGGGCCCTATGCAAGTCGAGAGGTCCTCGCGAGGGTTGATATAAGACCTTATGGGTACTTGTGTTCAGAGCCAGGTCGGGCACTAATGTGGATGTCGTATGAACAGAACCTGCATTGCAAAATTAATGGGTACGTGACAAAGAGCGTTTCCCAAGCCCTGCCATGGGTTTAATGGGGCGAGGACAGTTGTGGCATCGGCCTGAAAGCAATTTCCTTGAGACGTCACTCCCAGGTAACAGAATGTCACAACTGTCGGCTCATTGCTTCCATTCCGATCCATAGTTTAAATCATAGTCCATATTTGTACTTCCGTGTTAATACCATTGCCATGTTCTCCGTGTTTGATTAGGGAGTCCACGGTGGCATAGCTCCTCTACTGCACCTATCTATAGGGCACCCTTGTGGAAGGATGTTTACATAACTGGCGGCATCTGATCGCCATGTCGCAAAAGACGTCCACGGATATAATTGTTTGTTTATAGCAGGTCCTCAGTCTTTGTCGCTCTTGGTTGGGAGCTGTTTATTTTTCACAGCTGACATTAGAGATCGTCCAGCGATCCATTACCTGCTGTCCTTGATGGGACAATATATTTCAATATGATCTCTAGAGTTTCTACTAAGGCTTTCAAGTTCATGAGTTTATATTTATATCCTGCGTTTCGTCATTAATTTACTTTATTTGAAGATTGTCCGTCCGTCCGTCCGTCTGTCTATTTTATTGAATACTTTAGATATGTTTTTCTCTGTGTGTATATTCCATTCACTACTCTCACTAAGCCCTCGTATGTTTGCACTATCACTATACCCTTTTTGTCAGCAACTAGCAACGATTTAAATCCTTCCTTTTATTTTTAATTTCAAACTTTTTTTTGGTACCAGCAACAGAGCAAAAATGTCTTTAGTCTGTTCCCATTCGCGTTGCTTGTTGTCGACCCTGTCTAGGCTTCAGTTGTAAAATTGAAAAAAAGTTCACCTTATTCAGGTTGTTAGATTACGAAAACCCCCTCACCCATCCGATCATAGAAAGAACCGCAGAATCCACATTTCACATAAAACATTACATTAGAACATTTCCAGAGGTTGTAAAAGCCTTGTGAATGTTGAAATTCAACAATGAACAAACAAAAGTGAAATGATTACTAACGAATAATCTTTGTAGCGAAAACGGGGAGGAGGAGGAGTAGAATGTATACCAAACTGGCGGAGTTGACTTGAAAGAGAGAAAATGCAAACAAATCGGTTTTTAGGCCATTAGGGCAAAAAAAAAAAACACAAAAACAAAACTGGAAAATTCAATAAAATTGTGTGTGTTACTCTCTTGGATGGTGTGCATACGCTCATAAAGGATTCTTTGTTGGACTATTTAGATATCATTTGGAATAAAACTTTACACTGGTACATAGAAGATATTAACTCAGAGCTAAAGACTTTATCTACACTGGAAAAACTATTTACGGGATATTAAATAATACGCAACCTAATTTTGAGGACAAGCAATTTCATTTAAAATAATGAAATTTTAGTTATAAGAGATATTTTCGATTTTTTTTTCATTAAATTTAGGAAACAAATTTTGGATATTGGTAAACTTTCTTTAAAGTAAAGGTACGCATTTTGAATTTAAAGAAATCGTCCTTAAATTAACTGCAGTATTGAGTCTTTAGATGTAAGATAAAAACGCTTCAAATACGAATGAGACTTCCCAGAAAAACTGGGTAGTTGTTTCAAACGCACAACTTTAAAAACTCTTTCAAAAATGTCCTACAAAGATGTTGTTTATATTAACTACACAGGTGGTTCTACTAATTCAATTTTTTGATAATTCTCTTTTTTAATATTTGGCTAATGGGCAATTTTAACTTTTTTTCTTCCGAATGAGTTACAAACAGAGTAAAAATTATTAAAATGGTACAACATTTTTTAAAATTTGCGGCGGGCATCAACTGCCTCTGGCTATCTGCAAGCTCATATTGCATGAGAAGGCTGTTATGATGGCGAATGTCCGATGGGAGAAGTGCAAGGGTTGCAACGACACTAAGCAAATATGGTCCCATCTAAACTAAAACCGCACACAAGATATGTTAGTGTTTTTAAGACGTTAGATATCATTCCTGGTATCTGCTATAACGGGTCGCTTCCTGATAGTCGAGTTTGCAAAAACTATTGGCGCGAAGTAATACCTACACGCACAGAAAAAACATGTTTGTACATAGTTGCCGCATCCATTTAATGCTTATTTGGAGTATGTAATTGTCGCGAAAACCACGTATTTTGTCTTTATAAAAATAATTTTCGAGCGGAGAAAAATATATGTTGGCAATAAGCATTTAAATGGTTCTCAAATGCCGCAAACATGTTCTATTATTTAAATGATAGAATTTGAGACCATTATATGGTCAGGAAAATCATGTACCTAAATTGGTACATGGCTGAAATTTGGTACATGGTGTTAGTATATGGTCTCTAACAACCATGCAACAATTGGTCCATTTCGGTCCACTTTTACGTACAGCCCCCATATAAACGGACCCCCAAATTTGGCTTTCGATCACTCTATGAGAAGCAAATTTCATCCGATCCGGCTGAAATTTGGTACATGGTGTTAGTATATGGTCTCTAATAAACCACGCAAAAATTGGTCCATATCGGTCCACTTTTACGTATAGCCCCATGCTGAAATTTGGCACATGGTGTTAATATATGGTCATTAACAACCGTGTAAAAATTGGTCCATATCGGTCCATAATTATATATAGCCCCCATATAATCCGATCCCAAATTTTTGAACTCCGGAGACTCTTAGAGGAGCAAAATTCATCCGATCCGGCTGAAATTTGGTACATGATATTAGTATATAGTCTCTAAGAACCATTCAAAAATTGGTCCATAACAGTCCATAATTATATATAGCCCCTATATAAACCGATCCCCAGATTTGAACTCCGGAGCCACTTAGAACGAGCAAAATTCATCCGATCCGGTTGAAATTTGCAACGTGTTGTTAATATATGGCCGCTAATAGCCATGCCAAAATTGGTCCATATCGGTCTATAGTTATATATAGCCGATCCCCAATCACATAAAAATTGGTCCATATCGGTTCATAATCATGCTTGCCACTCGAGCAAAAATAATCTAGAAAAATTTGTCGAAATTTTATTCCTATAGAAAATTTTGTGAAATTTTATTTTTATAGAAAATTTTGTCAAAATTTTATTTCTATAGAAAATTTTGTCAACATTTTATTTCTATAGAAAATTTGGTTAAAATTTTATTTCTATAGAAAATTTGGTCAAAATTTTATTTCTATAGAAAATTTGGTCAAAATTTTATTTCTATAGAAAGTTTGGTCAAAATATTATTTCTATAGAAAATTTTGTCAAAATTTTATTTCTATAGAAAATTTTGTCAAAATATTATTGATATAGAAAATTTTGTCAAAATTTTAGTGATATAGAAAATTTTGTTAGAATTTTATTTCTATAGAAAATTTTATCAAAATTTTATTTCTACAGAAAATTTTGTCAAACTGAATTATATACGTACTTAATCGGCCTTTGTTTGAGAAGAAGGTGGTACGAAGTTTTTTTTTTATCTTGCCATCGGCAAGTGTTACCGCAACCCAATTAATTCGATTGTGGATAACAGTCTGTAGTAGTAGGTTCTACGCAATCCATGGTGGAGGGTACATAAGATTCGGCCTGGCCGAACTTACGGCCGTATATACTTGTTTAAATTTAGTGTACAAATTACAAATACACAAATTTGTATTTGTAATATCCGCACAACAAGAATACAAAATTTTTATAATTATAGTACGGGGAGAATATCCTATATGTTTTTTTGTTTTTAAATCTTATAACTAATACAATTGTTTAAGACAAATTAAATATAGAGTTGAGTCAACAAATTATTTTTGTTTAATTTTTAATTACCTCTTTATGGTCCTAAAATACCTCTAGATTTCCAATTTCAGACAAATTGGATAAAAACTACGGTTTCTATAAGCCCAAGACCCCAAATCGGGAGGTCGTTTTATATGGGGACCATACCAAAACATGGACCGATACTCACAATTTTTGGCACACGTATTTGTGGTCCTACAATACCTCTAGATTTCTAATTTCAGGTAAATTGAATAAAAACTGCGGTTTCTATAAGCCCAAGAAATAAAATCGGGAGATCGGTCTATATGGGGGCTATACCAATATATGGACCGATACTCACAATTTTTAGCACTTTATGGTCATAAAATACCTCTAGATTTAAAATTTCAGGCAAATTGGATAAAAATTACAATTTCTATAAGCCCAAGACCCCAAATCGGAAGGTCGGTTTATATCGGGACTATATCAAAACCTGGACCGATATAGCCCATCTTAGAACTTGACCTGCCGGCAGACAAAAGACGAGTTTGTGCAAAATTTCAGCACGATTGCTTCATTATTGAAGACTGTAGCGTGATTACAACAGACAGACAGACAGACAGACAGACAGACAGACGGACAGACGGACATCGTTATATCGTCTTAGAATTTCTCCCTGATCAAGAATATATACTTTATATAGTCAGAAATAGATATTTCGATGTGTTATAAACGGAATGACAAACTTACTATACCCCCGTCACCATTCTATGGTGGTGGGTATAATTATGGGAAACATTTAAATCTGAAGAAAATTTAAGGAAACTTCGCAAAAGTTTATTTATGATTTATCGCTCGATATATATGTATTAGAAGTTTAGGAAAATTAGAGTCATTTTTACTGCTTTTTGACTAAGCTGTGGCGATTTTACAAGGGAAATGTTGGTATTTTGACCATTTTTGTCGAAAAAGCAGAAAAACATATATATGGAAGCTATATCTAAATCTGAACCAAATTTGGCACGCATAGCGGCAATGCTAATTCTACTCCCTGTGCAAAATTTCAACTAAATCGGAGTTAAAAATTGGCCTCTATGGTCATATGAGTTTAAATCGGGAGACAGCTATATATGGGAGCTATATCTAAATCTGAACCGATTTCAACCAAATTTGGCACGCATAGCTACAATGCTAATTCTACTCCCTGTGCAAAATTTCAATTAAATCGGAGTAAAAGAATGGCCAATGTGGTTATATGAGTGTAAATCGGGCGAAAGCTATATATGGGAGCTATATCTAACTCTGAACCGATTTCAATAAAATTTGGCACACTTGACTACACTACTAATTGTACTCCTAGTGAAAAATTTCAACCAAATTGGCGTAAAACTCTGGCTTCTGGGACCGTATTAGTCCATATCGGGTGAAAGATATATATGGAAGCTATATCTAAAATTTGGCACACTTCTTGTGCAAAATTTTAAGCAAAGTAGGGTAAAACTCTGGCTTTTGGGACCATATAAGTTTATATCGGGCGAAATATGTTTATATGGAAGCTATATCTAAATCTGAACCAATTTCTTCCAAAATCAATAGGGTTCTATTCTGAGCCAAAACACATGCTTGTGCCAAATTTGAAGTCGATTGTACTAAAACTGCGACCTAGACTTTGATTACAAAAATGTGTTCACGGACAGACGGACATGGCTATATCGACTCAGGAGCCCACCCTGAGCATTTTTGCCAAAGACACCATGTGTCTATCTCGTCTCCTTCTGGGTGTTGCAAACATACACTGAAAAAACAGTGAACCCACCAGGAAGAAAACTTTCCGTTAATTTCAGAAAATTTTGAATATTTGTAGAAAATTTTAACTAAACAGTATTACAAACGTTGGCATCATGCCGATGTCATAAAAATAAGTAAATATTTTTCGATAAATTCAAGAAAATTTATTAGACATAACTAAGTTTTTTCACCTGTTAAAGAAAATTTTGTAGTTTGAAGGAAAAACTTGGAGTTCAAAATTGCAAGAATATCTTTAGTGACATACGAAGTTCATGATGGACGCATTTTTGGTAAAATTTACAAATTTAAAGAAATTCTGAACTATTTTGTGGAAGACACGAATTTAGTTTATCTTTATGCTTCATTTGAGTATATTTTTTTCCTCGGTTTTAGTTAATTTAACTAAAGTACACAAAAAATTATTAGAGTAAATGAAACTTTCTCCAAACAAAATAATTCCATGAACTAAAATAAAGTTAAATTGGCTTTAGTGAAATAGAGAGTTCACTTTTTTTGAGTGTACGCACTAACTTATAATACCCTGTTCCACAGTGTGGCGCAGGGTATAATTATAAACGCTTTTTTATACCCACCACCATAGAATGGTGACGGGGTATAATAAGTTTGTCATTCCGTTTGTAACACATCGAAATATCGATTTCCGACTATATAAAGTATATATATTCTTGATCAGGGAGAAATTCTAAGACGATATAACGATGTCCGTCTGTCTGTCTGTCTGTCTGTTGTAATCACGCTACAGTCTTCAATAATAAGGCAATCGTGCTGAAATTTTGCACAAACTCGTCTTTTGTCTGCAGGCAGGTCAAGTTCGAAGATGGGCTATATCGGTCCAGGTTTTGATATAGTCCCCATATAAACCGACCTCCCGATTTGGAATCTTGGGTTTAAAGAAATCGTAGTTTTTATCCAATTTGCCTGAAATTTGAAATCTAGAGGTATTTTATGACCATAAAGAGGTGTGCCAAAAATGGTGAGTATCGGTCCATGTTTTGGTATAGCCCCCATATAGACCGATCTCCCGATTTTACTTCTTGGGCTTATAGAAACCGTAGTTTTTATCCGATTTGCCTGAAATTGGAAATCTAGAGGTATTTTCGGGCCATAAAGAGGTGTGCCGAAAACGGTGAGTATCGGTCCATATTTTAGTATAGCCCCCCTAAGAACGATCTCCCGATTTAACTCCTTGGGTTTCTAGAAACCGTAGTTTTTATCCAATTTACCTAAAATTGGAAATCGAGAGGTACTTTAGAACCGTAAAGAGGTGTGCCAAAAATGTTGAGCATCGGTCCATGTTTTGGCATGGTCCCCATATAAACCGACCTCCCGATTTGGGGTCGTGGGCTTATAGAAACCGTAGTTTTTATCCAATATGCCTGAAATTGAAAATCTAGAGGTATTTTAGGACTATAAAGAGATGTGCCACAAATGGTGAGTATCGGTCCATGTTTTGGTATGGTCCCCATATAAACCGACCTCCCGATTGGGGGTCTTGGGCTTATAGAAACCGTCGTTTTTATCCAATTTGCCTGAAATTGAAAATCTAGAGGTATTTTAGGACTATAAAGAGGTGTGCCACAAATGGTAAGTATCGGTCCATGTTTTGGTATAGCCCTCATATAGACCGATATCCCGATTTTACTTCTTGGGCTTCTAGAATCCGAAGTTTTTATCCAATTTGCCTGAAGTTGGAAATCTAGATGTATTTTCGGGCCATAAAGAGGTGTGCCGAAAACGGTGAGTATCGGTCCATATTTTAGTATAGCCCCCATAAGAACGGTCTCCCGATTTAACTCCTTGGGTTTCTAGAAACCGTAGATTTTATCCGATTTGCCTGAAATTGTAAATATTCTGGTATTTTAGGCTCACAAAAACGTGTATCGGATTAAGTTTTTATCGGTCCATTTGGTAATGCCTCCATATAGACCGACTTCACTTCTAGAGGGTATAGAAGGCGCATTGATCATGAAAATTGCGTGCAACTCAAGATTTTCCAGATTTTACTTCTCGGGTGAAAATCTACAGATTTAAGATTTCAAATCAAGACCTTATTTTATAATGTTCTTGCACACTTACAAGAGATGTTAATGATTCCTCTAAAACTCAAACAAAAATGGTTCTTATAAATCCAGAATCTGATATAGTCCTCAAAGGAGAAATTTTTAAATTTATCTTCGGGAAGTGTCCTGAAATTTTAAAGGAAACCCCAATATTTGGTTCATGGTGGTGGGTATTTAAGATTCGGCCCGGCCAAATTTACTGCTGTATATACTTGTTATTTGTCAAAATATTCCAAAATTTTTTAATTCACATTCAAACAACTAAACTCGGATCGCACATTAAGAAGAAATGGTGGACGAACGTCCTATGACAAGTCCATGTTAAATTCATCGCTTCTGCAAAGAACAGAACGCTTCCAAAAAGAACATTGTCACTACTGTTGTGGAGACGCTTGTTGGTTTATGGCTGGGATATGGCACTTTAAGTGCCACCTTTAGAAATACTCAACAATAAGGCTGATACTAGACTAACCAGGCCCGCCGACTTAAAGCTGGAAAGCCCTTTCTTTGTTACTAAACATGACTGTGACTTAAATGTTTAAAGAATATTTTGAGCTAAATAAGTCAGTTGTCCTTCTAATTAATTCCCAAAAATGTAGTTCAACGATCGTTGAAATATATAGATTCTAAGAGTGAAGATTAAGCCATTCTCGCATACGGACGTTAAATCTCAATTCCGGGAGAACAAAATTATTTCTGTCACTAGGGGATTATGTGAAGAATTATGAATTTGGACGTAAACCAAACTTGAGACCTTATCAAGGAAACATAAAATGGAACAGTTTAGCCCTTTCAAAGACAAACCGGCGGATATCCTTTTACTGGTCCAAAATACTTAAATACTCCTTATTCACACATTGTCTTCGTTTAATTGCAAACCCTTAAAATTCGAAGCCGTGGTTTCCTAATTTTTTCCGCTTTTGAGAAGTTTATTTTAATGTGATGCTACAGCAAACGCCTATCAAAAAGTTTCCACTTTATATTACTTTTCTTTCCCTAGATATATAGGGATTTCAAAGGGCAACTAGCAACTCATTCTCCTAAAAAAATATGTACTCAGAAATATTAAAACAAATATATAATTCCATTACGAGTATTTACAAACTGTATGGAGCAAGTTAGAATTCTTGGTCTTGCCAAGAGGCCACAAGTTCCGAACAATTTGTCTTTTTATATTTAATGATTTTTTCTCCTGCATACTGTCAATATATGACTCATGAAATCTCTTCATTTGATATCATTGACTCCTTTCAAGATGGCATTGTATAAACCATTTTGGTCAGTTACTTTAATACAATTAAACAAACTCAAGGATGATGTTTAAGACAATTGTTTATGGTTCCAAGAAAACAAATGTAATAAAATGCATCCCGAACAGGTTTACAAATTCATAACTAGAGAATGCAATAACTGAATCAGACTGAAGATGAGTGAACGAGTGAAGTTGCACATTGGTATTATTGAATAAAAAATAAAGGTGCCTAAGGATATATGAGCAGTTTCCAAAATGTTCTACGGACAAAATACAATTTGGTTATGACAATAAAAGTAGCGTCTACTATCTGCTGGTAGTTGAGTCAACTCACTATTTTGGTTGATTCAATCAAAGTATTTTCTTGGCTTCTTCCCTTTGATGAGATCGTTTATTGTAGTATTCTTCATCGGTTGGTTCCATCAATCATTTTTATACCTCAAAACCATCGGCCACGCAGAGAGTTCTTATACCCCCACCATGGCCTTCAGTAATCATGTATTATTGGTTACTAGATCGACCCTATTATTTCTGCTGTGAACTTAGGCCTCAATTTGGAATATTGGTGAAACAAAATTCACTTGAGATCACGGTGCTAGGGAATTCATCATCACGCTTGTGCAAGGGTCTTTCGAATCTGAATTCTTTTTTTTTTTTTTTTGTAGTAAGACTAAACCTTTAGTAAATTTTTCAATACATGTTCAAGCCTTTTACACAATATTTTATAGATTTTTAGTCATTTGATTTTCACTACACCGTGGATTTCGTTGAATTCGAGCCGAACCAATTGTGGTGCACCGAAAAAAGTGAACTGTTTTATAGGAAGAATGAACTACCACGCACGAAAATTGAAGTAAATTTTACTCCACATTTTGAGATTTTCACAAAGCGTTGTTAAAACCAGGAAATTTTAATGCACTGTTGTACTTTTTAACTGCAGTTCACGAAATTACATCATCTCATAGAAGTAAAAATTAACTAAAAGTAAAGAAGAAAATCAATGGACCCAAATCTTGACCATTTTGACCATACGGTAGTTCATTTTGGGAATCGTACGAAAATTTTCATTTGTTTTAGTTCATATTGATCTTATGTGTACGGTCATTGAACTTTATACTCACGTTTAGTTCATAAAATTTTTGAGACATACTTAAAAAAAGTAAGATATGCTGTGGAAAATTTCGATAAAAATAATAAAATTTAACTACGAGCAAATAATTTTTTACCAATAAAAATAGTTCAAATTTAGCGTTAGTTTAACTACGGAAAATTTTTTCTGTGTGTTTCACAGTATTTTTTTACTTGCCGCCATGTCGTTTGACAAAGCTACGAGTATTATTATAACGACTAATAGAGCGAAGCACATTAGCGTAGCTAGACAATTTTCCTAGGGGGAGCTATAGCCCCCCTAGCTAAAACTTTATAGACTGAACTTATAGGTTCAACTAATGTTTTATTTCATAAAATTGAATAAAAAATAGACAAAATAACTCGAGAATCAATTTATAATAAAGCAACTAAAAGTACCCTACGGGAAATTTGTGCAAATTGCTACTGACGGACGTATCACAGAACTGGTACTTGTGCTCCAGTTAGTTGCAATTTTTACATTTAGTGAAATAAAATTGTCAGAATAACCTTTTGTTCGACATATTTCAAAAAAAAATTTTTTTTTCATTTCGGGTTCGATTAGGAGCCCAAATTAAAAGAGATTTCTAAGAGTTTGTCCGAGACTGGTTCCTGGGGACCTGTTTATGGGTTGCTCCTGCTAAATTGTACCAGGAAGTGTCCTTTGGGGTGGGTCCAAGACGCGTCCTAAAATGTAAGTTTACTCCGTCAATGACAAACCCATGTTAAGGTGGACGGTCGCTTCCATACGTTTTGATCAGAACTGGGACTGGTCCATACACACCAGGGACTAGTCCTGTACCAGTTCTGTGGTTGATCCATTTCCCGTAGGGTAGTTCCACACTTTTCCCAGCAAAAAATTGGGAGTTGTTCTAAAGGCACAACTTTAAAAGCACTTCCAAAAATGTCCTCACAAAGAAGTTAACTATTTTAACTACACAGGAAGTTTTCTTACTTCATTTTTTTATATTTTAATGCGTAATTTTTTGTTTTCTTTTTTCAAATAATTTAAAATAAGAGTAAGAATAAATAAAATGGTACAAATTATTCAAATTTTGCCACAAAAATGCTAAATCCATTATAGAAAAATCGATAATATTTGAAAAAATGTTTCAAACAAGCGTTAGAATGTAATAAAAATCATACAAAAGTATAAAAATTATTTATTTGGGAAAATATCACAAAATTTTTAATTCACATTCAAAACACTGAATTCAGATCACACCTTAAGAAGTGATGTAAATTCATTGTAACGGTTGTTGAAACGGTGGACATTCGTTCTATGACAAGTTCATATTACATTCATCGCTTCTCCGCCAATTTTGTACAACTTCCAGACCCAAAAAAACATTTTCACTTCTTTTTTGGCGACGCTTTTTTGCAGCATTATTAAGATATTAATTTATGAAAGAATAGTTTTAATATCAATTACTATTTTTTATTCAACTAAATCATAAGTTCAACCACAGCTTTATTTCATAAATATCAGACTTCTACCACAACCCAAGTAATTCGATTATGCATTAAAGTCTTTAGTGTAACTTTGTGCGTTGTACGAGTATATACCTGTTTAATTTTTATAAAAATGTAAAATCGTAAATCGGTTTTCAAATTCTGGGGGGGCTAAAATTTTTCTGGAGGGGTCTAAGCCCCCTCCCCAGAGGCCTTCCTATGCTTATGGTGATGCACTATTTTTTTAATTTAAAGCACCGTTGTCGTAAAGCATTTTTAAAAAAGTGACACAAAAACGCCAGGTGACACACAAGTTTTGGAAAAGGGGAAAACTCTTTTTTTATAAAGAAACAAGTATATAGGGCCGAATCGAATTTCAAATACCCACTGGCATGAATCGAAAACCGGATAACTGCGGCTAGGAACTTCCTTACATTTTCCAGGGGAACTAGAGTCTGTGTGTATCCCCTTGGCAACATGCAAGCTCATAGTAGAGGTGTGCGCGTGACTGAAATTTCACTCACACTCACGCACATTCACGAAGCATAATATTTATTCACCAGAAGCCAGGACGTTTTTCTCGAATTTGTACATTTAATGGATCCAAAAGGTTGAAATAGTACTCTGAATTTATTGTTTTACCCCTTTGCAGATAGTCAATCAATAAAATACCTTTGAAGTCCCAAAAAACTGTTGCCACAACCTTACCAGTCGATTGAATTGTTTTTGCACTTCCTTCAGCTTCAGTCCATTGTTTGGATTGTTATTTTGTCTCTGGAGTATTGTGGTGGATCCATGTCTCATCAACGATAGAGTCTATTTGTATACCCTAAACCACATAGTGGTCTGGGTATAATAAGTTTGATCGGCCAAAAAATGTGCCCATCAGAAATATTGATTTTAGACCGACTCAGAATCACCTCCTGAGTCGATCTAGCGCTTGGTGTCCGTCCGTCCGTCTGTTCATGTATTTGTTGTTCACAGGATTCCGGTCGCAATTATTAACCGATTTGGATGAAATTTGGTACAGGGTGTTTTTTGGGCACAAGGATTGAATTTGGAAGAAATCGGATCAAATTTAGATATAGCTCCCATATACATGCAAAGAAAAAAAACGTTTGGAAAACGTGTACCGAAAACGTTTTTCTTTTGTTAGAGTTTTTTGAATTGCTTCGAAAATTTTAAACTTTTATCACCAAAAAAATTCGTTTGTTACAAAATTTTTATTTTTTCAATAAAAAAAGTTATTTTTGAAACAACAACACAGTCCATTTCGTTTATATCAAATACTGTTCTTTTCTGACTTTAGGTCTTTAATAAGACACATTTTACAGTTCAAAATTTAATATACTACAATGTAATGTTAAACATTTTTTCGGAATATTCCGAACATATCTGGAATATATGTATAAAAAAAAAAAAAAAAAACTTTGGCCGAAGCAGGGATCGAACCCACGACCCTTGACATGCAAGTCGGACGTAGCAACCACTGCTCCACGGTCCCAAACTAAATGTTTGTTTCTGTTAAATAAACTTTGTTTATTCGGTTCGTGGGCGCCGCAAGCTATGCTATATAAATATAACTTATATGGATATTTATCTATTGATGACCATAACAGGTACATAGCTCAGTGGTTAGTGTGTTGGCTTACAAAGTGCATGGTCCGCGGTTCGATTCTCCGTCCAGGCGAAAGGTAAAAAAATTTTTAAAATTTATAAAATCGTATAATTTCTTCTACATTGTTTGTATTACAAGAGAAAGGTGTTAAGAACTAAAAAACCTCGTGGATGTGAGAAAGATGTGAGGGAAAATGCAATTAGCAAGAAAACAATGTTTTTTTTTGAGTTTGTCTTTATGAAATTGTTTTTACATCCTGGAAAAGAATAAACGTTTATCACAAAAAGTATATACTTTTCTCCCAAATACACTTCCTTACAGCGAAAAGCAAATGAGAAACGAACTTTGCTTGTCTAAAATTCCGTTGGGAGTAAAGAATTATTTTTTTGTGTGTATATGTATCGCCCAATTTCGACAAATGGCGTCACGTTGTGCTTTTTTACAAACCGATCGTCATCAAATTTTGCACATAGTAAACTTTTTCATCACCTTTTAAGTCTGCAAAATTTCGTCGAAATCGGTTCAGATTTAGATATAGCTCCCATATATATGTATCGCCCGATTTTCCAAAATTTGGCCTTAAAAACCTTATTTGTTAAGCCATCTTACTCAAACTTGGCTTACTCTAATCCTTTATGGTACTTACAATATGTGTCAAAAATAATCGAAATCAGTTCAGATTTAGATATAGCTCCCATATATATGTATCGCCCGATTTTGCAAAATTTTGCCCTAAAACCCTTATTTATCAACCGATAGTACTCAAAGTTGCCTAAATATAATCTTCTATACCTCTAACTGTATGTGCGCAATTTCATCGAAATCGGTTCAGACTTAGATATAGCTCCCATATATATTTATCGCCCGATTTTGCAAAATTTGGCCGTAAAACCCTTATTTATCAACCGGTCTTAACCAAGGTTGGCTAAATGTAATTTTTCAAAATTCAAAATTGTATTGAAAATTTTTAAAATGTCTTTACGAAGTTCAAGACAGGTACAATTTTAATAAAATTTACTCATCTGAGGGACTTATGAACTCAATTTAAGCAAACTTTTTAGGAAAATATGAATTATTTTATTATTTTATTAAATTGTGCATTATATTTGTATATAACTTTTTTTCTTATTTTTAGTTCACGTCATGGAAGTTAGTAAACAATTCAAAAAAGGAACACTTGCTCACATTAGGCAAAATTTAATCAAAATCAGCTAATCTTCATGAACTAAAATAAAGATCAGTTGGCATTAGTGGCCCCTTTTTTGAGTGTAGCAAAGATACAAAAAGTCAACAAATTTAAGGATGAGATCATTAATTTTGAAGAATTTTTCCGACTTATTAAAGTCAAGTTGACCGTAGTCAAACAAAATTTTCTTTCCTCTGAAAAGATACCCTTTTTAAGTCGGATCATCTAACTATTAAAACAAAACAACTTAATTTAAAAATTTATGGACTTTTTGACTTTCGGCAAACTTTTTATCAGAGAATTGAGTCCTCTATGCTAAGCAAAGTTCACATTCGTATTTTAAGGACATGAAATTTTTGCCCTCACGACAAAATTTATTTTTTTGGGTGCAGTTTCATGCAATTTGAATGATCAGGTCGCCTTCTATACCCTCAAGAATTAAATCGGGAGACCAGTTTATGTGAGGATTACATGTAGTTCTTACCCTGCACGTTTCTAGAAGCTCAAGAAGACAAATCACGAGATCGGGTTAAATTCAATAGAGTTCGCCCTTGTTCACCATTGTACACCATTGATTAGGTCGGCTTAGGAGGTGATTCTGAGTCGATCGATATATATATTATAGGGTCTAAAATCAATGTTTCTGGTAGGCACATTTTTAGCAGATCAAAGTTGTTATACCACCATGTGTTTTAGGGTATAAAAATTGTCCTCACTATATATTTACCTTTGAGGACGAATGCCCCATGAAATTTCTCGTAGACACTTTACTTAGTAAATAGGTTTATGATGTATGAAATTTGTACCAATTTTAAAGAACTTTACTTAGTACATAGGGGTATTTTGAATATCAATCCGGGAGAAAAACTGACTTTTATGGAGCTGTTAATTCTTCGTCGGCAAAGGGTTAATGGTATCTATACATGTCTGTATAGATACTGAACGCGTAAACTTCAACTATTACGGGGTATCTTCGATAGATTTACTTCTGAGAGATTTGATTCGTTTTAGTCTACTTATCATTCTTAGGAAATTTGTTAAGTTTAGTAGTTAAGCCATGAAGCCTCACAAATGTTACAACTTTTCAAAGAATCCGCCCATATGATGTTCGAATATAGCCAGGACACTAAATTTAAAGGAAAAGGAGTAAATGAGAGAATCTAAAAAACTAAAGGAGAATCAGAATGAAAAATAATTGCGTGAGTTATCATAAATGTGAGCAAGTCAACATGCGAATTTACTTTAAAGCTTGCCTTTTTGTGCATAATCATAAAAAATCATTAAAATAAAAATGTTTATGAACGCATAAAACTCAATGACGCCGCCAAGGGATTTCGAGTAAGAGAAGAACTCACAAAACTCATCTAAAACAGTAAACTACATTCAATTTTAGAGTTTGTAATGGAGCTGGACTGAAGTGAGCTACTCTTTTGGTCCAAAGCAAATTTCTAGTCTTTGGAAGGACTCAAGGTGATTCTAAATTTGACCAAATTAGCAAGATAACGCTTAAATTTATTTATATTCATTTACTGCCACCAGCGGTAAATCACAATAAGCGCTCATATGAGAAGAGATGATGGACACATTATGTGAACTTTGTGCAACTGAAATGTTAGATGCCACCAGTTTGATAATGAAATGAAAAGTAAAAATGTTCCTAGAAGTTTTAATTTAAAATCAAGAGGGACAACAGTTTGTGGCAGAGGGTATCATAACTTTGGAAGGACTCTTAAGTTGGAATGGAATTGATATAATTATGCTTGCTCTATAGTTAGTATGGGTAAGAATTTTATGGTCGTCTAAAGAGAAAGGGTTGGGGTAATTATGTTACATGCACTCAAACAAAAGTTTACTTGGATCCAAAGATTTTGACCTTCCCTTAAGGATTTCGGTATTGATTCCAAGCCAAAGATGCGGCTTATTTAAAATATATACATTTTTTAGCCACCTATCTGGCTTTAAATCTAGGACCACTAAAATTAGAATACAGATCTCATTTATCAAAATTTCATTCTCTTTTTGAAGTTTATATAATATTTCAGTTAGTTTAAGGACAATTTCTTTAAATCAAAAATGTATTTCTTTACTTTAAGGAAAATTTGCCTTAGTTCAAAGACATGCGACTTTAACGGAGGCACGCAAATTTACAAAATTGGTGTCCTAAATTTAATGAAAAAACTATTTGAAGCATAGATTATAAATTATATTTTCATTAAAATTTCATTATTTTAAGAAATTCGTCCTTAATATTTTGTAAATTTCGCATCCCAAAATTTAGGTTGCGTAATCTTTAATATCACATAAATATATTTTTTAGTGTGCAGGGTTTACTCCTATATAGAAAATTTAGGTTGGTTTTGATCAGGGCTGTGGAGAGGAGCCAATTTTGCTCGACTCTGATTGTGATTCCTGCATTTCTCACCTGTCTCGACTCCTCGGCTCCCACACCCTCAAAAAAATCGCTTCTGTAACATATACTCCCAAACACATTCTGCTTCAGGATTGGTCTAAACAAAATATTGTTTGTATTGTTCAAACATATTACGTTTCACTTTAGGCATACACTGGTAGAAAAAATCTTTTAATGAAATTTTCTTTGTGTGTATAAAGTTTTAAGCCGCCAATTGGTTACTTAAATTTGATATAGTTTGAAATTACAAAGATTTGGTCAGCATAAAGACTTACTAAATTCGTGTCTCCTACAAATTAGTTCAGAATTTCTTAAAAATAATACATTTTGCCAATAATGAACTTCTTATGGTACTAAATTTTTTTTTTTTGCAATTTTGAACACAATTGTTTTCCTTCAAACTACGAACTAAAGGTGTGCACGTAACACGAAATTGTCGTGAGTCACGAAAAATATGCTCACGGACACTAAACGCTTACGAGATGAATTCATTTACAATTGTAGTGACACCTAGGATGTTAAAAGTTTAATAACGCTCTCGATTTTAATCATGCTCATGTTTTCAGACACGTCGCTAAGGTAAATTACTCATAAAATTATTCGTGAGTCCCTGCATTTTGCGTGAGTCACGGTATTTTCACTGAGTCACGACAATTCGTACGTGAGTACAAATTTTTTTTCGTGAGTGTGCTTGAGCGCGAGTAAAATATTACTCACGAGCACACTTCTACTACGAACTTTTTCTTAAGAAGTTAACAAACAAATAATTATCTCTAATAAATTTTCTTGAATCTGGCAAAATATGTTTACTTGTTCTTTTGTGAAATCGTCGTGACATCTGCGTTTTGTACAGTCACGTGCTCTTCTCCGGGGTTCAAATCGGGTATCGGTTTATATGGGAATTACATATTATTATGGACCGATATGGACCAAATTTGTCATGGTTGTTAGAGGGCAAATACAGACATCACGTACGATTTGTACATAAACCGGATCGGATGAAATTTGCTCTTTCGAAAGCATCCGTAAGTCAAATCTGAGAATCGGTTTATATGGGTGCTATATATATTCATGGACTGATACGCAGTGGTTCCAAATCTCTTTTTTTGGAAATAATTCTGCAACTTTTGAACGTATAAAGATATCAAAAATTGTTTCTTTGTGTGAAAGCTGTAGGAAAACTCCTCTAAAATTGCAAGTTGTTGGGTCCCTAATTGGTCCACGGACTGACCTGCAGGCGTTGGAAATTGGTCACCTCGGGGGTATGAAATTTTGTTTTAGCGGTCAAATCCGCAATTATGAACCGATGTGTGAACATCTTTTACAGTTTGCGAGATATGGGCCCCAATTTTTTAACAAAGTCAATATTTTGAACCTAAAAGGTCCGTTTTTTTTGTTAGATCCTTGTTTTCTTTTCTTAAATTGCAATCCTTTAAATTTCTACTCATTTTAGAAGAAAAATTGTGCACCTGTGGGCTTTAGATTAAAAGCTGGGAGCCACCGTGGTGCAATGGTTAGCATGCCCCCATTGCATAATACCCAAGGTCGTGGGTTTGATTCCTGCTTCGATCGAACACCAAAAAGTTTTTCAGCGGTGGATTATCCCACCTCAGTAATACTGGTGACATTTCTGAGGGTTTCAAAGCTTCTCTAAGTTGTTTCCCTGCAATGTGGAACACCGTTCGGACGCGGCTATAAAAAGGAGGTCCCTTGTCATTGAACTTAACATGGAATCGGGCAGCACTCAGTGAAAAGAGATAAGTTCATCACTGTGGTATCACAATGGACTGAATAGTCTACCCAGCAAAAAAAGCGTCGCCAAAAGAGTAGTGAAAATGTTCCTTTTTGGATCCGAAGTGGTGCAAAATTGGCGCAGAAGCGATGAATTTAACATGGGCTTGTCATAGGGCGGATGTCCACCATTTCAACAGTTGTTGCACTGAATTTGCGTCGCTTCTTAAGGTGTGCTGCGAATTCAGTGTTTTGGATGTGAATAAAGAAATTTTGTGATATTTTGACAAATAAATAGTTAGTTTGACCAATCTTTTCGGAAAAGCCATCTACATTTTTTCTCTTGTAACATTTTTATTCCTCTAATATTTTTTTCTTGTTTATTATAATAGACAAAATAAGGATACGTTTTAAGATTTTATCGGCCATTTTGGTCAAGTACTATATGAGTTCTTCTCCTCCCAAAATCGTAAATTTTTCAAAAAGAAAAAATTTTGATTCAAAAATTCTCATTTGGCAAAGCAACAATTCCTAAGCCCAAAGTGTCCACTAACTAAGTGTAAGAGGTTTCAACATCCTACCAATAAATTGCTGAGAAATATGCAAATTACAAAAAAAAATAAAATAATAGTATAATTAACATTCCATCTATGCATACCGAATTTGGTTGAAATCGGTTCAGATTTAGATATAGCTCCCATATATATATATATATATATTACGCCCGATATTCACTTATATGGCCCCAAGAAGCCAGAATTTTACTGTGATTTGCTTAAAATTTTGCACAAGAAGTATATTTGATAATATTATCAAGAGTGCCAAATTTGCATTAAATCGATTTAGGTAGAGGACCCATATAAACGTACTTTCAAATTCACCATTTTACTAAAGTTAGTAGTGCAAATATTTGGCACAATTGACAAAGCAATTGTCTAAATATAATATACCGTGGGAAAGGTATTTAATTGGACTTTCTTCCTATTTAATTGAAAAATAGAGAAGTGCGAAAAAAAATCCCAAAATTGGTATCAAAAATCACGAAAGTGGGGACATATGTTAAAAAAATATAATTTTTGTAATTTGCATATATCTCAGCTATTTATTGGTAGGATGTGGAAACCTCTTACAGTTAGTTAGTGGACACATTGTGCTTATAGAAAAAAAGATGAGCAAAGGAATCGGTGCTTTGCCAAATGAGAATTTTTAAAAACAAAATGTTTTCTTTTTGAAAAATTGATTTTGGGAGGGGAAGAATTTTCTTCGAAAATGCGTAGAAATTTACAAGGAATGCAGTAGAGAAAAGAAAAAACAAGGATCTACCCAAAAACGGCAAAAAAATGTAAGTGCCTTTTTCGACAAAAAATGGTCAACATTCTGTATTTTTTTTTCAAATTCTAAATTGTGGAATTGCAACTTTTAATCTAAAGCATATAACCAGGCACACAATTTTTATACCCTCCACCATAGGATAGGGGGTATAAATATTAACTTTGTCATTCCATTTGTAACACATCGAAATATTGCTCTAAGACCCCATAAAGTATATATATTCTGGGTCGTGGTGAAATTCTGAGTCGATCTGAGCATGTCCGTCCGTCTGTTGAAATCACGCTAACTTCCGAATGAAACAAGCTATCGACTTGAAACTTGGTACAAGTAGTTGTTATTGATGTAGGTCGGATGGTATGGCAAATGGGCCATATCGGTACACTTTTACGTATAGCCCCCATATAAACGGACACCCAAATTTGGCTTGCGAGGTCTCTAAGAGAAGCAAATTTCATCCGATCCGGCTGAAATTTGGGACATGGTGTTAGTATATGGTCTCTAACAACCATGCAAAAATTGGGTGACATCGGTCCATAATTATATATAGCCCCCATATAAACCGATCCCCCGATTTGGCTTGCGGAGCCTCAAAGAGAAGAAAATTTCATCCGATCCGGCTGAAATTTGGTACATGGTGTTAGTATATGGTCTCTAATAACAATGCAAAAAATGGTCCACATCGGTTCATAATTATATATAGCCCCCATATAAACCGATCACCTCCGGAGCCTCTTGGAAGACCAAAATTAATCTGATTCAGTTGAAATTTGGTACGTGGGGTTAATATATGGCCTCAAACTCCCATGCAAAAATTGGTCGATATCGGTCCATAATTATATATAGGCCCCATATAAACCGATCCCCAGATTTAACATCCGGAGCCCCTTGGAAGAGCAAAATTCGTCCCATTCGGTTGAAATTTGGTACGTGATGTTAGTATATGGTATGCACCAACCATGCAGGAATTGATTCATATCAGTCCATAATTATATATAGGCCCCATATAAACCGTTCCCCAGATTTAACCTTGGAAGAGCAAAATTCATCCGATTCGGTTGAAATTTGGTACGTGATGTTAGTATATGGTATCCAACAACCATGCAGGAATTGGTTCCTATCAGTCCATAATTATATATAGCTCCCATATAAACCGATCCCCAGATTTGACCTCCGGTGCCTTTTGGAGAAGCAAAATTCATCCGATCTGGTTGAAATTTGGTACGTGGCGGTAGTATATGATATTTATCAACCATGCCAAAAGTGGTCCATATCAATCCATAATCATATATAGCCCCCATATAAACCGATCCCGAGATTTGGTTTTTGAGCCTCTTGGAGGAGCAAATTTCATCCGAGTCATTTGAAATTTGGTACATTGTGCTAGTATATGGCCGTTAACAACCATGCCTAACTAGGTCCATATCGGTCTATAGTTATATATAGCCCTCAGATAAATCGATCCCTAATCACACAAAAATTGGTCCATATCAAGTTCATAATTGTATATAGCCCCCATTGTGAATGACAGTCTTTCGTAGAAGTTTCTACGCAATCCATGGTGGAGGGTACATAAGATTCGGCCTGGCCGAACTTACGGCCGTATATACTTGTTTTTTCTTAAATTCGTAGAATTTTGTAGGGACTGCAGTTAATAAAGGAAAACAAGGGTGGGTCCAAAAACGGACCCTGTGGGTCCAAAATACTGACCCCATATTTCTCAAATTGTAATAGACTCAGTAGGTCAAATCTGGGGGTTGGTTTATATGTTATAAAAAGATTCTTGTTTAATTTTTTTAATTGATTCAATTAAAAATTTAATTATTTTTGGTCGCAAAACTCAACAGATTTTTGAATTAAAACAATTATTTATTGTATGTTAATAATGTTTATAATTATTTTTCCTTTAGGTAAAATAATTTTTTGTATTTTTATAAGAGTATATACTTCTGAATTCTCCGATTACAATTATAGTTGTATTTTTCTTTGGATTTGGGCCAAAATTTAATGAACCATTGAACAGTACAATATTTTCAAATAAAATGTTTCAATTATTATTGTAATTGGATAATTGATTTTTTAGTTGAAAATTTCCATCATTTTCATTATTTTTTATTTAATTAAAATGTTAATTATATCAGTACATTTTTTAATAAATTAAGTTTTCAACTTCCATCAACTTTTTAATTAAAAATACATTGGCGATATTTTTTTTGCAGTTTAGCATAACCTCACCTAGGGCTGTAATGCAAGTGAAATTATTAAGCCCTATTTCATTATGATTAGATCTGAATGGATTTGGAAATTGACAAGTTTTGCTACGGAATTGCTATGGAATCAGATCTGATCAGATAGTTAGATTTTGTCATATATCTAGTTTCTAGTCTACATCTGGACCCGTTGTAACACTTCAGACTATTCCGATTCACACAAACCTTGATTCACTTGAGATCTCAGATAAAGAATTTATACTTGCAATTATCGACCATATTTCTGAGTATTCAGCCTAACCTCATTATCGTCATGACCAAGCGATGGTGAGAATCAACATTGTGCACAGGCGCAGGCGCTTATTGCTCACACACAAATATAATTTCAGACTTCTTGGAAATTTCAAAGTTATTTATCTGGTATTACCATAGGATTCGTCTCTCGTACTCTCTCTCCCACTCTTCTTCGGCTTCCGAGGATCTATAACAATAAAAGGTCGCCGATTGTCTAAGCTATACCTCTTGGGCTCCCAACAATTCTATGATTTGACGGGACATTCAGAATGAGGAGATGAGTAGAGGGAGGGGAATGTAACCGAGAATGGCTTTCAGCAATGGACAGTAGTTAATGAAAATTAAATAAAACACTTAAGCAACGTTCACTTCTCATTTTTATTTGCGAGCGTTACTTTTTTCGTTGTTTTGTTTTGCTTTTGCCAGCAGCAGCAGCAGAGCATCATGAGAAGGGTATGATGATGATTCTTATGCTTGAATTACTTTTTTGCCCAAGTTTTTCGTTTTTGTTTTTGTTTTTTTGGGCTTAACTAGCGCAAAGAACATTCCGTGTCTGGTGATGCTGGAGTGAAGCGCAACGTAACGCACAACACAGCGGCATGGCGGTTTGGGTACCGTGCCTGTCGTTATCTTGTCATGTCAAAATAAACTTACGAAAAATGTATCTTTCTTTTAGTTGCTGTTGTTGTTGTGTGCCCCTCTTGATGTTTGTTGTTGTTGTTGTTGTTATTATTTGCTATATTCCAAGTGCAAATGAGAGAAGCAAAAATTCATACTTATTTTATTGTTCATACATTTTGATGACCATTCCATCCTTGCCATAAAAGTAACCTTCTTCTCAAGCCCCACTAAACCCATTCTCCCCAAAAAACAGTGCTTCAGCTCTTTCCACAAACATCTTGGCACCTTTATCCTGGATGAGTGTGTGTGTGTTTACTTTCATGGGAACTCTTTCATTAGTTGCGGATTGTTATTGTTTCCATTTGCTATGTACTTCATATGCTCAAAAAGTTCTATATATGGGACATTCCATGGAAAATAAATTTTTTATCCAAAAATTTTAGCACAATTACATTATATTTAAGATTAGTTTATTATACCCACCACCATAGGATGGGGGGTATATTAACTTTGTCATTCCGTTTGTAACACATAGAAATATTGCTCTAAGACCCCATAAAGTATATATATTCTGGGTCGTGGTGAAATTCTGAGTCGATCTGAGCATGTCCGTCCGTCCGTCCGTCTGTTGAAATCACGCTAACTTCCGAACGAAACAAGCTATCGACTTGAAACTTGGCACAAGTAGTTGTTATTGATGTAGGTCGGATGGTATTGCAAATGGGCCATATCGGTCCACTTTTACGTATAGCCCCCATATAAACGGACCCCAAAATTTGGCTTGCGAGGCCTCTAAGAGAAGCAAATTTCATCCGATCCGGCTGAAATTTTGTACATGGTGCTAGTATATGGTCTCTAACAACCATGCAAAAATTGGTCCACATCGGTCCATAATTATATATAGCCCCCATATAAACCTATCCCCCGATTTGGCTTAAGAGGCCCCTAAGAGATGCAAATTTCATCCGATCTGGCTGAAATTTGATACATGGTGTCAGTATACGGTCTCTAACAACCATGCAAAAATTGGTCCATATCGGTCCATAATTATATATAGCCCCCATATAAACCGATCCCCCGATTTTGCTTGCGAGGCCTCTAAGAGAAGCAAATTTCATCCGATCCGGCTGAAATTTGGTACATGGTGTAGGTTAGGTTAGGTTAGGTTAAAGTGGCAGCCCGATTAAATTTCAGGCTCACTTAGACTATTCAGTCCATTGTGATACCACATTTAACTAAAAGTACCTATTACATATGGGCACTTCTAGTCTTAACCACTGAACCTTCTCTATTATTTACTTTTGTGGAACCAACCAGATTGCTCCAAAAACATTAACAAACTGCTTAAGTTAACGTTTTCCAGGTCAGCCAGTAACCTAAAGCTATATGCTCCTAAAATTCGCTTACGCCTTACACAAAAAGCAGGACACTCACACAAGAGGTGTTTAATTGATTCCTTTTCCTCCACGTCATGACAGCTTATACAATAGTCATTATACTTCGCACCTATAGTTATATGGCCGTAAGTTCGGCCAGGCCGAATCTTATGTACCCTCCACCATGGATAGCGTAGAAACTTGTACGAAAGACTTTCATCCACAATCGAATTACTTGGGTTGTGGTATCTGAAATCATTTTAAAAATTGTGAGTTAATCCATACATGGTATATATTAGACAAAAAAGGTATGTGTACACGGATGAAAAAGACTGTTTTTCATATGTTTGGCTATAAACATTATATGTTTGGAACACACATTTTTAAACACAATATTTTTGAGAGCAAGCATATAATGTTCATAAACTAGCATAACATGTTTGGGACATATATGTTAATATGTTAGAACATATTATGTTTGGGACATAAAATGTTTGTAAATATAATATGCTTGGATGCAAACATATATTAATTTAGAAATAGCCTATAAACATATATGTGTTTAGTAGCTTGGAGCGCTATTTAACAGGGAGCTATATTGAATTAAGTTGGTGGTTGTTGCTTGTTATTACAAAATTAACATTTTTCCTTGGGCAATTGATCAGCTACTTCTTTGATCCTTACAAACTGTGTGGTCCGCTGCTGGTCGAATCCCCGTCCGGCAAAAGGTAAAATTAAAATTAAAAAAATCATACAATTGAATAATTTCTTCTACAATGTTTGTATTACAGAAAAAGGTGCTAAGAACTAAAAAATCTCGTGGAAGTGAGAAAGATGTGGGGGAATATACAATTGGGCAGAAACAAAATTTTGAGCATTCAGGTCGAAAACCTATGTTGTTAGCACCTATATTACCTGTTTATTTTCGTAATTCATTATGATTGTAAATATATAAATAAATAAATAAAATTTTGAGCACAATATTGTTTGGGAGAATTTTTTTTAAGCATATAATATTTTTGGGAGCAAAATGCTTCCAAACATATTATATGTTCACATAATAACATATTGTTTTTTGAAAGACAACATTATTGAATTTGGATGCAAAAATACAAAATGTTTGGAACTTAGACTACCCAAACATATATTGTTTAGACCAATATGCTTTCAAACATATTATATATTGGAAGAGATCAAACATATAAATGTTTGGGCAATACCCAAAAATATATATGCTTGAAGCAAAATATGTTTGGGAGTATATGTTACAGAAGCGATTTTTTGTGAGCGTGTAGGTAAGTCTACAAATAATTACGAATCGACATGGACTTTGCACGGTACGTAGAGAGCCAGAATTGAATTATGGGGGTCGCTTATATGGGGGATATATACAATTATGAACTTGATATGGACCAATTTTTGTGTGATTGGTGATCGATTTATCTGAGGGCTATATATGCATGGTTGTTAATGGCCTTATACTAGCACAATGTACCAAATTTCAACCGACTCGGATGAAATTTGCTCCTCCAAGGGGCTCCGGAAGTCAAAACTGGGGATCGGTTTACATGGGGGCTATATATAATTGTGAACCGATATGGACCAATTTTTGCATGGTTGTTGGAGACCATATACCAACACTACGTACCAAATTTCAACCGAATCGGACGAATGTTGCTCTTCCAAGGGGCTCCGGAGGTCAAATCTGGGGATCAGTTTATATGGGGGCTATATATAATTATGGACCGATTTCGACCAATTTTTGCACGGGTGTTTGAGGCCATATATTAACACCACGTACTAAATATCAACTGAATCAGATGAATTTTGATCTTCTAAGAGGCTCCGGAGGTCAAATCTGGTGATCGGTGTATATGGGGGCTATATATAATTATGCACCGATGTGGACCAATTTTTGCATGGTCATTAGAGACCATATACTAATACAATGTATCAAATTTCAGCCGGATCGGATGAAATTTTCTTCTCTTAGAGTCTCCGAAAGCCAAATCGGGGGATCGGTTTATATGGGGGCTATATATAATTATGAACCGATGTGGACCAAATTTTGCATGATTGTTAGAGACCATATACTAACACCATGTACCAAATTTCAGCCGGATCGGCTGAAATTTGCTTCTCTTAGAGGGTCTGCAAGCCAAATTTGGGGGTCCGTTTATATGGGGGCTATACGTAAAAGTGGACCGATATGGTCCATTTGCAATACCATCTGACCTACATCAATAACAACTACTTGTGCCAAGTTTCAAGTCGATAGCTTGTTTCGTTCGGAAGTTAGCGGGATATCAACAGACGGACGGACGGACATGCTCAGATCGACTCAGAATTTCACCACGACCAAGAATATATATAATTTATGGGGTCTTAGAGCAATATTTCGATGTGTTACAAACGGAATGACAAAGTTAATGGTGGGGGGTGTAACAAGTAAGGAAAGTCTAAAGTCGGGCGGAGCCGACTATATTATACCCTGCACCACTTTGTGGATCTAAATTTTCGATACCATATCATATCCGTCAAATGTGTTGGGGCCTATATATAAAGGTTTGTCCCAAATACATACATTTAAATACCACTCGATTTGGACAGAATTTGATAGACTTCTACTAAATCTATAGACTCCAATTTTAAGTCGACTAATGCAGTAGGGTGGAACACAATTTTAGTAAAAAATATGGGAAACATTTAAATCTGAAGCAATTTTAAGGAAACTTCGCAAAAGTTTATTTATGATTTATCGCTCAATATATATGTATTAGAAGTTTAGGAAAATTAGAGTAATTTTTACAACTTTTCGATTAAGCAGTGACGATTTTACAAGGAAAATGTTGGTATTTTGACCATTTTTGTCGAAATCAGAAAAACATATATATGGGAGCTATATCTAAATCTGAGCCGATTTCAACCAAATTTGGCACGCATAGCTACAATGCTAATTCTACTCCCTGTGCAAAATTTCAACTAAATTGGATTTAAAAATTGGCCTCTGTAGTCATATGAGTGTAAATCGGACTAAAGCTATATATGGGAGCTATATCTAAATCTGAACCGACTTCAACCAAATTTGGCAAACTTGATTACATTACTAATTGTACTCCTAGTGCAAAATTTCAACCGAATTGGGGTAAAACTCTGGCTTCTGGGACCGTATTAGTCCATATCGGGCGAAAGATATATATGGGAGCTATATCTAAATCTGAACCGAGTTCAATAAAATTGTTCTTCTTGTGCAAAATTTTAATCAAATTAGGGTAAAACTCTGGCTTCTGGGGCCATATAAGTCCATATCGGGCGAAATATATATATGGGAGCTATATCTAAATCTGAACCGATTTCTTCCAAAGTCAATAGGGATCTATTCTGAGCCAAAACACACACTTGTGACAAATTTGAAGTCGATTGGACTAAATCTGCGACCTAGACTTTGATTACAAAAATGTGTTCACGGACAGACGGACATGGCTATATCGACTCTAGAGCCCACCCCGAGCATTTTTGCCAAATACACCATGTGTCTATCTCGTATCCTTCTCCGTGTTGCAAACATATGCACTAACTTATAATACCCTGTTCCACAGTGTGGCGCAGGGTATAAAAAACGTCCAAAGATGTATTATAGAACTTTTGTTTTGAAGCATGATTGATTATGAAATTATTAACTTCTATTCAAGTGTACACCTTGATCAGTTTGAATGCCTTCATCCAATTCATTTTGATCAGTAATGTCTTAAAATTTCACACTATTTTTTTCAGAGGAGAAAAACATTTTTTCGACATTATTTCTAATTTCAGTTATGAGTGCTTTTGTGAATTTAATACAAATGTTTTTAAGGACATATTTATCAAGTTCAGAAATTCGTCACTCATTGCTAAGCACTTCTAATGAATACCCTAAATACCAATATTGATAAAAAAAATCAATACCACCTTCATAACAATCAAATTCTATATTTGGCAATACAGTTGAGTTTCTTAAGTTTTGGAAAGTCTAATCCGAATTTTTGTATGAAAAGATATCGTCAATTTAATACTGTTCAAATTGAAAAAAACACCAAAAGCACAAAATGAAAAAGCCAGAAAGCACCAAGTTGGTGCTTTTAGCACCAAATTGGCATCATTGAGTCCACCTAATAACGCTTTCGAGTTGAATTAGTTTACAATTTTAGTGATACCCACGATGTTCGATTATAATCATGCTTCTCAATCAGGTCCCGCAGGTAAATTACTCATAGGTTATGTTATAGGTATAGTGGCAGGCCAATATTTCAGGCTCACTTGGACTATTCAGTTCTGAACAATTAACTGATACAATTAAATTTTTAATCAAATAATGTCAGTTAAGAAAAGGATTGAAAATATTTATTTATATAATTAAAATATTCATTATCCAAAAAAATGTTACCAAAATATTTTCAATTAAAAAAACTAATGAAGTTATGTCAATTAAAAATTAATAATATATATAAGAAGTATATACGGCCGTAAGTTCGGCCAGGCCGAAGCTTATGTACCCTCCATCATGGATTGCGTAGAAACTTCTTCTAAACACTGCCATCCGCAATCGAATTACTTAAGTTGCGGTAACGCTTGCCGATGGCAAGGTATCTTAAAACCTCCTAACACCATCTTGTAAATTGTATGTAATTCCATACGTGGTATATATTAAATCAAAAAAGATCGATCCAATACGTATATAATTCAGTTTGACAAAGTAGACATACAATTTTGACAAAATTTTCTACAGAAATAAATTTTTAACAAAATTTTCTATAGAAATAAAAATTTTGACAAAATATTCTATAGAAAGGAAATTTTGACAAAACTTTCTACAGAAAAAATTTTAACAAAATTTTCTATAGAAATAAACTTTTGACAAAATTTTCTATAGAAATGGTTATGAACCGATATGGACCAATTTTTGTGTGATTGGACCAATTTTGGTATGGTTGTTAGCGACCATATACTAACACCACGTTCCTAATTTGAACCGGATCGGATGAATTTTGCTCCTCCAAGAGGCTCCGGAGGTCAAATCTGGAGAACGTTTTATATGGGGGCTATATATAATTATGGACCGATATGGACCAATTCTGGCACGGTTGTTAAAGATCATATACTAACACCATGTTCCAAATTACAACCGGCTTGGATGAAATTTGCTTCTCTTGGAGACTTCGCAAGCCAAATCTGGGGATCGGTTTATATTGGGGCTATATATAATTATGAACCGAGGTGGACCAATTTTTGCATGGTTGTTAGAGACCATATACCAACATCATGTACCAAATTTCAGCCGGATCGGATGAAATTTTTTTCTCTTTGAGGCTCCGCAAGCCAAATCTGGGGATCGATTTATATGGGGGATATATATAATTATGGACCGATGTGGACCAATTTTTGCATGGTTGTTAGAGATCATATACCAACACCATGTACCAAATTTAAGCCGGATCGGGTGAAATTTGCTTCTCTTTTAGGCTCCGAAAGCCAAATCTGGGGATCGGTTTATATAGAGGCTATATATAATTATGGACCGATGTAGACCAATTTTTGCATGGTTGTTAGAGACCATATACCAACACCATGTACCAAATTTCAGCCGGATCGGATGAAATATGCTTCTGTTAGAGGCTCCACAATCCAAATCTGAGGGTCCCTTTATATGGGGGCTATACGTAAAAGTGGACCGATATGGCCCATTTTCAATACCGTCCGACCTACATCGATAACAACTACCTGTGCCAAGTTTCAAGTCGATAGCTTGTTTCGTTCGGAAGTTAGTGTGATTTCAACAGACGGACGGACGGACATGCTTAGATCGACTCAGAACTTTGCAAGGAGAAAGTCCATTACTTTGTAAAACATAATATCTCGCTGAAGATGATCACCGAAGGTGTATCGAAATATCCGAAATAGCAATATTTCAATAATAAAACATTGAAGAAAGCAACTACACCAGCATTTTTCATTTATCATGACCTCAAGCCAAAAAGAATCCCAATAATTATTTTTATTAAAATTTTATTGAAAGTGCAGAATAAATCAATTAATTTTCTAATCATGTATATTTTTTCTGCTAATTAATTCTGTGATTAATACTCTCATTCTCATTTACAGTTTCATTTAAATTGCAATTATTATTATTTTTTTTTAATCAATTAATTTCGTGATTTTGTCAGAAAAACATTTTCTGTGACATTTTCAATAACAAGGGACCTCCTTTTTATAGCCGAGTCAGGTGAAACCATTTAGAGAATATTTGTAGCACTCAGAAATGTCAAATAATCCACCACTGAAAAGTTTTTTTTTCTGTCGAAACTGGGATTGAACCCATGGTATATATCACATACCCATTTCAATGCAAAGTCATCTTCTCTATTTCTTCAAATCTTCTTATTTCAGATTTATTTGAACCCATTATGAGCTACACGTTATTTTTGTAATTTAAAATACATGTATGACAGCTTTATACTGCATCTGATCAATAAACATGGACACTTGGTCGCATTTGATAAACACGTGTCATATCAGTGCGTTATATTCTTCTTATTATTCGGATAACTTTCGTAAAATACTTTCAATAGTTTTATATGTACCAAGTGATAAAAAAGTGTTACGTTTATTGTACTAAAATGTTTAAAATTTTACTACCAGATAATGCAGATTTTTGGAGAATTTCATATTTGATCTGCCCAATGTCCCCACATGGGGACCCCCTTTTTCAAAAAAGAGTCAGCTTTTTATTTAAATCATTTTATTTAGTCGTTACTGAGTTAATAAAAACACGTAAAATCAATTTTTGTCGAGCAGTTTAATTTTGGTCTTTAATGGGTGAAGCTAACTTTGCATGGAATGTCCCATATGTGGAGTTTTATATGCACGATAGCTTACAGGTTATATTGTGGGTTTTATTTGTCGAAATTTGCCACAAATGCTTTTAAGATTTTTTTCACTTAGGTTTTTATTTTTGTTTCATTTTCGTTTAATTTTTCTTTTTTTTCTTTTTATTTTGAAATTTTATTATTACGTTGAATCATTGTTCTGCGTTTGCAACAATGCATAATACAACCGCTGTTGTGTTCCTGTTGTTTGTTCTGGTTTTGTGTCCTTCGGAGATTCTTAAACTGCGTGTGTCTCTAAGAGGAACATAGAAAAACTATAGTACACCCAAAGAAAATATACTTTCCTTAGAAGCTAAATTCTAGAGAGAAAAGAATATCCTTTGTCATAAAGATTTTTATTTAAGAGCACCTAAACCTGAAGACTGTTCCTAATATTCTTTATTTGCTTTTAAAGGACATTTTTAGCATCGAAAGGCAATTTCTGTGGAAGTGGAAATATATTGGAATTTTAGGTTAATGCTATGCCAAATTTGGTTTATATTGGTCCATATATCAATATTGACCCCATATAAATAGATCTCGCGATTTGACTTCTTGAGATCATACATACGAAGAAAATTCATTAAAACTCATGATCACGGTTACCATAGTTGGTAGAATTCTACCAAAACTGGTAGTTTGTTTTCCTGTTTGATAGAACTCTTGATGCTTTGGTAGACTTCCACAAATTTTCTGTCGAAATAAAAATTTAAGAAAAATTTTTTTAGAAATGAAATTTTGACACCATTTTCTATAGAAATAAATTTTAAAGACATAAAATTTTGAATTTTTTCTATAGAACACGATACGTTTTGTCGTTAATAGTAATAGCGAAAAATGTTTTTATATTTACCAGTTAGTATTGTTGGCCTAATTTCTATGTCACTTTTCCTAAATATAATGTAGTTCTCCCAACCAATGTAAGAGACTTGACTTGAAATTCGAAATTTAAAGGTAGTTGATCATAGCAAATGTTGTTGTCTGAACCAATCACGAAATTAATAGATTCAATTAAGTTTTTAATTGAAATTGATTCAATTACGAAAACTACACTAATAGAAACAAGTAAGAAAAGTCTAAATTCGGGCAGGGCCGACTATATTATACCCTGCACCACTTTGTAGATCTAAATTTTTGATACCATATCACATCCGTGTTGGGGGTTATATATAAAGGATTGTCCCAAATACATACATTTAAATGACTCGATCTGGACAGAATTTGATAGACTTCTACAAAATCTATAGACTCAAAATTTAAGTCGGCTAATGCACTAGGGTGGAACACAATGCTAGTAAAAAAAAATGTGGAAAACATTTAAATCTGACGCAATTTTAAGGAAAATTCGCAAAAGTTTATTTATAATTTATAGCTCGATATAACAGGTTGGCTGATAAGTCCCCGGTCTGACACATAGATGGCGTCGCTAGTATTAAATGCATATTATTTTTATATAGTACCAACCTTCAAATGATTCGTGTTAAAATTTGACGTCTGTAAGTCAATTAGTTTGTGAGATAGAGCGTCTTTTGTGAAGCAACTTTTGTTATTGTGAACAAAATGGAAAAAAGGAATTTCGTGTTTTGATAAAATACTGTTTTCTGAAGGGAAAAATACGGTGGAAGCAAAAACTTGGCTTGATAATGAGTTTCCGGACTCTGCCCCAGGGAAATCAACAATAATTGATTGGTATGCAAAATTCAAGCGTGGTGAAATGAGCACGGAGGACGGTGAACGCAGTGGACGCCCGAAAGAGGTGGTTACCGACGAAAACATCAAAAAATCCACAAAATGGTTTTGAATGACCGTAAAATGAAGTTGATCGAGATAGCAGAGACCTTAAAGATAGCAAAGGAACGTGTTGGTCATATCATTCATCAATATTTGGATATGCGGAAGCTCTGTGCAAAATGGGTGCCGCGAGCTCACATTTGACCAAAAACAACAACGTGTTGATGATTCTGAGCGGTGTTTGCAGCTGTTAACTCGTAATACACCCGAGTTTTTCCGTCGATATGTGACAATGGATGAAACATGGCTCCATCACTACACTCCTGAGTCCAATCGACAGACGGCTGAGTGGACAGCGACCGGTGAACCATCTCCGAAGCGTGGAAAGACTGAAAAGTCCGCTGGCAAAGTAATGGCATCTGTTTTGCGCATGGAATAATTTTTATCGATTATCTTGAGAAGGGAAAACCATCAACAGTGACTATTATATGGCGTTATTGGAGCGTTTGAAGGTCGAAATCGCGGCAAAACGGCCCCATATGAAGAAGAAACAAGTATATACGGCCGTAATTTCGGCCAGGCCGAAGCTTATGTACCCTCCATCATGGATTGCGTAGAAACTTCATCTAAACACTGCCATCCACAATCGAATTACTTAAGTTGCGGTAACGCTTGCCGATGGCAAGGTAACTTAAAACCTCCTAACACCATATTGCAAATTGTATGTAAGTCCATACGTGGTATATATTAAATCAAAAAAGATCGATCCAATACGTATATAATTCAGTTTGACAAAGTATACATACAATTTTGACAAAATTTTCTACAGAAATAAAATTTTAACAAAATGTTCTATAGAAATAAAATTTTCACAAAATTTTCTATAGAAATAAACTTTTGACAAAATTTTCTATAGAAATAAAATCTTAGTAGGTTGTTTTTGGCTCGAGTAGCAACCATGATTATGAACCGAATAAAATTTGAACAAAATTTTCTATAGAAATAAAATTTTGACAAAATTTTCTATAGAAATAAAATTTTGACACTGATGAAAATTTTATTATGAACCGAATAAAATTTTAACAAAATTTTCTCTAGAAATAAAATTTTGACAAAATTTTCTATAGAAATAAAATTTTGACAAAATTTTCTATAGAAATAAAATTTTGGTAGATTATTTTTGGCTCTAGTTGCAACCATGATTATGAACCGATATGGACCAATTTTTGTGTGATTGGACCAATTTTGGTATGGTTGTTAGCGACCATATACTAACACCACGTGCCTAATTTGAACCGGATCGGATGAATTTGCTCCTCCAAGAGGCTCCGGAGGTCAAATCTGGAGAATGTTTTATATGGGGGCTATATATAATTATGGACCGATATGGACCAATTCTGGCACGGTTGTTAAAGATCATATACTAACACCATGTTCCAAATTACAACCGGATTGTATGTAATTTGCTTCTCTTGGAGACTTCGCAAGCCAAATCTGGGGATCGGTTTATATGGGGGCTATATATAATTATGAACGGATGTGGACCAATTTTTGCATGGTTGTTAGAGACCATATACCAATATCATGTACCAAATTTCAGGCGGATCGGATGAAATTTGCTTCTATTTCAGGCTCCGCAACCCAAATCTGTGGATCGGTTTATATGGGCGCCATATATAATTATGGACAGATGTGGACTAATTTTTGCACGGTTGTTAGAGGCCATATACCAATACCATGTACCAAATTTCAGCCGGATCGGATGCAATTTGCTCCTCTTTGAGGCTTCGCAAGCCAAATCTGGAGATCGGTTTATATGGGGTCTATATATAAATATGGACCGATGTGGACCAATTTTTGCATGGTTGTTAGAGACCATATACCAACATCATGTACCAAATTTCAGCCGGATCGGATGAAATTTACTTCTCTTTGAGGCTCCGCAATCCAAATCTGGGGATCGGTTTATATGGGGGCTATATATAATTATGGAGCGATGAGGGCCAACTTTTGCATGATTGTTAGAGATCATATACCAACATCATGTACCAAATTTCAGCCGGATCGGATGAAATATGCTTCTCTTAGAAGCTCCACAAGCCAAATCTGGGGATCGGTATATATGGGGACTATATATAATTAAGGACCGATATGGACCAATTTGTCCATGGTTGTTAGAGACCATATACCAACATCATGTACCAAATTTCAGCCGGATCGGATGAAATTTTCTTCTCTAAGAGGCTCCGCAAGCCAAATCTGGGAATCGGTTTATATGGGGGCTATATATAATTATGGACCGATGTGAACCAATTTTTGCATGGTTGTTAGAGACTGTATACCAACACCATATACCAAATTTCAGCCGGATCGGATTAAATATGCTTCTGTTAGAGGCTCCACAAGCTAAATCTGAGGGTCCCTGTATATGGGGGCTATACGTAAAAGTGGACCGATATGGCCCATTTTCAATACCGTCCGACCTACATCGATAATAACTACTTGTGCCAAGTTTCAAGTCGATAGCTTGTTTCGTTCGGAAGTTAGCATGATTTCAACAAACGGACGGACAGACGGACATGCTTAGATCGACTCAGAATTTCACCACGACCCAGAATATATATACTTTATGGGGTCTTAGAGCAATATTTCGATGTGTTACAAACGGAATGACAAAGTTAATATACCCCCATCCTATGATGGAGGGTATAAAAAGTGTTGTTCCACCAAGACAAAGCACCGTGCCGAAGTAATTGAGAACGATGGCAAAAATTCATGAATTGGGCTTCGAATTGCTTCCCCACCCACCGTATTCTCCAGATCTGGCCCAGCGACTTTTTCTTGTTCTAAGACCTCAAAAGGATGCTCGCAGGGAAAAAATTTGGCTGCAATGAAGAGGTGATCGCCGGAACTGAGGCCTGTTTTGAGGCGAAACCGAAGGAGTACTACCAAAATGGTATCAAAAAAAGGGAACTATGTTGAATAATAAAAACGAATTTTGACAAAAAAATGTGTTTTTCCTTGTTAGACCGGGGACTTATCAGCCAACTTGTTATATGTATTAGAAGTTTAGGAAAATTAGAGTCATTTTTACAACTTTTGGACTAAGCAGTGGCGATTTTACATGGAAAATGTTGGTATTTTGACTATTTCTGTCGAAATCAGAAAAACATATATATGAGAGCTATATCTAAATCTGAACCGATGTCTTCCAAAAATCAATAGGGTTCTATTCTGAGCCAAAACACATGCTTGTGTCAAATTTGAAGTCGATTGGACTGTGACCTAGACTTTAATTACAAAATGTGTTCACGGACAGACGGACATGGCTATATCGACTCAGGAGCCCACCCTGAGCATTTTTGCCAAAGACACCAAGTGTCTATCTCGTCTCCTTCTGGGTGTTACAAACATATGCACTAACTTATAATACACTGTTCCACAGTGTGGCGCAGGGTATAAAAATTGGGATGCGTCTTTTTTGAACACCTGTTTCTATATGAAAGAGTTGCCAGATCGAAACAAAATTTAACATGTGTTCATAACAGAGATGGAAGTTTCCAAAACACACTGTTTGTGCTAGGCTAAGAAGTTTCCGAACTGCCCTCGTAGAGTCGTAGGAAAATGTAACACATTTCCACTGCTCCTCAGGCCATTAAAGGTATTTTTGTGAAAAATGAAGCCGCGTTAACCTATTTTTCTTGGAAATAAGTGGTTTATGAAATTTTTGTATAATCGCACTTCGACTTCTAAAGCTCTACATCTGATCGCCATGGTTGATATATCCACACTGAAAAAACTGTGAACCCTCCAGGAAGAAAACTTTTTGTTAATTTTAGAAAATTTTTAATATTTTTAGATAATTTTAACCAAATAGCATTACGAACGCTGGCATCACGCCGATATCACAAAAAAATAAGTAAATATTTTTCGACAAATTCAAGAAAATTTATTAGACATAATTAATTTTTTCACTTGTTTTTATTTTAATTTTAATTTTTTATTCGTTTTGTTTCATTATTGTTGGTTTTGTTCTTTAAGCATTGTTGTTGTTTTTTATTGCAGCTTAAAACCATACATTGACTAAACTACAAGTGTAGCTTAACCAACAGAGGAAAAGAATGTTTGTCAAATTTATTTGGGCAAAGCCCTATAGACTGCAAGATGGTTGGATGGACGCACGTTTCGGAATTACCACATTCCTCATCAGCATCCTCTACTTGCAGCAAAACTATCAACCAATTATCAGAATAAATTCAGGCAGTTTATTAAACCCAACAAAAACCACACTTGAACCCTCCGAAAAAAGGTTTTACATTGATAGCCGGCTTATGCCGAAATAAATTCCAAACAAACATATCTCTTTTTAGTTTGAAGGAAAAAATTGGAGCTCAAAAATGAAGTTCATGATGGACGCATTTTTGGTAAAATTTAAAAATTTAAAGATATAATGAAGTATTTTGCGACGGACGAATTTAGTAAAGCTTTTTGCTAAATTTGGGTATAATTATTTCCCGTTTTGTATTTGATTTAAATAACGTACTCAAAAAATTATTAGAGTAAAGGAAACTTTCTGCAAACATGATAATTCCATGAACTAAAATAAAATTACATTGGCCTTAGAGAAATAGAGAGTTCACTTTTTTTTGAGTGCATTTGAATTTAATTTTTGACTCCTTTAGATGATATTTGAGTGAATTAATGCATAGTTCATTTAATTATATGTTCTTCGTCTGGCGCGGTCTTAGGTTTTCTTCCTCAGTGCACAGCTATGGTGCATCCTCTGTTTATAACTCGAGACGAAGTTGAGATGTGGGTAATGAAAATATTAAAAACATATGTATTAAAGTAAAGAAAATATTACAGAGTGCTAGGTAATTGCAAATGTTGTGAACAGGTCGAATCATAAGATTCTCTATGTGTCGGGAGATATCAATATTTTATAACAGCCCATTCATTTACCCAATAAGAATTTAAAGCCTATTTTGTAAGTGGAAGCTAAACAATAAAATTATTATTATGGAAGATATACCTAGATTAAGGTCACGGTGAGAACAGCACTGTATATGGGGTCGTAAACCTTTATATATTGCCCCAACATATTTGAAGGATTTAAGATGATATCGAAAATGTGGACCTACAAAGTATTCCGTCCGACTTTAGACTTTCCTTACTTGTTTTATCTGTTTAAAGTTGTATTTTCGCTACGCAAAACAAATCAAACAACATTTGGGAACCACTGACAATTTGAGGTACATAGTATGGCTTGGAGTACCATAACCATTTTCAAGTAGGCATCTTAGTGCTGCTCTTTAAGCTCACTCCCTGGACTGATATTGATGCGTATGGTGATGATGATGATGCTGAAGATGACGATGACACAACATGAAATGTTAAGAAGAAACGCTAAAAAATATTAAATACGCTCCAATGAGGACTTTTGACAGCAAACGTAAATTTGCTGTTTATTTTATTTTTATTTTCATACGCACACGCTCATCACTGTGTGCTATATGGTTTTTATCACCCGCGTACTTTGCTGTCATCCCACCATACAAATAGGTGCTACACTACTGTACCTCCTGAGATTTACATATCGCAAATGATGGAGGCTGTTGCTTTTCGTTTTTGTTTTTTTATTGTTTTTTTTGCTTTGTATTGTCCATTTGCTGCACTTCATTTTTACTGAGAGACTCAATTCTACAACTCATTATGGTGTTGTTGTTGTTGTTGCTGTTGTCTTACCTTCCTTAAAGCAGCCTCAATTGATGAGCCTTACAGGCTGTGCCACCACCACACAATGCAACTTGTTACTCGACGGCGTTATGGCTGATTTTTGTAAATTTAATTGCAGCACCACCACCACTACCCTGGAGTATAGTGCCAGTGTCCGAGATTTTTGTTTTGTATTGCTGGCAATTAAAATAGGGTAACTTAAGACCCATAAAGTACATTTTTATGTGTTCGTCCCCAAAGTAGATGGCTCAGATACCCTGTGTCCTTAGTCGTCCACCTTCGCTTGGCTCCCCCTCCCCTTCGTATGATATCTACTTACTCCCCGCCCTCCCCCTTAAAGAGATTTCAATGTGACCGTTTATCTCGGTCTTGCCAGTAGTCTCTTGGGTTTGTTGTACCCAAAAATCATATATCATCCAATTTTATGGCCCCCTTACAGAATTCTTTGTAAAACTTTGTATTCCAAAAGTAAGAGAATACAAAGAAACCGAACCAAATTGGCTAATATCAGGTTCGTGTTTGTGTGAATCCTTTCTTTTAGTTTTACAGATAACTGAAGTTAATCTCAATTTCAGAGGAAATGATTTTTTTGCTTTGTTTTTTTAATTTTTTCAAAAAAGGTACTAGGTAATGCAATTATTTTTCAACATAAATTTGTAAAAGCTCATGGTTGGGAACATGCATAATTAGCAAATAGAAGATTTGTTCCTTACATGGCAAGATTTCATTTGAAAAAATGTCCAAACAAAATTGGTAAAAAGGTTCAGAGCGACCCGCAGAGTAATAGCCTGCTGAATTTGAAGATCCCTAAATGGGGAGTCTGGTCGAAATAGGCCCTATAACAAAGCATGGTCCGAGATATAGTCATTGAGCTAAACATAGAATCGGCCAGTACACATAAGTTCCCCACTTGTAGTATTACAATGGACTGCGTATTCTAAGTGAGCTCAATATAACGGTCCGCCACTATACTGAACCTAACATAACGTATGGACCGAGGTAGAACTAATTTGGTATATCTCTGTATTGAGGGAGCCACCGTGGTGCAATGGTTAGCAGACCGCCTTGCACACACAAGGTCGTGGATTCAATTCCTGCTTTGACCGAACAGCAAAAAAGTTTTTCTGCGGTGGATTATCCCACCTCAGTAATACTGGCGACATATCTGAGTGTTTCAAAGCTTCTCTAAGTGGTTTCACTGCAATGTGGAACGCCGTTTGGCCTCGGCTTAAAAAAGGAGGTCCCTTATCATTGAGCTTAAGATAGAATCGGGCAGCACTCAGTGATAAGAGAGAAGTTCACCACTGTGGTATCACAATGGACCGAATAGTCTAATTGAGCCTGAAATCTCGGGCTGCCACTATACCTAACCTAACTTATCTCTAAAGGGTGATACGGTCAAAATTTGGTCAAGGGAAAACGCGTGTAAATCGGTTTATTTAAAAAATCAAATTAAATTTCTTTTTCAAGTTCAATTAGTATAAAATTCAGGAAAAATATTCAGTTAGGCTTTCGCTTTTCCAAATCCGAATTGTCGGGCCTCACGCTTGACACCGGCCATCAGATTTTGTACAGCCACCTTGTCCACCTTCTTCGCCGCAGAAACCCAGTTTGCCTTGAACTGCTGCTCGTCCTTAGCAATTTTTTGGTCTTCTTTAGGTTCCGCTTGACAATAGCCCAGTATTTCTCAATTGGGCGGAGCTCTGGCGTGTTGGGAGGGTTTTTGTCCTTGGGAACCACCTGCACGTTGTTGCCGGCGTACCACTCCATGGCCTTTTTACCGTAATGGCAAGATGCCAAATCCGGCCAAAATAGTACGGAACAACCGTGTTTCTTCAGGAAAGGCAGCAGACGTTTATTCAAACACTCTTTCACGTAAATTTCTTGGTTGACAGTCCCGGAAGCTATGAAAATGCTGCTTTTCAAGCCACAGATACAGATGACTTGCCAAACCAGATATTTCTTTGCGAACTTTGACAGTTTTATGTGCTTGCAAATATCTGCTACCTTTCCCCTTCCTTTTGCCGTATAAAACTCCTGTCCCGGAAGCTGCTTGTAGTCGGCTTTGACGTAGGTTTCGTCGTCCATTACCACGCAGTCAAACTTCGACAGCATCGTCGTGTACAGCCTCCGGGATCGCGCTTTGGCCGTCGTATTTTGTTTATCATCGCGATTTGGAGTCACTACCTTCTTGTAAGTCGATAGTCCGGCTCGTTTTTTGGCTTGATGCACGGTTGTAGACGATACACCCAGCTTATTTGCGGCATCTCGGAGAGAGAGGTTAGGGTTTCGCTTGAAACTACCGGCAACTCTTTATGTCGTCTCAGCGGCTTCCGGTTTTCGATTTCCCCCCGATCCAGACTTCTTGGCTGTCGACAAACGTTCCCCAAACACTTTAATTAGATTTGCAACGGTTGATTTGGCAACTTTTAGCGATTTTGCCAGCTTTGTGTGCGAATAGCGCGGATTATCGCGATGCGCGAGCAAAATTTTGATACGCTGCTCTTCTTGCTTGGACGGCATTTTGACAACTGAAGAGTGAATTCCAAAATCAAAATAGGAGCAACATTCTACACACACACACCTTCAAAATGAGGGGTGTTCAGGTTTTTTAAATGCAAAATTGAAAGAAATACGTCAAGTTTATATTGACCAAATTTTGACCGTATCACCCTTTACGGTTTCCTTGACCTCTAGAACGTAAATCAGGAGATCGGTCTATATGGGGCTATATCACACCATGGACCGATGCACAGTGGTTCCAAATCGGATTTATACCCACCACCATAGGATGGTGACGGGGGTATAATAAGTTTTCATTCCGTTTGTAACACATCGAAATATCGATTTCCGACTATAATTTTAAGACGGTATAACCATGTCTGTCTGGCTGGCTGTCTGTCTGTCTGACTGTCTGTTGTAATCACGCTACAGTCTTCAATAATGAAGCAATCATACTGAAATTTTGCACAAACTCGTCTTTTGTTTGCAGCCAGGTTAAGTTTAAAAATGGTCTATACCGGTCCAGGTTTTTATATAGTCCCCACATAATCCGACCTCCTGTTTTGGGGTCTTGGGCTTTTAGAAAACGAAACGAAGCGTTGTACTTATCGGACGTGTTTTTGAAAGCTCTGTAAAAAATAATTAATTACAAATAAACTAAGAACACCACACAATTTCGAACGTTACAGTGACACTGTGAAAGCAATCTGGTATTGCCTGATATTGTCAAATATTGTAAACTCGGACTATTAAACCCATAAAAATAAAAATAACAAACAAGCAACTAAACAAAGTAAAGTGTAATCCACATAACATCAAAAGAAAAAGCAACAACTACTCGTACAATGGAACATTTACAAAAAGAGGCATCAAAACGCGAGCGCGAAGACTTCTCTTATACAGAGAACATAAACAAAACTCCGCGCCTCTCGCAAACCGATTCGTATAACATAATGGAGGTTGTAAACAAACGCTTTGAAGAGTTAATTCGTGAGATTCGAGAGAGTGAAAATCGTCTCTTAAACAAAATAAATGAACTTGATAAGAGAATCTCTGACTATTGTAAAGATCTATCATCATTGACTGAGCGGGTAGATAAAATTGAAACAGTGGCGAACAAAATTGAAACATTGGAAATGAAAATTGATCAAATAAAATGTAGCCAGCGAAGACATGATAATTCAATGGTTGCACGTGACTTACGTATCAACGGTATACCTTCATCGAAGAATGAAAATGTATTTTCGTACTTCGAGAATTTGTGTGGTTGTCTTAATATAAACGTACCACCCATTAAGGCAATATATCGCCAACGTAATAAAAACATGACTGATGGACAACATAACGATAACGTTATTATCGTAAGTCTTCTATCTGCTTACGACAAAAACTTCGTTCTAAAAACAATTGCAAATTTCAAGAAAGCTAATAAGACACAGCTATTGTTACGTCATATAGGTTTTACAAACTCAAATAAACAGTTTTATGTTAATGAAAATCTCACAGCTCATAATTATGAGATTTTCAGACGAGCTCTGCATCTAAAAAAACAAAAGATTCTTGTATCGACATACACTATTCGAGGCATGTATACGTGAAAACTAATACATCTGGACAACCTATACGTATTGAAGATATCGATGATTTCAAAAGGTTTTTTCGTCAAAATGATGCTACTATTAATGTGGAAGTCTGAACTCTGCAATATTTATTCGTCTTTCTGTATACTTATTCTTTTCTGTAGTAACACTAATATATTAAAAAAAAGATAAGTCAATTATGTTTTTAAGTTTTAATATGCTTCAAAAATGTATACAACTAATAATTAAGTTACAAGGTATTACTTACTCTAAAATAATATATGAGCCTTCATACATTGTATAGTTCCACAGATAACGTACTGAATATGGTAAGAATACTATCAAGACAGAAAAGTGGATTGAAAGTGATACATATAAATGCCCAAAGCCTTAATAATAAAATGGATGAATTCCGACATATTTTTTCTGATTCCGGAGTAGATGTAATATGTGTGTCTGAAACGTGGTTTCAGCCTGCAGTATCGGATAATATTTTAGCGCTCCCAAACTATAATTTATTTCGTGCTGACCGAGTCTCTCATGGAGGTGGTGTAGCAATATACATTAAAAAAGGTATAAAATGCAAGACTTTGTCTAAAACCGACAATGGCAGTCGCATTGAATATCTATTCGTTGAGCTTAATATTGGTCGCAATAAGCAAATTCTTTTGGGATGCATATATAGACCTCATCGCAATCTCGATTGTTCAGATCTGATAGAGGTTCTTGAGGATATTTCTTTTAAGTATGAAGACATAATTATTGCCGGTGATTTCAATTGCAACATATTCACAGACAATTATATTTCAGATTCAATGCAAGTGTTAGGGCTATTGCCTATTAATACGTCATTACCAACTCACTTCACGCCTACGCGCAGCAGTCTCATTGATCTGATCTTCACTACTTTCAAAGACAAAGTTCTGTTATACGACCAAATATCGGCGCCCTGTTTTTCGAGACACGATCTGCTCTTTATTACTTATGAAGCTAGTTTCGTCGTGCCTTCGCCACTCTTCACATACCGAGATTTTAAAAGAATTAATATGGAATCGTTAGCAAATCGCATAGATGAAATAAACTGGAATATTCTATATGATTATGAACATGTTGATGACCAGCTGGCTTTTTTACAGGAAAATATAAACTCACTTTTCGAAGAATTTGTTCCGCTAAGAACGAAACTAATAAACAGTAAACAGCCTGCTTGGTTCGACAATAATATAATGCAACTCATCAAGGAGAGAGATACAGCATACAGAAGATGGAAGAGATTTAAATCAGATGAACTGTATGATCTCTACAAAATTAATAGAAAACGCGTTTCAAAAGAAATCGAAAGCAAAAAGAGAGATCACTTTCGACGGAAATTTCAAACTGCCATCGATGGAAAACAAAAATGGAAAGAAATTCGAAATATTGGGATTGGGAAACGCAAACATGCGATTTTAAATGATGTTGACTTAAATGAAATGAACGCATATTTTACATATGGAAATTATATTCATCGGGCTAAAAGCAAATATAACGACATGTCATTTGCGGCTATTGAAAATGGATTCAGTTTTCGATGCGTGACGGAAGCGGAAGTTGCAATACTCACAAAGTCTACTTTTCCAAAGGATTGGAAAATTGCCAAGATTATACCAGTTCCCAAGAAATGTAACGATTATCGACCAATTGCAATTCTTCCATTTCTTTCAAAAATCATGGAGAAGTTAATGAATAATCAAATGAATACGTATCTAACCGAAAATAATCTTTTATGTAAACAACAATCCGGATTCAGGAAGAAACGTAGTTGCATCACTGCACTCTTGGGAGTGGTTGAAGAAATACGACAAAAGTTAGACTCAAACATGGTATCATTTTTGGTCCTCTTAGACCACAGTAAAGCATTCGACACAGTTGATCACAACATCTTGCTCACAAAACTACGTGTTTATTTCCATTTTTCAGAAACTGCATGCAAACTCATTTATTCATATTTGTCTGAACGCGCTCAATTAGTCTCTGTTGGAGATAAAATGTCAGGTCTACTAAGTACCTCTAAAGGGGTTCCACAAGGATCTATTCTTGGTCCTTTACTCTTTATTTTATATATTAATGATTTACCTGATGTTCTCCGCTCATGCTCTGTCCACATGTATGCGGACGATGTCCAACTGTATCACAGTTCTACTGATATATCGCAATGTAAAGCTGAATTAAATAAATCTTCAGCTGGTTTCACAATGGGCTATGGATAACAATCTGCATTTGAATCCTACAAAAACTAAATGCGTCATAATTACAAAAAGTGGAAAGTTCACCGAAAGTATGCAAAATGGTCTCAAAATATGCAGTTCTCCAATTGAATGTGTTCAATCATCGAAGAATCTTGGACTTGTATTTAACTCTAAACTTACTTGGACGAATCACATAAATTCAGTTGTTGGAAAAATACATGGAATGTTAAGAAATTTATGGGCAGTACAAACGTCAACACCTTGCAATATTCGCCTACTACTCGCCAAGACCTACTTGGTTCCAACACTATTATATGGGTGTGAGATATACGCAAATTGTTCCTCTGCTGATCTTTCAAAACTTAATGTCGCATACAACAATATTGCACGCTATGTATACAATAAAAAACGCAGAGACAGAATCTCGCAATTTTCGATTCTCATCTTCAACACAACATTTAATAGTCTACTTCAACGAAAATGTTTACTACAACTTCATAAAATCATATACACCCGTGAGCCGCAGTATCTATATGAATATATTAGATTTGCAAGGTCAAATAGAGGAAGAATACTTATTCAACCTAGAATAAACTGCCAAACATCCGAGAAACAATTCTTTATATTCAGTACGCGTCTCTGGAACTCCCTCCCTCGAACCATACAATGCTCAAGTAATGCTAATCAATTTAAAAAGAAGCTATTCCAACACCTACAATAGTTCTGTTGATCATCGCCTTTTATTGTTATGTTCAATTATTTAAAATCTTAAAATTATATTAAAATTTATATTAATACTAAGTATAATTCTAATAATAATTTCAAATCATTTGTATTGCCAAATACCAGCTAGTACTGTAATTTATAAGATATCAAATCTTGTTGTACTAGTTTTACAATAATAAATAAATAAATCAAATCAAATCAAAATGGCGAGTATCGGTCCCTGTTTTGGTATAGCCCCCATATAGACCGATCTCGCGATCTTATTTCTTGGGCTTATAGAATGCGTAGTTTTTATCCAATATGCATGAAATTTGAAATATAGAATTATATTAGGACAAAAAAGAGATGCGCCGAAAATGGTGAATATCGGTCATATAGACCGATCTCCCGATTTTACATTTTGGGCTTGTTGAAACCGTAGTTGCTGTCCAATGTTCCTGAAAATTAAGTTCATTTGGACCAGTCTTAGAAAATATGCTATTTGGCGGTTTAAATGAAAAAGTAAAAATATAATGAAAATAAATTTGAAAAATTCACCCCCACGGAGATTTGAACCCGTGCCTATTGACTTTGTCACTTTGATGGAAGTCCTTTTGAAAAGGTTTTGCAAATTAGTAGAATTTTCAATTTTCACTGAGTTTAAATGGAAAAAACATATTTCTACAAAAATATACGCCGAAATTAATAAAATAAAAACGATGTAAACCATAAAAAATTATTTTTTGAAAAAAAAAACATATTTGATAAAACCATTACCGCTGGTGAGATTTGAACCTGTGGTCATTTTGTTTTTTCATTCATACTAATAAAGAATATCTCGAGAAGTAGTTAGAATCTTATCTGTTATGGTGCCAAAATACCCAACCCTTGGTCGGACCCATAAAGTTTTTAAAATTGTAAAAATTACATAACTAAAAAAAAAAGTATAATAAAAATAAAAAGTGAAATTAGTGAAATTTTTTTATTATTTTTATTTAATTTAATTTATTCATTCAAATGAACTTCCAAGACACAACTTCTAAAGCAATACAAAGTTTACACTACTTATGGATCACAAGATGGGGATCCAAACTACTCGTTTGGAAGTTCTTTTTTTGCTGGGTATATTTAGCTGTGTAGAGATTAAAATAGACGTACAGACAGACAGACTGAAGTTGTTTGTTTTATTAAAACGTACGCCCAGAAGAAAGTGTACCCATCATGAAGGAACATTTTGGAGACTTACGAACGCAATTTAACTAAACTTCATCATCATTTTATGAAAATGTGAAATATTGTCAAATTTAGTAAATTTGTGTAGAACTTCTTTTGCAAGCAAGAAATAATTAATATAAGGAAAATTTTCTCACAATTGGTCAAATTTAACTAAAATCAACTTACTTTCGTGAATTGATAAATCGGGTACAAACAATTTCGTTCAAAATTTTTTCTGAGGATAGTTTATTTAAATGCGCTTTCTGTGTGCATAACACGCTAGCGTATAAATAGATCTGCTTGGCGGTAAGTGCTACTGTATGCTGACGAAGTCAAAATACTTCTAGTTTTTAAATTTCAAGCATATCGAATGAAAATTTCAGAAGTAAAATCTTGAGATCGTGTATATCTAATCATGGACCGCAATATCCCATCTTCGCAATTGACTTGTCTTCAGACAAAAAAAAAAAAAGAATTAAAAATGGCTTATAGACAGACGGACTAAAATTAACTGGTTTCTTTGAACGAAGTTTCTTTAAATGTGTTTCGTGTGTACATTACACACTGGTCGATAAATAGATCTGCTTGGCTGTATGCGTAACTTTCGTGCTGATGACCTTATCGACATTTGTTCGATGTTGAGTATAAAAACTATATAGGGTGGATGATATTTTTTTCAAATTCACTTAGATAATCTCTGAAACACTCAGTAATGTCACCAGCATTACTGAGAGCGGATAATTTACCGCTGAAAAACTTTTTGGTGTTCCGTCGAAACTGGAATTGAACACATGAACTAAGATATGCAAGGCGGGCATTATAAGCATTGTACCACGGAAGGTCCCATCACACGACGAGCGGAAGTGGCTACGCGATATGTTGATTCATTCCGAGCGAAGCGTCGTTTTGGTATGATCGACTCTTTGGTTTATTTTAGTGCAAACCTTACCGGCTAAAATGTACCAGGCGCAAACGACCCATGGATTTATATCCGAAGATTTTGGTGGCTACACAAAAATTCCGTAGTTAAACTAACGCTAAATGTAACTTATTTTTATTGAAAAAAAAATATTTACTTGAAATTATACCCTGCTCCACACTATGGAACAGGGTATTATAAGTTAGTGCATATGTTTGCAACACCCAGAAGGAGACGAGATAGACACACACAAAAAAATAACTGCAAATAATTATTAACAACTTTATTTGTATGTAAAATCTGCTGATGCTCAACAAATTTGTCTATTGAATATGAGGCATTTGTTGTTGAAATGTGTTTGTAGATGCTTGACAGAGGAAATAATAGAAATATTCAGAATTTTCAACAAATTGTTTTGTTGCGAAAATAGTTGACTGCTATCGATATGAAAACAAAAATACAACACTGGTTACGCGCACATCGCTGAGAACATGTACGAAAGCTAAAAGAAGTATGCGAAGAATACCGTTAGAACAAAATGAGTATGAGCACATGCACGTGTATGATAGCAAGCAAAGAGCTCATTAATCAGAGAATACAGAAAAACATTTATAAATATCTGTGAAAAATTTATATTTTTAATTTGGTAGTTTCTTAAATGTGTTTGTTGTATGAGATAATTAATAAAACCATATTAATATCGGGATTAGAGTTATTACAATTCTAATTAACTAGAATATATATCACTGGGCAAAAAGTTGTCAAAATGCTTGCTAGACCCTGGACTACTCAAATTTAAAATCGACACAAAAATGTTACATGTTCCCCGTCCAAAAATAGCATTTTGGTCATATTCCTTCTCTGTATGTACTTAACAAAATGTCTCCAAAATTGTTCCAGCAATTTTGCAATTTTGGTGCAATAATTCTGTCAATTTCAATTTAATTTTTGTCAATACACCAATAAATTTGTTACAGGTCATTGATAAACTCCAACAAACCACATACAAATTTTTTTGTTCAAATTCAAAAATATTTGTTGAGGATTAAACGTAACGTTCAACAACAAATATTTTGTACTGTTGGAAGCTCAACAAATTACTTACAAATTATGTTATTGAGAACACAAATTATTTGTTGCCTTCTGATGGTAACGATTGCTAACAACTTTTTTGTAATAATGGTTATTAAAAGCACAAATTAGTTTGTTGCAGGAAAATTAACAAATTTTGTTATTGGTTTTCCAACAAAAGTTATTGGTTCTCAAACTTATTTTTATCTGTGCACATGGTGTCTTTGTCAAATATGCTCAGGGTGGGCTCTTGAGTTGATATAGCGCTGTCCGTCTGTCCGTGAACACATTTTTGTAATCAAAGTCTGGGTCGCAGTTTTAGTCCAATCGACTTCAAATTTGGCACAAGTATGTGTTTTGGCTTAGAATAGATCCCTATTGATTTTGGAAGAAATCGGTTCAGATTTAGATATAGCTCCCATATATATATTTCGTCCGATATGGACTTATATGGCCCCAGAAGCAAGAGTTTTACCCTAATTTGCTTAAAATTTTGCACAAGAAGAACAATTAGTACTATAGTCAAGTGTGCCAAATTTTATTGAAATCGGTTCAGATTTAGATATAGCTCCCATATATATCTTTCGGCCGATGTGGACTAATACGGTCCCAGAAGCCAGAATTTTACCCCAATTTGGTTGAAATTATGCACAGGGAGTAGAATTAGCATTGTAGCTATGCGTGCCAAATTTGGTTGAAATCGGTTCAGATTTAGATATAGCTCCCATATATAGCTTTCGCCCGATTTACACTCATATGACCACAGAGGTCAACTTTTTTGGTCCGTTTTAGTTGAAATTTTGCACAGGGAGTAGAATTATCATTGTTGCTATGCGTGCCAAATTTGGTTGAAATCGGTTCAGATTTAGATGTAGCTCGCATTTCGACAAAAATGGTCAAAATACCAACATTTTCCTTGTAAAATTGCCACTGCTTTGTCGAAAAGTTGTAACAATGACTCTAATTTTCCTAAACTTCTAATACATATATATCGAGCGATAAATCATAAATAAACTTTTGCGAAGTTTCCTTAAAATTGCTTCAGATTTAAACGTTTCCCATATTTTTTTACTAACATTGTGTTCCACCCTAGTGCATTAGCCGACTTAAATTTTGAGTCTATAGATTTTGTAGAAGTCTATCAAATTCTGTTTAGATCGAGTGATATTTAAATATATGTATTTGGGACAAACCTTTATATATAGCCGCCAACACATTTGAGGGATGTGATATGGTATGAAAAATTTAGATCTACAAAGTGGTGCAGGGTATAATATAGTCGGCCCCGCCCGACTTTAGACTTTCCTTACTTATTAAATTTTATTATTTTTATAGAAATTTCCACAGCTTAATGAAATCTTGCTTTTTTTAAGTATGTCTCAAAAATTTTATGAACTAAACCTAAGTACAAAGTTCAATGACCGTACACATAAGTTCAATATGAACTAAAACAAATGAAAATTTTCGTACGATTCCCAAAAATAGTAAGAATGAACCATACAGTATATGGTTAAAATGGTCATGTTTTGGCGTCAATGATTTTCTTCTTTACTTTTAGCTCATTTTTTCTTCTATGAAATGATGTAATTTCGTGAACTGTAGTTAAAAAGTACAAGAGGGCATTAAAATTTATTGGTTTTAACAACGATTTGTGGAAATCTGAAAAGTGTGGAGTAAAATTTAGTTCAATTTTCATGCGTAGTTCATTCTTTCTATAAAACAGTTCACTTTTTGTCGGTGTATTAATGAAGCGAGGAATCTATTTTAGTCTGAGGCCAAAATGTTTGTGTGCCCAGAGCTTCAATACTGAGTTTAGGACATTTTCCCAAAAATATTCGATATTTAGTTTGACCCTACATTTCGATGAATACGAGCGGAGAGCGACCATGGGCCGTATCTGCTATCGGTAACTGGCCACATTCGTGAAAGCAAAGGAACTCCATGATTTTTTCCAGCCTTACTTTTTTTGTTCATCGGTAAGTTTTTTAGTTTTTGGAACTTCACTGTTCCACTGTTTTAGTGATATGTTGTTCAGCCCACGAGCAAATTTTCAACCACTGATACGTGAATTCCGATCAAATCTGACTTTCAATTTTCGGAACATTACTGGTGTTGTTAGCTCTTTTTTATTCGATTTTTAGATATGATACAACACTTCTAGATAATCAAAAGATTTATTCATATTTAACAAGTAAGTAAAGTCTAAAGTCGGGCGGGGCCGACTATATTATACCCTGCACCACTTTGTAGATCTAAATTTTCGATACCATATCACATCCGTCAAATGTGTTGGGGGCTATATATAAAGGTTTGTCCCAAATACAAACATTTAAATATCACTCAATCTGGACAGAATTTGATAGCCTTCTATAAAATCTATAGACTCAAAATTTAAGTCGGCTAATGCACTAGGGTGGAACACAATGTTAGTAAAAAAATATGGGAAATATTTAAATCTGAAGCAATTTTAAGGAAACTTCGCAAAAGTTTAATTATGATTTATCGCTCGATATATATGTTTTGTAAGTTTAGGAAAATTAGAGTCAGTTTTACAACTTTTCGACTAAGCAGTGACGATTTTACAAGGAAAATGTTGGTATTTTTGTCGAAATCAGAAAAACATATATATGGGAGCTATATCTAAATCTGAACCGATTTCAACCAAATTTGGCACGCATAGCTACAATGCTAATTCTACCCCCTGTGCAAAATTTCAACTAAATCGGATTTAAAATTTGGCCTCTGTAGTCATATGAGTGTAAATCGGACGAAAGCTATATATGGGAGCTATATCTAAATCTGAACCGATTTCAACCAAATTTGGCACGCACAGCTACAATGCTAATTCTACTCCCTGTGCAAAATTTCAACTAAATCGGAGCAAAACATTGGCCTCTGTGGTCATATGAGTGTAAATCGGGCGAAAGTTATATATGGGAGCTATATCTAAATCTGAACCGATTTCAACCAAATTAGACACGCATAGTTATAATGCTAATTCTACTCCCTGTGCAAAATTTCCATAAAATCGGAGTTAAATATTGGCCACTGTGGTCATATGAGTCTAAATCGAGCGAAAGATATATATGGGAGCTATATCTAAATCTGAACCGATTTCAATCAAATTTTGCACACTTGACTATACGACCAAGTGTTATGTTTGTGCAAAATTTCAAGCAACTCAGGGTAAAATTCTGGCTTCTGGGTCCATATAAGTGCATATCGGGCGAAAGATATATATGGGAGCTATATCTAAATCTGAACCGATTTCCTCCAAAATCAATAAGGTTATATTCTGAGCCAAAACACATACTTGTGCCAAGTTTGAAGTCGATTGGACTAAAACTGCGACCTAGACTTTGATTACAAAAATGTGTTCACGGACAGACGGACATGGCTATATCGACTCAGGAGCCCACCCTAAGCATTTTTGCCAAAGACACCATGTGTCTATCTCGTCTCCTTCTGGGTGTTGCAAACATATGCACTAACTTATAATACCCTGTTCCACAGTGTGACGCAGGGTATAAATACTGGATGGCTCTAACGATAGCCACTTGCAGTTTTGGATCCAAATACAAACCGATCACACTATCAACCTCGAATTCCATCACGACTAACTTTATTTCTATCAAAACCGACTAACTTTATTTGATCAAAATCAGACGAGCAGTTTCGAAATGATAGCAACCTGAATTTGGTTGCAATATATATCAGCCACCCTATATATGATAATGCAATGTCTGTATAATAATAAAGTCAACTTCTTCGCCTTCATGCATTCACTCAGAACATTTAAAACACAATCATCCAGTATGTGACTCAGAATATTCTAACATATTGTAATCAATTGAGTACTTAGGCCAATTTTGTACATCCTCATGAGTCACTGTATTGGAATTTAATTGAAATCCCAAGGTTTTCATAATATTATCCTCTTATCGGACGCAAAAAAAAGAACGGTACTAAAGTACGTAATTTTTGAACAATCCGTCCGTCAGTCCCTTGTTGATTTATTGCATGGCATAAAATCAAAACCGCCAATCAAAAAATCGATTGCTACCATAAAATACCGGTCTCCAGCATCGAAGAGACAATGTTGCTTTGCTTTCCACCACAATCCTAATAATAATACTTACTCGAATCGAATCCAATTGTCCATATCCCAAAGAATTTTGTGTGCCCATTTGAAAAACAAAAAAACAGAGTGTTCCACATTATGTGCGAAGCTCTCAAGGCCACGCTAACTCCAAACACCGTTTCCATTAAATATACATACATCCCATTTATAAACGCATACAAATGTGTACATATGTATGTGTGTATTTGTGATCAACAGGGCAAATATTTATCTCTATACTTAAGCTAGGGAATATTGGGAGGCCAGACTTTGTATGGCCTTATGGAGGATGTATGGGAAGTCTGTCAATATGTTAGATGATCAATTTCAAATTTGATGAAAGCTTATATGGTTTCTAAAGTATTTAAATGAAATTTAAGTGACTTAAATAAAATTTAAATTGAAATATAAATTAAACTTGATATTTAAAAAAAAAATTAATTGAAACTTTATTTTTAAAATGAATTCAAATTAAAATTGCAATTAATATAACATTAAAATAAAATTAAAATAACATTAAAACCAAAATTAGAATTTAAATTTTAAAAATACTTTAAATTAACATTAAACCCAAAAATAGAATTCATATTTTAATTATAAAACAAATTAAAGTCAATAATTAAATTAATATTAAAATAAAACTTAAAATTGATACCACAAATTATTACAATATTTAAAGGGTGATACGGTCACAATTTGGTCAAGGGAAAACGCGTGTAAATCGGTGAAATCGTTTATTTAAAAAATCAAATTAAATTTCTTTTTCAAGTTCAATTAGTATAAAATTCAGGAAAAATATTCAGTTAGGCTTTCGCTTTTCCAAATCCGAATTGTCGGGCCTCACGCTTGACACCTGCCATCAGATTTTGTACAGCCACCTTGTCCGCCTTCTTCGCCGCAGAAAGCCAGTTTGCCTTGAACTGCTGCTCGTCCTTAGCAGTTTTTTTGGTCTTCTTTAGGTTCCGCTTGACAATAGCCCAGTATTTCTAAATTGGGCGGAGCTCTGGCGTGTTGGGAGGGTTCTTGTCCTTGGGAACCACCTGCACGTTGTTTGGCGGCGTACCACTCCATGGCCTTTTTACCGTAATGGCAAGATGCCAAATCCGGCCAAAATAGTACGGAACAACCGTGTTTCTTCAGGAAAGGCAGCAGACGTTTATTCAAACACTCTTTCACGTAAATTTCTTGGTTGACAGTCCCGGAAGCTATGAAAATGCTGCTTTTCAAGCCACAGGTACAGATAGCTTGCCAAACCAGATATTTCTTTGCGAACTTTGACAGTTTTATGTGCTTGCAAATATCTGCTACCTTTCCCCTTCCTTATGCCGTATAAAACTCCTGTCCCGGAAGCTGCTTGTAGTCGGCTTTGGCGTAGGTTTCGTCGTCCATTGCCACGCAGTCAAACTTCGTCAGCATCGTCGTGTACAGCCTCCGGGATCGCGCTTTGGCCGTCGTATTTTGTTTATCATCGCGATTTGGAGTCACTACCTTCTTGTAAGTCGATAGTCCGGCTCGTTTTTTGGCTTGATGCACGGTTGTAGACGATACACCCAGCTTATTTGCGGCATCTCGGAGAGAGAGGTTAGGGTTTCGCTTGAAACTACCGGCAACTCTCTTTGTCGTCTCAGCGGCTCCCGGTTTTCGATTTCCCCCCGATCCAGACTTCCTGGCTGTCGACAAACGTTCCCCAAACACTTTAATTACATTTGTAACGGTTGATTTGGCAACTTTTAGCGATTTTGCCAGCTTTGCGTGCGAGTAGCTCGGATTTTCGCGATGCGCGAGCAAAATTTTGATACGCTGCTCTTCTTGCTTGGACGGCATTTTGACAACTGAAGAGTGAATTCCAAAATCAAAATAGGAGCAACATTCTACACACACACACCTTCAAAATGAGGGGTGTTCAGGTTTTTTAAATGCAAAATTGAAAGAAATACGTCAAGGCTGAAATTTGGTACATGGTGTTAGTATACAGTCTCTAAGAACCATGCAAAAATTGGTTTTTATGGCTTCATAATTATATATAGCCCCCATATAAACCGATCCCCAGATTTGGCTTGCGGAACCTCTTGGATGAGCAAAATTCATCCGATGCGGTTGAAATTTGGTACATGGTGTTGGTATGTGGTCTCTAACAACCATGCAAAAATTGGTCCACATCGGTCCATAATTATATATAGCCCCCATATAAACCGATCCCCAAATTTGGCTTGCGGAACCTCAAAGAGAAGCTAATTTCATCCGATCCGGCTGAAATTTGGTACATGGTGTTAGTATATGGTGTCTAACAACCATGCAAAAATTTGTCCACATCGGTCCATAATTATATATAGTCCCCATGTAAACCAATCCCCAGATTTGGCTTGCGGAGCCTCTTAGAGAAGAAAATTTCATCCAATCTGGTTGAAATTTGGTACGTGGTGTCCCTAACAACCATGCAAAAATTGGTTCATACCGGTTCATAATTATATATAACCCCCATATAAACCAAATCCAAGATTTGAACTCTGTAGCCTTTTGGAAGAGCAAAATACATCCGATCCGGTTTAAATTTGCAACGTGGTGTTAGTATATGGCCGCTAATAACCATGCCAAAATTTGTCCATATCGGCCAATAATCATATATAGCTCCCATATAAACCGATTTGGTTTTGGAGCCTCTTGAAGAGCAAATTTCATCCGATTAAGTTAACAACCATGCCTAACTAGGCCCATATCGGTCTATACACTGAAAAAACAGTGAACCCACCAGGAAAGATAACTTTCGATTAATTTTAGAAAATTTGGAACTTTTTTAGAAAATTTTAACTAAACAGTATTACAAGCGCTGGCATCACTCCGATATGGCAAAAATAAGTAAATATTTTTCGACAAATTCAAGAAAATTTATTAGACATAACTAAATTTTTTCAGTAGTTAAAGAAAATTTTGTAGTTTTAAGAGAAATCCTGGAGTTCAAAATTGCAAGAATGTCTTTAGTGACATACGAAGTTCATGATGGACACATTTTTGGTACAATTTACAAATTTAAAGAAATAATGAACTATTTTGTAAGAAATACGAAATTAGGAAATCTTTATGCTTTATTTGTGTATAACTTTTTCCCGTTTTTTAGTTCATTTAACTAACATACGCAAAAAATTATTTGACTAAAATAAACTTTTTCCAAACATAATGATTCTATGAACTAATATAAAGTTAATATGGCTTTAGTGAAATAGAGAGTTCACTTTTTTTTGAGTGTAGTTATATATAGCCCTCAGATAAACCGAAGACGATGTTAAGTAGTTTTATGATACCTTGCCGTCGGAAAGTATTTCCACATCCCGAGTAATTCGATTGTGGATGACAATCTTTTGTAGAAGTTTCTACGCAATCCATGGTGGAGGGTACATAAGATTCGACCTGCACTCAAAAAAAAGTGAACCCTCTATTGCACTAAAGCCAATTTAACTGTCGTTTAGTTCATGGAATTATTATGTTTGGAGAAAGTTTCTTCTACTCTAATAATTTTTTGTGTACGTTAGTTAAATGAACTAAAACCGAGGAAAAAAATATACACAAATGAAGGATAAAGATTAACTAAATTCGTGTCTTCCACAAAATAGTTCAATATTTCTTTAAATTTGTAAATTTTACTACAAATGCGTTCATCATGAACTTCGTATGTCACTAAAGACATTCTTGCAATTTTGAACTCCAATTTTTTCCTTCAAACTACAAAATTTTTTTTAACAAGTGAAAAAACTTAATTATGTCTAATAAATTTTCTTGAATTTGTCGAAAAATATTTACTTATTTTTATGACATCGGCGTGATGCCAGCGTTTGTTGTACTGTTTAGTTAAAAATTTCTAAAAATATTAAAAATTTTCTAAAATTAACCGAAATTTTTCTTCCGGGTGGGTTCACTGTTTTTTCAGTGTGACCGAACTTACGGCCGTATATACCTGTTTTTTTTTATATAAATTAAACTAATTTTAAAATTAATGCTAAAACTGACTTAAATTTAACAAGAATCCATTTAAATTATAAAAATTTAGCAGTGAACCGGAGATCGTCTTCTATTGCAATCATTCCACAACCTTCAATATATACACCAAAAAAAAGGGGCGCTAAAGCCAACTGAACTATATTTTAGTTTACGAAGATTAGTTGATTTTAGTTAGATTTTGCGCAATATGAGCAAATGTTCCTTATTTTAATAATTTTTTGCTAACTTTAACGATCTGAACTAAAAACAAGAAAAAAAGTTATATACATATAGTGCACAATTTTACTAAAAAATAAATTAGTTCAATTTTCCTAAAATGGCAGAAGTTTGCTTAAATTGAGTTCGTAAGTCGCTCAAATGAGTAAATTTTACTAAATTTGTACCTGTCTCGAATTTCGTATAGCGCTAAAGACATTTTAACAATTTGTAAATCCAATTTTTTCTTTCAACATATGAAATTTTCTTAACAACCAACAAAAATTAATTATTTTGAATAAATTTTCTTCAATTTGGCAAAAATTATAAAGTTATTTGTAGCATGTTGCAATTAGAAAACCAGTTTAGTTAAAATTTTCTAAAATAAACCTACATTTTCTTCCATGGTGGGTTCACTTTTTTTTAGGTGTAAGTTTCATTTATTATGATTACCTATACAGACATGTTGTTGTGACAACAATTGCAACTTGGTATAATACTTGTCAGAAACAGAATATTCTTATATCTAAATACTTTTAGCCAATATTAAGGCCCTTCATTCAAACTTACCTCTCCACTAGAGCAATAAATTCAAATGCATAAATGTTTCCGTGTATATTTCTTAGTTTACCTAGAGGGATCTCATCCACATACATAAACAGACCTCTGGCGACCTAAAACTTTTGCGTCATATGTTTGCCATGGTGGTCAAGCCTGTGAACGAATAGCACTCCTCCAATCCCCTCTATCATTGCCTTGGGAATGTGGGCACAATGTTGGGTATAGGGCTTGTTGGCTTGTCCCCCAGTTGCCGCAATATTTGCCAAATGGAGTTTGACCAACATTTTTCGTAAACAGCTTTGGCACAGTTTCCTCCACTGGCACTAGGGAATAAGTCAGCAATTTCAACAGCAACCACATTGCAGGGATCAAAGCTTTGATCACTACCACACACACACACACACATGTGAGTACACATTGCTCTGGTATAATGGCATTCCACAATTCCCGTAATTCTAACTCCATTTGAAGAAATATAAACCGAAATGTTGATTCCTCCTGGCCTATGTATACACACATGCGTCGGTATCTACGTTTTATTTTAAAGACTGATATGAAAGCGAAGAACAAAAAACATTAAAATGGCTTTAATGGGAGATAAACTAGAAGGTGTATTTAATCTCAAAGCTATGCGCTGAAATTGAATCTAAGAATAGTAAACTGCAATACTATCATCTTTATCGACACGGTAATATAGGAGAAAATGTCTCAAAGAGATTGTACTATTATTTTAATAAAAACCTCTCAAACTTGAACACTTTGAAAGTCGGACACCGTGAGTGTTCACTGTATACGATTATGGACTGATGTAGACCATTTTTTTTACTCACGATCACGCACACTCACGACGGAAAAATTTCACGATATTTTTTGGTGGAACTCACGCACAAAATCTGTACTCACGCAGGAAAAACTTTCAAAGACTCACACTAACGATCAAAAATGTCGAATAATTTTACAAGTAATGTACGTGGCAGGCCAGACTGAAAATATGATTAAAATCGAGAGCTCTTTTAAACTCTTAACATCTTAGGTGTCACTAAAAGTGTACGCAGGGCTACCAATAAAATTTCAAGAAAAATCGTTACTTTTTTCGTCAAAAAATCATCATAATCGGCACTTGCATTTTAAAAATCGTCGAAAAAATCGGCACTATAAATTATATTAAAATTTAACGTATTTTTTGGGTAAACTAAAAACAAAATAAATAAAGAAATCAGTTTTGTATACAAATAACATTACCATAAAATCATTTTTTTGTTAAACAAAAATATTTCGTAATTTTTGTACAAAAAAAAAATTTCTAAAATATTGTTATTAATTGAGTAACATTTTTAATTATATATTTTGAAACTAAAGAAAAAGTCCCATATTTACAAAACAGGTGATTTTTATGGTGCACAGAAAAAAAAGTGTGTTGTAAATTTAAGGACCATTTTGACTTCCACATAGTTCAACAAATTTACTGTAATATAGTTCATTTTTCGTAACCACAACGAAAATTAACTTAGCTAAAGCAAAACTTATAAAAATTCAGTAAATGTTTTTTAGTTCACTAACTACGAAGTGGGAAGGATTTTTCCTTAAATAAATTTCCAACACAGTGGTTAATGCATCATTGATTCTATTATAAAAATACATGGGCAATATAAAAATCTTACTACGAAATGTGGACAATTTACTAAGAAAAAATTTTGTATGGAAAAAAATTTTTGTAGTAAAATTTAACTTAACGACATTACCGATTCGTACGATGGCTACCTACAGATTATTTCCCTTTTTATTATATGTTGGAGTGTTTTTACTCACATTGAACATTTTAGTTAAAATAGAATAAAAATTAGTTAATATAATCCTTGACAGGTGTATATAATTTTTATAGATTCCTCATAGATTTGGTATATATTTTACCTTAACTTATAGATAGAATTCCAACTAATCAATAAACATGCTACTGGAAAATGTGAGTGCATCATGCGAGGGAGTTTTTAGAGACATTTTGTGTATATCTCGTTTGATTGTTTGTGTTTGTTATTGCGTCATTTATGCTGTTGTTGGTTGTTTTGATTCTAGAGACAATGGAATGTTCCTTGTGTGTTGTTGGTATTTTTTGTGGTGAGATTTGTTTTCTTGCAATAGCGAGATCAGAAAGGGATCGTGTGTGTGTGGAGTTGTTTTTCTTTACGGCAGGTATGTATCCTTTATGACTATTTGTGTCTTTGAGTTTTATTGTTGCATTCAGTTATGTTGATGCATTTATGAAGTGCACACGTGGATTTAATTTTGCAAAATTGTACGTGCGGTATTGGTGTTTATTAATGAAAATACATTTATTCGGAACATTTTAGAAACTGAGAAGTGAATGATGTGATGTTAGAGTAATCAAAAACGTTTTTATTGATAAAAAACAAATAATAATAGTTTAAAATTAGTGCGGATTATTAATTGATTTACATAAAAAATATACAACATGAGTGGTATTATACATCTTGATCACAGGTTGGAGATGCAACCATTTTTTTTAATATATATTTTTTATGTTACAGCAATTCCTACAGGTGAGTACTAAATTCGAGTTTAGCCGCTAAAATTAAAAATAAATCACTAAGAAAAGTATAAAATTATACGTCTTCGATACAAATATAAATATAACTTGATGGAAAATAGCCCAAATCCATTATAAAAATATAAAGATTATTTTTTTTTTATAATGGATTATTAAAGAAAACTTATCATGAAAATTGCGATTTTAGCCACTAAACTCGAACTTAATATACACATTAAATACTAAATGCTATACTGACAAGTGGAAATTATGTCTAATTTTATAATATTTTTTATTTCAAATATATTGTGAGAATAATTTCAAAAACGTCCATTAGTCCATGGATATTATTCCAATAATGTACCTACTGGATTGATTTTTCAATGTGGTAAGTTTTTCTATAAACGATATTTTGTCCGTTTTTAATAAAACCAAAATTTCAATTTATTAAAAATAATTATTTTCACTTGCAGGTAGACAGGCCTTGTAATGGTAATTTTTTTGAATATTTTTACTGTTTAATGCTAATTAAGCTGATATCCTTATTGGATTTAGGGAATACTCTTGAAAACCCTAAGTTAAAAATCAATATGAACGATAGAATTTTATAATATTTTTCTTATATTTTGTATAACTGCAATTTCAGATGCTTATAAGACAAATCCGCCCAACAAAAGTTAGCAAAAATCGATGAAATTGGACAACAATTCAATGAATATAGCAACTTGTGCCAAATATATCTTTCATATGGATAGAAAACATGGAAATTTAAATTAATTAGTTTAGTCCTAATAACATAGAATATTACTCTTTTGAAGAAGCAATTACTAACTACCGACAAGTAACTGCATCCAACGTTCTAATAAAAATATTTCCTTTATTGTATATCATAACCCATAGTTTTGTGTAATTTAATAATAATTTTTTGAAATAAAATACTGGTGGTAATAGAAAATTTACTTGTTTTGTACGAAAAATTTCTTAGTTGTATACAGGCTTGTTGTACCTTTGATTCCTCAATTTCTCTACTTTTTTGAAAATTATACCGACAAACAGTTTATTTCAAACCAATTTCTTAATACAGGTTTCCCAAAAAATTGTTAATTTTTCCGGATAGCAGGAATATTTTGAATGAGTTTAACTATATTCTTCCCACAGCATAGTAATAATGAACTAAAATACGATGTAATACATGAACTAATTTATAAGAAAATCATGAACTTATCTAGATGAAAAAAATCTTTGGCGCCAAATCATGGTCATTCTTACTATGGGTTAGTTCATTTTTCATAAAAAATAGTAAACTTTTTTTCGGTGTGGTTATTTTTTATACTGTACTAAAATTTTATCATAATTGGTAAAAGTTTCTATTGCACATTCTGTGTAAATCAATTTTGGTATTAAAACTATTTGAGTTATTTCATTTTAGGTTTTTTTTGAACATAATAACAGGTTGGCTGATAAGTCCCCGGTCTAATAAAGAAAAACACATATTTTTTGTCAAAATTCGCTTTTATTATTCAACATAGTTCCCTTCAAGAGCGATACAACGATTATAACGACCTTCCAATTTTTTGATACCATTTTGGTAGTACTCCTTCGGTTTTGCCTCAAAATAGGCCTCAGTTTCGGCGATCACCTCTTCATTGCAGCCAAATTTTTTCCCTGCGAGCATCCTTTTGAGGTCTGAGAACAAGAAAAAGTCGCTGGGGGCCAGATCTGGAGAATACGGTGGGTGGAGAAGCAATTCGAAGCTCAATTCATGAATTTTTGCCACCGTTCTCAATGACTTGTGGCACGGTGCGTTGTCTTGGTGGAACAACACTTTTTTCTTCTTCATATGGGGCCGTTTTGCCGCGACTTCGACCTTCAAACGCTCCAATAACGCCATATAATAGTCACTGTTGATGGTTTTTCCCTTCTCAAGATAATCGATACAAATTATTCCATGCGCATCCCAAAAAACAGAGGCCATTACTTTGCCAGCGGACATTTGAGTCTTTCCACGCTTCGGAGACGGTTCACCGGTCGCTGTCCACTCAACCGACTGTCGATTGGACTCAGAAGGGTAGTGATGGAGCCATGTTTCATCCATTGTCACATATCGACGGAAAAACTCGGGTATTAGTATTACGAGTTAACAGCTGCAAACACCGCTTAGAATCATCAACACGTTGTTGCTTTTCGCCAAATGTGAGCTCGCGCGGCACCCATTTTGCACAGAGCTTCCGCATGTCCAAATATTGATGAATGATATGACCAACACGTTCCTTTGATATTTTTAAGGCCTCTGCTAACTCGATCAACTTCAGTTTACGGTCTTTCAAAATCATTTTGTGGATTTTTTTGATGTTTTCGTCGGTAACTACCTCTTTCGGGCGTCCAATGCGTTCACCGTCCTCCGTGCTCATTTCACCACGTTTGAATTTTGCATACCAATCAATTATTGTTGATTTCCCTGGGGCAGAGTCCGGAAACTCATTATCAAGCCAAGTTTTTGCTTCCACCGTATTTTTCCCGTCAGAAAACAGTATTTTATCAAAACACGAAATTCCTTTTTTTCCATTTTTTCACAATAACAAAAGTTGCTTCACAAAAGACGCTCTATCTCACAAACTAATTGACTTTCAGACGTCAATTTTGACATGAATCATTTGAAGGTTGGTACTATATAAAAATAATATGCATTTAATACTAGCGATGTCATATATGTGTCAGACCGGGGACTTATCAGCCAACCTGTTATACTGTACTAGAATTTTATCATAATTAGTAAAAGTTCCTATTGCACATTCTGTGTAAATCAATTTTGGTATTAAAACAATTTGAGGTATTTCATTTTAGGTTATTTTTTGAACAGAATATTCCATGCAATGAATTTTTCTCCAGCTATCATCTAATTTTAGTTTTTTGCTTAAAAATGTCTACGTTTGCTGTGGAGTTTGGAAGAATCATGATTATTTGTACGAAGTTTGACAAAACTCCAAAAGCCAAAGTAGTCCACTTTCTGTTTCCCAATTTTTTTCCCAACATTTTTCAAAATTATTTTAATATTTAATATTTTCAAAATGTAAAAACTTAAAATCCATAAACTATGTGTCTAATATCGTTAAAATCGAAAAAAAATCGGAGTTGTCCATTTGGTGAGTAAAAAATCGTCAAAATGCCGATAAATCGGCAAAATTGGCAGCCCTGATTGTAAGCCAATTCAACTCGTAAGCGTTATTATGTTCGCAAGCGGGGTTTTTTGAGTGAGCGCATTTTTGCGAAATTTCCATTGGATTCGATGCAATTTACTCCCCCAAGAGGATCCGAATATTAAATTTCCATCTTCTGGTGCCATCTATCTTCAAATGTCTAGATATTGGGTTTAATGTATGTCGTCCAGTGACTGGGAATCAGACCAATCCAAAGGCTGGTACACTAATAGAAAAAATTGCGTTTCACAATCGTGAACGGACGTTGTCAAAATGAAACGGAAACGTTCACAAAAAATCAAAACGGAATGTTCACGATTTCGTCCACGGGCGTTCACGATTGCATGAACGGCATTCGTTTTTCTTTGGTCATGAAATGTCTTAAAATAATCGTTAGACGTTGTTATGTCAACTCCGCCGTTGGTGCAATGTGCTAAGGCGACTGTTAACGTGTATCGTGCAGGCAACACAGGTTCGAGTCACGGTAGGGGAAATCTTTTTTTAATTTTGTTTATAAATTCGTAACCATTACGTTTTCAGATCATGAACGCTGGTTGTTGTTTTGAAAATTTATGGTGTCATTTTTACGTTGTCAGATTGTCCCCATCTGTTCTCAGTTTGACAACACATGTGTGTTGATTCACTTTCATGAACGGATCGTTTCAAAATGACCACGCCGTTCATGATTTTTTCTATGGGTGTAGATTGTTTAGTTTTTTTCAGAGTACTGATGAGAACCGCTCCTATCATGGCTGAGATCACGCCGGTGCAATACCAGCGACTAGCTCCGAACAGTATTTGTCCCTCCCCATATAGAGGGGGAGGGACACGAACTACTTTTAAAGACTCGCGTTCACGCACGATTCACGACAATTCACGTGATTCACGACAAATTCGCGAGACTCACGATACTTTCCAAAAGAAATCAGCAAAGGTAACAAAATTCAAAAATAGAATGCAGTTCGAGAGCTAAATTAATTTCAGTTAACATACGTGTGAGAATTGAATCTTGATTATTTTCGTGAGCGTGATTTTGCAGGAATTTTATTCCGCACATTCACGAACCGATTTTATTTCTCACGCACGACATATTTATTTTAGTCCCATTCACGCACATTCACGAAAGTTGCTTTGGATTTTGTTCACGACTCACGTGATTCACGCGTGAATAACGCGTGTCACGAGAATTTCGTGTCACGCGCACACCTCTGTCGCTTGCCTTAAGCTGGACATAGAATCTGGCAGTACTCAGTGAAGTATCGGGCTGCCACTATAACTAACCTAACTAAAAGTCCGATATGGCTCTGATGATCGGTTTATCAGAGCCATATCGTGGCTACATCAAAAGCAAAAAATGTCGGAAATGACATCAAATTTTAGAATCAGTTTAAATTTGTTCAAATGGGCTATCTGTGGCACAAAGTTTCACCTTCAAGCGGCTGACAAGCTGATAGCACGTTGCACGAAAGTGGAGCGTATATTCCTGTATTCCGCTTTTTTGACACCACGATTGATGAATATGAGCGTGAAGCAACCATCGGCCTGCACCATTGATTAGCCCGCACCATTGATAAATCCAATTATTTTGTTTGTTTACAAACTGCTCAATTTGGAATGGCTTCTCATCGGAAAAATAAAAACTATAACTTAAATATGCAAGATCTTCAAAAAAAAAGTCTTAGCCTAGTTTGAAGTCTTTTAATTTTTAATTCAAACATTCACTATATCAGCAAATTTAAAGATTATGTCTTTAAAGCAGAAAAGATGGTTTTCTCTATTTTAAGGAAAAATGCCTTACTTCAAAAACAAACGACTATAATGGAAGGATGGGAACTTTTTAAAGAAAAACATTTTTAGGTTTATGATCTTTTTTAATAAAAAATTATTTATTTTAAAGAAATTTGTCCTTGGTATTATTTAAATTGCACGTCCTAAAATTTAGGTTGCATAATCTTTAATATAAGGTCAATATTTTTGACAGTGTGGCTTCACATATTTTTTAAATTTCAAGCAGCAAGTACACTGAAAAAATATTGACCTAATAATTTACACAATTCTAAGGACAAAATTCTTTAAAACAATGCCATTTTAATTAAAAGAAAGTTTATAATCCTTGCTTCAAAATTTTTTGCGTCTCTCTGCTGAAGTTGTAGATCTTTGAAGTAATGCAAATTTTCCTTAAAATAAAGAAAAACAGTTGTAATTTAAAGAAATCGTCTTTAACACAACTGACATATTGAGTTTTTAAATTTAAGCCAAAAACGCTTCAAATATAGGCTAAAGACTTATTTTAAGGATTTGCATCTTTGGTTTAAAGTTTTTTAGCATTAAGAAAACTGTTTTTACTTTGAAGTACCTGGCATAATTTGGATTTTGAAATTGGAATTTGTTTGTACATAAATATCTTCATTAATATATTGCAAAAAGAAAATAAAAACTCTATGAATGCGATCTGTAACCAATTTTAATTTTATTGATCCTAGATTTAAAGCCAGGGAGGTCCGTAAAAATGTCTTTATTTTAAAGAAGCCGTATCTTTGGCTCGGAATCAATACCAAAATCCTTATGGGAAGGTCAAAATCTTTGGATCCAAGTAAACTTTTTTTGAGTTTAATAATCGATGTAGTTCCCGTAATCGTGTTATTTATTTCAAACTAATTTCTCATATAGAGTAAGGAATAAAATAAATTCGGCATGCTGAATTTTTATTGGTTTCCTTTAAAATTAGAACATTAATTCAAATGCTAACCTTTATTTTTTTTGTTTTTTTGGTGCTACATGCGAATGTTTTATGAATTACTGGTAACTGCCGTCTCATTCTCTTATTTTGTGCTGTGTGTGTGTGTGCGTGTTTTTATGACCCATTGTCCGTCCTTCCGCACATTGCGTTTTACTTGGTGTTTGCTGTATTATGGCAACCGCAATTCTGAGAATTTTTATTTTTAATTCACTAGTGAGCACACACCACAAGAGAAGCACTGAAAGTTTTTTATTTTTTTATTTTTAAGGGTTAAATTTGTGTATTACCTGCAAATACAAATTCGCCCATTTTTTGCTCTGCGAGAATAAGGAGGCAATTTCGCCATATTCGTTTTAATTGCATGTTCGGTATCTTAGCGCAAAAATGGTTTCGAGAATCATTTAGAAATGGGCACTAGCCACCATGCGAGATAGTGCATAAATATTTGTACTGACATAAATACGTACCTGGTCTTGGATATGGGCCCACAAAGTAAGAGGACATTCTGTGTGCGTCTGGGTGTGTGTGAAAAATTATTTTGTTTTTAAGTTCTTGAGATAAATGTTGTTTTGCAGCCATTGAAGAATTTGTCAATTTCCGGTAGAGTGTTCAATACATTTCGATTTGTGTGAGCATCTATCGATGGTGCTATTTGGAGTACCTTGAAAATGTATGTTTGTCATATTTGGAGTTATTGCTTGGAAAATTTCAAATTTAATGTTATACTCTTCTACAGAATTCGAAATGAGTTTAAGAGAAATTTGTTATTATTGTCATTATGGTATTATAAAGTTATGCGCTATATTTTTAGATATTTTTAGATTTATTTGTCACTATAATACAGTATAACTCAATACAGTAATAACTTTTTTAATAAACTTTAGAATATGTAAATCGAGCTTGTTCACTCTCAAATACGCATCGCAGATGATAAATACATAAAAACGAAAAAAGTTTAGTTCCATTCAAAAATTTTGACCTTCCCTTAAGGATTTTGACACTGATTCCTGACTAATAGATGTTGCTTCTTTAAAATGAAGACATTTCTAACGAGCTATATAGCTTCAAATTTAGGCTCGACACGCTCACAAAAAATCGCTTCTGTAACATATTTTGCTTCAAGCATATACATTTTTGGGTATTGTCCAAACATTTATATGTTTGATCTCTACCAATATATAATATGTTTGAAAGCATATTGGTCTAAACAATATATGTTTGGGTAGTCTAAGTTCCAAACATTTTGTATTTTTGCATCCAAATTCAATAATGTTGTCTTCCAAAAAACAATATGTTATTATGTGAACATATAATATGTTTGGAAGCATTTTGCACCCAAAAATATTATATGCTTAAAAAAAATTCTCCCAAACAATATTGTGCTCAAAATTTTATTTATTTATTTATATATTTACAATCATAATGAATTATGAAAATAAACAGGTAATATAGGTGCTAACAACATAGGTTTTCGACCTGAATGCTCAAAATTTTGTTTCTGCCCAATTGTATATTCCCCCATATCTTTCTCACTTCCACGAGATTTTTTAGTTCTTAGCTCCTTTTTCTGTAATACAAACATTGCAGAAGAAATTATTCAATTGTATGATTTTTTTTATTTTAATTTTACCTTTTGCCGGACGGGGATTCGAACAGCGGACCACACAGTTTGTAAGGATCAAAGAAGTAGCTGATCAATTGCCCAAGGAAAAATAAAATGTTAATTTCGTAATAACAAGCAACAACCACCAACTTAATTCAATATCGCTCCCTGTTAAATAGCGCTCCAAGCTACTAAACACATATATGTTTATAGGCTATTTCTAAATTAATATATGTTTGCATCCAAGCATATTATATTTACAAACATTTTATGTCTCAAACATAATATGTCCTAACATATTAACATATATGTCCCAAACATGTTATGCTAGTTTATGAACATTATATGCTTGCACTCAAAAATATTGTGTTTAAAAATTTGTGTTACAAACATATAATGTTTATAGCCAAACATATGAAAAACAGTCTTTTTCATCCGTGTATAAAGTTAACATTGGGATACAGATCTCACACAGCAAAGAGGATTTAGAAATTGCACAGAAAAAATATCAGCAAAATATTTCAAATTAAAATTTGAATTGATTTTTAAAAATATTCAATTAACCATTGAATTGGTTCAACAACATTTTTTACTTGCAACAAAAATCAATCACAAAAATTTATTGTATCCCTTTAGTTTTTAATTGAAATAATTAATTTTGCTTATTAATGCTTCCATTTCTGTGATTGGAAACATTTCAATTAAACAATAAATTTGATCAATTAATGTCGTGATTGAAGACAAAAAATATGTAGCTAAAACTATGTAGCATACAAGTGTCAGCAGCCGTAAACGGTGGAATAATTTTTCAAAAAGAAAATTCAGCAATAAAACGTATTTATATCAGTGCATTATATAGCGTAGTGAAATTATACTTTGATCTGCCAAAAAAAAATGTGCTTACCAGAAATATTGATTTTAGACCCCATAAAATATATACCGATCGACTCTGAATTACCACCTGTCTTGATCTGGTGTCCGTCCGTTTGTATTTGTTGTTCACAGAAACAAAATATAATCAGATCCGGTTGAAACTTGGTACGTGGTGGTAGTATATCGTGCAAAAAATGGTCCATAGCGGCCCTCAATTATATATAGCCCCCATATAAACCGAGCTATAGGTTTGGTTTGCGGAGCTTCCTCAAGGTCTGAAAAAATTTTAAAAGATTATGCAGCCTACATTTTAGGTTACGCAATTTAAATTTACACAATATTAAGGACGAATTTCATCAAAATAATAAAATTTTAATTAAAAGAAAATTTATAATATTTGCATTAAAAATACTTTTAATTAATTTACGGACAATAAAGGCTAGAAATGTTCCTTAAAAACAAGTATATATGGCCGTAAGTTCGTCCAGGCCGAAAATTATGTACCCTCCACCATGGATTGCGTAGAAACTTCTACGAAAGACTGTTATACACAATCGAATTACTTGGGTTGTGGTATCTTAAATCGTTTTCTAAATTGCGAGTTAGTCTACACGTGGTATATATTAGACAAAAAGTATGTAAGTCTACAAATAATTACGAATCGATATGGACTTTTGCACGGTACATAGGGAGCCAGAATTGAAATATGGGGGTCGGTTATATATATACAATTATTGATATGGACCAAAGTTGGGCATGGTTGTTAATGGCCTTATACTAGCACTATGTACCAAATTTCAACTGACTCGGATGAAATTTGCTACTCCAAGAGGCTCCAAAACCAAATCTCGGGATCGGTTTATATGGGGGCTATATATGATTATGGACTGATATGGACCACTTTTGGCATGGTTGCTAAATATCATATACTACCACCACTTACCAAATTTCAACCAGATCGGATGAATTTTGCCTCTCCAAAAGGCACCGGAGGTCAAATCTGGGGATCGGTTTATATGGGGGCTATATATAATTATGGACTGATATGAACCAATTCATGTATGGTTGTTGGATACCATATACTAACATCACGTACCAAATTTCAACCGAATCGGATGAATTTTGCTCTTCCAAGCGGCTCCCGAGTCCGGAGGTCAAATTTGGGGATCGGTTTATATGGTGGCTATATATAATTATGGACCGATTTCGACCAATTTTTGCATGGGTGTTCGACGCCATATATTAACACCACGTACCAAATATCAACTGAATCAAATGAATTTTGGTCTTCCAAGAGGCTCCGGACCAATTTTTGCATGGTCATTAGAGACCATATATTAACACCATGTACCAAATTTCAGCCGGATCGGATGAAATTTGCTTCTCTTAGAAGCTCCGCAAGCCAAATCGGGGGATCGGTTTATATGGGGGCTATATATAATTATTGACCGATGTGGACCAAATTTTGCATAGTTGTTAGAGACCATATACTAACACCATGTACCAAATTTCAGCAGGATCGGATGAAATTTTCTTCTCTTAGAGGCTCCGCAAGCCAAATCGGGGGATCGGTTTATATGGGGGCTATATATAATTATGGACCGATGTGGACCAATTTTTGCATGGTTGTTAAAGATCATATACCAACACCATGTACCAAATTTCAGCCAGATCGGATGAAATTTGCTTCTCTTAGAGGCTCCGAAAGCTAAATCGGGGGGTCGGTTTATATGGGGGCTATATATAATTATGGACCGATGTGGACCAATTTTCGCATGGTGGTTAGAGACCATATACTAACACCATGTACCAAGATCGGATGAAATTTGCTTCTCTTAGAGGGTCTGATATGGCCCATTTGCAATACCATCCGACCTACATCAATAGCAACTACTTGTGCCAAGTTTCAAGTCGATAGCTTGTTTCGTTCGGAAGTTAGCGTGATTTCAACAGACGGACGGACATGCTCAGATCGACTCAGAATTTCACTACGACCCATAATATATATACTTTATGGGGTCTTAGAGCAATATTTCAATGTGTTACAAACCGAATGACAAAGTTAATATACCCCATCCTATGGGGGAGGGTATAATAAAAGATATTTTAAAGAAGTCACATCTTTTGCTCGGTATCAATACCAAAATCCCTGCGGGAAGGTCAAAATCTTTAGACCCAAATAGACTTTTTTTGAGTGTATGTGATCTCGAACAACAAATTGGTTCATAATTACATATAGCCCCATATAAACCGATTCCCAGATTTGATTTCCCGCACTTCCTGCAGCCTTCCTTCTAATAATCGTGCGAAAATTGGTTGATATTTATTTATAGTCTCCTCTATATAAACCGACCAATAACTTCCCAAAAAAGTAGTGAACATGTTCTTTTTGGATCCGGAAGTGGTGCAAAATTGGCGCAGACGCGTTAAATTTAAATTGGGCTTGTCATAGGACGGATGTTCACCATTTCAGCAGCCGTTGAACTGAATTTGCATCACTTTGTAAGGTGTGAATTCAGTGTTTTGGATGAAAATTAAGAAATTTTGTGATATTTTGACAAATAATAATTTTTAATTTTTTTATGATTTTTTATCCATATATTATAACGCCTATCTGGAATGTTTAACATCACATATTTTCAAAAATTCGCACTTTTTCTAGAAAGTATTTAGCATTTTTTCCGCAAAATTTTAATATCTTGCACCATTTTATTAATTCTTAATCTTAATTCTTAACCCATTTGAAACAAACATATTTAATTTCCTATTAAAGATATGAAAAGAAGCGAGTTATAAAAAAATTGACTCAACTGAACTTCTCTGCAGTTAAAATAAAGGACATCTTTGGGAGGACATTTTTGGATGTGTTTTTAAAGTTGTGCCTTTAGAAGGTTAGGTTAGATATAGTGGCAGTCCGATATTTCAGACTCCCTTAGACGAGTACATTGTGGTACCACAGTGGTGAACTTCCCTCTTATCCCTGAGTGCTGCTCGATTCTATGTTAAACTTAATGACTAGGGACCTCCTTTTAATAGCCGAGTCCGAAAGGCTTCTCTAAGTGGTTGCAGTGAAACCACTTAGAGAAGCTTTGAACCCCTCAGAAGTGTCACATTACTGAGGTGGAAAATATCAGACATTTATTGCTCTAAAACCCCATAAGGTATATATATTCTGGGTCGTGGTGAAATTCTGAGTCGATTTAAGCAACTCCGTCCGCCCGTCTGTCCGTCTGTGGAAATCACGCTAACTTCCGAACGAAACAAGCTATCGACTTGAAACTTGGCACAAGTAGTTGTTATTGATGTAGGTCGGATGGTATTGAAAATGGGTCATATCGGTCCACTTTTACGTATAGCCCCCATATAAACCGACTCTCAGATTTGGTTTGCGGAGCCTCTAAGAGAAGCATATTTCATCCGATCTGAAATTTGGTACATGGTGTTGGTATATGGTCTCTAACAACCATGCAAAAATTGGTCTACATCGGTTCATAATTATATATAGCCCCCATATAAACCGATCCCCAGATTTGCCTTGCGGAGCCTCTAAGAGAAGCAAATTTCATCCGATCCGGCTAAAATTTGGAACATTTGGAACATGGTGTTGGTATATAGTATCTAATAACCACGCAAAAATTGGTCTACATCGGTTCATAATTATATATAGCCTCCATATAAACCGATCCCCAGATTTAGCTTGCGAAGCCTATAAGAGAAGCAAATTTCCTCCGATCCGGTTGAAATTTGGTACGTGGTGTTAGTATATGGTCTCTAACAACCATGCCAGAATTGGTCCATATCTGTCTATAATTATATAGCCCTTATATAAACCGATCCCCAGATTTGACCTCCGGAGCCTCTTGAAGGAGCAAACTTCATCCGATCCGGTTGAAATTTGGTACATTTCGCTTTTGTATGGCCGATAACAACCATGCCAAAATGGGTCCGTATCGATGTCTACATTCCAAAGTGCGCTAAGTCTAAAAAGTGAATTTTACATGAAACAAGAAACAAGTTTTGTTCTCTGAAATTTCTCAAATCCCGTACAAGATAGAAATTCCCATATTTTTGGTCTTAAAATCATATTTTTTATAATTTTTTTTTTAGTATGTACGAACTCAAAATAGTGATAATAGAACATGGCTAAAAATGACTTAGACCATTTTAGACCGAACAAAGCTTTTTGCCCTTTTTGGATTGGAATTTTTTTTAAAACTTTAGACACAGGCTAAGTACAATATTAACCATAACTTTTGATAGAAATGTCCAATAAATTCGAAATTTTGACAGGATGCAATTCACATCAATCCGAATAAAAAACAGCGAACTCCATCAAAACATGCTAAGTCGACTTAGCGTACTCTGGAATGAGGGCATCGATATATAGCCCCCAAATAAACCGATCTCCAATCACAGAAAAATCACGATTGCTACTCGAGCCAAAAATAATTTTATTGCCATAGACAATTTTGTCAAAATTTTACATTTCTATAGAAAATTTTGTCATAATTTTGTCTTTAGGAAATTTTATCAAAATATAATTTCTATACAAAATTTTGTCAAAAATTTATTTCTATAGAAACTTTTGTCAAAATGTTATTTCTATAGAATTTTTTTTTCAGAATTTTATTTCTGTAGACAATTTTGTCAAAATGTTTTTTCTATAGAAAATTTATGAAGCATTTCATAGTTGGAGAGGAATATTTTGCAAAATTTTCCAAAACATCAAGAATTCTACCAATCTATCAAACAGTAAAAAAATCTGCCATTTTTGGTAGACTTGTGTTCATACCCTCATATTTCAATTCTGAATCTATAATTACAGCACAAAAGTTCATATCGGTTCGTAATTATTTCTTCCCTATATATACCGGTCAAAAACTGAATATGTACGTATTTAATCGACCTTTCTTTTGTCTACTATTATATATCCCGTATGAACTAACTTACAATTTAGAAGATGATGTTAAGAAGTTTTAAGATGTCTTGCCATCGACCGCAACCCAAGTAATTTAATTGTGGATGACCGTCTTTAGTAGAAGTTTCTACGCAATCCATGGTGGAGGGTACATAAGATTCGGCCTGGCCGAACTTACGTTTTTTTTTTTTTTTTTTAATAATATTGTGTTTCGATTTTAATTGTAGAGAATTTCAGATGTAAATACATGTACCAGCTATCAATAAGCTTGATGGATTTGAGATGGTACAAACAAATTTGGTCTGCAGGCAACATTCTCTACCGCCCAAACGAATAGGCATGGCCACCCGAAATTTTGACTAGACGCTTCTTAAATGACTTCAACATGATTAAAAGTATAAAAAAATTGTTAGCGATACCGATAAAAATTCGGGGCACGACTAACCTTGTACTTGGACGTTAGAGGGTTAACATGTCATTCGAAGACAAAGACAGCTCTCAATATTAGATATAACTATATTAAATAAACTAAGCATTTAAGTTTATTCGTCTAATTTAATTGTGAAACACCTTCAGAGTCATTCAGTTTTCTCCTTGAGACTCTAAAACTTCAATCAGCTAAGTTAATGTTTCACTTCATCTGATCAGTTACGAGTTTAAGTAGTGTAAATTGTTTTCAATTTATTTAGAATGGATTTTTGAATTGCTGCGGAATTAAAGTGGATAGCAGGTATTTTTCTCGATCAATACAATGATCCTCTTGTCCCCCTGGCCACAAAGAGCATACGCGATCACACATCACAAAGGGCATTATATTTTGATAAATTCATATCACTTAAACGATGGCCTTGAATTTTGCACTTGGTAATGCAGCAATCGCACTGTTTCTTATTCGCTCTCTCTCCTCTCCCTTAGTGCACTGATTAATTATCGTCATCTGTTAAAAGGTATTTTTCCTCTAAACGAGAATCACCAGTCCAAAAAGCACTATAAGAACCACTAGGACAACACAGCCCCAGCCACTATTACTAGAATCAGAATCAGAATAAAAGGATTTAATTTATTTAAACAGAAGTACAAAATGGAATCACCATCGCCTCTGACCACCACTACCCACCTCCTCTGTCACTCACCAAAAAAACATGGATCGTTGGTGTTAACCACAAGGCTAAAATAAAATATGGTCAGTTAGACCGATACGGTGTTTGGTTGGACCGATTCATGCGTTTCATTATTAAATCGATTCCATGAAGGCAGGATTTTTTTTCTGTGCGGACAAAACTTCTTTAATTTCTTAACTCGTCAATCATTTTGGACAGCTTCTTAAGTTCATCATCAGTCTCTGAATAAATGCTACGAAGCAGCAAATGCTTAATAAGTGCAATGCGTTCGTTCTGATATGGTTGTGCCCAATGTTGCATGATTTTATTGAGCAGCCGCTCGTAACCATTGTGATGGTCATATGCATGGGCTTTTAATGAATTCTGGAATACTGGACAAGACAATTTGCAATATCATTGCGACGCACTCATTCGTGTACATATCGCAGTTTATGAAATGAAATAATTACTTTTTTTTCCTCCGTATTATATGGAAAAAGGTGTTGTGAAATAGGAGTGACGGTTTGCAAGGTCACACTGAAGAGTACACAGAAAACAAATAAACTATGTTATGGGGAAAATGAACTATATCGTTCGAAAACTGGACTAAATTATTTTCAAAATTTTGACTTTAGTTAAATTTGCGAAAATTGTCTGACACTTTTGGATTTTCAACTACCATTGACGAAATTCATACTTCTCGAAAAGTAAACATGAACTAAAAATAAAGAAAAAATCTTAAACGCCAAATCATTCTCGTCTTAACCACACTGTAGTTCATTCTTACTATTTTTGAGAAGTATACGAAAAATAATTTAGTTCGTAAAATTTTTGAGACATACTTGGAATAAAGAAAAAATTGTTGGGCTTGGAGAAAATTTTTTAAAAAATTTTAAAAATAAACTAAGCAAAATAAATTGTTTGCAATAATAACACTAGGTCACAAATAACAAAATTTTCTCTGTTATTTGTTTCTAGCATTTGACTTTGACCTACTAAACACGAAAATGAGTTTTAAAAAATTTTCTGTCGATTGGTTTTCGAGATACAAATTTTTGAACTTTTTTTTTAATTTTTGGAGGTACACTTACAATTTTGAGCATATCTTTCGTCTTATTTGACCTATTTGATCCTAGTGCTACTCAAATTAAAGAAGCTTGCCAGCTATACGCAAAAAACCAAAATTGCTGTTAGCATCGTGTTTTTTATTTCATATGAATTTTTATATGTTTTTTTCTGCCACATTTTTACTAAAAAAACGCCGTTTTTAACTTTTTTAAGCCGCCAACATCCAAACTACACCCTCAAAAAAATCGCCTCTCTAACATATGTTCCAAACATATTTTGCAGGAAGCACATATATTATTGGATACTGCCGAAACATTAATATGTTTGTTTTATGTGAACATATTCTATTTTTATAAGCATTTTGAGCCAAAAATATTATATTCTTGGAAGAATTTTCCACAAAGAAGATTGATAATTTCACTTCCACGAAATTTTTTAGTTCTTGGCACCTTTTTCTGTAATACAAATAATGTTGAAGAAATTATTCAATTTTATAATTTTTTTAAATTTTACCTTTCGCCTGTACGGAGAATCGAACCGAGGACCATACAGTTTGTAAGCCAACACACTACCACTGAGCTACGTAGCTGTTATAGTCACCAGAAGACAATTATCGTTATAAGTTACATTTATATAGCATAGTTTGCAGCGCCCACGAGCCCATGCAAACATAACATTATTTAACAGAAACATACATGTGTTGGCAACGTGGAGGGTCGTGGGTTCAATCCCTGCTCCGACCAAACACCAATTGTTTTTTTTAATGTACGCATTTATATTTATACTATATTAAATTTTTATAATGAAACTTCGAAATGTGGGTTATTAAAGATTTACAGTCAGAAACAGTGCTTGATATAAACGAAATGGACTGAGCTTTTGGATAAAATATTATTTTTTTATTGCAAAAATAACAATTTTGTAATAAAAAACTGGTTTTGGTATAAAAGTTTGATATTTTGGAAGGAATTCAAAAACTCTAACAAAGGAAGAACGTGGGGTCGAGTATAAACATACATAAATAATTTTATAATATACACAAATTAAATAATATTTAGACTTAAATTAAATAATATTTAGACTTAAGCGTATAAAATGTTTGGCCTTATCATAATGCAGTTTCCGAAACAACATATAAGCGGTTTCACAGAAATTGCTCTCTTTCGATTCTCTCGCTGTGTTAATTTGATATCTTTCGTCAACCCTCCCGGTTTTTATCTCTATTTCTTTCTCTATACTCTCTCTCTCTCTCTCTCTCTCTCTCTTTCGCTCTCTGAATAAAATATCACAACATATATATGTTTAATCGAAATTTGTAAATTTATATATGTTTACATTCACACATATAATTTTTATGAAACATCCATGCCCCAAACATAATATATTCTAACATATTAACATATGTGTTCCAAACATTTAGTGTTAGTTTGAGAACATTACATGTTTGCACTTAAATATATTGTGTTTAAAAATTGTGCCCGAAACACATTTTGTTTATATCGAAACATATGAAAAACATATTTTTCTAACAGTGTACTTACCCGATTTGAAAATTTTCTGAGAATGAGTTGTAGACGGCTCAATTTTCGTTAATTTGAGTTGCACTAGGATCAAATAGGTCAAATAAGACGAAAGATATGCTCAAAATTGTAAGTGTACCTCCAAAAATTAAAAAAAAAAGTTAAAAAATTTGTATCTCGAAAACCAATCGACAGAAAATTTTTTAAAACTCATTTTCGTGTTTAGTAGGTCAAAATCACTGGGAAAAAGTATGCTAGAACCAATTCACAAAACGACTGTTGGCTAGTGTAATATAAGTTAATTTTAGCACCAGTTTTACAACTAACTCTTTTTTCTCGGTGTATAAATCATGTGTGTTGCATATTGTTGTGGACCTAAAACCTCTTTTATTTCATAATTTTTAGCAAATTGGATGAAATTTACGACCTGCTGCTCTCCAGCAATCAAATCAGACGACAGACCCTTATGGGACCTATATCAAAACATGAACCGATATTGTCCCAATTTTGATAGCTCTTTACAGTTTTAAAATTTTTCTAAACATTTTAAATCGGACGAAAATTGTCCCTTCTATGGGATTATATCAGAACATTGGCCGACACACACCCTATTTTACATTTCAGCCAATCGGATTAAAATTTCTGTTTCTATATCATCGAAAACTCAAATCGGGTTAATTCGGAATGTCGATTGATATACATCATATTTGACTGATCTATATAGAACTACAACAAATTTACGCTCAAAAAACGGCGACCCCACCAGGAAGAAAATATTTCGTTAATATTAGAAAAAATTAACTAGACTGTATTGCATACGCAGATGTCACGCCGATTTCATAAGAATAACATAAGTAAATATTTTTCGAAATTCAGTTTCAAGTAATTTTCATAATCAGTGTGCCTTCTATATCCTCAAAACGTGAAATCGGTGTATATAGAGGCCTACCAAATGGACCAAGAAAAACTAAATCCGATACACTGTTTTGAGTCTAAAATACACGCAGAGAAGAAACAGGATTGTCACAATCATATTCGAAGAGCAAAATAATATGATAGCAGCTATTTTTGCGGCGACCATGTAACATTTTAACCTACAACCATGTTGGCTCAGTGAGCATGGTTCTAAGAAAAATATAATTGTTTGAATGAAAAGATAATGGTCACGATTTAAAATGTTATGGTATTCATTAAAAATGTTTTTCTCCTAATTAAAAGTCCATGATCACAACCTAAAATGTTTTGATCTTTATGAAAAAAACTTTTTTCATCGTCGAAAATAGGACGCCACTTGAGAAAAGAAAACACAAAATTAATTTTATTTGTTTGTTTTTATTTATTTATAAACCAATTCATTGTTTATTTGTTTTTATAATGCCGTTCAAGCAAATATCATATATATTTACACACTCTATTTTATTTCAATTCCAACAATAAGTAATTATTCTATATTTACATCGTGCCCATCAAATGTACAAACGCAGACATCATGTAACTGCAAATAAAAATAAATGATCCATATAGCAAAATGCAGAACAAAAAAGTAAGGAAAGTCTAAAGTCGGGCGGGGCCGACCATATTATACCCTGCACCACTTTGTAGATCTAAATTTTCGATACCATATCACATCCGTCAAATGTGTTGGGGCTATATATAAAGGTTTGTCCCAAATACATACATTTAAATATCACTCGATCTGGACAGAATTTGATAGACTTCTACAAAATCTATAGACTCAAAATTTAAGTCGGCTAATGCACTAGGGTGGAACACAATGTTAGTAAAAAATTATAATACCCTGTTCCACAGTGTGGCGCAGGGTATAAATATGGGAAACATTTAAATCTGGAGCAATTTTACGAAAACTTCGCAAAAGTTTATTTATGATTTATCGCTCGATATATATGCATTAGAAGTTTAGGCAAATTAGAGTCATTTTTACAACTTTTCGACTTAGCAGTGGCGATTTTACAAGGACAATGTTGGTATTTTGACCATTTTTGTCGAAATCAGAAAAACATATATATGGGAGCTATATCTAAATCTGAACCGATTTCAACCAAATTTGGCACGCATAGCTACAATGCTAATTCTACTCCCTGTGCAAAATTTCAACTAAATCGGAGCAAAAAATTGGCCTCTGTGGGCAAATGAGTGTAAATCGGGCGAAAGCTATATATGGCAGCTATATCTAAATCTGAACCGATTTTTTCCAAAATCAATAGGGATCGTCTTTGAGCCGAAACAGGACCCTATACCAAATTTTAGGACAATCGGACTAAAACTGCGAGCTGTACTTTGCCCACAAAAATACATCAACAGACAGACAGACAGACAGACAGACGGGCATCGCTAAATCGACTTAGAATTTAATTCTAAGACGATCGGCGTTACATACAAATGCACAAACTTATTATACCCTGTACCACAGTAGTGGTGAAGGGTATAAAAACAGGTACATTGTTATACCCTTCACCACTACTGTGGTACAGGGTATAACAAGTTTGTGCATTTGTATGTAACGCCAAGAAGGAGTAATCATAGACCAACCTTTTAGTATACGGATCGGCTTAGAATTAAATTCTGAGTCGATTTAGCGATGTCCGTCTGTCTGTCTGTCCGTCTGTCTGTCCGTCTGTCTGTCCGTCTGTCTGTCTGTCTGTTGATGTATTTTTGTGTGCAAAGTAGAGCTCGCAGTTTTAGTCCGATTGTCCTAAAATTTGGTATAGTGTCCTGTTTCGGCTCAAAGACGATCCCTATTGATTTTGGAAAAAATCGGTTCAGATTTAGATATAGCTGCCATATATATTTTTCACCGATCTGGTCATAATTGGCGTGTATATCAACCGACCTTCCTCAAATTACGTACATCCGAATATTTTATGAGTCTCGAAAAACTTGCAAAATATCAGCAAAATCGGTTCAGATTTAGATATAGCTCCCATATATAGCTTTCGCCCGATTTACACTCATTTGCCCACAGAGGCCAATTTTTTGCTCCGATTTAGTTGAAATTTTGCATAGGGAGTAGAATTAGCGTTGTAACTATGCGTGCCAAATTTGCTTGAAATCGGTTCAGATTTGGATATATCTCCCATATAAAGCTTTCGCCCGATTTACACTCATATGACCACAGAGGCCAATTTTTAACTCCGATTTAGTTGAAATTTTGCACAGGGAGTAGAATTAGCATTGTAGCTATGCGTGCCAAATTTGGTTGAAATCGGTTCAGATTTAGATATAGCTCCCATATATATGTTTTTCTGATTTCGACAAAAATGGTCAAAATACCAACATTTTCCTTGTAAAATCGCCACTGCTAAGTCGAAAAGTTGTAAAAATGACTCTAATTTTCCTAAACTTCTAATACATATATATCGAGCGATAAATCATAAATAAACTTTTTCGAAGTTTCCTTAAAATTGCTTCAGATTTAAACGTTTCCCCTATTTTTTTACTAACATTGTGTTCCACCCTAGTGCATTAGCCGACTTAAATTTGGAGTCTATAGATTTTGTAGAAGTCTACCAAATTCTTCCAGATCGAGTGATATTTAAATGTATGTATTTGGGACAAACCTTTATATATAGCCCCCAACACATTTGACGGATGTGATATGGTATCGAAAATTTAGATCTACAAAGTGGTGCAGGGTATAATATAGTCGGCCCCGCCCGACTTTAGACTTTCCTTACTGGTTTCAATTGCACTTTCCTTTTTTGTGTTCACATAAAACCACGTGCCACTTCTGAATAAATAAATTAACACAAAACACAGCAAATCCGTATTCAGCGTCCATACCAAGAAACAATCAACACACGACTAACGCGCAAAATGAAAATCGTGTGTACCTGCTCTATATTTTTATAAAATTCTTTTCGCTGCAAAAAAAGTTAAAAAATTAAATGGCCACGAAAAAAATGTAAATGTCTATACTTAACCTATAAAAATACTATTTTCCCTGTAAAAAAAGTAAAAAAATTGAATGGTCAGGTACATGATTTTCCCGATCATTCAATGGTCTCAAATTCTATCATTTAAATGATAGAACATGTTTGCGGCATTTGAGAACCATTCAAATGCTTATTGCCATCATACATTTTTCTCCACTCGAAAACTATTTTTACAAAGACAAAATACATGGTTTTCGAGGCAATTACATGCTCTAAATAAGCATTAAATGGATGCGGCAACCATGTTCAAACATGGTTCTTCTGTGCGTGTACCAGTATATTTACAATTTCAGGCAAATAGAATAAAAACTAAGGTTTCTAGAAACCCAAAGAGTTAAATCGTGAAATCGGTCTTATAGGGGCTTTATGAGGGCGTTTTCGGCACAACTCTTCATAGTCATAAAATACTTCTAGATTTCAAATTTCGTGCAAATTGGATAAAAACTACGGTTTCTAAAAGCCCATAAAGTAAAATCAGGATACCAAAACATGGACTGATACTCACCATTTTTAGCACGCCTCTTTGTGGTCCTAAAATACTTCTAGATTTCCAATTTCCGGCAAATTGGATAAAAATTACGATTTCTATAAGCCCAAGACCCCAAATAGTGAGGTCGGTTTATAAGGGGACTATATCAAATCCTGAACCCATATAGCCCATCTTCGAACTTGACCTGCCTGCAGACAAAAGACGAGTTTGTGCAAAATTTCAGCACGATTGTTTCATTATTGAAGACTGTAGTGTGATTACAACAGACAGACAGACGGACATGGTTATATAATTTTAGAATTGCTCCCTGATCAAGAATATATACTTTATATAATCGGAAATCGATATTTCGATGAGTTACAAACGGAATGACAACATTCTATGGTGGTGGGTATAAAAACGGCGATCCCACCAGGAAGAAAATTTTTCGTTAATTTTAGAAAAAAATAACTAAACTGTATTGCAAACGCAGATGTCATTTCATAAAAATAAGTAAATATTTTTCGTCATTCAAGAATTTATTACACATAATTATTTTTTTGTTTTGCACTTGTAAAATTGGAAAAATGTCTTTAGTGCCATATTAAGTTCAAGATGGGCATGCACTGAAAAAATAGTAAACCCAGCTGGAAGAAATTTTTTTGGTTAATTTTAGAAAATTTTAACTAAACAGTATTAAAAACAAAAATAAGCAAATATTTGTCGACAAATTCAAGAAATTTTTTTAGAAATAATTATTTTTTCACTTGTTAAAGAAATTTTTTCCCAATTTTTTAGTTCATTTAACTAATTGATGAGTCGAATTTGATGTCTACAAAAAGTTGGCTTATGACAAAAAGTCAAACATGATTTTAAACTTTTGTTAGATCGTACGAACCTGTATGTCATTACATTCAATTCCAGTCTGCAAGTTCCTCATGTGATCATATTGGGTAGTTGTAAATTTCTCAATATAGCCATATAAAGTAAATTCCGTCTTAGGAACAAGAGAAGTGTAAAATATAAAGTCACATTTGATATCACTATGGAATGGAAATAGTACCAAGAGATTTACAAATTTCTATCATTATAAAGTAGAAACACCCTATACATTACCTTACCAAAAGACACGCGAATGGATTGCACACCGATGCCCACTTGAACCTTCTGAAGACAGATGATGATAATCATTGTAAGGGAGTAAAAATGTATTTCTGTTTATTATTTTTTTGGGTTTGATGATCTTTAGACAGTTTTGGGAATGGAACAATACAAAACACTGGCACATTGAAAAGTACTCAAATCATAGCAGTGGCATCTCCACCTCCACCACACCACTCGAAACCATCATCCAGTAGTAGGATCAGCATCATTGATAGGATCAGCAACATGCATTGCGACCTGCCGCGAGCAATAACTTTTGCAAATTTCATTTAAAGCTTAAGTACAAAAATGAATTGTGCACTGATTGCATTCTCTGGATATTGGACATCGAACTTATGGCCATACTCAAAGGGTAGTCCATATGCATACATTTGCACTTCAATAAGTGAATGTGTGTGTGTATGAGAGAGGAGGATACAAATGAATATCCTGAGTCATTTACCATAATGCAATTCAAGTCATCATCGCCATCGCCGTCACCATCCGTGTAGTCTGACTTTCCAACTTGCCATTTGGTTAACGATGCTCATCGCCATCATCTTTGTTGCACCCCCGCCCCCCAACAATGCGTTATTGTGGTTCTCCTCTACCTCTACCAATTCCATTTTCATTGTTCCTTTAAGTACGGGCTGACTAGCATCAAGTTATGATGTGAAGAACTACGTCATACACACTACGTACCTCCTCTGTGTATGCAAACACTGCACATTGGTCAGCAATAAATGGAATATGAGAGTAGCCAGTGATGATAATGTGATCTGAAAACCAAACCAAACTACTTCTACATAAAGACGCATACAGTGGATATAAAAGAACAATTTGTTAGACAGAAAAATATCAACAATATATGGTTAGGTTAGGTTAGGTGGCAGCCCGATGTATCAGGCTCACTTAGACTATTCAGTCCATTGTGATACCACATTGGTGAACATCAACAATATATAAATTGAAACAAAATCAATCAATTAACTTTTTAATCGAAATATAATTTAATCACACAGGAAAAATATATTTTCAATTAAACAATCATGAAATTAACTGATTGAAGTAATTTTTAATTGAAATTTCTTCAATCATGGAAATAATAATATGACCAGCACGAATTGAGCTATTGGTCCAAGGCAAAAATTAATTGATTTAGATAAATTATGTTTTCAGCACAAACTATCACCAACATGTTTTCCATTAAAAAATTAATTCAATTTCAAAAAATTAATCAAATCAATTAATGTTTCAATCAAACAGCACAAAACATATCTTTTGGCTTCAATCATGATACTAATTGATCCAATTAATTTTTAATTGAAATTGATTTATCGCGGATATGATTATATCGATTTAATAATTAATTGATCCAATTAAAAATTTAACTCATTTAATTAAAATATATACGAAGAAAAAAAAATATGAAAAAAATTGTACAATCAAAAACTTTAATAAAAATTTGAAAATATAAGCAATTAAACAATCAATTAGTTCAATTAATCATATATTCAAACAAATTAAAGCACACAGAAAAAATAATTGTTGGCCTTAAACGGGAAACTAATTTGTAATTTAAATTACTTTAATCACAATTAAACCATTAATTTAACCAATTAAAAATTTATTTGAATTATGGACACGACAAAAAATATTACCAATACGTTTTCAATTAAAAGCAAGAAAGGAATGTCTGAAGTCGGGCGGGGCCGACTATATTATATCGTGCACCACTTTGTAGATCCACATTTTCGATACCATATCAAAAGTGTCAAATGTGTTGGGTGCTACTTCTTTACAACACGTTTTTATACCCTCCACCATAGGATGGGGGTATATTAACTTTGTCATTCCGTTTGTAACACATCGAAATATTGCTCTAAGACCCCATAAAGTATATATATTCTGGGTCGTGGTGAAATTCTGAGTTGATCTGAGCATGTCCGTCCGTCCGTCTGTTGAAATCACGCTAACTTCCGAACGAAACAAGCTATCGACTTGAAACTTGGCACAAGTAGTTGTTATTGATGTAGGTCGGATGGTGTTGAAAATGGGCCATATCAGTCCACTTTTACGTATAGCCCCCATATAAACGGACCCCCAAATTTGGCTTGCGATAGCTCTAAGAGAAGCAAATTTCATCCGCTCCGGCTGAAATTTGGTACATGGTGTTAGTATATGGTCTCTAACAACCATGCAAAAATTGGTCCATATCGGTCCATAACTACATATAGCCTCCATATAAACCGATCCCCCGATTTGACTTGCAGAGCCTCTAAGAGAACCAAATTTCATCCGATCTGGCTGAAATTTGGTACATGATGTTAGTATATGGTCGCTAACAACCATGCAAACATTGGTCCATATCGGTCCATAATTACATATAGCCCCCATATAAACCGATCCCCCGATTTGGCTTGCGGAGCCTCTAAGAGAACCAAATTTCATCCGATCCGGCTGAAATTTGGTACATGGTGTTAGTATATGTTCTCTAATGACCATGCAAAAATTGGTTCACATCGGCCCATAATTATATATAGCCCCCATATAAACCGATCCCCAGATTTGAACTCCGGAGCCTCTAAGAGGAGCAAAAGTCATCCGATCCGATTGAAATTTGGTCCGTGGTGTTAGTATATTGTCTCTAACAACCATGCCAAAATTGGTTCATATCGGTCCATAATTATATATATAGCCCCCATATAAGCCGATCCCCAGATTTGACCTGCGGAGCCTCTTAGAGGAGCAAAATTCATCCGATCCGGTTGAAATTGGGTACGCGGTGTTAGTATATGGTATCTAACAACCATGCAAGAATTGGTCCATATCGGTCCATAATTATATATAGCCCCCATATAAATCGATCCCCAGATTTGTCCTCCGGAGCCTCTTGGAGGAGCAAAATTCATCCGATCCGTTTGAAATTTGGAATGTGGTGTTAGAATGTGGTCTCCAACAAACACGCACGAATTGGTCCATATCGGTCCATAATTATATATAGCCCCCATATAAACCGTTCCCCAGATTTGATCTCCGGAGCCTCTTAGAGGAGCAAAATTCATCCGATCCGCTTAAAATTTGCAACGTGGTGTTAGTATAAGACCGCTAATAACCATGCCAAAATTGGTCCATATCGGTCTATAGTTATATATAGGCGATCCCCAATCACACAAAAATTGGTCCTTATCGGTTCATAATCATGGTTGCCACTCGAGCCAAAAATAATCTACCAAAATTTTATTTTTATAGAAAACATTGTCAAAATGTTATTTCTATAGAAAATTTTGTCAAGATTTTATTTCTATAGAAAATTTTGTCAAAATTTTATTTCTATAGAACATTTTGTCAAAATTTTATTTCTATAGAAAATTTTGTCAAAATTTTATTTCTATAGAAAATTTTTTTCAAATTTTATTTCTATAGAAATTTTTTTTTTCAAATTTTACTTCTATAGAAAATGTTGTCAAAATTTTATTTCTATAGAAACTTTAAACTTAATTATATACGTATTTAATCGGCATTTTTATACCCACCACCATAGAATGGTGACGGGGTATAATAAGTTTGTCATTCCGTTTGTAACGCATCGAAATATCGATTTCCGACTATATAAAGTATATATATTCTTGAACAGGGAGAAATTCTAAGACGATATAAGCATGTCCGTCTGTCTGTCTGTCTGGCTGTCTGTTGTAATCACGCTACAGCATTCAATAATGAAGCTATCGTCCTGAAATTTGGCACAGAATCGTCTTTTGTCTGCGCGCAGGTCAAGTTCGAAGATGGGCTATATCGGGCCATGTTTTGGTATAGCCCCCATATAAACCGACCTCCCGATTTGGGGTCTTTCGCTTATAGAAACCGTAGTTTTCATCCAATTTGCGCGAAATTGAAAATCTAGAGTTATTTTGGGACCTTGAAGAGATGTGCCAAAAATGGTGAGTGTCGGTCCATGTTTTGGTATAGCCCCCATATAAACCGACCTCCCGATTTGGGGTCTTTCGCTTATAGAAACCGTAGTTTTCATCCAATTTGCGCGAAATTGAAAATCTAGAGGTATTTTGGGACCTTGAAGAGGTGTGCCAAAAATGGTGAGTGTCGGTCCATGGTTTGGTATAGCCCCCATATAAACCGACCTCCCGATTTGGGGTCTTTCGCTTATAGAAACCGTAGTTTTCATCCAATTTGCGCGAAATTGAAAATCTAGAGATATTTTGGGACCTTGAAGAGGTGTGCCAAAAATGGTGAGTGTCGGTCCATGTTTTGGTGTAGCCCCCATATAAACCGACCTCCCGATTTTACTTCTTGGGCTTATAGAAACCGTAGTTTTTATCCAATTTGCCTGAAATTGGAAATCTAGAGGTATTTTTGGGCCATAAAGAGGTGTGCCGAAAACGGTTAGTATCGGTCGGTATTTTAGTATAGCCCCCATAAGAACGATTTCCCGATTTAACTCCTTAGGTTTCTAGAAACCGTAGTTTTTATCCGATTTGCCTGACATTGTAAATATTCTCGTATTTAAGGCTCACAAAAACGTGTATCGGATTAAGTTTTTATCGGTCCATTTGGTAATGCCTCCATATAGACCAATTTCACTTCTTGTGAGTATAGAAGGCGCACTGATCATGAAAATTGCTTGAAACTCAATGTAAAATTTCCAGATTTTATTTTTCGGGTGAAAATCTACAGATTTAAAATTTCAAATCAAGACGTTATATTATAATTTTCTTGCACACTTACAAGAGATGTTAATGATTCCTCTAAAACTCAAACAAAAATGGTTCTTATAAATCCAGAATCTGATATAGTCCTCATAGGTGAAATCCTTAAATGTATCTTCGGGAAGTGTCCTCAAGTCCTCAAGCCCTCCTGAAATTTCAAAGGAAATCCTAATATTTGGTTCATGGTGGTGGGTATTTAAGATTCGGCCCGGCCGAACTTACTGCTGTATATACTTGTTTAGTTTAATATATACCACGTATGGACTATGTGGTATATATTACGATGTTAGGAAGTTTTAAGATACCTTGTCATCGGCAAGTGTTACCGCAACCCAAGTAATTCGATTGTGGATGACAGTCTTCAGTAGAAGTTTCTACGCAATCCATGGTGGAGGGTACATAAGCTTCGGCCTGGCCGAACTTACGGCCGTATATACTTGTTTCATATTTTAATGGGTAATTAATTTTTTTTTGTGTTTCAAATAGGTTGAGAACATATTAAGAATTAATAAAATGGTACAAAATATTGAAACTTAGCCGAAAAAATGCTAATCCTTTGTAGAAAAATTTCGAATTTTTGAAAATATTTGATCACAAAAGTTCCAGACAAGCGTTATAATGCATTAAAAATCATAAAAAAAAATTAAAAATTATTTATTTGTCAAAATATCACAAAATTTCTTAATTCACATCGAAAACACTGAATTCGCTTCACACCTTAAGAAGTGATGCAAATTCAATGCAGCGGCTGTTGATATGGTGGACATCTGTCCTATGACAAGCCTGGGGTAAAGTACTTTCCTCCTAGGACATGCGTATGTAAATCCGGAGCGATACTAAATAATAAGTGCTTATTTCTTTTTAAGTAGACTTACCTTGAAGATTACCGACTAATGAGAATTTTTTACTCGGTTATAATACCCTGTTCCGCAGCATGGCGCAGGGTACAAATATACCATTAACAAGTATATACAGCAGTAAGGTTCGGTCGTGCCGAATCTTAAATATCCACCACCATGAATCAAATATTAGGGTTTCCTTAGAAATTTCTGGGGGGTTAGAGGACAGATCAAGCCGAGCAGTTCAACCAGTACACTTCCCGAAGATAAATTTAAAGATTTTAACTATGAAGATTATATCAGCTTCTGGATTTATAAGAAGCATTTTTGTTTGAGTTTTAGAAGAATCATTAATATCTCTAAAAACTACTGTTTCTAGAAAGAAGTTAAATCGGGAGATCGTTCTTATGAGGGCTATACTAAAATATGGACCGATACTCACCGTTTTCGGTACACTTCTTTATGGCCCGAAAATACCTGTAGATTTCCAATTTCAGGCAAATTGGATAAAAACTTCGGATTCTAGAAGCCCAATAAATAAAATCGGGAAATCGGTCTATATGGGGGCTATACCAAAACATGGACCGATACTCACCATTTTCGGCACACCTCTTTATGGTCCTAAAATACCTCTAAATTTCCAATTTCAGGCAAATTGGATAAAAACTACGGTTTCTATAAGCCCAATACCCCAAATCGGGAGGTCAGTTTATATGGGGACTATATCAAAACCTGGATCAATATAGGTTAAAGTGGCAGCCCGATTAAGATTCAGGCTCACTTAGACTATTCAGTCCATTGTGATAGAATATAGCACATCTTCGAACTTAACCTGCCTGCAGACAAAAGACGACTTTGTGAAAAATTTCAGCACGATTGATTCATTATTGAAGACTGTAGCGTGATTACAACAGACAGACAGACACACGGACATGGTTATATCGTCTTAGGATTTCTCCCTGATCAAGAATATATTTACTTTATATAGTCGGAAATGGATATTTCGATGTGTTACAAACGGAATGACAAACTTATTATACCCCCGTCACCATTCTATGGTGGTGCGTATAAAAATCAATTCAAACACATAAGGAAAGTAGAAAGTCGGGCGGTGCCGACTATATCATACCCTAAACCACCCTTACAGAATTAGTAATCATAAGAATTTGTGGGGTAACATATAGGTCTGGGAGATAAACCGCAGTTGCATATTTAAGAAAATTAAGGGGTACATGTTTATGGGTGCTTTGTCTCAATCTGACTATAGCTCATAGTCAATGTTGCCACTGAAAATGTTCGGTTACCCTACAAGGACAAAAAAAAGTTCCCTACATTCCCATACATTCCCAAACAATTTTCCCTACTATATTTTTCGTTAAATTTAAAAAATTTTACAAAACAAAAATGGTTTTAAGTACTTTATTATCTTAGAACATGCATATATAACGTATATAACTTAGAATATAAATTTGTATTACCACCACGGTTACCACAGTTGGTAGAATTCTACCCAAATTAGTAATCTTTTTTGTTAAAACTCTATAAAAATAAAATTTTGGAAAAAGTTTCTATAAACAAATTTTTGTGATAAATTTTTCTAAAGAAATAAAATTTTGACAATAAATTCTATAGAAATAAAATATTGAGAAAAAATTCCACAGAGATAAAATTTTGAGAAAATTTTTTATAGAAATAATATTTTGAAAAAAATTTCTATAGAAATACAATTTTGACAAAATGTTCCATAGAAATAAAATGTTGACAAAATTCTCTACTGGAATAAAGTTTACCACACATTGTTAAAGATCAAGCCTTGCCGGCTTCCAATTTCCTCCTCTAGAGCCACCAAAATGTAAAAATTATTACAAATTGTGTTGAGTGAAAATGTCCTACATTGTGGCCCTACGTCCCTAGAAGACGCTAAATATTAGAAAAACCCTACATATAGGGAATTTCCCCTAATTCTAGCAACACTGGCTGTGTTGATATTGCGCCTACGGAGTTAGTATGCCACTAATAGTGAGCCCATTATTAACAAAGAGAAACTCGTTAAATTAGTGTGGGTAATAAATACATATTTGTAAAAATCGAGCAATATTCTTATGTAAGAGGTACAAGTACGTATTAGTACGATCGGCTAGTACATACAAATTTGAAATTTGAGTAACATTGGTTAATAAATAAGAGTACTATGGCCAAATTTGGGAAAATGGAGCGATGCATATATATGGAAGCTATATCTACATCTGAACCAATTTGCATAATATTTTGCGGGTTTGATTAATACCACAAAAGGTTACCTTGTGCAAGATTTGAGTAAGATCGCTTAAGAAATGAGGCCTGTATGGTCAAACATAAGGTTATTAGGGGCGAATTTTTCAAAATCGGGTGATACATATATGGAAGCTATATCTACATCTGAACCGATTTCGATGAAATTTTGCACGTATAGTTAGTACTATAGAGGACTGGATCTAGCCAACATTTAGTAAGATCGGTTAATAAATAAGGGTTCTATGGCCAAATTTGTGAAAATCGGGCTATACATATATATGGGAGCTATATCTAAATCTGAACCGATTTCGATGATTTTTTGCACATATAGTTAGTGCTATAGAAGATTATATTTAGCCAACATTGAGTAAGATCGGTTGATAAATAAAGGTTTTGTGGCCAAATTTGGGCAAATCGGGCGATACATATATATGAGAGCTATATCTAAATCTGAACCGATTTGGATGAAATTTTGCAGACTTGAAGGGTGATGGAAAAGATTACCTTTTGCCAAATTTGGTGACGATCCGTTTGCAAAAACGCGCAGCGTTACCCCATTTGTCGAAATCGGGCGATACATATATATGGGAGCTATATCTAAATTTGATCCGATTTCTTCCAAATTCAATAGCGTTCGTCCTTGTGCCCAAAAAACTCCCTATACCATATTTCATTAAAATCGGTTAATAATTGCGACCGGAATCCTGTGAACAACAAATACATGGACAGACGGACGGACGGACACCAAGCGCTAGATCGACTCAGGAGGTGATTATGAGTCGATCGGTATATATTTTATGGGGTCTAAAATCAATATTTCTAGTAGGCACATTTTTTGGCCGATCAAACTTATTATACCCTGACCACTATGTGGTTTAGGGTATAAAAACTAATATTTAATCGAAAATATACTATTTATTTTTTTTTATTTTCGAAAATATACTAAAAATAATACTTATATTTTATTGATTTATTCATTTCATATGCGCACAACAAATTATCAGTAAAAACTTTAAAATTTAATAATTTAGTAATTAACATAACATTTAAACAATCACAAAATTTTAAAATCAAAGATAAGTCAACCTAAAACAATATTCAATTAAATTTTGTTGGCTTTATTCATTAAATTAATTGATTGTACCAATTAATTTTTAATTGCCTAAGTCACTGAGATGATAATGACTGAGGCAATTAAACTATCAACTGATCCAATTGAAATTATCATAGTTGATTTAATTGTTTTTATGTGATTGAATTTTGTATCGATTTTGTGATTGAATTTTGTATCGATGAAGTTAATTGAACCAATAAATTTTATAATTGAATATTTCTTGGAATTAAGTTAATGTTTTTAATTGAACATAATTGATGGTAAATTATATACCATTATTTTTTTTATTTTTGTAAAATTTTGGAGGAATTTTTTATTAGTTTTTTTTTTTAATTCATTTACTTTTAATATGATAATACAGACTTGAAATTGCTAAAGTAAGAAAGATATCAGACTCAAGCACTCAAATGATGAGACTAAATTAAAAAGTAATTAAGAGTGGGTAAAACTTACCACCACCACAGTAGTTGTAAAGGTTAATATCGCTTGGTATTTTGATGTTGGAAGCCACTGTGCCACATTGGAGGTGGTCATATTGTTAGCAATTTTGCATCTTCACCGACAACTCGTTGAGTGACCACAACATTCAATTGCTAAAGTAATGGCCCTCATTGCATCCAGGATCCTTGTGTACATACATCACTTAACTCCACTTGCCTCTCACTTGGAAATGCTCCTCATTGTCAGTACCATCAGTGAGTGTATCACTGTGGCATATGTATAAGGTGTACAACCTTATAAATATCCCAAAGAATACGTGTATCTCTTGGCAAATGGATTTTGGGAATATCCGCATCAGTACAGGAGGTTTTTATTTTCTTCATCATTGGACTGAGTAATAAAAAATGAAATGCCATTTATTATGGTATTAATAAGTGCGACGTTCATTTAGATTCACTTGCATATCCATGAGCTGTGAATCAGCAACCAACTTCTTCACGGATATATGGGCAATCCTATGGAGTATTGGGGTCCCAATGATCAAGAAACCTACATTGCAGGCCTAAGTTGTTGCAACTGTTGGAAAAAAAAGAGGCTAAAAAAGCGAAGTACGTACGTACGATGAAAAGAACAAAAATATTTCAACCATCATTGCTGGCAACTGACAACGTCAGAATACAGGCGAGTATGCTGAAAATAATGAAACGAATATGATGGGAAATGTGTGCAGATTCCCAAATGTCCATTTTAACGAGGAATGAAGAAATCAGTTAAGTGAAAAGTTTACTTAACTTTATAGTAATTGGAAATCTGAGAGGTGGAAATTGTGTCTATGGCCAAAAGATTCGACTTTTGTTTTCTCTCTACTCTCGGAAAAAAATTACAAAAGATTTTGAACTTCCCCTAAGGGTTTTGGTATTAAATCCAAGCTAAATAAGCTATTGAGTTTTATATTTAAGTTCTATTAAATTAAAATTAGGATACCGATATCATTTATTTTCGTTCTCGTTGTGAAATAGATTCAAAGAAGATGTTGTGACGTACAAATAAATGTCAATTTAAAAATCGACATTATAACAGATATTTCAAAGTAAAAATGTTTTCTTTATTAAAAAAAATAATAGATAAATAACATAAAATAAAATAAACCAAAGATTCAAAATCCTCAAAGAAAGTCGTAGCCAATGTTTGAAAATTTTTTTCCCCAAACCACATAGTGGTTAGGGTATAATAAATTTGATCTGTCAAAAAAAGTGCCTACCAGAAATATTAATTTTAGTACCCATAAAATATATACCGATCGACTCAGAATCAACTCCTGAGTCGATCTAGCGCTTGGTGTCCGTCCGTCTGTCCGTCTCTCAATGTATTTGTTGTTCGCAGGATTCCGTTCGCAATTATTAACCGATTTTAATGAAATATGGTATAGGGAGTTTTTTTGGGCACAAGGACGAACGCTATTGAATTTGGAAGAAATCGGATCGAATTTAGATATAGCTCCCATATATATGTATCGCCCGATTTCGACAAATGGCGTTATGTTGCATTTTTTACTAACCGATTATAGTCAAATTTGGCACAAAGTAATCTTTTTCATAACCCATTATGTATGCAAAATTTCATCGAAATAGGTTCAGATTTAGATATAGCTCCCATATATATGTATCGCCCGATTTTCAAAATTTTGCCCTAATAACCCTGTTTATTACCCAAATAGGCTTATTTATTACCCGATCTTACTAAAATTTAGCACAAGATAACCTGCCAAATATTATCAAAATCGGTTCAGATTTAAATATAGCTCCCACATATATGTATTACACGATTTTGAAAATTTTGCCCCTAATAACCATATTTTTGACCATGGAGGCCTCATTTATTATCAGATCTTACTCAAATTTAGCACAAGGTAACCTTGTGAGGTATCAATCAAACTTGTCAAATATTATCCAAATTGGTTCAGATATAGATATAGGTCCCATATATATGCATCGCTCGATTTTCCCAAAGTTTGCCATAATACTCTTATTTATTAACCAATGTTGCTCAAATTTCAAATTTTGATGTACTAACCGATTGTATTTAGACTTGCATGTATCTCTTTCACAATAATATTGCCCGATTTTTACAAATTTGGATTTATTACCCAAACTAACTGAGCGATTTCCTCTTTTTTATTTTTTTAATAATGGAAGCAATATTAGTGGCATACAAACTCTGTAGGTTCAAAATCAACTATAGCTTCTAATATCAGACATTTCTGTTCAGAAACTCCCATAACTATGTACCCCTTAATGTTCTTACATATGGAAATGCGGGTTATCTCCCAATCCTATACCACTCATACCCCACAAACAATGTTTACTAATTCAGTAGAGGTCGTTTAGGGTATGATATAGTCGGCCCCGCCCGACTTTCTACTTGACTCACTTGTTTTTATCATTAAGCTGAAATGTGCTGTAATTATTTTTTCGAATTTTGAAATGTCAACGGTATGTTTATCAGCGATCAACACGAGAAGATTTAGTGACTGTCTAATGAGTGTGACCCTATTAGGTTGGATAATCTTTCATATTAGGTCAATATTTATACACTGTATTATAATTTAATGCACATGTTTGCAGAAAGAAACGAGATAGACATATGGTATCTTTAGCAATATTTCTCAAGACCGGCTCCTGAGTCCATCTAGCAATATCCGTCTGTCCCTCTCACAGTGGTTCCAAATTGTTTTTTTTTTTTTTTTTTGGAAATACTTCTGCATCTTTTGAATGGATAATGATATCAACATAATTTTTTTCTTTGTGTGAAAGTTTACAAGTTTGTGGGTCTGTAACCCGTGGACCCAGACTGGCCTACACAGAAACAACTATCACCAAAATTAATTGAATTTGAAAACTTTTTAACTTAATAAATTATTTAATACAACTAACTTTTTAATCAAACTAGAAACAATTAAGTCAATGATTTAAATTTTTTATTAAAAATTTAATTGATACAATTAACTTTTCAATAAAACGTTGAAGATGAAAAATTTGTTAATTTTCAATTATTTCATTTTATTCATTTTTATTTGAAACAATAAATTTTTTAATCAACCTAACACACTAACGGCCATTTTCTTGTAGCTCCGTTTGGCAGTAAATTGCAAATATCTTCTCTTCAGTTAACTTTTACTGAAAAACTTTCGTCAGTTAAGTTCCTAATTGGCATATGGAATATATAGGCAAGATGACAATTTCGTCTATAATATGGTTTAAAAGTTGGTTAGCTAACGGAACACTAACTGAGTTTTAAGAAAATGTAAGTCAATTAAGAAAGTGATTAAAAATTGCTACATTTTTAATTACAAGTGTAATTTTGAAAACAAAGTATATTAAGTTTTTAATTGAATAAATTTAAAAATTAATTGAAATTTTCTAATTGAGTCAATCAAATATTTTTTATGCCCAATTAAAACCGTGATTGATACTATTAATTTCGTAATTTAATAAAACCAAAATTCTGTATATAGGCATTGAAAGTTGGTCACTTTTAGCTGCCAAATCTGCAATTATGAACTGATTTGCTGGATAGAACTTGCAAACTGTTATAAAGAAGATCACGTGTGCGAGTATCTCCAACAGTTCGCGAGAAAGTGGGATTGGCTAGAAAGACCGTTGTTAGGCGGAGCGCCAAAAAATTTGCACTAAACCTTACTCTGGTAAAAAAGTGAATTTATGTAAATGTCCGCTTATATTGGAGCAATACATAAATCTGAACCTATTTCAACCAAATTTGGCACACTTGTCGATACTCTTCGTGCAAAATTTTAAGCACTTCAAAGTAAAACCCAGGCTTTTGGGGCCATAGAGCGCATATCGGGTGAAAGATATATATGGGATCCTAAGTGCAAAATTTCATTGAAATCGTTTCATATTTAGATATACGAGCTCCATTTTATATTTCGCCCGATGTACACTCATATGACCACGTGAAATCTTACGCAAAAAGTAGAACTAGCATTGCTCTACTATGCATGACAAATTTAATCTGTAAAGAGGTACAGGGTATAATATAGTAGGCCCAGCCCGACTTTAGTCTTTCCTTACTAGTTTTGTTTTCGTACAGACAGAAGCACGTAACTATATCGCCTCAGAATCTCCCAAACCAATATTTCCATGGCAATGTTCGCTTCCCTCCTCAAAGCCTCCTCAAACATAATTTCATTTTGGCACAGTGGGAGCTCTGTAGCCAAAGACAGCGTACATGTACTTGAGGCAGTTGCATTTGTTTATCCATCGTCTGTGAATTTGCTACTGCCAACGACGGTTTACACTAAATACACAAATCCCTTATGAACAATGTTTTGAGTTACTTTTGTTCGATTTTTTCGATTTTATTATTGCTGTTGTATTTGACAAATAACAAAAAATCATTATCATGCAAAATTTTTTAAACACGAAACAAAAAGAGACACATTTCTTACCACCAAGTCGCTGCTGCCGCCATGTACACACATCAGGTAAAAGTTTTTTTCTTATGCTCAGATGTGCAAATTTGTGAATTATGGGGTGCCTAGTAATGTATATTCGGGTTCGATTCCTGCTTCGACCGAACACCAAAAAGTTTTTCAGCGGTGGATTATCCCACCTCAGTAATGCTGGTGACATTTCTGAGGGTTTCAAAGCTTCTCTAAGTGGTTTCACTGCAATGTGGAAAGCCGTTCGGACTCGGCTATAAAAAGGAGGTCCCTTGTCATTGAGTTTAACATGGAATCGGGCAGCTCTCAGTGATAAGAGAGAAGTTCACCATTTTAAATGCCTTTAAAACTTATCGTGTTTTGTACTTAATTTCATTTTTAAGGCCGTTAAAAAAATGTGTGTCCATAATGCCAAAATGATAAACAAAACACTTGTCCACACATACATAAAATTCTCCTCTCAAGGCGAAAATACATACTGTTTTTTTTTTTTTTTTTTAAATCTCTATTCTCTTGGTTCCGAATTGCTATTCTCTTTACTCCGAATACTCATTCTAATATTCAAATTAAATAATATTTCGACTTAAGCATATCAAATGTTTGGCCTTATCATAAAGCAGTTTTCCGAAAGAACATACAACCGTTTCACAGAAATTGTAAACATATATATGTTTACTCGAAATTTGTAAATTTATATATGTTTACATTCACACATATTATTTTTATGAAACATTCATGCCCCAAACATAATATATTTTGACATATGTGTCCCAAACATTTAGTGTTAGTTTATGAACATTACATGTTGGCACTTAAATATATTGTGTTTAAAAATTGTGCCCGAAACCAATTTTGTTTATATCGGAACATATGAAAAACATATTTTTCTAACAGTGTGGAGATGGGTTTATATGGGGGCTCCATCCACGGTTGTCGCAGTTGATAATTTTTGGTAAATTTGGTGGTAAATTTTTTACTATTTGGTAGATTGGTAGAATTTTTGATTTTTTTTTGGAGGAGGTACATTAATTTTCTATATAAATAAAATTTTGACAAAATATTTATTCTATAGAAAATTTTGTCAAAATTTTTATTCTATAGAAAATTTGGTCAAAATTTTATTTCTATAGAACATTTTATTTTTATAGAAAATTTTATCAAAATTTTTATTCTATAGAAAATTTTGTCAAAATTTTAATTCTATAGAAAATTTGGTCAAAATTTTAATTCTATAGAAAATTTTGTCAAAATTTTATTTCTATAGAAAATATTGTCAAAATTTTAATTCTATAGACATTTTTTGAAAAATTGTATTTCTATCGAAAATTTTGTCAAAATTTTATTTCTATAGAAAATTTTGTCAAAATTTTATTTATATAGAAAATTTTGTCAAAATTTTATTTCTATAGAAAATTTTGTCAAAATTTTATTTCTATAGAAAATTCGTCAAAATTTTATTTTTATAGAAAATTTTGTCAAAATTTTTATTCTATAGAAAATATTGTCAAAATTTTATTTCTATAGAAAATTTTGTCAAAATGTATTTCTGTCGAAAATTTTGTCAAAATTTTATTTCTATAGAAAATTTTGTCAAAATTTTATTTATATAGAAAATTTTGTCAAAATTTTATTTCTATAGAAAATTTTGTCAAAATTTTATTTCTATAGAAAATTCGTCAAAATTTTATTTTTATAGAAAATTTTGTCAAAATTTTTATTCTATAGAAAATATTGTCAAAATTTTAATTCTATAGAAAATTTTGTCAAAATTTTAATTCTATAGAAAATTTGGTCAAAATTTTAATTCCATAGAAAATTTTGTTAAAATTTTAATTGTATAGAAAATTTTGTCAAAATTTTATTTTTATAGAAAATATTGTCAAAATTGTAATTCTATAGACATTTTTTGAAAAATTGTATTTCTATCGAAAATTTTGTCAAAATTTTATTTCTATAGAAAATTTTGTCAACATTTTATTTCTATAGAAAATTTTGTCAAAATTTTATTTCTATAGAAAATTTTTTCAAAATTTTATTTCTATAGAAAATTTTATATTTATAGAAAATTTTGTCAAAATTTTATTTCTATAGAAAATTTTGTCAAAATTTTATTTCTATAGAAAATTTCGTCAAAATTTTATTTCTATAGAAAATTTTGTCAAAATTTTTATTCTATAGAAAATATTGTCAAAATTTTAATTCTATAGAAAATTTTGTCAAAATTTTAATTGTATAGAAAATTTTGTCAAAATTTTAATTTTATAGACATTTTTTGAAAAATTGTATTTCTATAGAAAATTTTATCAAAATTTTATTTCTATAGAAAATTTTGTCAAAATTTTATTTCTATAGAAAATTTTGTCAAAATTTTTATTCTATAGAAAATTTTGTCAAAATTTTATTTCTATAGAATATTTTATTTTTATAGAAAATTTTGTCAAAATTTTATTTCTATAAAAAAAATCTGTCAAAATTTTATTTCTACACCCAGAAAAAAGTGACCCCTTTTTTAAGTTAAAATGAACTCATTGTGAAGAAAGTTGAACTTCGTATAGCGCCAATGACATTTTTATTTGTTTGAACGATGTGATTTTCGTAGAAATTAGGTAGAATGCATTCCATATATTAGTTAACATTTTCTTATATTTATGTACCACTATACTACAGGATGAAAAGAGTTTAACTGAATTGAATTCATATATGGAATGATTTTATTGAACTTTTTTCATTCATTTAGACAAATCTTACATATTTTTGGTAAACCGTTTACTTCAAAATTAGAACTGCTTACCTTCGTTTTTAAATACAATTTATTTATTTACATAAGCATTTTTTTCTTCTATAAAATACATGTTTTATTAATATATTAAATAGACTTATTTAAAATCAACAGCATCGACTGGCCTTGAAATATTAGTTTATTATTCCACTATTTCCAATTTCCATGTAATGTTATCAACTGTAAACCGCATTTTTCTTCTTCTTGAATCTTTCACTTTTAATAAGTTGCTGCGTAACGATTTTGTCCTCCTTTTACAATTTCAATACCTACAAATATAAAAAATCATAAACCAATTTTTCCCAAAAGGATAGCGTCACTGAATGTTACCTGTTAATTGAAGATTCCACAATGAAGACGAATGAAGGGGTTGTTATTCTGCTTTCTTTCTTCATACACCGTCACGAACATAATTTTTTCTCACTAATTTAAAATAACAAATATTTTATATATTTTATTTGTTATTTATTATATTATTTTACTAAATTATTTTTCAACAATCTCTCCGTATATCATAACAACACGATTCCAACTAAAAAACAACCCACGCGCAAACATATCGTTTAGAAGGCACTTTTTTCTGGGTGTATAGAAAATTTTTATAGAAAATTAATGTACCTCCTCCAAAAAAAATCAAAAATTCTACCAATCTACCAAATAGTAAAAAATTTACCAACAAATTTACCAAAAATTATCAACTGCGACAACCGTGGATGGAGCCCCCATATAAACCCATCTCCAGATATCACATCTTAAACACCATGGAAAAATCTTATAAAATGTAATTTCTGATATATTGTCACATAATAATATTTAGCTCGTGTGCCCAAGGTGTCACATCTTGGTCAACAAGAATTAAAAGAATTCAATAAGAAAATAATTTTGTTGATCTTGCAGTTTTTGTTTCTTTTTGGGATTTCTCACAAGTCCTCAATACATTTTATGCTAAAAACTCTATTTTTTGCATTTCAATATTCTGCATTAAAGCTTTTGTCATCGTCATTGTCGCCCCCTTGAAACCCCCTAAGTCCGTATCGTTCACTTAGTTCCTAACTCACTCACTTGGTCAGTCAGGCGAAGAAACGTAGCCACAAAGAAAAATAAAAGCAAAAGTAAGCGTTTGCACTTCAGTTCAGTTCGTTTCGTTCAATTCGGTTGATTTCAGTTGCTCGAAGAATTCATTTTAAATAAATGTTGTACTTAATGACTGCAATGAAATATACTTTATAAACCGATAAACTTAAAGTATCTTCTTTGCCCGGTTTTGATCCTTTTGGAGGAGGAGGACAAGGCACTTGTACCTGAACGTTGTTTTGGACAGACTTTTCAATTCTCACCCTGGTGCCGTTTCAATCTCGATATGCCTGCATTACAAAAACAAAACAAAAATGAAACGGACTAACTCACTAACTGACTGACTGGATGGAGTTTGCGTGAAATACCTCAACGCCAATGAGGACCAATGCAAATGCAGTACAAAACGACGTTAAGGTTCAGTTGTTCAATTTTTTTTATATTTGCCAAACTCAATAAAAGTTATGTCTCACATTTATGGTCCAGGTTGGCTTGGCTCTAAAGGGACGGGATGAGATGTGATGGTGGCCCGTTAATGAGTTGCCTTCATTTGGGTTTTCATTATTTGTGAGTTGCATAAAATTTCATATGTGAAGATTGTTTTGTCCATTATTTAATTTTTCTTTTTCCCCTCGTCTTCCTGATTCCCTTCCCCTTCAACTCTTTGACTTTTTGAAGTTTTCTGTTCTTTTCAGCATCAACTTCAACTTAGTTTTGAATGCGATTACAATTTTTTATTGTTTGTGAGTCATTTCAGTTGTTTGTCTTGGTTTGTTTTTTTCCTGGTATGGTACCTTTTATCCCTTGGCCAAGTTTAGATATCCTGTACATTTGGCTTGCTATAAAATCTTGAGTTTTATAGCCTTCTGATTTGATTATAAATTATTTCATGACCAATATCAATATGTGCATAGTTTCAATATAGCCGAAGAGTTTTTTGTTTCTTAAGAAAGCTGGTGGCCTTCAACCATATCAAAGGATTTACATACGACAATGTAAATAAACTTCGATTCTTGGGTAGAGAATATTTAATTTTTTTTATTGATAATTAGGGCTTTACAAATATGGAACTTTGCACTTTTTTACCCGCTGCTATAGGTTTAAATGTAGGTATGATTGTAAACTTCATCATGACACTTGTAACGCATAGAAATCTTGATGTTTGGAGAAAAAATATTCTTTTGGGATTTAATCAAACAATTAGTTAATATACAGTGAAACCTCCGAAAGCTGGACATCCACGGTCGCCTAAATTTTGTCCAGCTTTGAGAGGTTAATTTGAATGTGTTAATATAGCAAACGTCGCCAGACAACTGTCCATGTTTGGTAGGTGTCCAGTTTTCAGAGTGCCCACGTTTGAAAGGTTTCACTGTAATTAATTTTTAATTGAAATCGGTTCAATCACGTATTTAATACAATTAAAAATTTAATTCATTCAAATAAAATTTGCGAAAGAATTTTATTTTGATTACAACAATAAACTCTTATGGGGTCATTTGGTGACATTGTTGAATTGTTAACATACTCGTATGAATTCATTCTAAGTAAGCACTTTTAATTATATTCCAACAGCAAGAAATGCGATGATGATAAATATGACTTGGGTCACAAAATGACCCCAACATAGTATAAGGGCTAATTGAATCAGTTAATGTTTTGAATGAAATGTATTAATATTGGAGTTAAATTTTAATTGGAAATTAAATTTTTAGTACAACAAGATAATATCTGAAAATTTAGTGTACAATTGGAATTGTTATAAAAAATTGCAAATAAATTATACAACTACTATTAACATATATATATAACTATTGAGAATGTATTATGATATATAAAAACAAATTTTTATTTGCAATGAAATTCTATATTGTCCTTTCTATGGATTGTAATCCGAATAAAAAATTCGACTTTTTGACCTTTCTACAGTTTTAAACTTCCAATTTTTTTACTTTCGATGTTTTTTTTTATACCCACCACCATAGGATGGGGGGTATATTAACTTTGTCATTCCGTTTGTAACACATCGAAATATTGCTCTAAGACCCCATAAAGTATATATATTCTGGATCGTGGTGAAATTCTGAGTCGATCTGAGCATGTCCGTCCGTCCGTCCGTCCGTCTGTTGAAATCACGCTAACTTCCGAACGAAACAAGCTATCGACTTGAAACTTGGCACAAGTAGTTGTTATTGATGTAGGTCGGATGGTATTGCAAATGGGCCATATCGGTCCACTTTTACGTATAGCCCCCATATAAACGGACCCCAAAATTTGGCTTGCGAGGCCTCTAAGAGAAGCAAATTTCATCCGATCCGGCTGAAATTTGGTACATGGTGTTAGTATATGGTCTCTAACAACCATGCAAAAATTGGTCCACATCGGTCCATAATTATATATAGCCCCCATATAAACCGATCCCCCGATTTGGCTTGCGAGGCCCCTAAGAGAAGCAAATTTCATCCGATCCGGCTGAAATGTGGTACATGGTGTCAGTGTATGGTCTCTAACAACCATGCAAAAATTGGTCCACATCGGTCCATAATTATATATAGCCCCCATATAAACCGATCCCCCGATTTGGCTTGCGAGGACGCTAAGAGAAGCAAATTTCATCCGATCCGGCTGAAATTTTGTACGTGATGTTAGTATATGGTCTATAACAACCATGCAAAAATTGGTCCACATCGGTTCATAATTATATGTATATAACCACCATATAAACCGATCACCAGATTTGACCTCCGGAACCTATTGGAAGACCAAAATTCATCTGATTCAGTTGAAATTTGGTATGTGGTGTTAATATATGGCTTCAAACACCCATGCAAAAATTGGTCCATATCGGTCCATAATTATATATAGGCCCCATATAAACCGATCCCCAGATTTGACCTCCAGAGCCCCTTGGAAGAGCAAAATTCTTGCCATTCGGTTGAAATTTGGTACGTGATGTTAGTATATGGTATCCAACAACCATGCAGGAATTGGTTCCTATCAGTCCATAATTATATATAGCTCCCATATAAACCGATCACCAGATTTGACCTCCGGTGCCTTTTGGAGAAGCAAAATTCATCCGATCTGCTTGAAATTTGGTACGTGGTGGTAGTATATGATATTTAACAACCATGCCAAAAGTGGTCCATATCAGTCCATAATCGTACATAGCCCCATATAAACCGATCCCGAGATTTGGTTTTGGAACCTCTTGGAGGAGCAAATTTCATCCGAGTGAGTTGAAATTTGGTACATTGTGCTAGTATATGGTCGTTAACAACCATGCCTAACTAGGTCCATATCGGTCTATAGTTATATATGGCCCTCAGATAAATCGATCCCCAATCACACAAAAATTGGTCCATATCAAGTTCATAATTGCATATAGCCCCCATATAAGCGACCCCCATATTTCAATTCTTGCTGTCTACGTACAAAAAGTCCATATCGATTCGTAATTATTTGTAGACTTAACTATACATAACTTTATTGTCTAATATATACCATGTATGGACTAAATCACAGTCTTTCGTAGAAGTTTCTACGCAATCCATGGTGGTGGGTACATAAGATTCGGCCTGGCCGAACTTGCGGCCGTATGTACTTGTTCATTTTTAAGCTGCGAATTGAACGGTACGATTACCATTTTTTTTCACGCCCTAAGTTGATACACTACCCAGCAAAAAAATCGAAGTTGTTCCACAAACATTTCTTTTAAAGCGTATCCCGGAATATGCCATCATTTTTCCACTTTCGATGCAGTCTTTTTGGACAAGTCCACAAACATTCATCCTCGCTGGGATTTCACTTCCATGAAAGTTCTTTAGAGAAGGCTTTGCAAATTACGATATTTTTATTTTTTTAATAGAAACAAGTATATATGGCCGTAAGTTCGGCCAGGCAGAATCTTATGTACCCTCCACCATGGATTGCGTAGAAACTTCTACGAAAGACTATCATCCACAATCGAATTAATTAGGTTGTGGTATCTTAAATCGTTTTCTAAATTGTGAGTTAGTCCATACGCCCATACGAACAATTACGAATCGATATGGACTTTTGCACGGTACGTAGGGAGCCAAAATTGAAATATGGGGGTCGTTTATATGGAGGCTATATACACGCACAGACAAAACATGTTTGGACATGGTTGCCGCATCCATTTAATGCTTATTTAGAGTATGTAATTGTCGCGAAAACCATGTATTTTGTCTTTGTAAAAATAATTTTCGAGCGGAGAAAAATATATGTTGGCAATAAGCATTTAAATGGTTCTCAAATGCCGCAAACATGTTCTATCATTTAAATGATAGAATTGGAGACCATTATATGGTCAGGAAAATCATGTACCTGACCATTCAATTTTTTTACTTTTTTGCAGAGAAAAAAGTATTTTTATAGTTTACGTATAGACATGTATACAACCATTACATGGCCATAAAGACCATGTACATTGTTTTCGTGACCACTTAATTTTTTAATTTTTTTGCAGCGAAAAGAATTTTATAAAAACATTGAGCAGGTACACACGATTTTCATTTTGCGCGTCAGTCGTGTGTTGATTGTTTCTTGGAATGGGCGGAGAATACGGAATTATTGTGTTTTGTGTTAATTTATTTATTCACAAATGGCACGTGGTTTTATGTGAATACAAAAAAGGAAAGTGTAGTTGAAAAAAATGTACCTGGTTTTTGTTCTGCATTTTGATATAGGGTATAATTTATTTTTATTTGCAGTTACATGATGTCTGCGTTTGTACATTTGAAGGGCACGAAGTAAATATGGAATGATTACTTATTGTTGAAATTGAACCAAACTAGAGTGTGTAAAAATATGTGATGTTTGCCTGCACGACATTATAAATACAAATAAGCAATGAATTAGTTTATAAATAAATAAAAACAAATAAATAAAGTTGATTTTGTGTTTTCTTTTCTCAAGTGGCGCCCTTTTTTCGACGACGAAAATAGTTTTTTCATAAAAATCAAAACATTTTAGGTTGTGACCATGTTCTTTTAACTAGAAGAAAAACATTTTTGACGAATAACATAACATTTTAGATCGTGACCATTGTCTTTTAATGGAAACAAAATTATTTTTATCAATATAATAACATTTTAGATGAGGACAATTGTATTTTTCTTAGAACCATGTTCACTGAGCCAACATGGTTGCAGGTTAATATGTTACATGGTCGCCGCAAAAATAGTTCCTATCATATTATTTTGCTCTTCGAATATGATTGTGACAATCATGTTTCTTCTCTGCGTGTACAATTATGAACTTGATATGGTCCAATTTTTGTGTGATTGTGTGATATACTAGCGCAATGTACCAAATTTCAACTAACTCGGATGAAATTTGCTCCTCCAAGAGGCTCCAAAACCAAATCTCGGGATCGGTTTATATGGGGGCTATATATGATTATGGACTGATATGGACCAACTTTGGAATGGTTGTTAAATATCATACACTACCATCACGTACCAAAATTCAACCAGATCGGATGAATTTTGTTTCTCCAAAAGGCACCGGAGCTCAAATCTGGGGATCGGTTTATATGGGGGCTAATTATGGACCGATTTCGACCAATTTTTGTCATGGGTGTTTGAGGTCATATATTAACACCACGCACCAAATATCAACTGAATCAGATGAATTTTGGTCTTCGAAGAGGTTTCGGAGGTCAAATCTGGTGATCGGTTTATATGGGGGTTGTATATAATTATGCACTAATGTGGACCAATTTTTGCATAGTTGTTAGAGACCATATGCTAACACCATGTACCAAGTTTCAGCCGTATCGGATAAAACTATCTTCTCTTAGAAGCTCCGCACGCCAAATCTGGGAATCGGTTTATATGGGGGCTATATACAATTATGGACCGATGTGGACCAATTTTTGCATGGTTGTTAGATACCATATACCAACACCATGTATCAAATTTAAGCCGGATCGAATGAAATTTGCTTCTCTTAGAGGCTCCGCAAGCCAAATCGGGGGATCGGTTTATATGGGGGCTATATATAATTATGGACCGATGTGGACCAATTTTGGCATGGTCATTAGAGACCATATACCAACACCATGTACCAAATTTCAGCCGGATCGGATGAAATTTTCTTCTCTTAGAGGCTGCACAAGCCAAATCGGGGGATCGGTTTATATGGGGGCTATATAATTATTGACCGATGTGGACCAATTTTTGCATCGTTGTTGGATACCATATACCAACACCATGTACCAAATTTCAGCCGGATCGGAAGAAATTTTCTTCTCTTAGAGGCTCCGCAAGCCAAATCGGGGGATCGGTTGATATGGGGGCTATAGATAATTATGAACCGATGTGGACCAATTTTGCGTGGTTGTTAAGGACCATATACTAACACCATGTACCAAATTTCAGCCGGATCGGATGAAATTTGCTTCTCTTAGAGGGTCTGCAAGCCAAATTTGGGGGTCCGTTTATATGGGGGCTATACGTAAAAGTGAACCGATATGGCCCATTTGCAATACCATCCGACCTACATCAATAACAACTACTTGTGCCAAGTTTCAAGTCGATAGCTTGTTTCGTTCGGAAGTTAGCGTGATTTCAACAGACGGACGGACGGACATTCTCAGATCGCCTCTGAATTTCACCACGATTACAAACGGAATGACAAAGTTAATATACCCCCCATCCTATGGTGGTGGGTATAAAAATATGACAAAAAAACGGGTTATAAAAAATTAAATTAAAAGAACTTCCTGTGTAGTTAAAATAAAGAGCAGATTTGGGAGGACATTTTTGGAAGTACTTCTAAAGTTGTGGCTTTACAAAAGCCACAAAGTTGTGGACAACATTTTACATGGTACTTAGATGGGCTATACATAAAAATGGTCCAATATGGCCTATTTGCAATACCATCTAACCTATACCAAAAACAACAACTTGTACCAAGTTTCATGTCGATAGCACCATCCTGTGGAGGAGGGCATAGAAATAATATAAAGAATAAATATTCCCGCACTTAATTGCCGGGAAAGCGGGAGCTGAAATATAGCAAAATCCCGTAATTTCGCTGCCAAGAAAAACACCTATTTCCAACGCCCTAAGTTATCAACACTACCCAGCAAAAAAATGGATGTTGTTCCGCAAGCATTTCTTTTAAAGCTCATCTCGGGATCCTCCATCATTTTTTTCCACTTCCGATGCAGTCCTTTTAGACAAGTCCACAAACATGAAAATTTAGGTTTTGGACAGTTAAATTACCCAAAAAAGAATAGAAAATCAATAAAAAAAAGTAAAAAAAAAAACAATAAAAAAATTCATCCCCGCTGTGCCTTGACTTTCTCACTTCCATGGAAGTTCTTTTGAGAAAGTTTTGCAAATTACGATATTTTTTAATTTTTTGTTTTTTAATAGAAAAAACAAGTAAGGAAAGTCTAAAGTTGGGCTGGCCGACTATATTATACCCTGCACCACTTTTTAGATCTAAATTTTCGATACCATATCACATCCGTCAAATGTGTTGGGGGCTATATATAAAGGTTTGTCCCAAAAACATACATTTAAATATCACTCGATCTGGACATAATTTGATAGACTTCTACAAATCTAAAGACTCAAAATTTAAGTCGGCTAATGCACTAAGGTGGAACACAATATTAGTAAAAAAATATGTGAAACATTTAAATCTGAAGCAATTTTATGGAAACTTCGCAAAAGTTTATTCGTGATTTATCGTTCGATATATATGTATTAGAAGTTTAGGAAAATTAGAGTCATTTTTACACCTTTTCGACTAAGCAGTGGCGATTTTACAAGGAAAATGTTGGTATTTTGACCATTTTTGTCGAAATCAGAAAAACATATATATGGGAGCTATATCTAAATCTGAACCGATTTCAACCAAATTTGGAACGCATAGCAACAATGCTAATTCTACTCTCTGTGCAAAATTTCAACTAAATCGGAGCAAAAATTGGACTCTGTGGTCATATGAGTGTAAATCGGGCGAAAGCTATATATGGGAGATATATCTAAATCTGAACCGATTTCAACCAAATTAGGCACGCATGGCTACAATGCTAATTCTACTCCCTGTGCAAAATTTCAACTAAATCGGAGTTAAAAATTGGCCTCTGTGGGCAAATGAGTGTAAATCGGGCGTAGCTATATATGGGAGCTATATCTAAATCTGAACCCATTTGGCTGATATTTTGCAAGTTTTTCGAGACCAATAAAATATTCGGATGTACGGAATTTGAGGAAGATCGGTTGATATACACGCCAATTATGACCAGATCGATGAAAATTATATATGGCAGCTATATCTAAATCTGAACCGATTTTTTCCAAAATCAATAGGGATCGTCTTTAAGCCGAAAAAGGACCCTATACCAAATTTTAGGACAATCGGACTAAAACTGCGAGCTGTACTTTGCACACAAAAATACATCAACAGACAGACAGATAGACAGACAGACAGACGGACATCGCTAAATCGACTCAGAATTTAATTCTAAGCCGATCCGTATACTAAAAGGTTGGTCTGTGATTACTCCTTCTTGGCGTTACATACAAACGCACAAACTTATTATACCCTGTACCACAGTAGTGGTGAAGGGTATAAATATATGCCGAAAAGCCACCGTGGTGCAATGGTTAGCATGCCCGCCTTGCATACACAAGATCGTAGTTTCGATTCCTGCTTCGACCGAACACCAGAAAGTTTTTCAGCGGTGGATTATCCCACCTCAGTAATGATGGTGACATTTCTAAGGGTTTCAAAGCTTCCCTAAGCGGTTTCACTGCAATATGGAACGCCGTTCGGACTCGGAGGTCCCTTGTCATTGAGCTTAACATGGAATCGGGCAGCACTCAGTGATAAGAGAGAAGTTCACCAATGTGGTATCACAATGGACTGAATAGTCCAAGTGAGCCTGATACATCGGGCTGCCACCTAATCTAACCTAACCTATATGCCGAAAAAAAAACAAATAAAAACGATGTATGAAATAAAAAAAATATTTTTTAGAAAAATATTTAATAAAAATAAAAAAAAAGTATATACGGCCGTAAGTTCGGCCAGGCCGAAGCTTATGTACCCTCCACCATGGATTGCGTAGAAACTTCTACAGAATACTGTCATCCACAATCGAATTACTTGGGTTGAGGTAACACTTGCCGATGGCAAGGTATCTTAAAACTTCCTAACATCGTAATATATACCACATAGTCCATACGTGGTATATATTAAACTAAAAAATGCCGATTAAATACGTATATAATTAAGTTTAAAGTTTCTATAGAAATAAAATTTTGACAACATTTTCTATAGAAGTAAAATTTGGAAAAAAGTTTCTATAGAAATAAAATTTGGATAAAATTTTCTATAGAAATAACATTCTGACAAAATTTTCTATAGAAATAAAATTTTGACCAAATTTTCTATAGAATTAAAATTTTTACAAAATTTTCTAAAGAAATAAAATTTTGACAAAATTTTCTATAGAAATAACACTTTGACAATGTTTTCTATAAAAATAAAATGTTGGTAGATTATTTTTGGCTCGAGTGGCAACCATGATTATGAACCGATAAGGACCAATTTTTGTGTGATTGGGGATCGCCTATATATAACTATAGACCGATATGGACCAATTTTGGCATGGTTATTAGCGGACTTATACTAACACCACGTTGCAAATTTCAACCGGATCGGATGAATTTTGCTCCTCCAAGAGGATCCGGAGATCAAATCTGGGGAACGGTTTATATGGGGGCTATATATAATTATGGACCGATATGGACCAATTCTTGCGTGTTTGTTAGAGACCACATTCTAACACCATCAGGGTTGGCCTGTCACAAACTGTGACTTTTGCGACATACGTTTGCGACGGTATAATACGTATGCCGCAAAAGTCGTAAACCTACTGTAGAAAACCAAATTTTGAATAGAAGAAATCCTGAACATATTTTAATTTAGTTTGACAGCATTTGCTGTGAGTTTCTGCAGAAATTTGTGAAAGTTTACCCATGGTCAAGCCTATTTTCTTAGGTGGTATCGAAATTCCCGTTAGTGAGTGTGTAAAATACCTTGGAGTTATATTGGACAGGAGACTGAACTTAAAGCTAAGAAAGAACGAGGAAATCCACGGTTACCCTGTACTCGTGCAAAAAGCAATAGGGAAAATGTGGGGACTAAAACCGAAAATTGTGAACATTCCTAAAAATTGAAACTTCTTCGCACCTACCATCGTCTTGGATATCATCGAATTCGCTGCCTAGCCGACGCGACTAAAATATTTTCAGTTTGCGACTTTTGTTACTTTTTCTAGATTTACGACGCGTATGTGACGTTTACGACGTTTACAACTTTGCGACAGTCGCAAACCTAAAAAAGTTTGATACAGACCATCTCTGAACACCACGTTGCAAATTTCAACCGGATCGGATGAATTTTGCTCCTCCAAGAGGCTCCGGAGGACAAATCTGGGAATCGATTTATATGGGGGCTATATATAATTATGGACCGATATGGACCAATTTTGGCAGGGTTGTTAGAGACAATATACTAACACCACGGACCAAATTTCAATCGGATCGGATGACTTTTGCTCCTCCAAGAGGCTCCGGAGGTCAAATCTGGGGATCGGTTTATATGGGGGCTATATATAATTATGGGCCGATGTGGACCAATTTCTGCATGGTCATTAGAGAACATATACTAACACCATATACCAAATTTCAGCCGAATCGGATAAAACTTTCTTCTTTTAGAGGCTCCGCAAGCCAAATCGGGGGATCGGTTTATATGGGGGCTATATATAATTATGGACCGATGTGGATCAATTTTTGCATGGTTGTTAGAGACCATATACTAACATCATGTACCAAATTTCAGCCGGATCGGAGGAAATTTGGTTCTCTTAGAGGCTCCGCAATCCAAATCGGGATCGGTTTATATGGGGGCTATATGTAATTATTATGTACCGATATGGACCAATTTTGGCATGGTTGTTAGAGACCATATACTAACACCATGTACCAAATTTCAGCCGGATCGGATGAAATTTGCTTCTCTTAGAGCAATCACAAGCCAAATTTGGGGGTCCGTTTATATGGGGCTATACGTAAAAGTGGACCGATATGGCCCATTTGCAATACCATCCGACCTACATCAATAACAACTACTTGTGCCAAGTTTCAAGTCGATAGCTTGTTTCGTTCGTAAGTTAGAGTGATTTCAACAGACGGACGGACGGACATGCTCAGATTGACTCAGAATTTCTCCACGACCCAGAATATATATACTTTATATATACTTTATGAGCAATATTTCGATGTGTTACAAAAGGAATGACAAAGTTAATATACCCCCATCCTATGGTGGAGGGTATAAAAAGTGCTGCTGGTGAGATTTAAATCTGCGTTGTTTATTTTTTCATTCATAATAATAAAGAACATCTGAGGAAGTAGTTAGAATGTCATGCCGTGGTGTCATATTAGGTTCATATCCCAAATAGCCGTTTTGATGCATCGTGTTCAATGGCGTTTGTGGCTGAGGTGTTCTGTTATGGTGCCAACAGACCAAGGTTGAAACTCCGGTGGAAGCGAAGAAGTTTTTCAATTTGTAAAAATTAGACAACAATGAAATTGGAAAAAAATGTTTTAGTTTTTTTTTAAAGCAATGCAAAGGCACAACTTCTAAAGAAATTCAAAGGATCCAAAAATGGAGTACTTCCGTCCTGTTACAAGCCCTTCCGGATCACAAATTGGGGATCCAAACTACTTTTTTGGAAGCTCTTTCTTGCTGGATACATGATAGTACCACTGCGAAAAAGAAATTTAATTTATTGACATTTCTAAATTTCTAAAAAGTAAATATATATTAATTTTTATTAAACAGTTACATGAGTACTTGATGTATTGCCACAATTACAATTATTTGAAATACACTATGCAGTTAAAAAAAAAAAAAAAAACATTGATCCACCCATCAATCTCAAATTCAAACACACATTCGTTAGTTCATTCATCCATACATTGTCAGTCATCTAGTCATCAAGTCATTCATTTTTTGAATTGGGAATTGTAAGCTCAAAATTGTATTCGTATGTTGGACACGTTGTCCAACTTTGAGTGAAGATGGATACATTAAAAGAATATTTCACGATTTGTTCGCAATATTTATGATGTGTGTCCATAAATTGGTTTACCTTCTTCCTCTGTACATTGAAAGCTAAAGCATGATATCTCTGATGTATTCCGTCTTATTAATTTGTCGGGGGAGGAGGTGAATTAATGAAACTCTTATGGTTTATAACCACAATCACAATTTTGCTATGAGAACTATTGCAAGGGAAACCACATAGGAAAGAGTTGTTGGATATTAGATAAAGATTGATTAATTATTCCTGACAATTGTTCATAGCTGTTTCTTGAGAAAATACCTGAATGCATTTTTTATTTCAAGGTTAATTTACATTTATTGGAATATTCTTCAATGTGGTAATAAAACTTTGAGAATTTTGGCGATGAGCGAATATGCTCAACCTATGCGTAAAAATACTCATAAACTATTTGCAATGTTAATAAAAACAAGTATATACGGCCGGGCCGAATCTTAAATACCCACCACCAGAGAAAAGTTCACCAATACGGTATCACAACGGACTGAATAGTTTATGTGAGCCTGATACATCGGGCTGCCACCTAACCTATCCGCCATGAATCGAATATTATAGTTTCCTTTGAAATGTTAGGGGGGTTTTTTATAAGAACCATTTTTGTTGTAGTTTTAGAGGAATCATTAAAATCTCTTGTATTTAAGTGTGCAAGAAAATGATGAAATAACGCCTTGATTTGAAATCTAGAATCTGTAGATTTTCACGCCCATTATTTAAATGATTACGAAAAGTAAAATCTGGAAATTTTACATTCATTTTCAAGCAATTTTCATTATCAGTGCGCTTTCTATATCCTAAAGAAATGAAATTGGTCTATATGTAGACTTGTGAGTCTGAAATACCAGTATATTTACAATTTCAGGCAAATCGGATAAAAACTACAGTTTCTAGGAGTTAAATTGGGAGATCGGTCTATATGGGGGATACACTAAAACATTGACCGATACACACCATTTTCGACGCACCTCTTTATGGTCCTAAAATAATCCTAGATTTCAAATTTCATACAAATTGGATAAAAACTAAGGTTTCTATAAGCCCAAGAAGTAAACTCCGAAGATCAGTCTATATGGGGGATATATCAAAACATGGACCAATACTGGCCATTTGCGATACATGTATTTGTGGTCCTAGGTTAGGTTAGGTGGCAGCCCGATGTATCAGGCTCACTTAGACTATTCAGTCCATTTTGATACCACATTGGTGAACTTCTCTCTTATCACTGAGTGCTGCCCGATTCCATGCTAAGCTCAATGACAAGGGACCTCCTTTTTATAGCCGAGACCGAACGGCGTTCCACATTGCAGTGAAACCACTTAACATAGAGAAGCTTTGAAACCCTCAGAAATGTCACCAGCATTACTGAGATGGGATAATCTACCGCTGAAAAACTTTTTGGTGTTCGGTCGAAGCAGGAATCGAACCCACGACCTTGTATATGCAAGGCGGGCATGCTAACCATTGCCTTTGTGGTCCTACAATACCTCTTCCAATTTCAGACAAGTAGGATAAAAATTACGGTTTCTATAAGCCCAAGAAGTAAAATCAGGAGGTCACTCTATATGGGAGCTATACCAAAACATAGAACGATACTCACCATTTTTGGCACACCACTTTATGGTCCTAAAATACCTCTAGATTTCCAAAATTGGATAAAAACTACGGTCTCTATAAGCCCCAGATCCCAAATCGGGAGGTCAGTTTATATGGGGACTATATCAAAACCTGGACCGATATTGCCCATCTTCGAACTTGACCTGCCTGCAGACAAAAGACAAGTTTGTGCAAAATTTCAGCACGATTGCTTCATTATTGAAGACTTTAACGTGATTACAACATACAGACAGCCAGCCAGACAGACAGACAGACGGACGGACAGACGGACATAGTTATATCGTCTTAGAATTTCTCCCGGATCAAGAATAAAGGGTGATACGGTCAAAATTTGGTCAATATAAACTTGACGTATTTCTTTCAATTTTGCATTTAAAAAACCTGAACACCCCTCATTTTGAAGGTGTGTGTGTGTAGAATGTTGCCCTTATTTTGATTTTGGAATTCACTCTTCAGTTGTCAAAATGCCGTCCAAGCAAGAAGAATTTTCGCGCATCGCGAAAATCCGAGCTACTCGCACGCAAAGTTGGCAAAATCGCTAAAAGTTGCCAAATCAACCGTTACAAATGTAATTAAAGTGTTTGGGGAATGTTTGTCGACAGCCAGGAAGTCTGGATCGGGGGGAAATCGAAAACCGGAAGCCGCTGAGACGACAAAGAGAGTTGCCGGTAGTTTCAAGCGAAACTCTAACCTCTCTCTCCGAGATGCCACAAATAAGCTGGGTGTATCGTCTACAACCGTGCATCGAGCCAAAAAACGAGCCGGACTATCAACTTACAAGAAGGTAGTGACTCCAAATCGCGATGATAAACAAAATACGACGGCCAAAGCGCGATCCCGGAGGCTGTACACGACGATGCTGACGAAGTTTGACTGCGTGGTAATGGACGAGGAAACCTACGTCAAAGCCGACTACAAGCAGCTTCCGGGACAGGAGTTTTATACGGCAAAAGGAAGGGGAAAGGTAGCAGATATTTTCAAGCACATAAAACTGTCAAAGTTCGCAGAGAAATATCTGGTTTGGCAAACCATCTGTACCTGTGGCTTGAAAAGCAGCATTTTCATAGCTTCCGGGATTGTCAACCAAGAAATTTACGTGAAAGAGTGTTTGAATAAACGTCTGCTGTACTGTTTTGGCCGGATTTGGCATCTTGCCATTACGGTAAAAAGGCCATGGAGTGGTACGCCGCCAACAACGTGCAGGTAGTTCCCAAGGACAAGAACCCTCCTAACACGCCAGAGCTCCGCCCAATTGAGTAATACTGGGCTATTGTCAAGCGGAACCTAAAGAAGACCAAAAAAACTGCTAAGGACGAGCAGCAGTTCAAGGCAAACTGGCTTTCTGCGGCGAAGAAGGTGGACAAGGTGGCTGTACAAAATCTGGCAGGTGTCAAGCGTGAGGCCCGGCAATTCGATTTGGAAAAGCGAAAGCCTAACTGAATATTTTTCCTGAATTTTATACTAATTGAACTTGAAAAAGAAATTTAATTTTTTAAATAAACGATTTCACCGATTTACACGTATCACCCATTACTCACCATTTTTGGCACACCACTTTATGGTCCTAAAATACCTCTAGATTTCCAAAATTGGATAAAAACTACGGTCTCTATAAGCCCCAGAACCCAAATCGGGAGGTCGCTTTATATGGGGACTATATCATAACCTTGACCTATATAGCCCATCTTCGAACTTGACCTTCCAGCAGACTAAAGACGAGTTTGTGCAAAATTTCAACACGATTGCTTTATTATTGAAGACTGTAGCGTGATTACAACAGACAGACAGACGGATATGGTTATATCGCCTTAGAACTTCTCCCTGATCAAGAATATATATACTTTATATAGTCGGAAATCGAAATTTCGATGTGTTATAAACGGAATGACAAACTTATTATACCCCCGTCCAGGGCTGTGGAGTCGGAGTCTGAAGATTTTGCTAGAGTCGGAGCCGGAGTCGTAGAGATTTTGCTCGACTCCGACTCCGGCGAAACAAAATTTGAAAAGCATTTCCTATATTTGCAACTAAAGAAATATTTCGACAAATTAGATTCCATTGGGGGTTTTAATCGAACAACGAAAATCGAAGTACTGGATTTCAGTCCATCAAAAGTAGGTTTAACTAGAATATGGGCTGAATTAATCAATTGTATTGTCCATTTTAAACATATTAAAATATCGATTTTTGACCCTATATACTCTTGATAAATATACAATTTTTAGACAATATCGCAGTAGAACCTAATTTTTAGCAGGCATGTCGACTTCGAAGTTGGGTCATACCGACAATTTTGTGATATAGCATCTACATTTGAGAGCCACCGTGGTGCAATGGTTACCATGCCCGCCTAGCATACACAAGGTCGTGGGATCGATTCCACCTTCGGCCGAACAGCAACAATTTTTTCAGCGGTGGATTATCCCACCTCAGTAATGCTGGTGATATTTCTGAATGTTTCAAAGCTTCTCTAAGTGGTTTCACTGCAATGTGGAACGCCGGTTGGACTGGGCTATAAAAAGGAGGTCTCTTGTCATTGAGCTTAACGTAGAATCGGGCAGCACTCAGTGATAAGAGAGAAATTCAATGGACTGAATAGCCTAAGTGAGACTGAAATATCGGGCTGCCACCATACCTAACCTAAACTACATATAAACCCATCTTCCGATTTGTTTTAAGAAATTTTTCCCTGTCTAAAATTTTCATAAGATTTGTCAGAAATTTTGAATTTAGAGTTTTTTGAGATCCATAAATAAATACGGAAATTTCCGGTCGGCCCAGGTGAGACAAATCTCACCATCCCTAAAATGGTGATATTTGTCGTCGAGTCATATCAAAATTTAAAATTAGAGCTCCTTTGGACATGAACAGAATACTTTTTGGAACAATACTATTAAAATGAGATTTAGGTACACCACGTGGAGTCGACTCCGGAGTCGGAGTCGAGGCTAATAAGAAATGCTGGAGTCGGGTCGGAGCCGGAGTCAAGAAAAATTCACTCGACTCCACAGCCCTGCCCCAGTCACCATTCTAAGGTGGTGGTTATAAAAAGATGGGAAATTTTAAATCTGAAGACATTTCTATTATTCATTATTAATTTATCGGTCGATAGATATTAGAAGCATAAAAAATGTAAGGTTTTTTTTACACTTAGCAAAAAAGCATTTTTGTGTGGATGAGTGGCTCGTATTTGAATGATTTGACATCGGATTTGTTCACTCAATTGCTTATAACTTTGTCATTTTTCGATCGTTTTTTAATCGTTTTTTTTTCGAATTCAGTAAATGTACATTTTCAGTGTAAACTAGTGTAATTATATATAGCCCCATATAAACCGATCCCCAGATTTTACCTACAGAATCTCCGGAGTAGTAAATTTAATTCGATCCCATTGGAATTCGTTGAGTAATGTTAGCAAATGCGCTTTAACAACCATGCAAATTTTTTTTCAAATCGGTCCATAATTACATACACTGAAAAAAAGCATGCCCGGTTCCAAAGATTTTGTCTTTACTTTAAAAATTTTGGTATTGATTCCGAGCCAAAGAAGCGGAGAATACAAGTAAGGATACTTTTAAGACACAATTTTCTTTTAAATTTGGGTTTTGAGTACTTGCTTCTAGGAAGCAAATTTTAATTGTTCACTTTTTCAGCTTTTTTTCTTCATATGCTATCAAAGTCCTTTAAAAACGAGTTAACGACAACTTTATTTTCCAAATTAAGACTCGGCTTCCAGTAGAAATTATGCTATGTTTCAACTAAAAAACATCTTTAAAATAAAGTGTTGAAAAACATGTCCTATATTTGAACGATTTTTTGTTTCGTGTCAAGTTGCAAAAAGACAACAAATTTAAAGACAATTTCATTAAATCTAAAGAATTTTTCTGAATTATTAAAGTCAAGTTGACCTTAGCCCAAACATTTTTTCTTTCATGTTATGATACCCAGGTTTAAGTGAAATCACTTAATTATAAGGACAATACGACTTCATTAAAAAGTTTATCGACTTTTGGACAAGGAAAAAAACTTTGTATTAGAGAAATGTGTCTTCTATGCTAAGCAAAATTTAAATTCGTATTTTAAAGACATGAAATCTCTGAACTCACAACAATATTTTTTTCAGTGTATAGCTCCCATATAAAGTCTCGTGGAGGGTCAAATTTCATCCTATCCGGTTGAAATTTGACCCATGCGAAAATTGGTTCATCTCAGTTCATAATTATTTGTAGAACCCATATTATAAGAACCGATCAAGAACTGAATTGGCTTATTTAGACGGTCAAATATTTATAGAGAATATTATGAAAATTTGAGCATTCCCAGAATGCGTAAAAATAAAATGACGTTAAACATTAAAGCGCCATAATGTCAATTACAAAGAAAATCTCTGTTCAAAGTATTCAGATGCCTATTTAGTTTATAATTTCAATATCAAATCAACCCGAGGTGTTCATTCTTCCATTCGACAGTGTATGCGTGTGTGTGTGTCAGTCAAATGTGTCACTGCCATCCGTTTTGAAGACAAAGCCGTTTGCAAAGACATTCTCATGGATTTTAATGTGAAATCATTTCTGGCGGAGTTTTGCCCGCGAGATTCACGCTATTGCTTGGCCATTTGAAATTGTCAAAGTTATTTCAATTTCGATTCACTTGTTCTATGCTGCAAAAAAAGATCAAATACTTGACTGCCTGGCAATCATAAACGCGTAATCATCAAAAATCGTGGCATTATTGTCTTTTTTTCGCATATGCTATTCCCATGTTTGACAAGTCTTGCATACATATGTCGGTATGTCAGTCTCTTGGGGAAGGGCCACCGTGGTGCAATGGTTAGCATGCCCGCCTTGCATACACAAGGTCGTGGGTTCGATTCCTGCTTCGACCGAACACCAAAAAGTTTTTCAGCGGTGGATTATCCCACCTCAGTAATGCTGGTGACATTTCTGAGGGTTTCAAAACTTCTCAAAGTGGTTTCACTGCAATGTGGAACGCCGTTCGGACTCGGCGATAAAAAGGAGGTCCCTTGTCATTGAGCTTAACATGGAATCGGGCAGCACTCAGTGATAAGAGAGAAGTTCACCAATGTGGTATCACAATGGACTGAATAGTCTAAGTGAGCCTGATACATCGGGCTGCCACCTAACCTAACCTAACCTAACCTGGGGAAGGGCCATGCTGTGCTCTGGGAAGAGGCGGTGCGGGTGTTGTTCTGTCATTAAATTCATAATTCATGTTTATTGCCATGAACTTCATTAGGAATCATTGCGAGTACGCGACTTGTCTTTGTAGTGATTTGTTGTTGTTTTTGCACTTGAATACTGGCTTGGTGTTGTTTGAAGAGGAAGTGATGATGTATTCAATGACAGGAAATTGAAAGTGAAATCCAGAATATATTATAAATGGTGCTAAATATGAAAAAAGCAAACAATTGTCAACAGCAATATAAATTCGCTTGAACGATTTTCATGATCTTTATCTCATATTCGTATCCTCGACGGCGAAAAAAAAAACATTTTTTTGTTAGCAGGTGAAAATTTAAATTACCGAAGAAGAAGGATTGGATTTCTGCGACAGGATATTTATAATAATAACGAAGTCGGGTAGAGAAAATAATCCTTTTTATGACTTCTTTATTGTATCTACTATGGACGGTACTCGAATAAACAAAAAAATATTTATATGAAATTTTATTTAAGGGGTTCTACCAGAAAAAAATGTCCCTCAGTAAAATGATGTTAAAATTTACTTACTTTTTAACAAGGAAAATTTGAGTATCATTTTATTATTTTTTTTCGAAAATTTTCGAAAGGTCAATGTAATTTTCTTTATCCCAAGTATGTCCCAAAAATTCTATGAACTTAAGGTAGATATAAATTCAATGACCCAAAAACAAGTTCAAAATAAAATTTTCCTAGGATTCCCAAACTAATTGCATTAAATTAATATAAATCAAATTAAATGAAACTAAGTTAAAATTAAGCACACAAACAAATTTAAGCACACAAACAAATCTGGGGACCTTCAAGGCCGTAGCCAGGATTTTAATTCGGGGGGGGGGGGGTTCAACTTTAAAAAAAATATTCATATAATCTCATGTGTAGAACATTTTATTTATGCAAAGGTATGTATACAATATTTTTACAATATTAAATTGAGCCGACGGGCTTTTTGGGCAGCAAATAAATCAATGACTTCTTCAGTCGGCACATTTATTCGGCGATGAACCGACATTAATGCCAATCCATTGAGTCTTCTCTCGCCAGTCGAATTTCTAAGATTTTGAAAATGAACGTTCGGATGAGCACGTAGTAACTGCAGGGATGGAAAATGCAGTACTAAAGTTCTTTTTTCAATACATTTTCACCCCGGTCAGTACCGTAGTACCCCCGCGAATGATTTAGTACCTTTTGTGTAGACATTTTTGAGTCGATATCAGATTTATGGTACAATAGCTTTGACAAAATATTTTAATATTTTGAGAAAGTCTTTATCAACCTTATTTGCTAATAGTCTTTTACAAATATGGCAAAACAGACATGTTCATGTGGGAAGAAAATCTCGATTTTGTAAAAGATATAGTCAAAAACAGGATTTTATTGAACTTCAAGAATGTTTTAGTCGAAAAAAGAATGCGATTCTATATTCTCAATTTTTTATTTCGGTAGAAAATGTTGTCTAAATTTTATTTCTATATAGAATTTTTGCAAAATTTTATTTTTATAGATAATTTTGTCAAAATTTTATTTCAATTGAAAATTTTGTAAAAATGTTATTTCTATAGGAAATTTTTGCAAAACTTTATTTCTATAGAAAAAATTTTGCAAAATTTTTTTTCTATAGAACTTTTTTGCAAAATTTTATTTCCCTTCGTTTTGTTTTGTTATTATTGGTTTTGTTCTTTAAGCATTGTTGCTGTTTTTTTATTGCAGCTTAAACCCATACATTGACTAAACTACAAGTGTAGCTTAACCAACAGAGGAAAAGAATGTTTTTCAAATTTATTTGGGCAAAGCCCTATAGACTGCAAGATGGTTGGATGGACGCACGTTTCGGAATTACCACATTCCTCATCAGCATCCCCTACTTGCAGCAAAACTATCAACCAATTATAAGAATAAATTCAGGCAGTTCATTAAACTCAACAATAAACCACACTTGAACCTTCCGAAAAAAAGGTTTTTGTATGAGAGCCGGCTATAGAAAATTTTTGCAAAATTTTATTTATATAGAAAATTTTTTCAAAATTTTATTTTCTTTAAAATTCAGTCTCTTAACAATAATCTTCCAGTGAAATTTTTGTTGAAATTTAGTAAAAAGTACCTTTCCGCTCAAAAAATACTTTTTTTGTACTTTCTTAAAAATTGTATTTTCCATCCCTGAGTTACTGGCAAAGTGACAAAAATTTTTAAAAGAATGTGCACGTTTGGAAATATCTCTTTATTGCACTCTCCAAGTGCTTCCATCGCTGAATTAGGCAGGTTCTTTTCGCAGGTTTTGCGCCATTTCATTTACACATGTGTGTTTGGCTGTGTCGTTGTTGTTGCTATGGCCAAACAAAGCGAGTCATGTTCACAAAAAGAACAACAAACACACATAAAAAGCAGAAATACATTTTCCAAAAATGAAATTTGTGGTGCGAGAACAAAAACAATTTGTTTTTTTCGACCGTCGTTTGACGGGCTTTTCAACTAGTTTTCTAGGATTTGTGCAAGTTTTATAGGTAAGCGTTTTCAAAATAAAACCTTCAGCTTTCCTTCAACATCTTCGATAAGATTTTTCTATGCAGCTAAAAATAAAGGGTGATTTGTTAAGAGCTTGATAACTTTTTTAAAAAAAAAAAACGCATAAAATTTGCAAAATCTCATCGGTTCTTTATTTGAAACGTTAGATTGGTCCATGACATTTACTTTTTGAAGATAATTTCATTTAAATGTTGACCGCGGCTGCGTCTTAGGTGGTCCATTCGGAAAGTCCAATTTTGGGCAACTTTTTCGAGCATTTCGGCCGGAATAGCCCGAATTTCTTCGGAAATGTTGTCTTCCAAAGCTGGAATAGTTGCTGGCTTATTTCTGTAGACTTTAGACTTGACGTAGCCCCACAAAAAATAGTCTAAAGGCGTCAAATCGCATGATCTTGGTGGCCAACTTACCGGTCCATTTCTTGAGATGAATTGTTCTCCGAAGTTTTCCCTCAAAATGGCCATAGAATCGCGAGCTGTGTGGCATGTAGCGCCATCTTGTTGAAACCACATGTCAACCAAGTTCAGTTCTTCCATTTTTGGCAACAAAAAGTTTGTTAGCATCGAACGATAGCGATCGCCATTCACGGTAACGTTGCGTCCAACAGCATCTTTGAAAAAATACGGTCCAATGATTCCACCAGCGTACAAACCACACCAAACAGTGCATTTTTCGGGATGCATGGGCAGTTCTTGAACGGCTTCTGGTTGCTCTTCACTCCAAATGCGGCAATTTTGCTTATTTACGTAGCCATTCAACCAGAAATGAGCCTCATCGCTGAACAAAATTTGTCGATAAAAAAGCGGATTTTCTGCCAACTTTTCTAGGGCCCATTCACTGAAAATTCGACGTTGTGGCTCGTTAGTAAGTCTATTCATGATGAAATGTCAAAGCATACTGAGCATCTTTCTCTTTGACACCATGTCTGAAATCCCACGTGATCTGTCAAATACTAATGCATGAAAATCCTAACCTCAAAAGAATCACCCTTTATATATTTATTTATATAAAAATATATATTTATATATATAAAAATATACATTCATTTCGGGGGGGGGGGGGGGGGTTTGGTCCCCCTCACCCCCCCCCCCCCTGAATACGGCCTTGGGGCTTTGATATATTTACACATTAAAATTAACCTCTCATATCTGGACACCTCTCAAATTTGGACAAAATTTAGGCGACCGTGGGTGTCCACCTTTCAGAGGTTTCAAACACAAAAATATTTTTCTTTAACGAAGGGACGTAGGTTAGGTTAGGTTAGGTATTATAGGTGTGTGCGTGACTGAAATTTCACTCACACTCACGTACATTCACGAAGCAAAATGTTTTTTCACGCACTCTCACGCACGATACGTTCTGTAGCCAATCCCACTCACGCACATTCACGAAATGAAAACCAGTACTCACGCACGAACTACTTTCAAAGACTCACGCTCCCGCACGATTCACGACAAATTAATGAGACTCACGATATTTTCCAAACGGAAATCAGCAAAGGTAACAAAATTCAAAAATAAAATATAGTTCGAGAGCTTAATTAATTTCAGTTAACATACGGGTATGAATTAAATCTTGATTTTTTCGTGAGCGTGATATTGCAGAAATTTTATTCACGCACATTCACGAAACGATTTTATTTCTCACGCACGCTCACGCACGACATATTTATTTTAGTCCCATTCACGAGAGTTGCTTTCGATTTTGTTCACGACTCACGTGATTCACTCGTGAATCCCGCGTGTCACGCGCACACCTCTTTTATGTATAGTGGTAGCCCGATATTATAGGGCTACTATAGGCTTGAAACTTAGTAGTTGTTAGGTGGCAGCCCGATGTATCAGGCTCACTTAGACTATTTAGTCCATTGTGATACCACAGTGGTGAACTTCTCTCTAATGACTGAGTGCTGCCCGATTCTATGTTAAGCACAATGGCAAGGGACCTTTTTTATAGCCGAGTCCGAACGGCGTTCCATATTGCAGTGATACCACTTATTAGAGATAATTTGAAACACTCAGAAATATCACCAGCATTACTGAGATGGGATCCACGGAGGGACGTAATTTTCCAAGATTCCTAAATTTAAAGAGAAAATTTTTGATGCAAGGATTATAAATTTTCTTTTAATTAAAATTTTATTATGTCAAAGAAATTTGTCCTTAATATTGTGTAAATTGCATGTCCCAACATTAGGTCAATATTTTTATTTCAATGTACACTTCCATTCTAGTAAATTCGATGTGAAAAATTGAGCATTTTCTGGCCGACTTATCGTTGAAAAAGTCAACCAGAAATTTTAGAAAAAGTTTAACTACACTGAAAAAAATATTGACCAAATATGGAAGATTATGCAACTTAAATTTTGGGACTCAAAACTTACGCAATGCTAAGGACAAAATTATTTAAAACAATGACATTTTAATTAAAAGAAAGTTTGTAATCCTTGCTTCAAACATTTTTTTCAATAAATTTAGGACACAAATCTTGAAATTTTGGGATTCTCTGCTGAAGTTGTAGATCTTTGAAGTAAGGCAAATTTTCCTTAAAATAAAGAAAAACATTTTTAATTTAAAGAAATCGTCTTTAACTCAACTGACATATTGAATTTTTAACTTTAAGATAATAACGCTTCAAATATAGGCTAAGATTTATTTTAAGGATTCGCATCTTTGGTTTAAAGTTTTTTTAGCATTAAGAAGACTGTTTTTACTTTGAAGTACCTGGCATAATTTGGATTTTGAAATTGAAATTAGTTTGTACATAAATACCTATATTGATATATCGTAAAAAGAGAAAAACATACGATGAATGAGAACTGTATCCAATTTTAATTTTATTGATCCTACACAGAAAAAAATATCACCAAAATATTTCCAATTAAAAAGTTAATTGAAGTTGAATATTTTTTCAATTAATAAATTAATTGATACAATTAACTTTTTAATCAAGATAGAACATAAAGTTAATTAAGTCAATGATTGAAAATTTTAAAATTTTTAATTAAAAAATTAATTGATACAATTAACTTTTTAATCAAATTCGGAAGACTAAGTCAGTTAAAAAAAGTGATGAACATTTCTTAATCCAAATAAAAACTCTAAACCAATTCAGAAAGTAATTGAAAATAGTTACCTTTTTAAATAAAAAATTAATTGGGGTTTGCATTCAAAATCAATTAAATTTTTTATTGAATCAATTAAAAAATTAATTGAAAATTGCTAATGACATCAATTAATATTTTAATCAAGAATTTTTTCTATGCCCAATTAAAACTGTGATTGATACTATCATTTTCGTGATTGAAGACATTTCAATTAAAAAATTAATTGGATCAATTAATTTCGTGATTGAATCAGAAAAAAAATTTTTTGTGTGTAGATTTAATGCCAGGGAGGTCCGGAAAAAATATCTTTACTTTTAAGAAGCCTCATCTTTGGCTCGGAATCAATACCAAAATCTTTAAGGGAAGGTCAAATCTTTGAATCCAAGTAAATTTTTCCATCATCCATTAGACTTCCATCATCAAATGGTTTTGAGTCCAAAAAAGGCTGACAGCAATAAGAAATATCTATGGACCTAATCCAATTTAAGTTATTTTTATACCCTCCACCATAGGATGTGGTGGGGGGGGGGATATTAACTTTGTCATTCCGTTTTGTAACACATCGAAATATTGCTCTAAGACCCCATAAAGTATATATATTCTGGGACGTGGTGAAATTCTGAGTCGGTCTAGGCATGTCCGTCCGTCCGTCTGTTGAAATCACGCTAACTTCCGCACGAAACAATCTATCGACTTCAAACTTGGCACAAGTAATTGTTATTGGATGGTATTGCAAATGGTGCATATCGGTCCACTTTTACGTATAGTCCCCATATAAACGGACCCCCAGATTTGGCTTGCGGAGCTCCTAAGAAAAGCATATTTCATCCGATCCGGCTGAAATTTGGTACATGGTATTGGTATATCGTCTCTAACAACCACGCACACATTTGTCCACATCGGTCTATAATTATATATAGCCCCCATATAAACCGATCCCCACATTTGGCTTGCGGAGCCTCAAAGAGAAGCAGATTTCATCCGATCCGTCCGAAATTTGGTACATGGTGTTAGTGTATGGTCTCTAATAACCATGCAAAAATTGGTCTACATCGGTCAATAATTATATATAGCCGCCATATAAACCGATCCCCAGATTTGACTTGCGGAGAATCAAGGAGAAGCAAATTTCATCCGATCCGGCTGAAATTTGGTAAATGGTGTTGGTATATGGTCTCTAACAACCATGCACAAAATAGTTCACATCGGTCCATAATTATATATAGCCCCCATATAAACCGATTCCCAGATTTGGCTTGCGGAGCCTCTAAGACAAGCAAATTTCATCCGATCCGGTTGAAATTTGGAACATGATGTTTGTATATGGTCTATAACAACCATGTTAGATTTGGTCCATATCGGTCCATAATTATATATAGCCCCCATATAAACCGTTCTCCAGATTTGACCTCCGAAGCCTCTTGGAGGAGAAAAATTCACCCGATCCGGTTCACATTTGGATCGAGGTGTTAGCATATGGTCTCTAACAACGATGCAAAAATTGGTCCATATCGGTCTATAATTATATATAGCCCCCATATAAACCGTTCTCCAGATTTGACCTCCGAAGCCTCTTCGAGGAGAAAAATTCTCCCGATCCGGTTCAAATTTGGAACGTGGTGTTAGTATATGGTCTCTAACAATAATGCAAAAATAGGTCCATATCTGTCTATATCGGTTCATAATCATGGTTGCCACTCGAACCAAAAATAATCTACCAAAATTTCATTTCTATAGACAATTTTGTCAAAATTTTATTTGTATAGAAAATGTTGTCAAAATTTAATTTCTAGAGAAATTTGTGCTAAATTTTTATTTCTATAGAAAATTTTGTTAAAATTTCATTTCTATAGAAAATTTTGTCAAACTGAATTATATACGTATTTAATCGGTCTTTATACCCTGCGCCACACTGTGGAACAGGGTATTATAAGTTAGTGCATATGTTTGCAACACCCAGAAGGAGACGAGATATACACATGGTGTCTTTGGCAAAAATGCTCAGGGTGGGTTCCTGAGTCGATATAGCCATGTCCGTCTGTCCGTGAACACATTTTTGTAATCAAAGTGTATTGATTTTGGAAGAAATCGGTTCAGATTTAGATATAGCTCCCATATATATATTTCGTCCGATATGGACTTATATAGCCAGAGTTTTACCCTAATTTGCTTAAAATTTTGCACAAGAAGAACGATTAGTACTATGGTCAAGTGTGCCAAATTTTATTGAAATCGGTTCAGATTTAGATATAGCTTCCATATATATCTTTCGCCCGATATGGACTAATACGGTCCCAGAAGCCAGAGTTTTACCCCGATTTGGTTGAAATTTTGCACTAGGAGTACAATAAGTAATATAGTCACGTGTGCCAAATTTAATTGAAATCGGTTCAGATTTAGATATAGCTCCCATATATATCTTTCGCCCGATATGGACTAATACCCAGAAGCCAGAGTTTTACCCCAATTTGGTTGAAATTTTGCGCAGGTAGTAGAATTAGCATTGTAGCAATGCGTGCTAAATTTGGTTGAATTCGGTTCAGATTTAGATATAGCTCCAAACTATAGCTTTCGGCCGATTTACACTCATATGACCCCAGAGGCCAATTTGTTGCTCTGATTTAGTTGAAATTTTGCACAGGGAGTAGAATTAGCATTGTAGCTATGCGTGCCAAATTTGGTTGAAATCGGTTCAGATTTAGATATATCTCCCATATATAGCTTTCGTCCGATTTACACTCATATGACCACAGAGGCCAATTTTTAACTCCGATTTAGTTGACATTTTGCACAGGGAGTAGAATTAGCATTATTGCTATGCGTGCCAAATTTGGTTGAAATCGGTTCAGATTTAGATATAGCTCCCATATATATGTTTTTCTGATTTCGACAAAAAGGGTCAAAATACCAAAATATCCCTTGTAAAATCCCACTGCTTAGTCGAAAAGTTGTAAAAATTACTCAAATTTTCCTAAACTTCTAATACATATATATCGAGCGATAAATCATAAATAAACTTTTGCGAAGTTTCCTTAAAATTGCTTCAGATATAAATGTTTCCCATATTTTTTACTAACATTGTGTTCCACCCTAGTGCATTAGCCGACTTAAATTTTGAGTCTATAGATTTTGTAGAAGTCTATAAAATTCTGTCCAGATCGAGTGATATTTAAATGTATGTATTTGGGACAAACCTTTATATATAGCCCCCAACACATTTGACGGATGTGATATGGTATCGAAAATTTAGATCTACAAAGTGGTGCAGGGTATAATATAGTCGGCCCCGCCCGACTTTAGACTTACCTTACTTGTTTTATTTTACCTGCTAAAGCGGTCACATCTTTGTGATCACATGTGTGACAAAATTTTTAGTTAAAGGGAATTTTCCACTTAGGGTGTTCTTAAAATTGAGTAATTTTTATTGGAAGATTTTCATACGCTCCCAATTAACGTCTATCAAAAGTTGTCCAATTACTTTGAATTAGCAAAACTTTATTAATTCTAAAAATTACACAGAAATTGTTGCACATAGGATCAAGTGCAACAACTTCATATTTATGTTATTGCCATTGTTCAATTGAAAACATGAAATCTGCAAATATATTCTGGATGATAAGGAGTATTCATTAGCACTTCAACACCGTTTAATATTCCAATTAAACTTTGCCGGTCCAATTGTTTATTAGTTTCATTGACAATTATTGACATTTAATTTGAGGTGATGTGAGATGAATTAATAAAATGTCCCCATCGACCACAGTCATTGTAGGAGGTACAAATGTGTGTTTATAATTAAATGCATGAGCATGTCTGAAGGTTGTTTACATGATTTCGTACATTTGAATTGTAACCGAAAATATTATTTTTGCAAAGCAATAACAAAATGCGTGGTAGTGTTAGTGGCGACTGAATCGATATAGTCTAGAATATCACTATAACGATTTTTATGGACAAAGCATTGTAATGGGAATGAAAAAATCGACTTTTTGTTTTTTTAACTCTTTGCAAAAGACGACTTTCGATTCTTTCATATGACAACTTTTCAAGTTAACGACTTTTCCAAAATTTAGAAAACTTCATTTTTCGACATTTACACATTTTGGAAAAGTCAACTTTTGGTTGCAGCATAAAAAGCTGTACATCATATTCTCATTTCAATTCAAATTAGACCTCTTCGTTAATTCGATTTTGGTAACTAATAATAGTCGATTAGTCAATAATTTCCAACATCATATGTCGACTAGAGTAGTTTACTCGATTTTCTTGATTTTTTGAAAATTTTATTCAGCAAAAAGTGAGCTTCGAAAAAAGTAGTTTTGATCCCAAATTTGAAACCCAGATGTAGTGCAAATTTCGATCATCTCCAGCGAATTTTAAATGGATTTGTCATCAGACGGAAGTATTCCGTGTTTCGATTCTTTAAAAAAATGTTTTTTTTTTTGCAAAGTGTGGTCAGGGTATAATAACTTTGATTTCCCAAAAAATATGGTAAAGCTATTATTTTTGAAGAGCTGGTATGCTTGCGACAAAGTACATTTTTTTCGACTGCTGGTACTTTCAACCAATGACATGCCCGTGTAAAAGTACTACTACTGATATATGTACGAAGAAGTTGTTACCTATTTTGGCGCAGACATACTTGTACTCATACCTGGTAATAGGAGTTTTTGCTGGGTAAAATCTGGCTGGGTGAGATGATTCAATTTGGGTATTGTATGCTAATTTCCTTATAAAATTTACATACGAGAATCATTTTTCCCAATTTTAACTATTTTTTCACCACCACTGTGCATCATCTTCTCATATAGCTACAATCCCTTAATCTTATTTTCGATTTTACACCGTGCTGAGAAGGTACCCCCTTAACTTCAAGAAATTTTAAGTTATTTTGCCACATTTAATCACGGACAGAATTATACCTTCACAGTTGAATTGTTGTCGCAAGTTGTTGGTGTCGTCGTTTCTTTGGTCGCCGTCTTCGTCTGATAAATGTCTGCAACGACAATGTGACAAATACGACTAATAACGATGAAATTCATTTCGCTTCGCGTATACCCTTAACGACTTAACACTACGTAGGAATAACTGGCGAATGAATTGGAAATGTTTAATAAACACGAACGAACACACTTACGCACACTCGCACCGTGGAGTACTTCGTTTGACGGGTGGGTGGGGGCCGGTCGTCTCATATACACAAGAGATGTGGTATACACCACTAAAACTCATTGCAGTGACACATGACATCCATTTCGGATCTGCAATTTGTGTTTTCGTATTGTACCCTTTCTGCAATGCCACTATCTAACTCACTAACTAACACACTCACTCATTACTAACTAGGGCTGTCATTCGGGATCGATTTTTATATAGAATCCAGGGATTCCGAGATTTTTTCGGGATCCCAAAATTTTCGGGATTCTTTAAATATTTTGAGTAATAACAATCTACAGCGCAAAAAAATTGTTGTACATTAAACCAATTTAGTTTAATTCAATTTTATTTACAAAAAAAAAAAACAACAAACGAACATAAGAGTAAATTAAATAGCAATTTTAAATTGGTATCATACTTAACGACCACTTAGTCCAACTCAACATTGTGAAGAAAAGAAAAACAAAAATATTATGACAAATAAAAACAAGTATATACAGCAGTAAGTTCGGCCGGGCCGAATCTTAAATACCCACCACCATGAACCAAATATTAGGGTTTCCTTTGAAATTTCAGGAGGGCTTGAGGACTTGAGGACACAACCCGAAGATAAATTTAAAGATTTCACCTATGAGGACTATATCAGATTCTGGATTTATAAGAACCATTTTTGTTTGAGGTTTAGAGGAATCATTAACATCTCTTGTAAGTGTGCAAGAAAATTATAAAATAACGTCTTGATTTGAAATCTTAAATCTGTAGAAGTAAAATCTGGAAATTTTACATTGAGTTTCAAGCAATTTTCATGATCAGTGCGCCTTCTACACCCTCAAGAAGTGAAGTCGGTCTATATGGAGGCATTACCAAGTGGACCGATAAAAACTTAATCCGATACACGTTTTTGTGAGCCTAAAATACCAGAATATTTACAATTTCAGGCATATCAGATAAAAACTACGGTTTCTAGAAACCCAAGGAGTTAAATCGGGAGATCGTTCTTATGGGGGCTATACTAAAATATGGACCGATACTCACCATTTTCGGCACACCTCTTTGTGACCCGAAAATACCTCTACATTTCCAATTTCAGGCAAATAGGATAAAAACTTCGGATTCTAGAAGCCCAAGAAGTAAAATTGGGGAATCGGTCTATATGGGGGCTATACCAAAATATGGATCGATACTCACCATTTTCGGCACACCCCTTTATGGTCCTAAAATACCTCTAGATTTCCAATTTCAGACAAATTGGATAAAAACTACGGTTTCTATAAGCCCAAGACCCCAAATCGGGAGATCGGTCTATATGGGGGCTATACCATAATATGGACCGATACTCACAATTTTTGGCACACGTATTTGTGGTCCTACAATACCTCTAGATTTCCAATTTCAGGTAAATTGAATAAAAACTGCGGTTTCTATAAGCCCAAGAATTAAAATCGGGAGATCGGTCTATATGGGGGCTATACCAAAATATGGACCGATACTCACAATTTTTGGCACACATATTTGTGGTCCTACAATACCTCTAGGTTTCCAATTTCGGATAAATTGAATAAAAACTGCGGTTTCTATAAGCCCAAGAAGTAAAATCGGGAGATCGGTCTATATGGGGGCTATACCAAAATATGGACCGATACTCACAATTTTTGGCACACGTATTTGTGGTCCTACAATACCTCTAGATTTCAAATTTCAGGTAAATTGAATAAAAACTGCGGTTTCTATAAGCCCAAGAAGTAAAATCGGGAGATCGGTCTATATGGGAGCTATACTAAAACGTGGACCGATACTCACCATTTTTGGCACATCTCTTTATGGTCATAAAATACCTCCAGATTTAAAATTTCAGGCAAATTGGATAAAAACTACGATTTCTATAAGCCCAAGACCCCAAATCGGGAGGTCGGTTTATATGGGGACTATATCAAAACCTGGACCGATATAGCCCATCTTCGAACTTGACCTGCCTGCAGACAAAAGACGAGCTTGTGCAAAATTTCAGCACGATTGCTTCATTATTGAAGTCTGTAGCGTGATTACAACAGACAGACAGACAGACAGACAGACAGACAGACAGACGGACAGACGGACATCGTTATATCGTCTTAGAATTTCTCCCTGATCAAGAATATATATACTTTATATAGTCGGAAATCGATATTTCGATGCGTTACAAACGGAATGACAAACTTATTATACCCCCGTCACCATTCTATGGTGGTGGGTATAATAAAAAAGCCATTTCATATCGCTACCTTACTCAGCAAAACTTTTTAAGGATAGGTTAGATTATGAGCATTTTCGTATACTTGTGATAATTCTTTTGTCTTCGATTTCAGTAATAGCATCCAAATTTTTATCAGATAAACGCGGGTTTTACCATATTTTCGTCCGACCTTTTATCATTGCTTTTTGTTTTATGTGGCACGAATTCCATTTCACATGAACTCATTATTCAAAGGACTTTATCGTTTACTTCGATTTTTGATTAAATTGTACTGTTTAGTATACCCATATATAATAAATTCTTACTCAAGGTGTGCCATAAATGATTATGAAATCTGAGTGAAGACTCCAATTTATTAATCATCCCGGGAAATTCCGGGATTTAAAACAAAAAATCCCGGTTGACAGCTCTATTACTAACTAAGTGGTGTGCTATGTGTTTATTGCAACAATCTTTCCCATTTAAAAATGTGTCTTTAAGTCATTTCTGTATTTTTAGAATTCAGACTTTAATTTTAAGCTATCGCTTATTTTTGCAAGAAATAAACTTAGAATGATATTGTCATACACTCGGAGAAATTGAAGTGCGAGATAAAGTAAGACCGGTGAAATTTGTTAATTAATCTGGAACCAGCTTTGAAGCTGTATCTCTAATAAATAGAAGTAGTGCGAATCTCTATTTCTTTTCATGCACTGAAACAAATATTGTCGTGAGGCCAAAGAGTTCATGTCCTTAAAATACTAATGCAAATTTTGCTTAGCATAGAAGATGCATTTCTCTAATATAAAGATTTTTTTCTTTGTCCAAAAGTCGATAAACTTTTCAATGAAGTCGTATTGTCCTTACAATTAAGTGATTTCACTTAAAAATGGGTATCATAACATGAAAGAAAATTTTTTTTGGGGTAAGGTCAACTTGACTTTAATAATTCAGAAAATTTCTTTAAAATTAATGAAATTGTCTTTGTATTTGTTGTCTTTTTGCATCTTGACTACAAAGCAAAAAATCATTCAAAAATAGGACATGTTTTTCAACACTTTATTTTAAAGACGTTTTTACTTGAAACATAGTATAATTTCTACTGGAAGTCGAGTCCGAATTAAGAAAATGAAGTTGTCGTTAACTCGTTTTTAAAAGACTTTGATAGCATATGAAATAAAAGCTGAAGAAACGAAAAATTAAAATTTGCCTTCCTAGAAGCAAGTACAAAAAAAAACCAAATTTATAAGAGAATTATGTCTTAAAAGTACATATCCTTACTTGTATTCTCCGCTTCTTTGGCTCGAAATCAATACCAAATGTCCACCATTTCAATAGCCGTTGCACTGAATCTGCATCACTTCTTAAGGTGTGATTCGAATTCAGTGGTTTGGATGTGAACTAAAAAGTTTTGTAGTATTTTGCCAAATAAATAGTTTTTATATCTTTTTATGATTTTTAATGCATTCTAATGCTTGTCTAAAACGTTTGACCTCAATTATTTTCAAAAATTCGCAATTCTTCTAGAATGGATTTAGCATATTTTTTTCGACAAAATTTTAATAATTTGTACCACTTTAGTAATTCTTTTAACCTATTTGAGATTATTAATTAAAAATATAAACAAATAGAGTTATACAAAATTTAATTAAAAGAACTTCCTGTGTAATTAAAATAAAGAACTTCTTAGGGAGGACATTTTTGGAAGTGATTTTAAAGTTGTGCCTTTGGAACAACTTCCAATTTTTTTCTTGATTGGATTGTTTTAAGCACAAAGATTTCTTGTCTAAAAAAGACGAATGTCATTTTTGCCTATCATATAAGAGAAAAATATTGACCTAATATGAGGAATATGTAACGTAAAATTTTGAGACACGCAATTTACTCAACATTAAGGATAAATTTCTTTAAAATAAAGAAATTTTAATTAAAAGGAAATTTATAAACTTTTTTTCAAACCTTTTTTTACTAAATTTAGGAAACAAATTTTGGACATTTGCTTGCCCCCGTAAAACTCGTAGATCTTTGAAATGAGCAAATTTTCCTTAAAGTAAAGAAACACTATATATTATTACAAAATTTATTCGAGATTATTGGGCTAGCAGATTAAGGGAATTTATACTACTACGTTATTGAAAAAAAATGCCAGATACCCATCTACACAAGCCTGACTATACACATGTTTCATCGCTGGCTAATTTGAATTCCCATAGCCTTTACGGTACAGTCACACTGGGCAAATATTTGACAGAAATCAAAATAAAAATTGACGCTAAGTCAAACATTGGGCAAACAGTTTTTCGGAAGATAAGAACATCTTCCGAAAACGGTATTCAAATACTTCGAAAGTGCTCCTGGAAAAAAGTTTGACACTCATTTTGGACAAACATTTGCGTAGTGTAGATTTGTCGGAGGGATATGATTCATTTTGGGACTTTATGCTAATTTCTTATTGAAATTACATACGAAATTGAACCATTTTTAAGAGAAACATCAAAACATGAAATTTGACTAACATTGGTTAATAAATAAGAGTATTGTGGCCAAATTTGGTAAAGTCGGGCGATACATAGATATGGGAGCTATATCAAAATCTGAAGCGATTTCGATGATATTTTGCAGGATTAGTTGATACCACATAAAGTTACCTTGTTCTGAATTTGAGTATAATCGGTTAATAAATAAGGCTATTATGACCAAAGTTTGGAAAATCGGACGATACATATATGTTATATGGGAGCTATATCTAAATCTGAACCGATTTCGATGCAATTTTGAACATTTAACGGAAAGTGAATTAAATTTTACGACGATCAGTTCGTAAAAAAAAGCAATGTAACGTGATTTGTCAAATCTGGTTATATGTAGGAGCTATATCTAAATTTCATCCGATTTCTTCCGAATTCAATAGCATTTCGATGCAATTTTGAACATTTAACGGAAAGTGAATTAAATTTTACGACGATCAGTTGGTAAAAAAAGGCAATGTAACGTGATTTGTCAAATCTGGTTATATGTAGGAGCTATATCTAATTTTCATCCGATTTCTTCCGAATTCAATAGCATTCGTCCTAATTCCACCCTGTGTCTAATTTCATCAAAAACGTTTAATAATGTCGACCGGAATCCTGCGAACAACAAATACATGGACAGACGGGCGGACGGACAGACGAACTAGATCGTCTCAGGAGGTGAATGTAAGTCGATCGGTATATACTTTAAGGGGTCTAAAATAAATATTTCCGGTAGGCACATTTTTTGTAGATCAAAGTTATTATACCCTGACCGCCACGATGTGGTTTATGGTATAAAAAGAAGCAGTATATAAAATATAAGTACAACAAAGTGAAAAAATAGTAAGTTAATAAAAAATAAAATGTTCTATTTACTGAGAGTTAAATTTACAGGCGCTAATCTCAAAGATTCATGTCATTCGTTTAATGAAAACAACCCAGCAAAAATACTTCAGTAGTAAGAGTTTACTTGTGCTTTTTGGTATACAATAAAGTAGGCAGTGCATCCATACTGCATGAATCGGTGGCAATAACCTAAACGTGTAATCAAAGTAGTTTATGATCATTCGTTTACGTTATTGCAACCAATTCATGCAGTATAGATGCATGAAAGGTAGTGCTATTTTTCTTCACGCCAACAATGCTATACTCTAGATGGGAGCCACCGTGGTGCAATGGTTAGCATGCCCGCCTTGCATACACAAGGTCGTGGGTTATATTCCTGCTTCGACCGAACACCAAAAAGTTTTTCAGCGGTGGATTATCCCACCTCAGTAATGCTGGTGACATTTCTGAGGGTTTCAAAGCTTCTCTAAGTGGTTTCACTGCAATGTGGAACGCCGTTCGGACTCGGCTATAAAAAAGAGGTCCATTGTCATTGAGCTTAACATGGAATAGGGAGCCACCGTGGTGCAATGCCTTGCATACACAAGGTCGTGGGTTCAATCCCTGCTTCGACCGAACACCAGAAAAGTTTTCCAGCGGTGGATTATGCCACCTCAGTAATGCTGGTGACGTTTCTGAGGATTTCAAAGCTGCTCTAAGTGGTTTCACTGCAAGGTGGAACGCCGTTCGGACTCGGCTATAAAAAGGATGTCCCTTGTCATTGAGCTTAACATGGAATCGGGCAGCACTCAGTGATGAGAGAGAAGTTCACCAATGTGGTATCACAATGGACTGAATAGTCTAAGTGAGCCTGATACATCGGGCTGCCACTTAACCTAACCTAAACCTACACTGTTAGAAAAATATGTTTTTCATATGTTCCGATATAAACAAAATGTGTTTCGGGCACAATTTTTAAACACAATACATTTAAGTACAAACATGTAATGTTCCTAAACTAACACAAAATGTTTGGGACACATATGTTAATATGTTAGAATATATTATGTTTGGGGCATGAATATTTCATAAAAATAATATGTGTGAATGTAAACATATATAAATTTACAAATTTCGAGTAAACATATATATGTTGGGATACTTGATTCAGAGAGCGACAGAGAGAGAGAGTTAGTATAGAGAAAGAAATAGAGATGGAAACCGGGAGGGTTGAATAAAAAGATATCAACATAACACAACGAGAGAATGAAATGAGAGCAATTTCTGTGAAACCGCTTGTATGTTGTTTCCGAAAACTGTTTCATGATGAGGCCAAAAATTTAATATGCTTAAGTCTAAATATTATTTAATTTGAATATTAGAATGAATATTCGGAACCAAGAGAATAGACATTTGAAAAAAAACAGCATATTTGTATTACAGAAAAAGATGCGAAGAACTCAAAAATTTCGTGGAAGTGAAAATTATGTGAGGGAATGAGCACAATCTTCTTTGGGGAATTCTTTCAAGCATATACTATTTTTGGACTCAAAATGCTTCCAAACATATAATATGCTCACATAAAACGAACATATTAATGTTTCGACAGTATCCAATAATATATGTGCTTCCTGCAAAATATGTTTGGAACATATGTTAGAGAAGCGATTTTTTTTGAGGGTGTATATTTTATTAAAATGAGCAATTATATCAGCGCTATGTAGAAGTTGCTCTAAATCGGGACATCGCCTACAAAAATCAGCGCTGATTCGTTTGTTTTGTAAGCAGTTGGTACTGCCTCTCTCCCTTACAATCCTGCTGAAATAGTGTTCCATTTTTTGCTGGGTAATGTTTGAAATTGTGAACTTTAATGACAATTTCTTTATTTTAAGGAAATTTGTCTTTAATATTGTGTAAATTGCATATTCTAAAATTTAGGTTGCATAAGTTTTGTGTCAGATCAATATTTTCCAGTGTACAAATACCCATATAAATACTACAAACTAATAGCCTACTCCAAGTGCAGGTTGTCGATGTCGCCTTCTCTCTCCCTCTCTCTCTCGGTTAGCCGAGAAAAAAATGTGTATTTTCACATTTTAACATTCAAACACCATTCCCTACTTCCTATGCTCACAGCGTTTGGATGAGAAGGCCTGCACATTTGCAAAAGTTCTTTAATTTTTCTGCATTCAAAGCTAAAAATAATAAACACCAGTGCCCAACAACCTAGCTCACTCAACCAGAAATGAATGGTGAAATACCAAAACGCAGCTCCTTAGAAATCACATGGTGAGAGAGGGAGAGAGTGAGCAGGAGAACGGTGGGAGATGGAAGAATTACAAAAAATAAACAAATGCGAATACGTTCAACTTAACCTTGACTTTGAAAATTATTTTGCAGCACACACTTCAGTGAATACCACCACCATCATCATCATCATCGCCTTTACCACCGTCATCAGCGTCGTCAAAGCTTTTGACTTCGCCATTATCATCTTTATCATTATGGTCCCCACCGTCATCATCATCGTCATCACTTTCCTACGTACATACATGGTCATGCGGAGCATAATAATCGCAATGAAGGAAATGGTTCCATTAATGGTTCACATTCTCGATAAGAGATTATTCTTCACGTTTGATGAAAACAATTTTTTGGGAGGGATGAATGGCATCACATGTTTTTGCATCTGAAATTGGCACAAGGGGGACAGTGAAGAGTACAAGACCGAATTGTCATTTACTATGTTATTCCAATAGTGACCCATGGGAGTAGTGCACGCACAGAAAAAACTTGTTCGAATATGTTTACCGCAGCAGCATTTTAATGCTTATTTAGAGCATATAACTGTTGCAAAGCTATACTCTATCTATAGACTTCAAATAAACAAAATAATTATTTAAATAATACTTTAATCTGATACGCATAATATATTATTAAAATGATAGAATTGAAGACCATTGCCTGGTTGAAACAAGTAAGGAAAGTCTAAAGTCGGGCGGGGCCGACTATATTATACCCTGCACCACTCTGTAGATCTAAATTTTCGATACCATATCACATCCGTCAAATGTGTTGGGGGCCATATATAAAGGTTTGTCCCAAATACATACATTTAAATATCACTCGATCTGGACAGAATTTGATAGACTTCTACAAAATTTATAGACTCAAAATTTAAGTCTGCTAATGCACTAGGATGGAACACAATGTTAGAAAAAAAATATGGGAAACATTTAAATCTGAAGCAATTTTAAGGAAACTTCGCAAAAATTTATTTATGATTTATCACTCAATATATATGTATTAGAAGTTTAGGAAAATTAGAGTCATTTTTACAACTTTTCGACTAAGAAGTGGCGATTTTACAAGGAAAATATTGGTATTTTGACCATTTTTGTCGCATAACAACAATGCTAATTCTACTCCCTGTGCAAAATTTCAACAAAATCGGAGTTAAAAATTGGCCTCTGTGGTCATATGAGTGTAAATCGGGCGAAAGCTATATATGGGAGCTATATCTAAATCTGAACCGATTTCAACCAAATTTGGTACGCATAGCAACAATGCTAATTCTACTCCCTGTGCAAAATTTTAACTAAATCGGAGTTAAAAATTGGCCTCTGTGGTCATATGAGTGTAAATCGGGCGAAAACTATATATGGGGGCTATATCTAAATCTGAACCGATTTCAACCATATTTGGCACGCATAACTACAATGCTAATTCTACTCCCTGTGCAAAATTTCAACTAAATCGGAGGAAAAAATTGGTCTCTGTGGTCATATGAGTGTAAATCGGGCGAAAGCTATATATGGGAGCTATATCTAAATCTGAACCGATTTCAACTAAATTTGGCACGCATAGCTACAATGCTAATTCTACTTCCTGTGCAAAATTTCAACCAAATTGGAGTAAAACTCTGGCTTCTGGGACCGTATTCGTCAATATCGGGCGAAAGCTATATATGGGAGCTATATCTAAATCTGAACCGATTTCAACTAAATTTGGCACGCATAGCTACAATGCTAATTCTACTCCCTGTGCAAAATTTCAACCAAAGTAAAACTCTGGCTTCTGGGACCGTATTAGTCCATATCGGGCGAAAGATATATATGGGAGCTATATCTAAATCTTAACCGATTTCAATAAAATTTTGCACATTTGACTATACTACCAATTGTACTCCTAGTGCAAAATTTCAACCAAATTGGGGTAATACTCAGGCTTCTAGGGCCGTATAAGTGCATATCGGGCGAAAGATATATATGGGAGCTATATCTAAATCTGAACCGATTTCTTCCAAAATCAATAGGGTTCTATTTTGACCCAAAACACATACTTGTGCCAAATTCGAAGTCGATTGGGCTTAAATTACTACCTAATCCCTTGGTTACAAAAATGTGTTCACGGACAGACGGACAGACGGAGATGGCTATATCGACTCGGGAGCCCACCCTAAGCATTTTTGTCAAAGACACCATGTGTCTATCTCGTCTCCTTCTGGGTGTTGCAAACATATGTACTAACTTATAATACCCTGTTCCACAGTGTGGCGCAGGGTATAAATATGGGAAATATTTAAATCTGAAACAATTTTAAGGAAACTTTGCAAAAGTTTATTTATGATTTATCGCTCGATATATATGTATTAGAAGTTTAGGAAAATTAGAGTCATTTTTACAACTTTTCGACTAAGCAGTGGCGATTTTACAAGGAAAATGTTGGTATTTTGACCATTTTTGTCGAAATCAGAAAAACATATATATGGGAGCTATATCTAAAACTGAACCGATTTCAATCAAATTTGGCACACATGACTATATTACTAGTTGTACTCCTCGTGCAAAATTTCAACCAAATTCGGCCAAAAATGTGGCTTCTTGGGCCATATAAGTCAATATCGGGCGAAAGATATATATGGGAGCTATATCTAAATCTGAACCGATTTCAATCAAATTTTGCACAAGTATACGGCTAAGTGTTATGTTTGTACAAAATTTCAAGCAAATCGGTATAAAACTCTGGCTGCTGGGTCCATATTAGTCCATATCGGGCGAAAGATATATATGAGAGCTATATCTAAATCTGAACCGATTTCTTCCAAAATCAATAGGGTTCTATTCTGACCCAAATTAGGAACATGTGCCAAATTTTAAGGCGATTGGACTTAAATTGCGACCTAGACTTTGATCACAAAAATGTGTTCACAGACAGACGGACGGACGGACAGACGGACATGGTTATATCGACTCAGGGACCCACCCTGAGCATTATTGCCAAAGACACCATGTGCCTATCTCGTCTCCTTCTGGGTGTTACAAACATATGCACTAACTTATAATACCCTGTTCCACAGTGTGGCGCAGGGTATAAAAATGATGTACCTGCAAATGTATTTTTTTGCCTACATATTTTTAATGTATTATTTTCTAAATTTTTTGAGGGTGATCACGAATTAACGTCCTTTTGGCTTTAGGACGCATATTTAAGGAGATATGGGCAAAATAAGTTTTTCATATAAAAATTTTAAATTTTTTAGGATTTGGATGGAATTTCCAATTTTTTGAGGGTGATCACGAATTAACGTCCTTTTGGCTCTAGGACACTTAGTTTAGGAGATATGGCCAAAAGAAGTCTTTCATATAAAAATTTGAATTTTTTTAGGATTTGGATGGAATTTTCAATTTTCTAGAGGGTGATTACGAATTAACGTCCTTTATTCGAGCTTATTGGACAAGAAGATGAAGGGAATTGATACTATTAAGTTCTTGAAAAGAAAATGCAAGATAACAATCTACACAAGACTGACTATGCACATGTTTCATCACTCGCTAATTCGAATTTCCATAACCTTTAGTGTAAATCCATTTTTCTCATAAATTGCGTCCCTTTCGCAGACGAAAAAACATTTTCATAAAGATCCTAACATTCTAGACGATGATCATGTACTTTTAATTCAAAAATTGATTTATTGAAGACCATAACATTTCGATTATATGCATATTCTTTTAATTGTGGCAAATACATTTTTGTCTATGACGACCAGAGATGGTCTATCGTAAATTGTAAGATATTTGGCATACAATTACGACTTATTTTACCACACGTCAAAAACGTCGTAAACCTTCGCAAAACACTTAGTTTTTGACAATATAAGAATTTGCCCGATATTCTAGACCCACTTAGACTATTCAATCCATTGTGATACCAATTATATGTTTTATATCAATGACAAGGGACCCGGCTTCTATAGCCGAGTCCGAACGGCGTTCCACATTGCGGTGAAACCACTTAGAGAAGCTTAGAAACACTCAGTTATGTAACCAGCATTACTGAGAGGGGATAATGCACCGCTGAAAAGCTTTTTGGTGTTCGGTCGAAACTGATATGAATATAGGGGTTGAAAACGCATTTCATTCAGACGTTTACGTTTTTCAAATGCCTGTTTCTCTGGGAAAAACAAGTAAGGAAAGTCTAAAGTCGGGCGGGCCGACTATATTATACCCTGCACCACTTTGTAGATCTAAATTTTCGATACCAAATCACATCCGTTAAATGTGTTGGGGGCTATATATAAAGGTTTGTCCCAAATGCATACATTTAAATAAAATCTATAGACTCAAAATTTAAGTCGGCTAATGCACTAGGGTGGAATACAATGTTAGTAAAAAAATATGGGAAACATTTAAATCTGAAGCAATTTTAAGGAAACTTCGCAAAAGTTTATTTATGATTTATCTTCGATATATACAAAGAAAAAAATTTCACGAAAAATTTTCCAATTAAAATTTTAATTGAGTTTTAAAAAATATTCAATTAAAAATTTAATTGAATCAACAAATTTTTTAATTGAAACAAAAATCAATCACAAAAATTAATAGTATCAATTAATTTTTTAATTGGATCAATTAATTTTTAATTGACCTTCAATTAATTTTTTAATTGATACTATCATTTCTGTGATTGAAGATATTTCAATTAAAAAATTAATTGGATCAATTAATTTCGTGATTGAATCAGAAAAAAAAAAATTTCTGTGTATGTATTAGAAGTTTAGGAAAAAAGAGTCATTTTTACTACTTTTCGACTAAGCAGTGGCGATTTTACAAGGAAAATGTTGGTATTTTGACCATTTTTGTCGAAATCAGAAAAACATATATATGGGAGCTATATCTAAATCTGAACCGATTTCAACCAAATTTGCACGCATAGCTACAATGGTAATTCAACTCAAAATTTCAATTAAATCGGAGTAAAAGATTGGCCACTTTGGTCATATGAGTGTAAATCGGGCGAACGATATATATGGGAGCTAACAGGTTGGCTGATAAGTCCCCGGTCTGACACATAGATGGCGTCGCTAGTATTAAATGCATATTATTTTTATATAGTACCAACCTTCAAATGATTCGTGTCAAAATTTGACGGCTGTAAGTCAATTAGTTTGTGAGATAGAGGGTCTTTTGTGAAACAACTTTTGTTATTGTGAAAAAAATGAAGGGAAACAAGTATATACGGCCGTAAGTTCGGCCAGGCCGAATCCACCATAAATTGCGTAGAAACTTCTACGAAAGACTGTCATCTACAAATTTCAAATCACTCGGATGAAATTTGCTCCTCCAAGAGGCTCCAAAACCAAATCTCGGGATCGGTTTATAAGGGGGCTATAAATAATTATGGACTGATATGGACCACTTTTGGCATGGTTGTGAAATATCATATACTACCACCACGTACCAAATTTCAACAAGATCGGATGAATTTTGCTTCTCCAAAAGGCACCGGAGGTCAATTCTGGCGATCGGTTTATATCTATATATAATTATGGACTGATAGGAACCAATCCCTGCATGGTTGTTGGATACCATATACTAACATCACGTACCAAATTTCAACCGAATGGGAAGAATTTTGCTCTTCCAAGGTGCTCCGGAGGTCAAATCTGGGGATCGGTTTATATGGGGCCTTTATATAATTATGGACCGATATCGACCAATTTTTGCATGGGTGTTTGAGGCCATATATTAACATCACGTACAAAATTTCAACTGAATCAGATGAATTTTGGTCTTCCAAGAGGCTCCGGAGGTCAAATCTGGTGATCGGTTTATATGGGTTCTATACACTGAAAAAACAGTGAACCCACCAGGAAGAAAACTCTCGGTTAATTTTAGAAAATTTTGAATATTTGTAGAAAATTTTAACTAAACAGTATTACAAACGTTGGCATCACGCCGATGTCATAAAAATAAGTACATATTTTTCGACAAATTCAAGAAAATTTATTAGACATAACTAAGTTTTTTCACTTGTTAAAGAAAATTTTGTAGTTTGAAGGAAAAACTTGGAGTTCAAATTTGCAAGAACGTCTTTAGTGACATACGAAGTTCATGATGGACGCATTTTTGGTAAAATTTACAAATTTAAAGAAATTCTGAACTATTTTGTGGAAGACACGGATTTAGTTCATCTTTATGCTTCATTGGAGTATACTTTTTTTCCTCAGGTTTAGTTAATTTAACTAACGTACACAAAAAATTATTAAAGTAAAGAAAACTTTCTCTAAACATAATACTTCCATGAACTAAAATAAAGTTAAATTGACTTTAGTGAAATAGAGAGTTCACTTTTTTTGAGTGTATATAATTAAGGACCGATATGGACCAATATTTGCATGGTCATTAGAGACCACACACTAAAACCACGTACCAAATTTCAGCCGGATCGGATGAAATTTGTTTGGCTTCGCTAGTATTAAATGCATATTATATAGTACCAACCTTCAAATGATTCGTGTCAAAATTTGACGTCTGTAAGTCAATTAGTTTGTGAGATAGAGCGTATTTTGTGAAGCAACTTTTGTTATTGTGAAAAAAATGGAAAAAAGGAATTTCGTGTTTTGATAAAATACTGTTTTCTGAAGGGAAAAATACGGTGGAAGCAAAAACTAGGCTTGATAATGAGTCTCCGGACTCTGCCCCAGGGAAATCAACAATAATTGATTGGTATGCAAAATTCAAGCGTGGTGAAATGGGCACGGAGAACGGTGAACGCAGTGGACGCCCGGAAGAGGTGGTTACCGACGACCGTAAAATGAAGTTGATCGAGATAGCAGAGGCCTTAAAGATATCAAAGGAACGTGTTGGTCATATCATTCATCAATATTTGGATATGGGGAAGCTCTGTGCAAAATGGGTGCCGCGCGAGCTCACATTTGACCAAAAACAACAACGTGTTGATGATTCTGAGCGGTGTTTGCAGCTGTTAACTCGTAATACACCCGAGTTTTTCCGTCGATATTAGAGGTGTGCACGTGACACGAAATTGTCGTGACTCACGCAAAATTTTCGTGATTCACGCGTGAGTCGTGAGTCACGCTCATGGTAACGGCGTGAGTGTGCGTGAGCGTGATTAACAAACCAAAATGTCGTGCGTGAGCGTGAGTCACGAAAATATTATCTTCGTGAGTGTGCGTGAGTAAAGATTTACGCTCACGAAAATAATCCTGCTCACCAACATAAAACGCTTAAGAGTTAAATTCATTTACAATTTTAGTGACACCTGGGATGTTAAGAGTGTAATAACGCTCTCGATTTTAATAATGCTCATGTTTTCAGACGCGTCGCTAAGGTAAATTACTCAAAAAATTGTTCGAGAGTCACGACATTTTTCGTGAGTCACGATATTTTTCGTGAGTCACGGTATTTTTCGTGAGTCACGACATTTTCGTGCGTGAGTGTGCGTGAATACAAATTTTCTTTTCGTGAGTGTGCGTCAGCGTGAGTCCTACCAAACAATATCGTGCGTGAGTGTGCGTGAGTAAGATTTTTCCGTCGTGAGTGTGCGTGAGCGTGAGTAAAATATTACTCACGTGCACACCTCTAGTCGATATGTGACAATTGATGAAACATGGCTCTACACTACACTCCTGAGTCCAATCGACAGTCGGCTGAGTGGACAGCGACCGGTGAACCGTCTCCGAAGCGTGGAAAGACTCAGAAGTCCGCTTGCAAAGTAATCGCCTCTGTTTTTATACCCACCACCATAGAATGGTGACGGGGGTATAATAAGTTTGTCATTCCGTTTGTAACACATCGAAATATCGATTTCCGACTATATAAAGTATATATATTCTTGATCAGGGAGAAATTCTAAGACGATATAACGATGTCCGTCTGTCCTTCTGTCTGTCTGTCTGTCTGTCTGTCTGTTGTAATCACGCTACAGTCTTCAATAATGAAGCAATCGTGCTGAAATTTTGCACAAACTCGTCTTTTGTCTGCAGGCAGGTCAAGTTCGAAGATGGGCTATATCGGTCCAGGTTTTGATATAGTCCCCATATAAACCGACCTCCCGATTTGGGGTCTTGGGCTTATAGAAATCGTAGTTTTTATCCAATTTGCCTGAAATTTGAAATCTAGAAGTATTTTATGACCATAAAGAGGTGTGCCAAAAATGGTGAGTATCGGCCCATGTTTTGGTATAGCCCCCATATAGACCGATCTCCCGATTTTACTTCTTGGGCTTATAGAAACCGCAGTTTTTATTCAATTTACCTGGAATTGGAAATCTAGAGGTATTGTAGGACCACAAATACGTGTGCCGAAAATTATGAGTATCGGTCCATGTTTTGATATGGTCCCCATATAAAACGACCTCCCGATTTGGGGTCTTGGGCTTATAGAAACCGTAGTTTTTATTCAATTTGTCTGAAATTGGAAATCTAGAGGTATTTTAGGACCATAAAGAGGTGTGCCGAAAATGGTGAGTATCGGTTCATATTTTGGTATAGCCCCCATATAGACCGATTTCCCGATTTTACTTCTTGGGCTTCTAGAATCCGAAGTTTTTATCCTATTTGCCTGAAATTTGAAATCTAGAAGTATTTTATGACCATAAAGAGGTGTGCCAAAAATGGTGAGTATCGGCCCATGTTTTGGTATAGCCCCCATATAGACCGATCTCCCGATTTTACTTCTTGGGCTTATAGAAACCGCAGTTTTTATTCAATTTACCTGGAATTGGAAATCTAGAGGTATTGTAGGACCACAAATACGTGTGCCGAAAATTATGAGTATCGGTTCATGTTTTGATATGGTCCCCATATAAAACGACCTCCCGATTTGGGGTCTTGGGCTTATAGAAACCGTAGTTTTTATCCAATTTGTCTGAAATTGGAAATCTAGAGGTATTTTAGGACCATAAAGAGGTGTGCCGAAAATGGTGAGTATCGGTTCATATTTTGGTATAGCCCCCATATAGACCGATTTCCCGATTTTACTTCTTGGGCTTCTAGAATCCGAAGTTTTTATCCTATTTGCCTGAAATTGGAAATCTAGAGGTATTTTCGGGTCATAAAGAGGTGTGCCGAAAACGGTGAATATCGGTCCATATTTTAGCCCCCATAAGAACGATCTCCCGATTTATCTCCTGGGGTTTCTAGAAACCGTAGTTTTTGTCTGATTTGCCTGAAATTGTAATAATTGTAAGTTTTTATCGGTCCATTTGGTAATGCCTCCATATAGACCGACTTCACTTCTTGAGGGTGTAGAAGGCGCACTGATCATGAAAATTGCTTGAAACTCAATGTAAAATTTCCAGATTTTACTTCTACAGATTTAAGATTTCAAGTCAAGACGTTATTTTATAATTTTCTTGCACACTTACAAGAGATGTTAATGATTCCTCTAAAACTCAAACAAAAATAGTTCTTATAAATCCAGAATCTGATATAGTCCTCATGGGTGAAATCTTTAAATTTATCTTCGGGAAGTGTCCTCAAGTCCTCAAGCCCTTCTGTTATTTCAAAGGAAACCCTAATATTTGGTTCATGGTGGTGGGTATTTAAGATTCGGCCCGGCCGAACTTACTGCTGTATATACTTGTTTGGGATGCGCATGGAATCATTTTTATCGATTATCTTTAGAAGGGAAAACCCATCAACAGTGACTATTATTGGAGCGATTGAAGGTCGAAATCGCGGCAAAACGGCCCTATATGAAGAAGAAAAAGGTGTTGTTCCACCAAGACAACGCACCGTGCCACAAGTCATTGAGAACGATGGCAAAAATTCATGAATTGGGCTTCGAATTGCTTCCCCACCCACCGTATTCTCCAGATCTGGCCCCCAGCAATTTTTTCTTGTTCTCAGACCTCAAAAGGATGCTCGCAGGGAAAAAGTTTGGCTGCAATGAAGAGGTGATCGCCGAAACTGAGGCCTATTTTGAGGCAAAACCGAAGGAGTACTACCAAAATGGTATCAAAAAATTGGAAGGTCGTTATAATCGTTGTGTCGCTCTTGAAGCGAACTATGTTGAATAATAAAGATGAATTTTGACAAACAAATGTGTTTTTATTTGTTAGACCGGGAACTTATCAGCCAACCTGTTATGGGTTAATTAAAAACAAGTATATACGGCCGTAAGTTCGGCCAGGCCGAATCTTATGTACCCTCCACCATGGATTGCGTAGGAACTTCTACTAAAGGCTGTCATCCACAATCGAATTACTTGGGTTGCGATAACACTTGGCGATGGCAAGGTATCGTAAAACTTTTTAACACTGTCTTCTAAATTGTAAGTTAGTCCATAAGGGGTATATATTAAACAAAAAAAAAAAGGCCGATTAAATACGTATATAATTCAGTTTGACAAAATTTTCTATAGAAATAAAATTTTGACAAAATTTTCTATAGAAATAAAAACTTGACAAAATTTTCTATAGAAATAAAATGTTGACAAAATTTTCTATGGAAGTAAAATGTTGACAAAATTTTCTATAGCAATAAAATTTTGACAAAATTGTCTATAGAAATAAAATGTTGAAAAAATTTTCTACAGAAATAAATTTTTTACAAAATTTTCTATAGAAATAAAATTTTGACAAAATTTTCTATGGAAATAAAATGTTGACAAACATTGCTATAGAAATAAACTTTTTACAAAACTTTCTATAGAAATGAAATTTTGACAAAACTTTCTATAGTAATAAAATTTGACAATTTTTACATGGCTGTTAGAGGCCATATACTAACGAAATGTACCAAATTTCAACCGCATCGGATGACTTTTGCTCCTCCAAGAGGCTCCGGAGGTCAAATCTGGGGATCGGTTTATATGGGAGCTATATATAATTATGGACCGATATGGACCAATTTTTGCATGGTTGTTAGAGACCATATACTAACACCACGTACTAAATTTCAATTGGATCGGATGAATTTAAATGATGTTGACTTAAATGAAATGAACGCATATTTTACATATGGAAATTATATTCATCGGGCTAAGAGCAAATATAACGACATGTCATTTGCGGCTATTGAAAATGGATTCAGTTTTCGATGCGTGACGGAAGCGGAAGTTGCTAAAAGTTTTTCTGATGTTAAGTCCAATTCAGTTGGTACTGACAGTTTACATCCATCTTTTCTAAAAACATTATTACCAGCGCTACTACCCCACTTCACATATATTTTTAACACAATACTCACAAAGTCTACCTTTCCAAAGGATTGGAAAATTGCAAAGATTATACCAGTTCCCAAGAAATGTAACGATTATCGACCAATTGCAATTCTTACATTTCTTTCAAAAATCATGGAGAAGTTAATAAATAATCAAATGAATACGTATCTAACCGAAAATAATCTTTTATGTAAACAACAATCCGGATTCAGGAAGAAACGTAGTTGCACTCTTGGGAGTGGTTGAAGAAATACGACAAAAATTAGACTAAAACATGGTATCATTTTTGGTCCTCTTAGACCACAGTAAAGCAAAGCGACACAGTTGATCACAACATCTTGCTCACAAAACTACGTGTTTATTTCCATTTTTCAGAAACTGCATGCAAACTCATTTATTCATATTTGTCTGAACGCGCTCAATTAGTCTCTGTTGGAGATAAAATGTCAGGTCTACTAAGTGCCTCTAAAGGGGTTCCACAAGGATCTATTCTTGGTCCTTTACTCTTTATTTTATATATTAATGATTTACCTGATGTTCTCCGCTCATGCTCTGTCCACATGTATGCGGACGATGTCCAACTGTATCACAGTTCTACTGATATATCGCAATGTAAAGCTGAATTAAATAATGATCTTCAGCTGGTTTCACAATGGGCTATGGATAACAATCTGCATTTGAATCCTACAAAAACTAAATGCGTCATAATTACAAAAAGTGGAAAGTTCACCGAAAGTATGCAAAATGGTCTCAAAATATGCAGTTCTCCAATTGAATGTGTTCAATCATCGAAGAATCTTAGACTTGTATTTAACTCTAAACTTACTTGGACGAATCACATAAATTCAGTTGTTGGAAAAATACATGGAATGTTAAGAAATTTATGGGCAGTACAAACGTCAACACCTTGCAATATTCGCCTACTACTCGCCAAGACCTACTTGGTTCCAACACTATTATATGGGTGTGAGATATACGCAAATTGTTCCTCTGCTGATCTTTCAAAACTTAATGTCGCATACAACAATATTGCACGCTATGTATACAATAAAAAACGCAGAGACAGAATCTCGCAATTTTCGATTCTCATCTTCAACACAACATTTAATAGTCTACTTCAACGAAAATGTTTACTACAACTTCATAAAATCATATACACCCGTGAGCCGCAGTATCTACATGAATGTATTAGGTTTGCAAGGTCAAATAGAGGAAGAATACTTATTCAACCTAGAATAAACTGCCAAACATCCGAGAAACAATTCTTTATATTCAGTACGCGTCTCTGGAACTCCCTCCCTCGAACCATACAATGCTCAAGTAATGCTAATCAATTTAAAAAGAAGCTGTTCCAACACCTACAATAGTTCTGTTGATCATCGCCTTTTATTGTTATGTTCAATTATTTAAAATCTTAAAATTATATTAAAATTTATATTAATACTAAGTATAATTCTAATAATAATTTCAAATCATTTGTATTGCCAAATACCAGCTAGTATTGTAATTTATAAGATATCAAATCTTGTTGTACTAGTTTTACAATAATAAATAAATAAATCAAATCAAAATATTTTGCTCATCCAAGAGGCTCCAGAGTTCAAATCTGGGGATCGGTTTATATGGGAGCTATATATAATTATGGACCGATATGGACCAATTTTTGCATGCTTGTTAGATACCGTATACTAACATCAGGTACCCAATTTCAAACGGATCGGATGAATTTTACCCCTCCAAGAGGCTCCTGAGGTCAAATCTGGGGATAGGTTTATATGGGAGCTATATATAATTATGGACCGATATGGACCAGTTTTTGCATGGTTGTTAGATACCATATACTAACACCACGTACCAAATTTCAATCGGGTAGGGTGAAGTTTGCTCCTCCAAGAGGCTCCGGAGATCAAATCTGGGGATCGGTTTATATGGGAGCTATATATATTTATGGACCGATATGGACCAATTTTTGCATGGTTGTTAGAGACCGTATACTAACATCAGGTACCAAATTTCAACCGCATCGGATGAATTTTGCCCCTCCAAGATGCTCCGGAGGTCAAATTTGGGGATCGGTTTATATGGGGGCTCTATATAATTATGGACCGATATGGACCAATTTTGGCATGGTTGTTAGAGACCGTATACTTAGACCACGTATCCAATTTCAACCGGATCGGATAAATTTTGCTGCTCCGGAAGGCTCCGCAAGCCAAATTTGGGGATCGGTTTATATGGGGGCTATACGTAAACGTAGGCCGATATGGCCCATTTTCAATACCATCCGACCTACGTCAATAACAACTACTTGTGCCAAGTTTCAAGTCGATAGCTAGTTTCGTTCGGAAGTTAGCGTGATTTCCACAGACGGACGGACAGCCGGACAGACGGACAGACGGACGGACATGCTTAGATCGACTCAGAATTTCACCACGACCCAGAATATATATACTTTATGGGGTCTTAGAGCAATATTTCGATGTGTTACAAACGGAATGACAAAGTTAATATACCCCCATCCTATGGTGGAGGGTATAAAAAAGGCCGATTAAATACGTATATAATTCAGTTTGACAAAATTTTCTATAGAAATAAAATTTTGACAAAATTTTCTATAGAAATAAAAACTTGACAAAATTTTCTATAGAAATAAAATGTTGACAAAATTTTCTATGGAAGTAAAATGTTGACAAAATTTTCTATAGCAATAAAATTTTGACAAAATGTTCTATAAAAATAAAATGTTGACAAAATTTTCTATAGAAATAAAATGTTGCAAAATGTTCTATAGAAATAAAATGTTGACAAAATTGTCTATATAAATAAAATGTTGACAAAATTTTCTACAGAAATACATTTTTTACAAAATTTTCGATAGAAATAAAATTTTGACAAAAATTTCTATGGAAATAAAATGTTGACAAACATTGCTATAGAAATAAACTTTTTACAAAACTTTCTATAGAAATGAAATTTTGACAAAACTTTCTATAGTAATAAAATTTGACAATTTTTACATGGCTGTTAGAGGCCATATACTAACGAAATGTACCAAATTTCAACCGCATCGGATGACTTTTGCTCCTCCAAGAGGCTCCGGAGGTCAAATCTGGGGATCGGTTTATATGGGAGCTATATATAATTATGGACCGATATGGACCAATTTTTGCATGGCTGTTAGATACCATATACTAACACCACGTACTAAATTTCAATTGGATCGGATGAATTTTGCTCATCCAAGAGGCTCCAGAGTTCAAATCTGGGGATCGGTTTATATGGGAGCTATATATATTTATGGACCGACATGGACCAATTTTTGCATGGTTGTTAGAGACCGTATACTAACATCAGGTACCAAATTTCAACCGGATCGGATGAATTTTGCCCCTCCAAGAGGCTCCGGAGGTCAAATCTGGGGATCGGTTTATATGGGGGCTATATATAATTATGGACCGATATGGACCAATTTTGGCATGGTTGTTAGAGACCGTATACTTAGACCACGTAACAAATTTCAACCGGATCGGATGAATTTTGCTGCTCCGGAAGGCTCCGCAAGCCAAATTTGGGGATCGGTTTATATGGGGGCTATACGTAAACGTGGGCCGATATGGCCCATTTTCAATACCATCCGACCTACATCAATAACAACTACTTGTGCCAAGTTTCAAGTCGATAGCTAGTTTCGTTCGGAAGTTAGCGCGATTTCCACAGACGGACGGACAGCCGGACAGACGGACAGACGGACGGACATGCTTAGATCGACTCAGAATTTCACCACGACACAGAATATATATACTTTATGGGGTCTTAGAGCAATATTTCGATGTGTTACAAACGGAATGACAAAGTTAATATACCCCCATCCTATGGTGGAGGGTATAAAAACTGTATATCAAATGCCGATTACGCGCTGGTATCACAAAAATGAGTTATTTACTTTACTGACAAATTCAAGAAAATTTATGAGACAAAATTTTTTTTTCAGTTGTTGAAGAAATTTTTCTAGTGTGGAGGAAAAAATTGGAGTTCAAAATTGCAAAAAAAAATTATAATTTTTTAAAATTTCTGAACTATATATACGAATTTAGTAAATTTTAATGCTTCAATTGTTTATGCTCTTTTAGGTAATTTGACTAATGTACAGACAAAATTATTAAAGTTACATGAACTAAAATAGATTTAAATAGACTTTGGTGCGCCAGAGAGTTCACATTGTTTGAGTGTATACACTGGGCCACGTAACGTATTGTCATCAATACGCAATTATCGCTATAGTCATAAACAATGCATACACAAAACAAAGCAGTTCTATTTATTCAGCAGATAATTGGGCATATACAAGCCGATTTAAAGAAACTTTATTTAAAACAAGTATATACGGCCTATGCATGGTTGTTAGAGACCATATACCAACATCATGTACCAAATTTCAGCCGGATCGGATGAAATTTTCTTCTCTTTGAGGCTCCGCAAGCCAAATCTGGGGATCGGTTTATATGGGGGCTATATATAATTATGGACCGATGTGGACCAATTTTTGCACGGTTGTTAGAGACCATATACTAACACCATGTACCAAATTCCGGATCGGATGAAATTTGCTTCTCTTTTAGGCTCCGCAAGCCAAATCTGGGGATCGGTTTATATGGGGGCTATATATAATTATGAACCGATGTGGACCAATTTTTGCATGGTTGTTAGAGACCATATACCAACACCATGTGCCAAATTTCAGCCGGATCGGATGAAATATGCTTCTGTTAGAGGCTCCACAAGCCAAATCTGAGGGTCCCTTTATATGGGGGCTATACGTAAAAGTGGACCGATATGGCCCATTTTCAATACCATCCGACCTACATCGATAACAACGACTTGCGCCAAGTTTCAAGCGGATAGCTTGTTTCGTTCGGAAGTTAGCGTGATTTCAACAGACGGACGGACATGCTCAGATCGACTCAGAATTTCACCACGACCCAGAATATATATACTTTATGGGATCTTAGAGAAATATTTCGATGTGTTACGAACGGAATGACAAAGTTAATATACCCCCATCCTATGATGGAGGGTATAAAAATAGACGACTTTAGTTGCATACGATGTACCAATTACGAATTTTGGAAACGAAAATAATGTAATTTTTCATATATTGCAAAAATCGCACAAGATATTTTGCTACAAAACCTCAAAATTGTGGATACATTATGTGTTTTACTAATAATAAAAAAATCTATTAATTTTACAGAGGGAAAATTTGTGATTCGGTATCAATGGGTTTTTTTTATAGTTTGTATTGCAAATTCTGAATTGGTTTGGAAACAATTTAAGATTGTATTCCACCATTAGAGTCGTTTTTATAAATTTTGTCCAATTTACAATATGGCCAAAATTCACACTGTACTCTATTGCAATGTTGAAATATTTAAATCTGCTTGCACAGCTCTGAATTAACTTTCAATAGCATAACAATTTTGTAGAATTAATAAAAATCCATAGACATTAGTACAGAAGCATGTTTATTTAATTATACTAACAAATTTAGTTTATTTCACATACACACACACTCAAATCAATACACATATATATATACGCAAATAATGTCACATACATATACATAGCAATAAATGAGCTTATTTCTTTTGTATTTTCATTAGTTTTTAGATTAGAGTTGAGTTTGCTTTGAGTTCATATGAATTTTTGATTTATTTGCTAATGGACTAACTTAATTACGCTCACTCACTTAGCCATGCATAAACTACGAGCATGAAACACCTATAAACACCACCGCCACCAACAGCAACAACAACAACAACAACAGCATTTATTTTCACCTATTAGTTTCATAATTATAATTTAATTTATTTTTCTATATATGTGTATTCTGTTGTTGTTTATTTACAGATCAGGATAATGAGGACAGGAGTTTTTTTGTAAATGTTTTTCTTTGTAAAATTAAATGTGCAAATAGAGGGGATAAACAGCTACCCGAAAAGCTAAGTCAAACAGAAATAATTAAATCACAACTCCAACCTCAACCAAACCAACCTAACTCGAAGCAATCAACCAGCTACAATAAAACACTAAATCAACCAACAATTGTCCCCAAAAGGCCAAACTAAACTAAAGCCAACTAAATAAATAACAAACAAAAACATAAAAACGAGAATAGCCATATATGAACGTGATATCTAGCGCAAATAATAACATTGTTAATAGCAAACAAGTAAATAATTAAAAAACCATTATAATTATTTACCTCAAAGAGAACATTTGCAGAACCAACAGGTATTTGAAAAAATTAAATTTTTTCCCTTCCTCACCACCACACCATCCAAAATGTCACGTCTCATTTCGTACTACTACTAATATTCAATTTCATTAAAGTCATTTAAGCAGTATCCACTAGAATATTGTTTTAAATTACAATTTTCTCAATTGGTTGGTTTAATTCGAGTTTTAAAGCTCAATATTTCAAAATTCCAAAAAAAAAAACATATCCTTGACCACGTATATGTACATAACATAGCTACATATATTGAATTTTTGTATTTGTATTTAAATCTATTATTAATAGTCAACAATTTTTTTTCCATTGTTCAACGGCATTTGTTTCCTAATGTGTTTGTACTCATGAAATGGATCCTTGCACAAAGGATTCCTTAATTCAGCTATAGTATGAGAGTGTGCGTTTCCTTTTTATTTGGTGATTATGACGTCTTACTACGATAAAGTGAGCAAAACATGATATCTCGATAGACGGACAGACAGACCAGATAATGTTTGCGGTTTTAATGATGAAAACCACACTTTGTTTCAGAGTGTGAATTATAAAAGTGAGATGGCATGCTATATTGAGTGTAGCATTGGTAACACCATTTCTAAAAAGATGACGATTTATATAGCGATGTTGAACGGAATAAATTATGACAGTACACTCAAAAAAAATTAAAATGCCGAAACCATACTCGATTCCCCCGGAACGAAATAGTTTCAATGAACGATTCACCAAATGGAACGACCGGTACTTGTTCCGTCAATTTCGTACCTAGTTCCACAGTTTGTTTTTTTTTTTTTTTATTATTAACTCACTCCACTTTGATCAGTTGCTTGACTTCTTAAGGTGTGATCCGAATTAAGTGTTTTTGATGTAAATTACAAAATTTCATGATATTTTCAAAACAATTATTTTTATATTTTTTTTTATGATTTTTAGTTCATTTTAACGCTTCTATATAAAAAAATTTTAATGAAATTTCTTTGTGTATATATGTTTTGAAGGCGCCAATTGGTTACCTACATTCGTTTACTTGCAGCACACTCTCTAGGTCTCTCTTTCTAAACACTGTCTATAGGTTATTTCTAAATTAATATATGTTTGCATTCAAACATATTATATATACAAAAAATGTATGTCCCAAATCTGTTATGCTAGTTTATGAACATTGTATGCTTGCACTAGAGGTGTGCACGTGACTCACGCGTGATTCGTGAGTCACGCTGACGGCTAAGGCGTGAGTGTGCGTGAGCGTGATTAACCAATCAAATGTCGTACGTGAGTGTGAGTCACGAAAACAATACCGTCGTGAGTGTGCGTGAGTAACGAATTTCCGTAAAACACGCTCACGAAAATAATCCCGCTTACGAATATAAAATGCCTACGAGTTGAATTCATTTATAATTTTAGTGACATCCTAGGTGTTAACGAGTTTTATAACGCTCTCGATTTTAATCATACTCACGGGGTTTTTCGTGAGTCACGACATTTAAAAGATTTTCGTGCGTGAGTGTGCGTGAGTAAACATTTTCTTTTGAAGAGCGTGCGTGAGCTTGAGTCCTACTAAAAAATATCGTGCGTGAGTGTGCGTGAGCAAAATATTACTAACGTGCACACCTCTGGCTTGCACTTAAAAAATTTTGTATTAAAAAATTTGAGTTCCAAATATATAATTTTTACACCCAAACATATGAAAAACAGTGCTTTTCGGCCGTGTACAGACAATTTTCGGGTTTCCTTCGAAAAAGAAAGGATAAAAGTGGTGGCATACGCAGTTGATGTGGCATCCAGGGTCAGGGAAAAATTTCCAGCTGCAATTAGGGATCTTACACAGAAAGTCCTCCGGATGACTGAGAAAGGGAAGAAGGAGGATAATATGGCGGTCAATCCTGCATAGGCAGAACTAGTTATGTCCCAAATGTATGCAAAATTCCCACAGTTAAGCCCAACTCATTTGTGGTATTGAAAGTCCCTTTGGTGATTGACCAAAGTATTTCAGAGTTATTTTGGATAAGAGGTTGAATTTTAAGCTAAATATTGATGAGCGGTAGCCTAGTACTCGTGCAAAAAGGCAATAGGGAAAAAGTGTGGCCATGCAGCTAAAGACAACAACGGATGTACTGTTGCGCGAGCTTTCATTGTGGTCCGAAAACAAATACGATCACAGTTCGAGCCTCAAAAAGGTTGGCAGATGTTCTAAGCATCCCGCTGGCTGATCGAATTTCGATAAATAATTTTAGACACTAATTCCCAAACAATGAGGCGTGGGATACACAGACCCTGGGGTATAAAAGTTATATAGATTTCTATACCGATGGCTCTAAATTGGATGGACAAGTGGGTTTCGGAGTATATTGTAAAGACCTGAAACTTCGAATAGCGAAAAGATTACCTAATCACTATAGTGTTTTGCATGCTGAAATATCAGAAGTAAAAGAGATGTCAAAATGGCTGAGAAATATTGGTAATCAACCTACAATAAAATCTTTGGATTCTGTATCCTTAAGTCGAAAACGTCTTCTTAATTCACAGATTTTAGTCGTATGCACATATCATACTTGAATAAGAAGCACATCTATGTTCACTTTCGCCAGGAGAATTTCTAAGACAGCACAAGCAGCGATGGATTTATCTAGAGGAACCGTAGAATCTACAAGATTTCCACCACACTCACATCAGCCCTTTAGGATTGAGTCATCAAGAATGTTCTTCGCAGATCTCCGAGTCACTCGCAAAAACCCACGCTTCAACCTTGGTGAGTTTTAAGGTTGTAGAAACCTTCTCTTGAAAATTATGTTCATCACTGTCTGCAATTTCGGCACCGTCCTCGACTTCGCAAGAAGATCTGTTCATTTCTCATTTAGATTGAGGCTAGAGGGTTTGGAAATCCTTCGGCTTCCTATATCTTCATTTGGATATAGACAATATGTCTTTCTTCTCGACTAACACTAGAGCGGCTCCTTCCCAAACTTCACCAATTAGCATCAACTTGACCTCTGGTCGTCAATAACGATTTGCTTAAATCATCCTTCATAGCAGACAGCCTTTTGGTGTCGAGGATTTGGACAGGAAAATTTTGCAGTAGGCGCTAGACAACGAATTCGCTATTCCACTTCATTTATGTGTTAAAAACTATACCAACACTATAGTCACCACAAGACTATAGTCAAACGATCTTTGCTCACTTTTAGAATCTGACAACTCATTCACGATCGTGCCATTTTTCCAGCTTCAATGTGCCTATTTTAACGATTTGTTTGGCTTAACCGATAACGTCGACTGATCCTAATTTAATAAATAATACGTTCCTTAAAACCATTTTTTGAGGGATTACCATATCAGCAAACAATAATTGTAAATTTTGAAGCAGTAAAATTATAGTGTCCATACTGTAGGCCCTTCTTTTCCTCACAACATCATCAATGCAAAATACAGCGGTTCATTCTACACATATAAGACGAACAACGTACTTAAAAATTTTAAATAATGCTAATTTCAGCACCACAGCTGAGTTACACTAAGGTAATCGGGTGCTTCGTCTCTCGCTTACAATGTTGCACTCCTGTAAAAAAGAGTTGTTTGTGTATTCTATCGCGACTTCTTACGAACTATGTGGCAAGTTACGATTTCATGCTCTCCACATCCATATATTGTGCTTCTGAAAGCGTTGAAATTCATACATAAAAGAAGCGCATTTAAGTGGGAAATTTCTTCATAGATTCATCGATGAATTCCCTGCAATGGTAAGTGATGCTTGACTTTTCTTCCTTTACAAAGCTAAGGTTCGACTTGCCAAAGAGGTATAGGGCCTAACTCCTGCTTATTGTCCAAATCGCAAAATATTTTGGAAGTTGTTCTAAAGACACAACTTTAAAAGCTCTTCCATAAATGTTCTCCAAAAGATGTTCTTTTTTAAAGTGCAGCTTTTTTCACATTTTAATGGGTAAATTTAACTTTTATTGTTTCAATAGCGAATTTTTTAAAATATTTGAGGTCAAACAAAATTCAGTGCAACGACTGTTGAAATGCCAAGCCCACGTTATATTCAACACTTCTGCGCCAATTTTGCACCACTTCCGGATCCAAAAAGAACATTTTCACTACCTTTTTGGCGACGGTTTGTTTACTGGGTTACCTTGAAGTAAATTAAAAGTAATATGAACATCGGACAATCGAATACGTATTTATGCGTAGGTAACAATCACTTCGAGATCGCCGGCGAAAGTTCCATATGAAATTTAATACTACTTGCAAGACCTTATTATATTCCAAATTTTGCTTTTTATGGCAAAACAATTTTTTTTTGTTACATTTTGTATATTTTTATGGTATGATCACATAAGGGCGTGTGCTCTCTACTTGGGGGTAGTTAAGTTAAGTTTTGCATCCGTCTATCGTTATATGCGTGTGTCCATTATTTTGGGCTTCTAGCTCTGAAGTGCCCAAAGATCATTCATGGCCATATCAAATTGAGCAGGTGGTGGTTGGTGGATATTTGGCAATGAACAAAGAGAGCTCAAAGTGAACATGATATCAAATATAGAAGACAGCAACCAAAAAAACAAAATCATGTTAGTTAAAATATCTGAAGAACAGAAGGCACTTAAGTCGACTTTAATGAGCAAAGAGTAGAGTAAAGCAAAAAATTGATCCTAATTTTCAAAATAACTGCAAATAGCCAGAATTTCTAAATGATCATCTTTGTTGTTGGCCTTAGGTAACTTTAATCCTTTTCCTGGCAATTGTCCTTAGGTCCTTCTAATATAATGCGTTTCGTGGACATTGCACACTTCTTCAGCAAAAACACCTGGTCCCACACCAGGAGAGACGAACTAAGTTCACTTTCTTCAAATCACCGTAAATTTACAGCTAACAACCGTAAAGTCCAGCTAAAGACGAAAAACTTTAGGCGAAACCATAAAGAGCAAGGATATTATGAATTATGTGCTGTGATGTACACATCCTTATGCCACACTCAATGATCTAAACTTTACTCTCGGTGAGGCGTTTTTCAAGCTTGTTTTTGCTTATTTCTTGTGGCACATGCTAAACTTGAGGCCATACAGGATGTTTTTTGTTTCTCGTTGTCTCGTTTGTTCTCTGTAGTCTGGTCAAAGGCATTTTTGAGCTAATCGCTGTTGCAGCTGTTCTTGTAGAGGGCACGAGTGGTGCCATTTGAGATAGGTAATCATTTGTAAAATGTCTGCAGACAATTCAACTTCAACAGCAGCGTAATTAATTGAGAATAATTCATGAAGCTTGACTTTTTTGATATTTCATAGAATCTGAAAATTTGTTTGGGCATTTTTAATTCTTTCATATATCTTAGAGAGTGTTTAATAAATGATACCGGACATTTGTATAGTTTTTTTTGCTTTTCGCAAATTTCAACCTGCAAATGCAATCGTCTAATTCTAAAGGGTGGTTAAAATTTCAAGGGCCGATGTTGATTTTGAATAAAACAAAAACTATTTAGGAAATTATTGTAATTTTATTTTATTACTAGCGTAATCCGGCCCGCTTCGCTGCGCCTTCCGAAGCATATTTGGAGGAATATTTTGCGTTAACTTAGTCAACTATATACTTCGTGCTGAAAACAAATTCGAAAAGATTTGAATTCTTTTAAACAAATCGGACTACTTGATTTTTCGTTTATAGGTACAAATACGGCGGGAGAGGGTGTACCTTCTTCTATATTTCTTGTGAATTTTAAGTGTGGTTTGTCAAGGAAAGGTATCCTTCTCCTCAACATATCTGAAAATTAAGCACTATATTATAATAACATACAAAGAATTACTGTTTCCCATCCAATAAATCGGAAAAAGCAAAAATAGTAAAAAATTTTACCACATTAACATTTGCCAAAATGTTGGAAAATGATGCACCCTCTACGTTGGCTGCCAATTTCATGTAAATTTAAGTTCTTTACTAAAAAAAAGTCTGGCAGAAGCCTGTGCAAAAATCATAAAATTATGTACCGAGTTCCCATTTACGGACAACCCTCTACTTTCAATTTAAGAAAAAAAACGGACAAAAGGGAATCCTCCCCCCCTATATTAATTTCGCAACTACTCAATGGTCCCTATAAATTCTATCGAAGTAAATCGACAAAGTTTATTTCAATTTTCCTCTTCCCCAACCAGATATCGAAAAATCATATACTAATTTAAAAATCATGTATAAATTTAATCACCTCCTCCCACGTTCCCTGTAAATTTCAAGTAGATCGGCGATGTTAAATTTTGCCCTATTGTTTTAAAAAGACGTCACTTTCGACAAACACCGTAGTGAATAGCACCCCTAACCTTCCCTGAAAATTCTTGAAACTTTCCTTCAAGTGTGGGGCAAGGAAGGTTGCCTCTTCGTTCATAACCTTACCCCACAGCCTATGTAAATTTCAAGAAAACTTAAGAATTGTTGTTTTTTTTTGCAGTTTTAGAGGAGGACCTCCTCCCCGACTAAATATAGAAAAGTGATGTAGCGTACCTTTTGTAAACGTCCCAGAAAATGTCAAGCAAATTATAAGCCTAAAAGGGCGGCCTCTCTTCCGTCAAAATATCACAAAATCAGGTATAAACTATTAATATCGTAACCTCTCCCCAGTCCTCTGTAAATTTCAAGTAACTCGGTAAAAGTTTAATTGTTTCTCTGTATGTACTTAAGAGAAGCGGATGTCTCCCTATGCCCTTTTATTTTTATTAAAAAATCGAGAACCTGATATAAATTTCATAACCCATTGTTTTCATAAAATTTCAGTCGGGGGAGTTTAGTTTTGTTTGTACTTTCAAACAAAAAAATTCGGGCAAAGGGGTGGTCCCCCTCCCCGACCAAATATCGAAAAATAATGTACCTGATTTTTATGTAGATGCCAACCCCAACATTCAATGAAAATTTCAAGCAAATCGCATAATTTTGTTCCAAGTTTAAAAAGTAGGGCAAGGGGGAGGTCCCCCTCCCCATTTACATATGAAATCTTCGGGTACCCCATATAATTTCCATAACCTCACCACATGTTCTCTGTAAATCTCAGATGATTTAGAGAATTTTAGTTTTTTCACTGTACTTAAAAAAAGTCGAACAAAGGGGAGGCCCCCCTCCGCCACCAAATATCGAAATAAAAAGTAGCGGATCTTTGTCTAGATTCCAACCCCAATCTTCAATGAAAATTTCAAGCAAATCGGTAAACTTTGGTCCAATTTTCAAAAAGTCCGACAAAGGGGAGGTCCCCCTCCGCGATCAGGTGTCAAAAAATGAGGTACCCTATTTTCACCACATGAACGCCCCCTACGATCTCTGAAAGTTTCAAGTAAATCGGTTCAGCCGTTTCGGAGCCAACTCGGTACATACAAACAAACAAACAAATAAACAAACATAGATTGAATTTTATATAAAGGGTGATTCTTTTGAGGTTAGGATTTTCATGCATTAGTATTTGACAGATCACGTGGGATTTCAGACATGGTGTCAAAGAGAAAGATGCTCAGTATGCTTTGACATTTCATCATGAATAGACTTACTAACGAGCAACGATTGCAAATCATTGAATTTTATTACCAAAATCAGTGGCAGAAAATCCGCTTTTTTATCGACAAATTTTGTTCAGCGATGAGGCTCATTTCTGGTTGAATGGCTACGTAAATAAGCAAAATTGCCGCATTTGGAGTGAAGAGCAACCAGAAGCCGTTCAAGAACTGCCCATGCATCCCGAAAAATGCACTGTTTGGTGTGGTTTGTACGCTGGTGGAATCATTGGACCGTATTTTTTCAAAGATGCTGTTGGACGCAACGTTACGGTGAATGGCGATCGCTATCGTTCGATGCTAACAAACTTTTTGTTGCCAAAAATGGAAGAACTGAACTTGGTTGACATGTGGTTTCAACAAGATGGCGCTACATGCCACACAGCTCGCGATTCTATGGCCATTTTGAGGGAAAACTTCGGAGAACAATTCATCTCAAGAAATGGACCGGTAAGTTGGCCACCAAGATCATGCGATTTGACGCCTTTAGACTATTTTTTGTGGGGCTACGTCAAGTCTAAAGTCTACAGAAATAAGCCAGCAACTATTCCAGCTTTGGAAGACAACATTTCCGAAGAAATTCGGGCTATTCCGGCCGAAATGCTCGAAAAAGTTGCCCAAAATTGGACTTTCCGAATGGACCACCTAAGACGCAGCCGCGGTCAACATTTAAATGAAATTATCTTCAAAAAGTAAATGTCATGGACCAATCTAACGTTTCAAATAAAGAACCGATGAGATTTTGCAAATTTTATGCGTTTTTTTTTAAAAAAAAGTTATCAAGCTCTTACCAAATCACCCTTTATATAGAAGATAGATGATACATTGGTATTACTCAATTATGTATGGAACAAAATATCGGCCAAATGGGCGCCGCGACCTTGGTGGCACACCTTCATCAGATGGTCCAAATTTTCGATGACGTTGAGGCATAATGGGGGTTCTATGCCGTTAATGTGCCGAATTGTCTCATCCTTTAGCTCCTGAATTGTTGCTGGCTTATCGACGTACACCTTTTCTTTCAAATAACCCTAAAGAAAAAAGTCCAAAGGTGTCAAATCACATGATCTTGGCGGCCAATTGACATCGTTACGTGAGATAACACGGCCATTGAATTTGTTGCGCAAAAGAGCCATTGTTTCGTTAGCTGTGTGGAAAGTGGCACCGTCCTGCTGAAACCACATATCGTCCACATCCATATCTTCCAATTCGGGCCATAAAAAGTTCGTTATCATCTCACGATAGCGAACACCATTCACAGTAACTGCCTGACCGGCCTCATTTTGGAAAAAATACGACCCGATGATGTTGCCAGCCCACAAACCGCACCAAACAGTCACTCTTTGTGGGTACATGGTTTTTCGACAATCACTCTTGGATTCTCATTCGCCCAGATGCGGCAATTCTGTTTATTGACGAATCCACTGAGGTGAAATGTGCCTCATCACTGAAGATGATTTTCTTCGAAAATTGATCATCCACTGTTGCCATTTCTTCACCCTTAAAAAAAATCGCTTCTCTAACATATGTTCCAAACATATTTTGCAGGAAGCATATATATTATTGGATGCTGCCGAAACATTAATATGTTTGTTTTATGTGAACATATTGTATGTTTGGAAGCATTTTGAGCCCAAAAATATTATATGCTTGGAAGAATTTTCCCCAAAGAAGATTGTGCTCATTCCCTCACATAATTTTCATTTCCACGAAATTTTTTAGTTCTTGGCACCTTTTTCTGTAATACAAATAATGTTGAAGAAATTATTCAATTTTATAATTTTATATAATTTAACAGAAACATACATTTGTTGGCCACGTGGAGCAGTAGTTAGCATATCTGCCTTGCATGCAAAGGGTCGTGGGTTCAATCCCTGCTCCGACTAAACACTTTTATTTTTAATTTACGTTACACATTTATATTTATACTATATTAAATTTTGTAATAAAACTTCGAAATGTGGGTTATTAAAGATTTACAGTCAGAAACAGTGCTTGATATAAACGAAATGGACTGAGCTTTTGGATAAAATATCATTATTTTGTTTATTGGAAAAATAACAATTTTGTAATAAAAAACTGTTTTTGGTATAAAAGTTTGAAATTTTGGAAGGAATTTAAAAACTCTAACAAAAGAAGAACGTGGAGTCGAGTATAAACATACATAAATAATTTTATAATATACACATAAATTTATTTAGGCGTGTGCAGTTTTTACTAGCATTTAACACCATTTTAAATGCATTTAAAACTTATCGTGTTTGGTACTTAATTTCATTTTTACCTTTAAGGCCGGTATTAAGTTGGCATTATTGCTCTAAAATGACCCTGTTTTGCCTTTTACTTTTCTTTAATAATTCATTTTAAAGAAAATAAACTTTTTCAATTGTTGTAGCTGCAAAACTGTAACTTAATGCCCGCTTTTATATATGAAGATGTCCGTCACGTCCTCTTGGACTACTTATTAATAAAGGGGAACTAAACTTTGTTTTTTACATTTTACTGTTTAATTTTTCACCGTTTCCTCCTTTTTTCATTTTACTGTCCCAACTCTAAAAAGAGTATAGTGCCCTTTCGTTATTTTTATGAAGATCCCTTTGTAATTTTTATATATATTTCAACTGTTTCTTTTTAATTTCCTTTGTCTGAATATTTGGACTTACTCCTCGTACGTTCCGATTTCTTTTAACAAACCGAGAAAAAAATTGTGCCCATAATGCCAAAATGATAAACAAAACACATGTCCACACATACATAAACTGCTGCTCTCAAGACGAAAACACATGCTGTTTTTTTAATGTCTATTCTCTTTACTCCGAATACTCATTCTAATATTCAAATTAAATAATATTTAGACTTAAGCATATCAAATTTTTGGCCTTATCATAAAACAGTTTTCCGAAAAAACATACAAGCGGTTTCACAGAAATTGCTCTCTTTTGATTCTGTGTTATGTTGATATCTTTCGGTTTTCATCTCTATTTCTTTCTCTATACTCTCTCTCTCTCTCTCTCTCTGTCGCTCTCTGAATAAAATATCACAACATATATATGTTTACTCGAAATTTGTAAATGTATATATATTTACATTCACACATATTATTTTTATATAACATTCATGCCCCAAACATAATATATTCTAACATACTAACATATGTGTCCCAAACATTTAGAGTTAGTTTAGGAACATTACATGTTTGCACTTAAATATATTGTGTTTAAAAATTGCGCCCGAAACACATTTTGTTTATATCGGAGCATATGAAAAACATATTTTTATAACAGTGTTGGAACCATTCTGCCCATTCACGACATCCATGGTTCAAATTGAGTAAGTCTGAAATAGAGAAATGTCAAATAAAATTCGGAAAAAACTTGGCGTTTAGGTGTGGTTCACATTTAACATCGGCCCTTATAATTTAACCACCCTTTATTTTCTATACGGACGAAAAATACTATTTTTCATATGTTTGTGTGTAAAAATTATATGTTTGGAACTCAAATTTTTTAACACAATATTTTTAAGAGCAAGCATATAATGTTCATAAACTATGTTAATATGTTAGAACATATTATGTTTGGAACATAAAATGTTTGTAAATATAATATGCTTAGATGCAAACATATATTAATTTCGAAATAGCCTATAAACATATATGTGTGTGTTTTAGAAAGAGAGACCTAGAGAGTATGCTGCAAGTAAAATAATGGAAGTAACCAATTGGCGCCTTAAAAATATATCCACACGAAAAAGATTTTATTAAAATTTTTTTACTACCAAACATAGTATGCAAACAATATTTTGTTTGGACCAATCCTGAAAAAAATATGCTTGAAGCAAAATGTGTTTGGGGTATAACATATGTTACAAAAGTGATTTTTTTGAGGGTGTAGATGGCTAAATATACCTAAAATAACAGTCTACCTATGGCACGAATTATGGCCTTCAAACGGCGGCCGTGTACAAATTGGAGGATCTATGTTAATTAGATATGATTAGATCTCAAAATTGGCCACTTTAGATCTAAGCATATTTACCTAGATATGCTGAGACAAAGTTAGATATAATTATATATAATTCCATATATAACGAGATATAACATCAGATCCGACTATATATAGGGATAGATAGAATCATATCTAAGACAATAGATCTAGGCCAATATTGACATCTGATCAAATCTAACTCCATAGTAATTATATATGATTAGATCTTACCAATTTTCGGATCTACTCATATCTAATTGTATCAAATTAGATCTCTCAATTTTTATTCGGCAGCCATCGCAAGCTACACGAAAGTGGCTCAACGGTACTTTGGCCCGTTCCCTGTTTTTCAACTTAAAAAAAAAATATTCATATAATCTCATGTGTAGAAAATTTTATTTATGCATAGGTATGTATACAATATTTTTATACCCTTCATCACTACTGTGGTACAGGGTATAATAAGTTTGTGCATTTGTATGTAACGCCAAGAAGGAGTAATCATAGACCAACCTTTTAGTATACGGATCGGCTTAGAATTAAATTCTGAGTCGATTTAGCGATGTCCGTCTGTCTGTCTGTGCGTCTGTCTGTCCGTCTGTCTGTCTGTCTGTTGATGTATTTTAGTGTGCAAAGTACAGCTCGCAGTTTAAGTCCGATTTTCCTAAAATTTGGTATAGGGTCCTGTTTCGGCTCAAAGACGATCCCTATTGATTTTGGAAAAAATCGGTTCAGATTTAGATATAGCTGCCATATATATTTTTCACCGATCTGGTCATAATTGGCGTGTATATCAACCGATCTTCCTCAAATACCGTACATCCGAATATTATTGACCACAGAGGTCAATTTTTTGCTCCGATTTAGTTGAAATTTTGCATAGGGAGTAGAATTAGCGTTGTAACTATGCGTGCCAAATTTGCTTGAAATCGGTTCAGATTTTGATATATCTCCCATATAAAGCTTTCGCCCGATTTACACTCATATGACCACAGAGGTCAATTTTTAACTCCGATTTAGTTGAAATTTTGCACAGGGAGTAGAATTAGCATTGTAGCTATGCGTGCCAAATTTGGTTGAAATCGGTTCAGATTTAGATATAGCTCCCATATATATGTTTTTCTGATTTCGACAAAAATGGTCAAAATACCAACATTTTCCTTGTAAAATCGCCACTGCTTAGTCGAAAAGTTGTAAAAATGACTCTAATTTTCCTAAACTTCTAATACATATATATCGAGCGATAAATCATAAATAAACTTTTTCGAAGTTTCCTTAAAGTTGCTTCAGATTTAAACGTTTCCCATATTTTTTTTACTAACATTGTGTTCCACACTAGTGCATGCCGACTTAAATTTTGAGTCTATAGATTTTGTAGAAGTCTATCAAATTCTTCCAGATCGAGTGATATTTAAATGTATGTATTTGGGACAAACCTTTATATATAGCCCCCAACACACTTGACGGATGTGATATGGTATCGAAAATTTAGATCTACAAAGTGGTGCAGGGTATAATATAGTCGGCCCCGCCCGACTTTAGACTTTCCTTACTGGTTATAATATTAAATTGAGCCGACGGGCTTTTTGGGCAGCAAATAAATCAATGACTTCTTCAGTCGGCACATTTATTCGGCGATGAACCGACATTAATGCCAATCCATTGAGTCTACTCTCGCTAGTCGAATTTCTAAGATACGTCTTTAATCTCTTCATTGTTGCAAATGAACGTTCGGATGAGCACGTAGTAACTGCAGGGATGGAAAACGCAGTACGAAAGTACTTTTTTCAATACTTTTTCACCCCGGTCAGTACCGTAATACCCCCGCGAATGATTTAGTACCTTTTGTGTAGACAGTTTTGAGTCGATATCAGATTTATGGTACAATAGCTTTGACAAAATATTTTAATATTTTGAGAAAGTCTTTATCAATCTTATTTGCTAATAGTCTTTTACAAATATGGCAAAAAAGACATGTTCATGTGGGAAGAAAATCTCGATTTTGTAAAATACATAGTCAAAAACAGGATTTTATTGAACTTCAAGAATGTTTTAGTCGAAACAAGTATATACAGCAGTAAATTCGGCCGGGCCGAATCTTAAATACCCACCACCATGAATAAAATATTAGGGTTCCCTTTGAAATTTCAGAAGGGCTTGAGGACACTTCCGGAAGATAAATTTAAAGATTTCACCTATGAGGACTATATCAGGTTCTGGATTTATAAGAACAATTTTTGTTTGAGTTTTAGAGGAATCATTAACATCTCTTGTAAGTGTGCAAGAAACTTATAAAATAACGTCTTGATTTGAAATTTTAAGTTTCAAGCAATTTTCATGATCAGTGCGCCTTCTACACCCTCAAAAAGTGAAGTCGGTCTATATGGAGGCATTACCAAATGGACCGATAAAAACTTAATCCGATACACGTTTTTCTGAGCCTCAAATACCAGAATATTTACAATTTCAGGCAAATCAGATAAAAACTACGGTTTCTAGAAACCCAAGGAGTTAAATCTGGAAATCATTCTTATGGGGGCTATACTAAAATATGGACCGATACTCACCGTTTTCGGCACACCTCTTTATGGCCCTAAAATACCTCTAGATTTCCAATTTCAGGCAAATTGGATAAAAACTGCGGTTTCTATAAGCCCAAGAAGTAAAATCGGGAGATCGGTCTATATGGGGGCTATACCAAAATATGGACCGATACTCACCATTTTTGGCACACCTCTTTATGGTCATAAAATACCTCTAGATTTCAAATTTCAGGCAAATTGGATAAAAACTACGATTTCTATAAGCCCAAGAAGTAAAATCGGGAGATCGGTCTATATGGGGGCTATACCAAAATATGGATCGATACTCACAATTTTTGGCACACGCATTTGTGGTCTTACAATACCTCCAGATTTCCAATTTCAGATAAATTGAGTAAAAACTGCGGTTTCTATAAAGCCAAGAAGTAAAATCGGGAGATCGGTCTATATGGGGGCTATACCAAAATATGGACCGATACTCACCATTTTTGGCACACCTCTTTATGGTTATAAAATACCTCTAGATTTCAAATTTCAGGCAAATTGGATAAAAACTACGATTTCTATAAGCCCAAGAAATAAAATCGGGAGATCGGTCTATATGGGGGCTATACCAAAATATGGATCGATACTCACAATTTTTGGCACACGTATTTGTGGTCCTACAATACCTCTAGATTTCCAATTTCAGGCAAATTGGATAAAAACTACGATTTCTATAAGCCCAAGACCCCAAATCGGGAGGTCGGTTTATATGGGGACTATATCAAAACCTGGACCGATATAGCCCATCTTCGAACTTGACCTGCCTGCAGACAAAAGACGAGTTTGTGCAAAATTTCAGCACGATTGCTTCATTATTGAAGACTGTAGCGTGATTACAACAGACAGACGGACAGACGGACAGACGGACATCGTTATATCGTCTTAGAATTTCTCCCTGATCAAGAATATATATACTTTATATAGTCGGAAATCGATATTTCGATGTGTTACAAACGGAATGACAAACTTATTATACCCCCGTCACCATTCTATGGTGGTGGGTATAAAAATAATGCGATTCTATATTATCGATTTTTTATTTCGGTAGAAAATGTTGTCAAAATTTTATTTCTATATAGAATTTTTGCAAAATTTTATTTTTATAGAAAATTTTGTCAACATTTTAAAATTTTATTTCTATAGAAAAAATTTTGCAAAATTTTTTTTCTAAAGAATTTTTTTGCAAAATTTTATTTCTATAGAAAATTTTTGCAAAATTTTATTTCTATAGAAAATTTTTGCAAAATTTTATTTATATAGAAAATTTTGTCAAAATTTTATTTTCTTTAAAATTCGGTCTCTTGACAATAATCTTCCAGTGAAATTGTTGTTGAAATTTAGTAAAAAGTACCTTTCCGCTCAAAAAATACCTTTTTTGACCTTTTTTAAAAATTGTATTTTCCATCCCTGAGTAACTGGCAAAGTGACCAAAATTTTTAAAAGAATATGCACGTTTGGAAATATCTTTTTATTGCACTCTCCAAGTGCTTCCATCGCTGAATTAGGCAGGTTCTTTCGCAGGTTTTGCGCCATTTCATTTACAAATGTGTGTTTGGCTGTTTCGTTGTTGTTGCTATGTCCAAACAAAGCGAGTCATGTTCACAAAAAGAACAACAAACACACATAAAAAGCAGAAATACATTTTCCAAAAATGAAATTTGAGGTGCGAGAACAAAAACAATTTGTTTTTTTCGACCGTCGTTTGACGGGCTTTTCAACTAGTATTCTATGATTTGTGCAAGTTTTATAGGTAAGCGTTTTTCAAAATAAAACATATGCAGCTAAAAATATATATTTCTTTATATAAAAATATTCATTCATTTCGGGGGGGTTTGATCCCCCTCACCCCCTCCCCCCCTGAATACGGCCTTGAACCAAATGATTTGGTAAGATCTGTCAGACGAGCGGTTTAGAAATGATAACCTGCAATCGGTTGTAATACATATCAGACACCATATACATGTGTTTCGTGAATAAATATCAATGTCCCCTTGCAGCAGAAGTAATTTCAAGGCAGCATAAGCTGCCTTACAATGGTGAACATCTATCTGGAAGAACCGTAGAATCATCAACCACCGTCATAACTATGACCACTTCACTGACCTCGGTCACAACCCTCGGCTCATCTTTGGCGAGTATTGGGCCCGCAAACGATGTTCTTTTATGTCCACATTCTTGGAATCTACCTCGAAAATGAGAAGCCACCGTGGTGGTTAGCATTCCCACCTTGCATACACAGGTTCGTGGGTTCAAACCCAAATACCAATAATTTTCAGCGGTGGATTATCCCACCTCAGTAATGCTGGTAATATTTCTGAGTGCTTCAAAGCTTCTCTAAGTGAATCGGGTAACACTCAGTGATAAGATATCCACCACTGTGATATCACAATGAACTGAATAGTCTAAGTGAGCTTCAAATATCGGGCTGCCACTATACCTAACCTACCTCTAAAATCTGTTCATTTCTTACCGTTTCGGAATATTTCGGCTGAACGCTATGGTATACCTAACACTACAAGCTGTCTTGGTTCATCTACCTAATCCAAACGATCAATCTTCCATTAACAGATCTGAGTTACAATCCTTTAGCCTCTTTAATATGGATGCAGGATCAGGACGGATTGCAGATGTACATGAATGTGCTCTAGGTCTAGCCCTTATGTCTTTCTTCTCGACTAACTGCAGTACGACTTCTTTCCAAACTTCAAGAATCAACGCAAGAAATAGACGCCATAGGCCCGCAAATGCGATAAGCTTAACCCTTTGTCTACCGATGTTCACTTAGGAAGACATTCGAAACAAACTCTATTTCGCCACTCGGTTTTGATTTATTTCTTGATGTTATTTTAAAATAGAGGCTTTAATCTAAAGCTATAAATATTTTCCATATTGGTGAACACTAAAATGCATTTTTATAAATTATATATTTTCCCGGATACCACCACACCTGTAATTCGTAATAAGTACCTATTACGCTAAATTGAAATAATCCGATTTAGAAAATACGTCCCTTCGGTTCGACGGTTGAATATATTATATTATAGTAAAATAAGTGAGAAAAGTATGAAATCGGGCGAGACCGACAATATCATTCACTAAATCACCCCTACCGAATTAGTAAATATAAGCATTTGAGAGTATTCTTAAAATAGATTTGGAATATAATTCTAATTCCCAAAAATTAATGACCAATATCTAAATACCCTCAAAAGAAAATCGCCTCTGTAACATATACTCCCAAAACATATATATTTTCAGAATTTGTTCAAACAAAACAATGTTTGCGCTGTGCAAACAATCATGGACGAGTACTCAGCAATCTACACTTTTGTTGTAATTAAACGTACATATCAATACGAGTATATGTATTTCGTTACCTATCTCCTTCGCCATATTTATCCTTTTTCTACTCTTTCGCTCTCTCTCTGACGTTTATACGAAATTTCCAAACTTTATATGTTTGAATCCAGAGATATTATATTAAAGAAAATGTAAGGTCCCAAACATAATATGTTGTAACATATATGTATCATACATGTTATACTAGTTTATGAACATTATATGCGTGCACTTAACAATACTGTGCTAAAAATTTGAGTTCCAAACAAATAATTTTTACACCCAAACATATGAAAAACAATCGTTTTCGTCAGTATGGGAGCTATGTATATACAACATTGAGCTTAATAAATAAGGATATTATGGTCATATTTCACTTAATCGGTAGGATCGGTAAGATAAGTAGGGTTGGTTAACAAGTAAGGGGTTTAAAACCAAATTTAGAAAAATCGGGCGATACATATATACGGGAGCTAAATCTGAATCTGAACCAATTTCAATGAAACTTTACATACTTGAAGGGTACTATAAAAACCTACTTGTGTTCAATTTCACGATTAATTAGTAAATAAGTATACTATGACAGCATTTGTCGAAATCGGGCGATACACTGAGAAAACAGTGAACCCACCATGAAGAATTTTTATACCTTCCACCATAGGATGGCGGGTATATTAACTTTGTCATTCCGTTTGTAACACATCGAAATATTGCTCTAAGACCCCATAAAGAATATATATTCTGGGTCGTGGTGAAATTCTGAGTCGATCTGAGCATGTCCGTCCGTCCGTCCGTCTGTTGAAATCACGCTAACTTCCGAACGAAACAAGCTATCGACTTGAAACTTGGCACAAGTAGTTGTTATTGATGTAGGTCAGATGGTATTGCAAATGGGCCATATCGGTCCACTTTTACGTATAGCCCCCATATAAAGGGACCCCCAAATTTGGCTTGCGATTGCTCTAAGAGAAACAAATTACATCCGATCCGGCTGAAATTTGGTACATAGTGTTAGTATATGGTCTCTAACAACCATGCAAAAATTGGTCCACATCGGTCCATAATTACATATAACCTCCATATAAACCGATCCCCCGATTTGGATTGCGGAGCCTCTAAGAGAAGCAAATTTCATCCGATCCGGTTGAAATTTGGTACATGGTGTTAGTATATGGTCTCTAATAACCATGCAAAAATTGGTCCACATCGGTCCATAATAATATATAGCCCCCATATAAACCGATGGTGTTAGTATATGGTCTCTAACAACCATGTAAAAATTGGTCCACATCGGTCCATAATTATATATAGCCCCCATATAAACCGATCCCCAGATTTGACCTCCAGAGCCTCTTGGAAGACCAAAATTCATAAGATTCAGTTGAAATTTGGTACGTGGTGTTAATATATGGCCTCAAACACCCGTGCTAAAATTGGTCGAAATCGGTCAATAATTATATATAGGCCCCATATAAACCGATCCCCAGATTTAACCTTGGAAGAGCAAAATTCATCCGATCCGGTTGAAATTTGGTACATGGTGTTAGTATATGGTCTCTAACAACCATGTAAAAATTGGTCCACATCGGTCCATAATTATATATAGCCCCCATATAAACCGATCCCCAGATTGGACCTCTGATGCCTTTTGGAGAAGCAAAATTCATCCGATCTGGTTGAAATTTCGTATGTGGTGCTAGTATATGATATTTAACAACCATGCCAAAAGTGCTCTATATCAGTCCATAATCATATAGAGCCCCCATATAAATCGATCACGAGATTTGGTTTTGGAGCCTCTTGGAGGAGCAAATTTCATCCGAGTCAGTTGAAATTTGGTACATTGTGCTAGTATATGGCCGTTAACAACCATGTCTAACTAGGTCCATATCGGTCTATAGTTATTTGTAGCCCTCAGATAAATCGATCCCCAATCACACAAAAATTGCTCCATATCAAGTTCATAATTCTATATAGCCCCGATATAAGCGATCCCATATTTCAATTCTGGCTTTCTACGTACCGTGCAAAAGTCCATGTCGATTCGTAATTATTTGTAGGCTTACCTATACATAACTTTTTTGTCTAATTTTTTGTCGTATGGACTAACTCACAATTTAAAAAACGATGTTAAGAAGTTTTAAGATACCACAACCCAAGTATTTCGATTGTGGATGACAGTCTTTCGTAGAAGTTTCTACGCAGGGTACATAAGATGGAGGGTACATAAGATTCGGCCTGGCCGAACATACGGCCATATATACTTGTTTTTGTTAATTTTAGAAAATTTATACTATTTTTAGAAAATTTTAACTAAACATAATTTTTAGAGTAAAGGAAACTTTCTCCATACATATTAATTCCACGAACTAAAAGTTAAATTGGTTTTAGTTCACTTTTTTTAGAATGTTCATTTTTTTAGTGTACATACATATGAGAGTTATATCTGAATTTGATCCGATTCGAAATTCAACAGCGTTCTTCCGCGCGGCAAACAAACATCCTGTACCAAATTTCATCCAAATCGATTAATAGTTGCGACTAGAGGTGTGTACGTGAATAATAGTTTACTCACGCTCACGCACAGTCACGACTGAAAAATCATACTCACGCACGATATTTGTTGGTAGGACTCACGCTCACGCACACTCACGAGAAGAAAATTTGTACTCACGCACACTCACGCACGAAAACGTCGTGGCTCACGAAAAAAACCCTGACTCACGAAAAATATCGTGACTCACGAATAATTATATGATTAATTTACCTTACCGAAGTGTCCGAAAACATGAGCATTATTAAAATCGAGAGTGTTATTAAACTCTTAACATCCCAGGTGTCACTAAAATTGTAATTGAATTTAACTCTTAAGCGTTTTATGTTGGTGAGCAGGAATATTTTCGTGAGTGTAATTCGTTACTCACGCACACTCCCGAAGATATTATTTTGGTTTGTTAATCGCGCTCATGCACACTCACGCCGTTGTTATGAGCGTGACTCACGCACGAATCACGAAAATTTTCGTGAGTCACGACAATTTTGTGTCACGAGCACACTTCTAGTTGCGACCTGAATCTTGCGAACCGTCTTACCGTTAGAAATATTGAAAAAGTGGTATTTTCAAAACGAAGTCGGACAAAGAATCGCATAATGATAAAAAAAATGCTCTATTTATGAAGTCTTTATAAAATCGTTTGTTAAAAAAAAATGTTTCATAAGCCAATACAAAAACAAAAAAATTACTTAAAACACATAAATCATTTCATTAAATTTATAATTTTTATAGTTTCATTTTTATACCCTTCACCACTACTGTGGTACAGGGTATAATAAGTTTGTGCATTTGTATGTAACGCCAAGAAGGAGTAATCATAGACCAACCTTTTAGCATACGGATCGGCTTAGAATTAAATTCTGAGTCGATTTAGCGATGTCCGTTTGTCTGTCTGTCTGTCCGTCTGTCTGTCTTTTGATGTATTTTTGTGTGCAAAGTACAGCTCGCAGTTTTAGTCCGATTGTCCTAAAATTTGGTATAGGGTCCTGATTCGGCTCAAAGACGATCCCTATTGATTTTGGAAAAAATCGGTTCAGATTTAGATATAGCTGCCATATATATTTTTCACCGATCTGGTCATAATTGGCGTGCATATCAACCGATCTTCCTCAAATTCCGTACATCCCAATATTTTATGAATCTCGAAAATCTTGCAAACTATCAGCCAAATCGGTTCAGATTTAGATATAGCTCCCATATATATCTTTCGTCCGATTTAGACTCATATCACCACAGAGGCCAAAGTTTACTACCGATCTTCGTGAAATTTTGCACAGAGAGTAGAATTGACATTCTACCAATGCTTGGTAAATTTGATTGAAATCGGTTCAAATTTAGATATAGCTCCCATATATATCTTTCGTCCGATTTGAACTTATATGGCTACAAAAGCCAGAGTTTTGCAGTTATTTGCTTCAAATTTTGCACAAGGGGTACGTTTAATAGTATCGTTAAGTGTGTCAAATTTTTTTAAAATCGGTTAACATATATATCTTTCGCCCGATTTGGACTTATATGGTCTCAAAAACCAGAGTTTTGCCCTGGCTTAGTTCAAATTTTGCACAAGCGGCACTTTTAAAGATACCATTGTATGTGTCAAATATGGTCAAAATCGATTCAGATTTAGATTTAGCTCCCATATATATCTTTCGTCCGATTTGAACTAATATGGCCTCAAAAACCAGAGTTTTGCCGTGATTTGCTTCAAATTTCGCACAAGGAGTACGTTTAGTAGTACCGGTAATTGTGCCAAATTTGGCTGAAATCGGTTCAGATATAGATATGGCTCCCATATATATCTTCCGTCCGATTTGCACTCATATGACCAGGGGGGCCAAAGTTATACTCCCATTTACATGAAATTTCGCATAGATAGCACAATTATTATTCTAACTACACACGTCAAATTTAGTCGAAATCGGCTCAGATTATATATAGTATATGGCAGCTACGTACACCAGAGTTGGGGAAATATGGTAGACTGTTACACATTTTAGACCCATTTTCGATTTAAATTTTAATTTGCTTCCAGCAAATGTGAAGTAGTTGAGATGGTAACACAAATTTTGGCCTACATAGGGGTGAAGGGTATAATGTAGTCGGCCCCGCCCGACTTTAGACTTTACTTATTTGTTTGTTATATTTCATGTTAGCCTGATACCGAAACAGGCAATTGACGTCCAAATGCATTATATCTAATTATACAATTATTTTTCGAGCTTTATGGACAGATATAGATTAAGGAACATGGTTAATAGAGCCATTGAAAAGAAACCGCCAGATACAAATCTATACACGCCTGGACTGTACATGTTTCGGTTCGGGCGAATGAACCTTTCCACAGTCTTTAGTATAGATCTGGCTGGGAGAGATAACTCAATGTTGGGCCCTTTATGCTAACTCCTTTATGGGGAAAACATTTGGGAAATTTCCTCTTACAAATTGAATCATCTTTTCTCCCACTGTACATCATCTTTTCATATAACTTACAAGTCCCTTAATCTTATTATACCCACCACCATAGAATGGTGACGGGGGTATAATAAGTTTGTCATTCCGTTTGTAACGCATCGAAATATCGATTTCCGACTATATAAAGTATATATATTCTTGATCAGGGAGAAATTCTAAGACGATATAACGATGTCCGTCTGTCTGTCTGTCTGTCCGTCTGTCTGTTGTAATCACGCTACAGTCTCCAATAATGAAGCAATCGCGCTGAAATTTTGCACAAACTCGTCTTTTGTCTGCAGGCAGGTCAAGTTCGAAGATGGGCTATATCGGTCCAGGTTTTGATATAGTCCCCATATAAACCGACCTCCCGATTTGGGGTCTTGGGCTTATAGAAATCGTAGTTTTTATCCAATTTGCCTGAAATTAGAAATGTAGAGGTATTTTATGACCATAAAGGGGTGTGCAAAAATTGGTGAGTATCGGTCCATGTTTTGGTATAGCCCCCATATAGACCGATCTCCCGATTTTACTTCTTGGGCTTATAGAAACCGCAGTTTTTATTCAATTTACCTAAAATTGGAAATCTAGAGGTATTGTAAGACCACAAATACGTGTGCCAAAAATTGTGAGTATCGGACAATATTTTGGTATAGCCCCCATATAGACCGATCTCCCGATTTTACTTCTTGGGCTTATAGAAACCGCAGTTTTTATTCAATTTACCTGAAATTGGAAATCTAGAAGTATTGTAGGACCACAAATACGTATGCCAAAAATTGTGAGTATCGGTCCATGTTTTGGTATGGTCCCCATATAAAAGGACCTCCCGATTTTGGGTCTTGGGCTTATAGAAACCGTAGTTTTTATCCAATTTGTCTGAAATTGGAAATCTAGTGGTATTTTAGGATCATAAAGAGGTGTGCCGAAAATGGTAAGTATCGGTCCATATTTGGTATAGCCCCCATATAGACCGATTTCCCGATTTTAATTCTTGGGCTTCTAGAATCCGAAGTTTTTATCCTATTTGCCTGAAATTGGAAATCTAGTGGTATTTTAGGACCATAAAGAGGTGTGCCGAAAATGGTGAGTATCGGTCCATATTTTGGTATAGCCCCCATATAGACCGATCTCCCGATTTTACTTCTTGGGCTTATAGAAACCGCAGTTTTTATTCAATTTACCTGAAATTGGAAATCTAGAGGTATTTTAGGACCACAAATACGTGTGCCAAAAATTGTGAGTATCGGTCCATGTTTTGGTGTGGTCCCCATATAAAACGACCTCCCGATTTGGGGTCTTGGGCTTATAGAATCCGTAGTTTAAATACAATTTGTGTGAAATTGGAAATTTATAGGTATTTTAGGACCATAAAGAGGTGTGCCGAAAATGGTGAGTATCGGTCCATATTTTGGTATAGCCCCCATATAGACCGATATCCCGATTTTACTTCTTGGGTTTCTAGAATCCGTAGTTTTTATGCGATTTGCCTGAAATTGTAAATATTATTCGGATTATTCGTGTATCGGATTAAGTTTTTATCGGTCCTTTAGGTAATGCCTCCATATAGACCGACTTCATTTCTTGAGGGTATAGAAGGCGCACCGATCATGAAAATTGCTTGAAACTCAATGTAAAATTTTCAGATTTCAGGTACTTCTCGGGTGAAAATCTACAGATTTAAGATTTCAAAGCAAGACGTTATTTTATAATTTTCTTGCACACTTACAAGAGATGTTAATGATTCCTCTAAAACTCAAGCAAAAATGGTTCTTATAAATCCAGAATCTGATATAGTCCTCATAGGTGAAATCTTTAAATTTATCTTCGGGAAGTGTCCTCAAGTCCTCAATCCCTCCTGAAATTTCAAAGGAAACCCTAATATTTGGTTCATGGTGGTGGGTATTTAAGATTCGGCCCGGCCGAACTTAGTGCTGTATATACTTGTTTTTATTTCGTTTTGTTACATAGTAATGCAACAACACGAAATTTATTTTTAGAAAGCTAATTTGTTAGAATTCACCTAAGTGGTGAAGAGTCGAACAATGCTTATTGTTTCTACAGTCAACTACAACAACATTTTTTGGACAACAACATTTTTTGGACTGTACAACACTGAAAATCTTTTTGGGATTGAACCCATGACCATTTGCCATTTATAGAAACGGTTAAATTAAATTTGAGTACTTCTAAAGTCGCACATTTTGGATATTTTAAAAAGTCGCATGACCCCAAAACTTTTGCGAAATGAGACTCAGGAGGTAATTCTGAGTGGATCGGTATATATCTTACCAATATTTCTGGTTGGCAACGATTGTTCAACGATATTCTACCCTAACCATATGTGTAAAAAGAAAGGAAAAACACAGAAAAGGCTTCCAAGGACATAAAAAAAATTTGAAGAGGATGCGAAACAAATTAAGAATAAATTCAATTAATCGTTATTCTTCATTTCATATAAATCACCATAGTTGTTCTCTTTATTGAAGATGATTACCATTCCAATTAAACTTTATATCCTTTTTCTTCCAAAAAAATCACTAATTGCAATCGCTTCCTTTTGAAATCAGATTTATTTTTTAAAACAAATCACAAATTGTGACAAATGGCAACCAAATGCAAATGGTAAGGATTCTGCCATAAAAAATGAATAGCATTTTTTTGTCGGTCATAACTCAATTTCAATCGATTGAATGACCATACGTAGGAATATGGCTCAAAGAAAAATTGTGGAATATGAGAATTTAAACGAAAACTCAATAATATTCTATTGACAAATGTCACCATCAGAAAATGCAAAACGAAACTGTTGTTATCCAGTCCTTGAGAAGAATCAAATCAGCAGTACAGCGACCACCAATGTAGGGATGTGACATTTGAACTGTACAGCATCCAAAAGAAACAGGAAGCAAATTACTCAGAACATACCAAAAAGTTCGAGGAGGAAGGTCGGAAATTTGATATTGAATAAACAAATTAATATCGCAATAAAAAAAAAAAACAATAATGAAGTTTTTTGTCTTTTTGATGTCCTTCTGGATGGAAATGTGTCACAAAGGCAGATACGTTTCTTAAAAAAAACAAAAAAAAAAGAAAATAGAAAATATAGTGGTTTAGTTGGTGGGATTTTCAAGCACTTTCGCTGAAATTAGAAACATACTACGGGGACCTCTATAGAAAACAAGTAAGGAAAGTCTAATGTCGGGCGGGGCCAACTACAATATACCCTGCACTCAAATCCTTCAAATTTGTTGGCTACAATATATAAAGAATGATGGCCCTATATCAGGCTGCCACTTTAACCTAACCTAACCTAACCTGGGCTACGTTACATTAGGTTGAAGTGGCAGCCCGATTAATTATCAGGCTCACTTAGACTATTCCTAGTCCTTGTTGATACCAAATTAACTAAAAGTACCTATTACATATGGTAACCGCTGAACCTTTTCGATTATTTTCTTCTGTTGAACCAACCAGATTGTTCCAAAAACAGACTGCTTATGTTAGCGTTTTCAAGGTCTAAAGCTATATGCCCCTAAAAATCACTTACGCCTTACACAAAATGTAGGACACTCACTCAAGAGGTGTTTAATTGATTCCTTTTCCTCCGCATCATGACAGCTCATACAATAGTCATTATACTTCGCACCAATAGTTTTTGCAAATTCGCCGATATCAGAAGTGATATCTGACTTCTTGAGAACACTAGCGTATCAAGTGTGAGGTTCAAGTTTAAATGGGGCCATATTTGCTTGGTGTCGTTACAACCCTTGCAATTCTCCCATCGAACATTTGCCATCATGATAGCCTTCTCACGCAGTAAGAGCTTGCAGGAAGCCAGAGACATACCAACTGATTCTAGTTCCCCTGGAATATGTAAGGTAGTCTCTAGCCTTGCTAACTCATCCGCTTCGCAATTCCCCGAAATGTTCCTGTGGCCAGGCACCAATATTAGGTGAATAATGTAATGCTCAGCCATATCGTTGAGAGATGGCTGAGCAGTACATAAGCATTTACTAAATTCATACTTCTCACAAAATAGTTCATTATTTCTTAAAATTTGTACATTTTACTACAAATGCGCCCATCTTGAATTTCTCTAATTTTTACTTCAAACTACAAAATTTACTTTAACAAGCGAAAAAAATTAATTATGTGTAATAAATGTTCTTGAATTTGTCACAAAATATTTACTTATTTTTGTGTTATCGGTGTGATGTGACTGTAATAGTGTTTAGTTAAATTAAAAATCTGATCTGGACTAAATTTGTTAGATTTTTACAAAATCTATAGACTTAAGATTTAAGTCGAACACAATGTTACACGCAAAGAAAAAAAGTTTGGAGAACGTGCACCGAAAACGTTTTTCTTTTGTTTTGTTTGTAAATATAATATGCTTAGATGTAAATATATATATATTAATTTAGAAATAGCCTATAAGAGAGTACGCTGCAAGTAAAAGAATGGAAGTAATCAATTGACGCCTTAAAAATATTTATACACAAGGAAAACTTTTTTTCTACCTGTGTATGCCTTAAGGTGAAACATAATATGTTTGAACAATACAAACAATATTTTATTTGCACCAATCCTGAAAATATATATGCTTGAAGAAAAAAGGTGTTTAGGGCATATGTTACAGAAGCGATTTTTTTTTGAGGGTGGATCCATTTCAATTGTTGGCCCAGTGCCACAAGCATTATTGGGCTAGTAGGCTAATAAAAATTCATGATTGTACAAAAGTTTGCAATAGTAATTCACATAATTTAAAAAAACTTAGGAAATCAATTAAACTATCATAATTTAATGTAAAAGTGTTCAACTGTGTCGAGAATATAATTTTTGGCATGCTCTTTTAAAACTTGAAATACTCGTATGTGCTTTTATTTCCGTAGGAAGATTATTGTAAGCATTTGCTCCAATAAAATCAATCCTTTGCTTGGTCCTTTCTAGTCTACACAGGCGTACTCTCAAATTCATTCTACCTCTCGTATTTATATTATTCTGATTTTGCGTAAAATATATTGGGTGATTTCCAATATCCTTGACACACTTGAAAAAATAGGCTAAAAGTCCATTCAATGGCAAAACTGAACTCGCAAATTCTTTGCATAATCTTACAAAAATCCTGTTGTTACAAAAAAAGCAGGGAACGAACACACGAACCTTTGTATACGAGGCGGGCCTGCTAACCATTGATCCACGGTACTAAATAAATGTTTCTGTCAAATAAAGTTTTTTTTTTACTTCGGCTCGTGGGCGCCGAGAACTATGCTTTATAAATATAACTACTTGGCTGTTTTTGTTGCTTGTGCAATGATGGCTATAGCGATAATTGTCTGTTGATGACAACAGCTACCCAGCAAAAAAAGCGTCGCCAAAAAAGTAGTGAAAATGTTCTTTTTGGATCCGGAAGTGGTGCAAAATTGACGCAGAAGCAATGAATTTAACATGGGCTTGTCATAGGCCGGAAGTCCTCCATTTCAACAGCCGTTGCACTGAATTTGCATCACTTCTTTAGGTATGATCCGAATTCAATGTTTTGGATGTAAATTAAAAAATTCTGTGATATTTTGTCAAATAAATATTTTTCATAATTTTTTAAAATTTTTAATGGATTCTAACGCTTGTCGGAAACGTTTGACCTGAAATATTTTCAAAAATTCACAATTTTTTCAGATTGAATTTAGCATTTTTTTCGACAAAATTTAAATGATTTTTACCATTTTATGAATTCCTTCTCTGTTTTTAACCTATTTGAAACAAAAAAGGTTAAAATTCCCGTTAAAAATATGAAAAAAAACCAAGTTATAAAAAATTGCTTTAAAAGAACTTCCTGGGTAGTTAAAATAAAAAACATCATTGGGAGTGCATCTTCTGGAAGTGCTTTTAAAGTTGTGCTTTTGGAAGAACTTCCAAATTTTTTTGCTGGGCTACTTAGCCCAGTGGATAGTGTGTTGGTTTACAAAATGTATGGTCCGCGGTTCGATTCTGCGTCCAGGTGAAAGGTAAATTTTTATATTTAATACCCAGCGCCACACTGTGGAACAGGGTATTATAAGTTAGTGCATATGTTTGTAACACCCAGAAGGAGACGAGATAGACACATGGTGTCTTTGGCAATAATGCTCAGGGTGCGTCCCATATCCGTCTGTCCGTCCGTCCGTCTGTCTGTGAACACATTTTTGTCGCAATTTAAGTCCAATCGCCTTCAAATTTGGCACATGTTCCTAATTTGGGTCAGAATAGAACCCTATTGATTTTGGAAGAAATCGGTTTAGATTTAGATATAGCTCCCATATATATATTTCGCCCGATATGGACTTATATGGCCCCAGAAGCCAGATTTTTGGCCGAATTTGGTTGAAATTTTGCACTAGGAGTACAATTAGTAGAATAGTCAAGTGTGCAAAATTTTATTAAAATCGGTTCAGATTTAGATATAGCTCCCATATATATCTTTCGCCCGATATGGACTAATATGGTCCTAAAAGCCAGAGTTTTGACCCAATTTGGTTGAAATTTAGCACAGGGAGTAGATTTAGCATTGTAGCTATGCGTGCCAAATTTGGTTGAAATCGATTCAGATTTAGATATAGCTCCCATATATATCTTTCGCCCGATATGCACTTATATGGACCCAGAAGCCAGAGTTTTAGCCCGATTAGCTTGAAATTTTGCACAAGGAGTACAATTGGTAGTATAGTCATGTGTGCCAAATTTGATTGAAATCGGTTCAGATTTAGATATAGCTCCCATATATATGTTTTTCTGATTTCGACAAAAATGGTCAAAATACCAACATTTTCCTTGTTAAATCGCCACTGCTTAGTCGAAAAGTTGTAAAAATGACTCTAATTTTCCTAAACTTCTAATACATATATATCGAGTGATAAATCATAAATAAACTTTTGCGAAGTTTCCTTAAAATTGCTTCAGATTTAAATGTTTCCCATATTTTTTGTTTTTTTTACTAAAATTGTGTTCCACCCAACTTAAATTTTGAGTCTATAGATTTTGTAAAAGTCTTTCAAATCAAAGATCTACAATATTTAAATTCGCAAAAGTGCATTCATGATTTATCGGTCGATAGATATGTATTATAGATATCGTAAAATTTTAGCCATTTTTATAAGTTTTCGATTTCGATACAAGCACCCTCAAAAAAAATCGCTTCTTTAACATATGTTCCAAACATATTTTGCAGGAAGCACATATATTATTGCATACTGCCGAAACATTAATGTGTTTGTTTTATGTGAACATATTATATGTTTGGAAGCATTTTGAGCCAAAAATATTATATGCTTGGAAGAATTTTTCCCAAACACGATTGTGCTCATTCCCTAACATACTCGTAATTTTCACTTCCACGAAATTTTTTAGTTATTGGCACCTTTTTCTGTAATACAAATAATGTTGAAGAAATTATTCACTTTTATAAATTTTTTAAATTTTACCTTTCGCCTGCACGGAGAATCGAACCGAGGACCATACAGTTTGTAAGCCAACACACTATCCACTGGGCTACGTAGCTGTTATGGTCATCAAGAGATAATTATGGTTATAAGTTACATTTATATAGCATAGTTTGCAGCGCCCACGAGCCCATGCAAACATAACATTTTTTAACAGAAACATACATTTGTTTGCCACGTGGAGCAGTGGTTAGCATGTCTGCCTTGCATACAAAGGGTCGTGGGTTCAATCCCTGCTCCGACCGAACATTTTTTTTTTTAATTAAAACATTTATATTTATACTATATTAAATTTTTTTAAATGAAACTTCGAAATGTGTGTTTTTAAAGATTTATAGTCAGTAACAGTGCTTGATATAAACGAAATTGACTGATTTTTGGATAAAATATTATTTTTCATTGCAAAAATAACAACTTAAAAAAAAAACTGTTTTTGTACAAAACTTTAAAATTTGGAAGGAAATCAAAAACTAACAAAAGAAGAACGTGGAGTCGAGTATAAACATACATACATAATTTTATAATATAAACATAAATTTATTTAGGAGTGAACCTTTTTTTACTAGCATTTAACACCATCGCTCTAAAATTCCTTTTATTTTTCTTTAATAATTCATTTTAAAGAAAATAAACTTTTTAAATTGTTTTAGCTGTAAAACTCGAACTTAACGCCCGCTTTTATATTTGATGGTGTCCGTCAACTCCTCGTGGACTACTTTTAATAAAGAGGAACTAATGGTTGTTTTTTAAATTTTACTGTGTAATTTTTCACTATTTCCTCCTTATTTCATTTTACTGTCCCAACTCTAAAAAGAGTATAGTGCCCTTTCTTTCTTTTTATGAAGATCCCTGATTTATTTTAACGAAAAATTGTGCCCATAATGCCAAAATGATAAACAAAACACATGTTCACACATGCATAAAATGCTGCTCTCAAGGCGAAAACATATGCAGTTTGTTTTTCAAATGTCTAGTCTCTTGGTTGCGAATGTCTATTCTCTTTATTCAAATTAAATAATATTTAGACTTAAGCATATCAAATTTTTAGCCTTATCATAAAACAGTTTTCCGAAACAACATACAAGCGGTTTCACAGAAATTGTTCTTTTTTCATTCTCTCGCTTTGTAGTGTTGATATCTTTCGTCAACCCTCCCGGTTTCCATCTCTATTTCTTTCTCTATACTCTCTTTTTGTCGCTCTCTGAATAAAATATCACAACATATATATGTTTACTCGAAATTTGTTAATTTATATATGTTTACATTCACACATATTATTTTTATGAAACATAATATATTCTAACATATTAACATAGATGTCCCAAACATTTAGTGTTAGTTTAGGAACATTACATGTTCGCACTTAAATATATTGTGGTTTAAAATCGTGCCCGAAACACATTTTGTTTATATCGGAACATATGAAAAACATATTTTTCTAACAGTGAGGAAATGTGGGTATTTGCCCAAATCTTAAGTACATATATATGGTGGCTTTACTTAATCTGAGCCATTTAGACCAAATTTGCACACATTGAAAAAAATCTAATCTAAAAAATATAATTGCACTTGTGTTAAATTTCAAAAAATTCACAGTGAATCTTTGTCCTCCCGGTCATATGAATCTATTTCTGGCGAAAGATATGTATGGGAGCTATATCTAAATCTGGACCGATTTCGATCAAATTTGTCATCCACATCTAGAATTTTATTGTACTCTCTGTGCAAAATTTCACGTAAGTAAGAGTAAAACTTTGGCCTCTGTGGTCATATGAGTGTCAATCGGGTTAAAGATAAATATGGGAGCTGTATCTAAATCCGAACCGATTTCAAACAAATTTGACACACTCCACGACACTATCAATTGTACTCCTTGTTCAAAATTTAAGGGAAATTAGGTAAAACTCTGGCTTCTGAAGCCATATAAGTGCATATCGGGCGAATGATATATATGGGAGCAATATCTAAATCTGAACCGATTTCTTCGAAAATCAATAGGATTCTATTCTGACCCAAAAAGCAAAACTGTTGGTACATTTCAAGAGTTTTGCGACAAAAAATATTCCATGTTCACCCTCCAAAAATAACATTTTGCTCTTGAAACATATTTGGGGTGATCATATTCCTTCTTTGTGTGTACTGTCTCAATTTCGTTTCGAATTTTTCCACATTCCCCACCATCACTTCTACTTGTTAAGCAAGTGTGTGTCTGGTGAACTCAATGATTTTTTTCCGACGATTGCTTTAAGGTTTTGCTGCAAGTAGAGCATGCTAATGAGGAAAAGGGAAATTCCGAAATTGTCGTGAAATCCAAAGGATTTGTCCTGCCTTATTTCTCAAACATAATATTGCTCAGATCGTTAAGCTACTTTTGTAGTTTTGGCTAACATATAATAGTAATGTGAAAATTATATTTTTTATTAATTGAAATAATAAGTTAATCAAAATAGTAATGATAAGCTAATAAACTTAACCATGACAGGTACTAAGGCACAACAATGTCTTCAATGATGACAACAAAAATTATTATTAATTTGATTTGATAAAATAAAATTAGTGTAGATACCAAAGACCTAATATAATATTATCGGTTCACTAATATTTTAAAATATAACTTTTCTATGATCACTCTATCTCTCTCATATTCAAAATACAATTATTTAAAAACTACTTCTAAAAAAATAATAATTTCAAAATTTAAAATGCAACTTTTCAATGAATAGAAATGTAGTGAAAATAAGAGATGATCGTATAGAAGCAATTCGAGCCATATAATTAGAGTCATACATGCGATGCTTTATTTTGTGGGATGGCATCTATGAATCGATGAATGATCATGTGCGTGTGTCTTTATTTAATGATAGGTTTCATATTCTCCCATTCTCTCTTGGCATAATTTCACGAACATACTCGTAAATCCTCTTCTTTAGGTTCTCCTCAATGGATATTTCAGATTGAAAGATTGGAAAGCAAAATTAGATCAATTTCTGGTTTAGGTTAGCAATGCATGGATGGATGGATCGTTATGTGCATGGTGTCATGCTAAGGTTTACACTTAAATTTATTTAGATTTTATAACGGTATATGATGTATGTTCACTGGAATTGACCTGAAGTCATAAATATACAAACATGGAATAATATATTTTATGGAGTAAATCGGCTTCAATGCTGATTTGTGATAGAAGCCGATGGTTAGCAACAAAGAACACACATTTCAGGTCAAATAAACAATGAATTAGTTTATAAATAAATAAAAACAAATAAATAAAGTTTTGTGTTTTCTTTTTTCATGTGGCGTCCTTTTTTCGACGACGAAAAAAGTTTTTTCATAAAGATCGAAACAGTTTAGGTTGTGACCATGTTCTTTTAACTGGAAGAAAATTATTTTTGACGAATACCATAACATTTTAAATCGTGACCATTGTCTATTGATTCTAACAAAATAATTGTTATCAATATAATAACATTTTAGGGACAATTTAATTTTTTGTAGAACCCTGTTCACTGAACCAACATGGTTGCAGGTGAAAATGTTACATGGTCGCCCCAAAAATATCTCCTATCGAATATGATTGCGACAATTATGTTTCTTCTCTGCGTGTAAAATTGATTTATTTTTTTTTTCCAAAGCATACTAAGCAGATATATTTAACACTACATATTTATGACTCTCCAATGGCACCTTTCACTGTCACAAAGTGTTCTCTATTATCTACCGATAATTAATACATGTTCTCTTATCGTTTCTATTACGTTGAGTTAATTCACTATAGTTTAGTTCATTCATTGTATTCACTTCCGTCGAAAGGATATCATCAACGACATAATGTAGCTGCAATTGCATCTCATCCCACTCGTTGCAAAATTGAAATATTCTCGCTACGCCATGGTATAATCGCTGCCATGTTTTCTTATCCTAAGCAGGTTTATGACAGGAAATTGCTCCTTTAAATGCCATCTTTACTACACTAACATCACCTCCCTCATTTGTTCTCACCTCTCTCTCTCGCACATCAGTGAAACACTCCTTACTCTTGGATTATTCAATGGTGTTCATTGTGCTCCTTCCTTGAGTGTTCTGTTAACCGGGTGACACTCTCTAAAGAGACAATCGACAATTATAATGAAATTGTGTGACATAATTCTTTAGAGTGTTTCGTGGGTTATTTGGGGAAATACTAAGTGGAGCTTTGCTTACGGTGAATTCAACTAGAATTTCGCACACATACCCGAATAGCTATCGTTCGTTTCAGTTAAACAGGGGAATTGAATATATTGTCATTGGTGAGAGTATAAATGAGCGATGCACTTTGTAAATTGGGAATGCATATTTTTAATTGGAAATATATAAGAATTTTTAATGAATATTTTTAATATTATATAGCTTGGAGAAAACCGTGAACAAATAAGGGCTATCACCGTTAATCTATTGTACTATTCGGCTTCCCACAAAAAAAGAAAACTTTCGTGATTCGGAAGTAGTCAGAATTTTGGATCATCTCCAGTGAATTTTACATGGGAATTGCTTTAGAAGTTATACCTTGGAAGTTCATTTGAATGAAGAAATTGAAAAATATCACCAATTATACTTTTTATGCCCTCCACCATAGCATTCTGGGTTTACCAACTTTTTCATTCCATTTGTAATACATCGAAATGTTGGTCTCAGAGCCCATAAAGAATATATATTCTGGGTCGTGGTGAAATTCTCTAAATAGCGATGTCCGTCCGCCTGTCCGTGCGTCTGTTAAAATCACGATAATTTCCAAACGAAACAAGCTATGACTTGGGATTTATAAATCGAAAATTGAATAGTCGATTATTCGAAAATATAGAAACATACAAATAATCGCAAAATCGATGTTAGATTTTCAACAATTTCTTTAACTTTGACTATCAAAAATCGATTTTAATGTTTCCTTTTTTCCTATTCGTTGGTTACAATTGGATGTGGGGAAAAAACGCACATATTTCTTAATTTTTATTGATAGAATCCATAACCAATAGGTTAGGTTAGGTTAAAGTGGCAGCCCGATTAAATTTCAGGCTCACTTAGACTATTCAGTCCATTGTGATACCACATTTAACTAAAAGTACCTATTACATATGGCACTTCTAGTCTTAACCACTGAACCTTCTCTATTATTTACTTTTGTGGGACCAACCAGATTGCTCCAAAAACATTAACAAACTGCTTAAGTTAACGTTTTCCAGGTCAGCCAGTAATCTAAAGCTATATGCTCCTAAAATTCGCTTACGCCTTACACAAAAAGCAGGACACTCACACAAGAGGTGTTTAATTGATTCCTTTTCCTCCACGTCATGACAGCTTATCAATAGTCATTATACTTCGCACCTATAGTTTTTGCAAATTCGCCTATCAGGCAGCGACCCGTTATAGCAGATATTAGGAGTGCTATCTGACGCCTTGAGAACACTAGCATATCTAGTGTGCGGTTTAAGTTTAAATGGGGCCATATTTGCTTGGTGTCGTTACAACCCTTGCAATTTTCCCATCGAATATTGGCCATCATAACAGCCTTCTCACGCAGTAAGAGCTTGCAGGTGGCCAAAGGCATACCAACAGATTCTAGTTCCCCTGGAATATGTAAGGTAGTTCCTAGCCTTGCTAACACATCTGCTTCACAGTTCCCCGGTATGTTCCTATGACCAGGCACCCATATTAGGTGAATATTGTACTGCTCAGCCATCTCGTTCACAGAAAAAAATATCACCAAAATATTTCCAATTAAAAAGTTAATTGAATTTGAATTTTTTTTCAATTAATAAATTAATTGGTACAATTAACTTTTTAATCAAGATAGAAACATTAAGTTAATTAAGTCAATGATTGAAAATTTTAAAATTTTTAATTAAAAAGTTAATTGATACTATTAACTTTTAATCAAATTTGGAAGACTAAGTCAGTTTATGATGTTGATGAACATTTTTTTAAATTTTTAATTAATTTTTTTTCAAACAATCAATTGTTAATCCAAATAAAAATTCTAAGCCAATTCAGAATTTAATTGAAAATAGTTACATTTTTTTAATTAATAAATTAATTGAGTTTTGCAATCAACATCAATTAAATTTTTAATTGAATCAATTAAAAAATTAATTGAAATATGGCAATGAAATCAATTATTTTTTAATCAAGAATTTTTTCTATGCCCAATTAAAACTGTGATTGATACTATCATTTTCGTGATTGAAGACATTTCAATTAAAAAATTAATTGGATCAATTAATTTCGTGATTGAATCAGAAAAAAATTTTTTTGTGTGTTGAGAGATTTGCGGCAGTCTATGGCCGTTTTTGAGTTAAGGAACACAGAGTCCAAGGATTTTATTGCAGGTTGACTGTCTGAGTATATATTAATGCCAATATTTGTTGGAACATTACTTCTCAGCCAATTCACCACCTCTCTTATTGCCAATATTTCAGCCTGAAAAACACTACAGTGATTAGGTAATCTTTTCGCTATTCGAATTTCCAGATCTTTAGAATATACTCCGAACCCCACTTGTCCATTCAATTTGGAGCCATCAGTATAGAAATCATAACCAATAATAATAAAAATTCTTATTTGATGAAATAAAATACCGCGTTGGTGGAACTGTATCCTTTGTATATGATATAGCACTCAAAAAAAGTGAACTCTATTCCAATTTAAAACTTTATTTTAGTTCATGGATTTATTATGTTTGAAGAAAGTGTTCTTTACACACAAATGAAGCATAAAGATTAACTAAATTCGTGTCTTCCACAAAATAGTTCAGTATATCTTTAAATTTGCAAATTTTACTACAAATGCGTTCATCATGAACTTCGTATACACTGAAAAAAAAGCATGCCCGGTTCCAAAGATTTTGTCTTTACTTTAAAAATTTTGGTATTGATTCCGAGCCAAAGAGGCGGAGAATACAAGTAAGAATACTTTTAAGACACAATTCTCTTTTAATTTTGGGTTTTGTGTTCTTGCTTCTAGGAAGCAAATTTTACTTTTTCGATTTTTTTCTTCATAAGCCGTCAAAGTCCTTTAAAAACGAGTTAATGACAACTTTATTTTCCAAATTAAAACTCGACTTCCAGTAGAAATTATGCTAAGTTTGAAGTAAAAAACTTCTTTAAAATAAAGTTTTGAAAAACATGTCCTATATTTGAACGATTTTTTGCTTTGTAGTCAAGTTGCAAAAAGACAACAAATTTAAAAACAATTTCATTAATTTTAAAGAATTTTTCCGAATTATTAAAGTCAAGATGACCTTACCCTAAAAATTTTTTCTTTCATGTTATGATACGACTTCAATGAAAAGTTTATCGACTTTTAGACAAAGAAAAAAAAACTTTATATTAAAGAAATGTGTCTTCTATGCTAAGCAAAATTTGCATTCATATTTTAAGGACATGAAATCTTTGCCCTCACGACAATATAGTTATACACACAATGTAATGTTCGAATTCAATGATATGATGACTAAACATATTTTCTGGGAGGGAATATGAATGTGCATATAAATCTAATGACTGCACTGAAAAAAACATGCCCAGTTCCAAAGACTTTTGTCTTTACTCTAATGATTTTGGTATTAATTCCGAGCCAAAGAAACGGAGATTTGAAGTAACGATAGATCTAAGAGATATTTTTTTTTTTGAAATTTGAGTTTTGCGTACTTGACTCTAGGAACAATTTTTTTTATTTTTTCAGGTGCTTTCTTCATGTGCTATTAAATACCTTTGGAAACATGTCAACGACAACTTAATTTCCAATTTCAGTCTTTAGAATAAAATTATGCAAATACATTTCCCATTTTTGAATGCTTTGTAGCCAAAATGAAAAAGGCAACAAATTAAAGACAATTTCATTAACATGGACGTATTCTTCAGTGATATTAAAGCCAAGTTGACTGAACAAAATGACATCGTTGAAAAGTTTATCGACATTTGGGCAAAAAACTTTATATCAGAGAAATATGTTGTTTAAGCAAAGCCAAATTCGCATTCATATTTTAAGGATATGAAATCTTTGACCCCCCGATAATATTTGTTTCACCGCGCGCAATAAAATTTTCTTTATTCCAAGATAAAACAGTTTACTTCTTTCTGTGCATGTTTGTTGAAGTTGGTGACCATTGAAATGCTAATTGTCATTATTTTATTTTTTGGTCAGAAATTCAAAATATATGTATTTGCGACATTTTAGAGCAGTTAGAACATTTTTTAGAGCATCATAAAATGGCTGCTTTACTTTATTATTTTTTTTTTTTTGGTTTTTTGCATATGTGGGAAATAATGAATTTTTGAAGTTAAACAAGTATATACGGCCGTAAGTTCGGCCAGGCCGAATCTTATGTACCCTCCACCATGGATTGCGTATAACTTCTACTAAAGGCTGTCATCCACAAACGAATTACTTGGGTTGCGATAACACTTGCCGATGGCAAGGTATCGTAAAACTTTTTAACACTGTCTGCTAAATTGTAAGTTAGTCCATAAGGGATATATATTAAACAAAAAAAAAGGCCGATTAAATACGTATATAATTCAGTTTGACAAAATTTTCTATAGAAATAAAAACTTGACAAAATTTTCTATAGCAATAAAATTTTGACAAAATTTTCTATAGAAATAAAATGTTGACAAAATTTTCTATAGAAATAAAATGTTGACAAAATGTTCTATAGAAATAAAATGTTGACAAAATTGTCTATAGAAATAAAATGTTGACAAAATTTTCTACAGAAATAAATTTTTAACAAAATTTTCTATAGAAATAAAATTTTGACAAATTTTTCTATGGAAATAAAATGTTGACAAACATTGCTATAGAAATAAACTTTTTACAAAACTTTCTATAGAAATGAAATTTTGACAAAACTTTCTATAGTAATAAAATTTGACAATTTTTACATGGCTGTTAGAGGCCATATACTAATGAAATGTACCAAATTTCAACCGCATCGGATGACTTTTGCTCCTCCAAGAGGCTCCGGAGGTCAAATCTGGGGATCGGTTTATATGGGAGCTATATATAATTATGGACCGATATGGACCAATTTTTGCATGCTTGTTAGAGACCGTATACTAACATCAGGTACCCAATTTCAAACGGATCGGATGAATTTTGCCCCTCCAAGAGGCTCCGGAGGTCAAATCTGGGGATCGGTTTATATGGGAGCTATATATAATTTTGGACCGATATGGACCAGTTTTTGCATGGTTGTTAGAGACCATATACTAACACCACGTACCAAATTTCAATCGGGTAGGATGAAGTTTGCTCCTCCAAGAGGCTCCGGAGGTCAAATCTGGGGATCGGTTTATATGGGAGCTATATATATTTATGGACCGATATGGACCAATTTTTGCATGGTTGTTAGAGACCGTATACTAACATCAGGTACCAAATTTCAACCGGATCGGATGAATTTTGCCCCTCCAAGAGGCTCCGGAGGTCAAATCTGGGGATCGGTTTATATGGGAGCTATATATAATTATGGACCGATATGGACCAATTTTTGCATGGTTGTTAGAGACCGTATACTCAGACCACGTACCAAATTTCAACCGCATCGGATGAATTTTGCTGCTCCGGAAGGCTCCGCAAGCCAAATTTGGGGATCGGTTTATATGGGGGCTATACGTAAACGTGGGCCGATATGGCCCATTTTCAATACCATCCGACCTACATCAATAACAACTACTTGTGCCAAGTTTCAAGTCGATAGCTAGTTTCGTTCGGAAGTTAGCGTGATTTCCACAGACGGACGGACAGCCGGACAGACGGACAGACGGACGGACGGACGGACATGCTTAGATCGACTCAGAATTTCACCACGACCCAGAATATATATACTTTATGGGGTCTTAGAGCAATATTTCGATGTGTTACAAACGGAATGACAAAGTTAATATACCCCCATCCTATGGTGGAGGGTATAAAAACGGAAACGAAATATTTCAATTTTGCTTGTTGAGTGAAATGAGTTTCTTTTTTTTTGCGGTATTTGATTGAATTGCCATATCGTTATTTGGTACAGATTGTTGACAATTGGCAACGTACGTAATAACGGTTTAGCATAATCAATTTACCACCATATCGCGCCATCTTTCGGCAACCAGATATAACGATATGCTCCCATCGAAGACACAAACACTTCTATGTGCACTAGTCACCACCAGATGGCGCTAAATACAGCTGGGGGAGCAAAATATGCATTATGCGCTTTACAGAATATCTGTTATTCCGGGCGGAATGTCGGTGTTTGTAAAGAATCTTAAGGGCACCTTATACGGTCGGATAAACCCTGCGACACAACACGTTGCGGCGACAAATCCGCTAGTATAAGGCCATGTTCGCGAGTTGCAGGGACATTTTGGCATAAAATCAAAACAACTTTGATTTTTTCCGGTTGGGAGCACAAATCTTCACGTGTAAGGAGATGTTAGTCAAACATTAGCAAAAACAAATTTATTTTCATAATTAAAACAAGCATTTCTGCAATGAAATTAGTGACGGATCGCTAATTCAGCTTGGAATTTTTATTGTTTCTTCCATTTTTACTAAAAACTGGCTTTACACCTAACTTTTCGTCCATCTTTATTGTTTGTGTTTATGCTTCTTCTTATTTCTTCATGTTGTTTTCATAATTGTTCGTGCAGTGTGAGGGTAAAACTTGAGCGAACATACAACAAATAGGCGAACCTCTGTCGTAGCGTTTATCCGACCGTCTAAGGTCCGCTTTACAGTATGTCGGATCGATACGACTTGTCGGCGATGACTAAATAATCGGTAAATGTGTTATCGATCCCATAAAAATGCAGCAGTATCGATTATGCCTTAGGGCTTAAATTATACTGTGCACAATATATGGGATATGTTCGACACGAGCGCTGTCGTCCGGAATAACTGATAGTCTGTAAAGCGCATTAAACATCTAAACAAGAATCGTGATATGGTATTTAATTAAATTAAATAAGCGATTGTGTAACAAATTTTGAACATAAAACAACTAAGCCCTCCTCGTTCAGCGGGTTCCGCTTAATCAGGCACTAACTAAGGAATCGTCAAGTCATTAACGAAAAAACTTATATATAATCATTTTAAATAGAATTGGCCCAATATAATTTAATTTGAATCAATTTATCAGATACGTCACTGAAGCATGCAATGGTTGAGCTGTCTTGGTCGAATTTAGGAAAAATGCAAGTTTTGTCTGCATCTGCATAAGACGATATACAACAGACATGCGACAGTCTGTTGTAAATACACTACATCCTTCAATAATAACTCAACCATGTTGAAATTTGGCATAAATTCTTTGTCTGCAAGCAGGCGAAGTTCGAAGGTAGGCTATATAGGTCAATGTTTCGGTACAGCTGCCATATTGCCCAATCGCTCCAGTTTACCTCTTGGTCCTCTGAACACCGCAATTTTTATCCGATTGGAGCGTTAGGACATCGCAATTTTTATCAATTTTCTATTTCATTTTCATATTATTTTCAAATAACGCGTTAATACAAAGAGTTCTCAAAGGAAACAATGATATTTTAATTTATGGTCTTGGGTATTTAAGACTCGTCCCGGCCCGTCCGAACTTAGGACGTGTATACTTATTTTTAGTAAAGTTCCTAGTTTTTTGTAGGATAATCAGAGAATACTCGGAATAACAGGGTACCTCGATCTGCACTAGAGAACCCATGTCGCTGAGTTAGATGCACATAGAGCGATGTGCAATAGTGCATAGGAAAAAATATTTCCCGATGACCCAAACAAGATGTAATTTGCTCCTCCAAGAGGCCCCGAAAGCCAAATTGTGGGTCGGGTTATACCTTAAAGTTTTGGACCATTTTAATGCATAACCCCATTTGTAATACCATTCGACCTACATTAATACGAGGGTTGCATGTTATATATTTCGAAATTTTGTTTTTCAAAATATAGCCCATTACGATCTATACACTTTTGCATGCATTTGAACAAATTGTGGAAGCTTTTGTTTCATTCTGATTGAGGTGTCTCTACAAGTTGCATTCTGAATGCATCAACCGCTTCTTTAGACTTAAAAACAATGACCTCTCATTTTATTGTTTAGGTACAGGAATAAAAAGAAGTGATTTGGTGCCGCCAGGACTGTACGGCGGATGACCCATCAAATCAATATTTTGAGTGCTTAAAAATTCAGTTGTTTGAGCTTTCTTTTTCGTGAGTGTGCGTGATCGTCCTACTAAACAATATCGTGTGTGAGTGTGCGTGAATAAGAGTGCGAGTGAGCGTGAGTAAAATATTACTCACGTGCACACCTCTACCATATAGTCGACTGCTGTTTACTTTCAGGCCCATAAATCCACGAGTCACCATATGTTTCGAAACACCGCGAACGTATTTTAAGAGTATTTCTCTGGACCAATCGACAGGAACCTTTTTTCAGCAATTGAGGTATCCAACGCGAATATTTTTTTTTGACGGTCATATGTTCATAAAATATTGAATGTATGCTGGTGCCTCTAATGTCTAAGTTTATCTCAGTCTTACGATAGGTCACATGACGATCTTGCTATATCTGTTGGCGCCCAGCATCAATGGTATCCGGAACAACACCTAATTTTGCACTAAATTCCTATTGGAATGAACTACGACCTCGGTTAAATTCACCATAGCATCGATAAACACTGGTCCTTGTGGGAGCTTCATTGCTAAAAATTAAATTAATTTAATCGATGCACTGTTGTTGAGTTAATCCACGTTGAAAGTTAGCTTGATTTCAGCAGACGAACGGACGGACCGACAAAGCTACTTTATGGGCTCTGAGATATGTTACAAACGGAATGACAAAGTTATTATAACCCCATCCTTTGGTGGAGGGTATAAAATTTTTAAAAACTTCGTATTTCCCATAAACTAGTTCAGAATTTCTTAAAATTTGAATTTTTTCCATAAATACGATTACCTTGAACTTCTTATGAGCTAAAGAAAGTTTTACCTTTCAAACTCCAAGTTTTTCCTTCAACTACGACATTTTATTTAACAATATAGAAAAATTAGTTTGACACTTATTTTCATCAAAGTTTGACACTAATTGTAGTCAAATATTTGCTTTCTTTGTTCATAGCATAGTCGATATAAACGATATAAACAGAATTTAGCACATCTATCTACACCCTCACAAAAAATCGCTTCTGTAACATATACTCCCAAACATATTTTGCTTCAAGCATATACATTTTTGGGTATTGCCCAAACATTTATACGTTTGATCTCTACCAATATATAATATGTTTGAAAGCATATTGGTCTAAACAATATATGTTTGGGTAGTCTAAGTTCCAAACATTTTGTATTTTTGCATCCAAATTCAATAATGTTGTCTTCCAAAAAACAATATGTTATTATGTGACCATATAATATGTTTGGAAGCATTTTGCACCCAAAAATATTATATGCTTAAAAAAAATTCTCCCAAACAATATTGTGCTCAAAATTTTATTTATTTATTTATATATTTACAATCATAATGAATTATGAAAATAAACAGGTAATATAGGTGCTAACAACATAGGTTTTCCACCTGAATGCTCAAAATTTTGTTTCTGCCCAATTGTATATTCCCCGACATCTTTCTCACTTCCACGAGATTTTTTAGTTCTTAGCACCTTTTTCTGTAATACAAACATTGTAGAAAAAATTATTCAATTTTATGATTTTTTTTTAATTTTACCTTTTGCCGGACGGGGATTCGAACAGCGGACCACGCAGTTTTTAAGGATCAAAGAAGTAGCTGATCAATTGCCCAAGGAAAAATAAAATCTTAATTTTGATATAACAAGCAACAACCACCAACTTAATTCAATATCGCTCCCTGTTAAATAGCGCTCCAAGCTACTAAACACATATATGTTTATAGCCTATTTCTAAATTAATATATGTTTGCATCCAAGCATATTATATTTACAAACATTTTATGTCCCAAACATAATATGTTCTAACATATTAACATATATGTCCCAAACATGTTATGCTAGTTTATGAACATTATATGCTTGAACTCAAAAATATTGTGTTTAAAAATTTGTGTTCCAAACATATAATGTTTATAGCCAAACATATGAAAATCAGTCTTTTTCAACCGTGTAAAGACAACAAAGTTCAACTTTCACTCTTCCTCTCCAGTTTATAAAAGAAGCAAAATATTAAACAATTTTTTTGGTTTTGTTTAATTAATTAGGGTAGGCAATTTTAATTCATGTTTTTTAGACACATATTAACTTTAGCTATGAATTAAAATCTCATATAAGCGTGGGTGTGCAAATCACGCCAGGCTATGGTTTCCCATGAATATAAGACCCATATTAAACAAACAGCGATCTTAGGGAACTCCCTCAACAAAAAAAGCATAACAACAAATCAGTTGACTTTCCAATGCATTGAAATATTTAACCCATATTTCGGTATTTTGCTCGGAAAGCATAAAACAGTATTTCCCCAACAAAAAATGATGAATTAACCAAACCAAATAAAATGATAAAAAAATCTTTGCTATTTTCGAATGGAAGCAAGTCATAGCCTACTTTGGAAATTATTGCTTATCCAACAGTTGAGGGAAAATGGAACACCAAAACCCCATCAAGCATAAGACGAATAATTGAAAATGAACATCAGAAGAAATCTTTCAATTCAATGGCTAAAAGTGAAGTATAAAAACTTCTGCTCAATGTACCAACGATATCAGTATCAGTTACAAGGTTTTGGATTACATAGCCATAGCCAGCATTACATTGTCATACCAAAGAGGTCTTTAATTTAGCTGCAGCAACAAATTCCTCCTTTCCAAACGAAAATCATGAAAGCCGTTGGTGTTTTAATATTGGCCATTGCCGCTCTCTTCACAATCGTTGCTGCCAATGGCTATGGTGCTGGTAGTGCCCCAGTCAGTATTCCCGCTCCACCCTGCCCCAAGAATTACATGTTCAGTTGTCAACCAAATTTGGCTCCAGCTCCCTGTTCTCAGCCAGCTGCTTATGCATCAGCCGGTTCTTACTCCGAGAACTATCCCGTCATTGTGAATCCCCCTTTCCCCGCTCCACAAGGTGCTGGTGCTGGTTACCAACAGTTTAATAATGGACCCAATTATCCCAATTTCTACATACAAGGAGGACCATCTAACTAAGGATTTACGGATTTAGGCTTAAGGAATTGTTCGAGTTACTTAATAAATTTTATACAAATTAATTGACTTATTTGTTTGTATTTATACGTTCATCTTCAGGGCATGGTTATAGGAATGGGGAATAGGTGGCATACACATTTTATTTTCTTTAAAGAAATAAAGAACAAATTAAATCATTTTTGTATAGAAGGGCGAATTTTTTCAAATTTCAATCGAGTATCTTGGCTTACAAACTTATAGATGATTTTCTTTGCATACTTTCAGGATGTACATATGTCCGCTTGAAAACATTATGGAATGAGAAGAGAAAACTACTCATAAATATAATATTACACAAATAAACCCGAATATTTGTTAATTTTGATACTTAAATTTTAGATTTTCATGTTCGCACATTCACAAGATGTAAAAAGACGTTTATGTTCACAGTATAGCAACGCAAACCAGTCGATTGGTTTATTTTTTTCACAGAGTAAATTTTCGGCGTTGCCAAACGTTTCGCTACTTTCGTGGGTAAAATTAAACTATACATATAGGGTATTTGAAATTGATTTTCCCAAAATTAAATTTCGGATGTGGGCATGATTGGCACAAATCAACTCTTAAGAGTGTAAGGCGTAAGCAAATTTTAGGGGCATATAGCTTTAGATAACTGGCGGACCTGGAAAACGTTAACTTAAGCAGTTGCTAATGTTTTTGGAACAATCTGGTTGGTTCAACAGAAGGAAATAATCGAGAAGATTCAACTGTTATAACTCGAAGTGCCCATATGTAATAGGTACTTTTAGTTAATGTGGTATCACAATGGACTGAATAGTCTAAGTGAGACTGAAACTTAATCGGGATACCACTTAAACCTAACCTAACTTTTAAGTATATTACTAGACAATATACTTAAAATTTAGGTTAGGTTGATTTTGGACATATTTGGCCGTAATGGCATGCAAATAAGCCGCACAATAATGAATTCGCGAGTTCAAACATAAGCGATTTCAAATCGATAAAATTTTACGTATTCAGATGACTAGAAGACGACAAAAAGAAAAAACAATTCTCAAAATTGTTGCGAATGTGTATAATACGAATCAATTAAAATATGACAAAAAAGTGGCTTAGAAATGTAAAAAGTATGGCATTTAGTGATACAAAAGTTCTCTTAACTGGATACATTTTGACCAGTAATTCTCCAACTTTTAAAACGTACCAAAAATTAAAATTTCTCGAGTGCTGCAAATAGGGCCCCGTTAACATCCCTCTCATTTATATTTGTCTCCAGCAAATGCCTTTTTATACCATTCACCACTACTGTGGTACAGGGTATAAAAATTTGTACAAGAAGGAGTACGGTGACACCCATACCGTTTAGTTACCGATCGTCTTAGAATTAAATTCGGATTCGTCTGTCTGTCTATCTGTCTATTTATTTTTGTGTACAAATTACAGCTCGCAGTTTAAATGCGATCGTCTTCAAATTTGGCATAGAGGTTTCGTCGGTATAAAGACAATCGCTATTGACTATTTGAGATTTTGATATAGCTGTCATATATGTTATCACCGATTTTATCATAATTGACGTGTTTATGAACCGATCATTTTCAAATTACATACTTTTTGAAAGTCTCGTAAAAGTTGCAAAATATTCGATATAGCTCACACATAAATATACACTGAAAAAATAGTGAACCCACCAGGAAGAAAACTTTTGGTTAATTTTAAAAACTTTTGGTTAATTTTAGAAAATTTCGAATATTTTTAGAAAATTTTAACTAAACAGTATTACAAACGCTGACATCACGACGATATCACAAAAATAAATAATCGCCGATATCACAAAAATTTCGACAAATTCAAGAAAATGTATTAGACATAATTGTTTTTTTTCACTTCTTAAAGAAAATTTTGTAGTTTAAAGTGACAGATTGGAGTTCAAAATTGCAAGAATGTCTTTAGTGACATACGAATTTCATGATGAACGCATTTGTAATAAAAAAAGTATATACGGCCGTAAGTTCGGCCAGGCCGAAGCTTATGTACCCTCCACCAGCGTTGCCAGAATTGTTTCACCAAAAACCACTACATTTGCCAAAAAATAGTTTAAAAAAATGCTAAAAAATAGCTAGAAAAAAAGCTAATTTTTTTTCTATCAAAAGTCACATTTTTGATTGATATTTAACAAACTTAAAGGCTTTATTTCACTTGAAATGCATATTATTTTAATTTTAATTCCACTTCTGCACTGAAATAATAGTGAACCCACCAGAAAGAAAATTTTTGGTTAATTTTAGAAAATTTTGAATATTTTTAGAAAATTTTAACTAAACAGTATTACAAACGCTGACATGTCGCCGATATCACAAAAATAAGTAAATATTTTTCGACAAATGCAAGAAAATTTATTGGGTATAATTAATTTTTTTCACTTGTCAATGAAAATTTTGTAGTTTGAAGGAAAAACTTGGAGTTAAAAAATGCAAGAATGTCTTTAGTGACATACGAAGTTCATGATGAACGCATTTTTGGTAAAATTTACAAATTTAAAGAAATAATGAACTATTTTGTGGGAAGCGCGAATTTAGTAAATCTTTTTGCTTAATTTGAGAATAATTTTTTCCCGTTTTTTAGTTCATTTAACTAACATACGCAAAAAATTATTAGAGTAAATGAAACTTTCTCCAAACATAATAATTCCATTAACTAAAATAAAGTTAAATTGGCTTTAGTGAAATAGAGAGTTCACTTTTTTTTGAGTGTGTGAGACACCAACAATATCTAAGGAATATTAGCTCTGTTTGCGTATTCGATACATTTTGATTACTATCACAAATTTTTTACTGGAAGTCCTTCGTTTTGTGGGAGCTACCTTCCCAACACCTCTATTTTATTTACCTGTTATTTTAAAATACTAACGGCCATTTTCATGTAGCACAGTTAGGCTTTAACTCCCAGTTATCAGAAAGTAAATTGCAAATATCTTTCCTTCGGTTAACTTCAACTGAAAAATTGTCGGCAGTTAAGTTCCTAGCTACACTGAAAAAACAGTGAACCCACCAGGAAAGATAACTTTCGATTAATTTTAGAAAATTTGGAACTTTTTTAGAAAATTTTAACTAAATGGTATTACAAGCGCTGGCATCACTCCGATATGGCAAAAATAAGTAAATATTTTTCGACAAATTCAAGAAAATTTATTAGACATAACTAAATTTTTTCAGTAGTTAAAGAAAATTTTGTAGTTTTAAGAGAAATCTTGGAGTTCAAAATTGCAAGAATGTCTTTAGTGACATACGAAGTTCATGACGGACACATTTTTGGTAAAATTTACAAATTTGAAGAAATAATGAACTATTTTGTAAGAAATACGAAATTAGGAAATCTTTATGCTTTATTTGTGTATAACTTTTTCCCGTTTTTTAGTTCATTTAACTAACATACGCAAAAAATTATTTGACTAAAATAAACTTTTTCCAAACATAATGAGTCTATGAACTAATATAAAGTTAATATGGCTTTAGTGAAATAGAGAGTTCACTTTTTTTTGAGTGTATCATATGAAATATATACACAAGGTGACAGCTATGTCCACAATACGGTTTAAAAGTTCGTTAGTTAACGGAACACTAACGGAGCTTCGTGAAAATGGGGGTAAATAATCTAAGCATGCTTTGGATTTGGTAAAAAAATGATTTGTCATTTTTTAAATAAAATTTTAGTTTGGTTTTGAAATTGTGAGAAATTCGAAATACATTACTTTGATTTAAATTGTAGAAAATACCTACAGTCTACATTTCCCTGTAAAAACATTTTCCTTTTCTTCATGAGCTATCAAAGTGCTATAAAAACATGCTAACGCCAACTTAAATTTCCAAATTCAGACTCGACTTCAAGTAGAAATTATTGTATGTATACGTTTTTAAAATAAAGTGTTGAAAAACATCTTCTATTTTTGAACGCTTTTTTGGTTTGTGGTCAAGATGCAAAAACTCCTCACATTTAAAGACTATTTCATTAATTCTTCCTTCTTTCATGAAAAGATACCCATTTTTAAGTTGAATCACTTAATTATAAGGACATAACGACTTTATCGTCTTTTGGACAAGAAAAACAGTTCATATAAGAGAAATTCACAAATGCTATTATAACCAAAATTCGCGTTCGTATTTTAAGGAGATGAAATCTTTGGCCTCACGACAATATTTTTTCAGTGCACAAAGTGATTCACATCTACTATTTTAATTTAGTAATATCGTACACTCAAAAAAAGTGAACTCACTATTTCACTAAAGCCAATTTAACAATATTTTAGTTCATGAACTTATTATATTTGGAGAAAGTTTCATTTACTCTAATAATTTTTTCCGTACGTTAGTTAAATGAACTAAAAGACGGGAAAAAATTATACACAAATTAAGGATATAGATTTACTAAATTCGTATTTCTCATAAAATAGTTCATTATTTCTTCAAATTTGTAAATTTTACTACAAAAGCGTCCATCATGAACTTCGTATGTCACTAAAGACATTCTTGCAATTTTGAACTCCAATTTTTTTCTTCAAACTAAAAAATTTTCTTTAAAAAATTAAAAAAATTATTAATGTCTAATAAATTTTCTTGAATTTGTCGAAAAATATTTACTTATTTTTGTAATATCGGCGTGATGCCAGCGCTTGTAATACTGTTTAGTTAAAAATTTCTAAAAAATTCAAAATTTTCTAAAAACAATCAAAAGTTTTCTTCCTGGTGGGTTCACTGTTTTTTCAGTGTAATAACTTTAGAATATTATAATAACATAAAAAGGATAAACGAGTCAAATTCTAATATTCCCAATAATTTACTGACAGCTTATCTAACAAATTTGTATGGTAATAGTAGATTTAAAGTTTACGTTAACTTTTATGAATATGATGAAAAAAGTTTACAACAAGGTGTATTTGCTACAAAAATGCCCGCATAATGGCTGAATCATTATTAATGTTTCAACTGAGCTTTGAAATATGTGGAAACCCCTATTCTTGCAGCAAGGATTAGATAAAAACGCCGTTTTATCCATATTTCAATAGAAACATGTTGAAAAATAAAAAAAGCCAAAAATAGCTAAATGGGTCATGAAAAAAAGCCAGAAAAAAAAGCTAAATGCATTTTTTCCGCTAAACGTCTTCAAAAAAAGCCAAATCTAGCGGGAAAAAAGATAAATTGGCAACGCTGCCGTCCACCATGGATTGCGTAGAAACTTCTTCTACACCCTCAAAAAAAATCGCTTCTTTAACATATGTTCCAAACATATTTTGCAGGAAGCACATATATTATTGCATACTGCCGAAACATTAATATGTTTGTTTTATGTGAACATATTATATTTTTGGAAGCATTTTGAGCCAAAAATATTATATGCTTGGAAGAATTTTTCCCAAACACGATTGTGCTCATTCCCTAACATACTCGTAATTTTCACTTCCACGAAATTTTTTAGTTATTGGCACCTTTTTCTGTAATACAAATAATGTTGAAGAAATTATTCACTTTTATAAATTTTTTAAATTTTACCTTTCGCCTGCACGGAGAATCGAACCGAGGACCATACAGTTTGTAAGCCAACACACTATCCACTGGGCTACGTAGCTGTTATAGTCACCAGTAGATAATTATCGTTTTAAGTTACATTTATATAGCATAGTTTGCAGCGCCCACGAGCCCATGCAAACATAACATTATTTAACAGAAACATACATTTGTTTGCCACGTGGAGCAGTGGTTAGCATGTCTGCCTTGCATACAAAGGGTCGTGGGTTCAATCCCTGCTCCGACCGAAAATTTTTTTTGTTTTTTGTTTTTTTTTTTTTTTTAATTTACACATTTATATTTATACTATATTAAATTTTTTTAAACGAAACTTCGAAATGTGTATTATTAAATATTTATAGTCAGTAACAGTGCTTGATATATACGAAATTGACTGATTTTTGGATAAAATATTATTTTTTATTGCAAAAATAAAATTTTTTTAATAAAAAACTGTTTTTGTACAAAACTTTAAAATTTGGAAGGAATTCAAAAACTAACAAAAGAAGAACGTGGAGTCGAGTATAAACATACATACATAATTTTATAACATAAACATAAATTTATTTAGGAGTGAACAGTTTTTTACTAGCATTTAACACTATCGCTCTAAAATTCCTTTTATTTTTCTTTAATAATTCATTTTAAAGAAAATAAACTTTTTAAATTGTTTTAGCTGTAAAACTCAAACTTAATGCCCGCTTTTATATTTGATGGTGTTCGTCAACTCCTCGTGGACTACTTTTTAATAAAGAGGAACTAAAGTTTGTTTTTTTTACATTTTACTGTGTAATTTTTCACTATTTCCTCCTTATTTCATTTTACTGTCCCAACTCTAAAAAGAGTATAGTGCCCTTTCGTTATTTTTATGAAGACCCCTGTTTTATTTTAACGAAAAATTGTGCCCATAATGCCAAAATGATAAACAAAACACATGTTCACACATGCATAAAATGCTGCTCTCAAGGCGAAAACATATGCAGTTTGTTTTTCAAATGTCTATTCTCTTGGTTCCGAATGTCTATTCTCTTTATTCAAATTAAATAATATTTAGAGTTAAGCATATCAAATTTTTAGCCTTATCATAAAACAGTTTTCCGAAACAACATACAAGCGGTTTCACAGAAATTGTTCTCTTTTCATTCTCTCGCTTTGTTATGTTGATATCTTTCGTCAACCCTCCCGGTTTCCATCTCTATTTATTTCTCTATACTCTCTTTTTGCCGCTCTCTGAATAAAATATCACAACATATATATGTTTACTCGAAATTTGTTAATTTATATATGTTTACATTCACACATATTATTTTTATGAAACATTCATGCCCCAAACATAATATATTCTAACATATTAACATAGATGTCCCAAACATTTAGTGTTAGTTTAGGAACATTACATGTTCGCACTTAAATATATTGTGGTTTAAAATCGTGCCCGAAACACATTTTGTTTATATCGGAACATATGAAAAACATATTTTTCTAACAGTGTAAACACTGCCATCCACAATCGAATTACTTGGGTTGCGGTAATGCTTGCCGATGGCAAGGTATCTTAAAACCTCCTAACACCGTCTTCTAAATTGTAAGTAAGTCCATACGTGCTATATATATTTTAAAAAAGACCAATTAAATACGTATATAATTCAGTTTAACAAAATTTTCTATAGAAATACAATTTTACCAAATTTTTCTATAGAAATAAAATTTTGACAAAATTTTTTAAAGAAATAAAATTTTTACAAAATTTTCTATAGAAATAAAATTTTGACAAAATTTTCTATATAAATTAAATTTTAACAAAATTTTCTATAGAAATAAAATTTTAACCAAATTTTCTATAGAAATAAAATTTTGACAAAATTTTCTATAGAAATAAAATTTTGGTTGATTATTTTTGGCTCGAGTGGCAACCATGATTATGAATCGATATGAATCAATTTTTGTGTGATTGGGGATGGGCTATATATAGGTTAGGTTAGGTTATGTGGCAGCCCGATGTATCAGGCTCACTTGTGATACCACAGTGGTGAACTTCTCTCTTATCACTGAGTGCTGCCCGATTCCATGTTAAGCTCAATGACAAGGGACCTCCTTTTTATAGCCGAGTCCGAACGGCGTTCCACATTGCAGTGAAACCACTTCGGAAACTAAAACTTTCAGCCATTAAAGTAACTGAAGTATAAAAGAATACTGCCTAACAACACAATGTGAGTAAATCCTTACCATTTTCCTATTAGTCTACATATTCATTATATTTGTTTTTAGATGAGACCATTGAGTGACCAATAATGATAATCATTTTGATAAGTCCATCATTTGCAATTTATAGATTCATTTCAATATTTACATCAAGTCTATAGTTCACCATTGATTACACTGCCCTCACATGCTGGGGCCACCTGCAAAATAATCCAAAATATGTGTCACTCAGTACATGAGGTATGAATCGACGCGTCGATGGACGCTATAAAAACAGACATTGGAATATTTTGGGTGTTTTGTTTGCTTTTACTGGAACTGTGGAATGTGATTCTCGAATTGAAAAACCCCAGAATAAACAAATCGTTTGGGCAGTTCAACGTCATACGGCGGGCATCAGAGAAAAAAAATGCCTTCATCAGCAGCAATAAAATCGGCACTTGTATGGAAAATAATCAGACGGTACTGATGTTTTATGTTTTTATATCCAAAGTGTAAATAAATTGGAAAAGATCACAAATTAGAAAAAAAATTATTATCGAATACAAACATCCGCACCATACATCATAGACTCAATAATGGCATTGTATACTATATCGACTTGGTAAAATTCGTATTGGGAATTTATCTTGCAATCCTGCAGGTTATACAGGCTAACATGATAAGTAATAAAAAAATTCAATTGATGAATTTCAAATTTAAAGAGAAATTCTTCCCAAAGTTCTTGTATAAATAAAAATCTTTCCAAAACAGACCACTAGATTATTTTCTTATTTTAAATAGTTTTCGTTTTAGCCTATTGTTTTAGTATGGTATTGTATATTTGCTTTTCGATAAACGTTATTAACATTAAAGGAAATTGCTCGTAAGCCAATACGGGAAAATCTCATTGATATCATAAGAGGTACATGAAGTTTATTACTTTAATAAAATTAAAATTTCCTCAATTAATTATAAACATGTGTACCTACTAAAAATAAACTATATTTGCTATTCGCTATGAATTTGCCGTAAGTCATACCCACAATGTTATTCGATTTGTAACGCTTTCATATAAAAAATCGTATTCGATTATAGAATACTCTAGGTGAACTTAACCAAAAACTTGTGGATGTCATAGTTGGGAGTCATTACAAAAATATGTACATTTTAATAAATTAATGATTTTTGAAGCTCGAGGTCTTTTTTGAATATTTTATTTGTTTTCGCGATTGTCATATTGAATCGCTTCTTCAGGGCGTCTATAACAGATTTTTACAAATTAAATTTCATAAATATCACAGTATTAAAAAATTATAAAATTTTAAATAAGTCTACAAATTATGTTCTTTTAGTCAATAATTGTCAATAAGAAGCGATTCAATATGACAATCGCGAAATATTGGGAAAAAAATAAAATATTCAAAAAAGACCTCGAGCTTGAAAAATCATTAATTTATTATTATAACATAAAAAGGTCGAAGAAAATCAAAGAAAATAATAAGTACATATATTTTTTAAAATTCGTGTTCTGAAAATTTCAAAAAGTTTTATTGGGACACGACTTTTCTTATTTTCATAATCTTCAAATTGAGTTAGTCAAAATCAACTAAATTATTTTTTAGTGCCTAAAATCAAATAACCGACCTTTAAAAAGGTCGAAAAGTCGAATTTAAATTGAAACATTAATGTAAGTTAGCTCTTTTTAAAATTCATCCACTTTTTCGAGAAGTTTATTTTTCCAAAATCGACTGTTCCACATTTTGAAAATGTTGTAAAATAGCTCTTCACCATCGCGCTACCGCCATATCTACACGCAAAAAAAAATAATTCTTTCCGCCCAAACGATGTTTATTCTTTTACAGGATGTAAAAACAGTTTCAAAAAAATCTTTTCTTTCCAGTTTTAAATTTACTCGTTCTTTACTTCTAAATAAATTTCCCTGAAGACGAGAATCGGAGATGTTTTGAAATATTGGAGGATATATTTTTTTAATAAAAATTACAACTCAACAAAACAACAACATCTGTTTTCATTCACATGACCTCGAGCCGATTAAACAAATATATTTTTCTAATTGCACCTTCCCTCATTTCTTTCCCACTTTCACCATGTTCTTTAGTTCTTAGCACATTTTTCTGTAATACAAATTTTACTTTACGCCTTGACGGAGAATCGCACCGTGGACCATACAGTTTGCAAGCTATCACACTCTCCACTGGGCTACGTAGCTGTTATTGTCATCAACAGATTATTATCGCTAGGCATCAACGCACAAACAAAGCAAACAGTCAAACAGTTATATTTGTATAGCATAGTTTTCGGCGTCCACAAACCTATTAAAGAAACTTTATTTAACATAAACGTACATTTATTTGGGCACTGGTTAACATGCCTGCTTGCATACCAAGGGTCGCGGATTCAATCCCTGCTTCGAGCAAACACCAAATTTTTGTTTACTACATTTGTTACATATAGGTTCGGAAGTTTCCGAAAATATGTTCGACGTTACATACTACTATATTAAATTGTTACTACACACAAAAAAATGTTCTACTTCAATCACGAAATTAATTGATCCAATTAATTTTTTAATTGAAATGTCTTCAATCACAGAAATGATAGTATCAATTAAAAAATTAGTTGATCCAATTAAAAAATTTATTGATATTATAAATTTGTGTGATTGTTTTTTATTTCAATTAAAAAATTTGTAGAATCGATTAAATGTTTAATTGAATATTATTTCAAACTCAATTAAGATTTTACTTTGAAAAGTTTTCGTGAAATTTTTTTCTGTGTATGAAAATTTAAAATAGGTCTCATTAAAGATTTAAAGTCCGAATAGAATAGTGCTTGATATAAACGAAAAGGCCTGTGTTTTATGATCAAAAATTACTTTCTTTATTGCAAAAATAAAAATTTTATAACAAAACAAGTTTTTTGGTGATAACAGTTTAAATTTTTCGAAGAATTTCAAAAAACAAAGATTTATTTCGGCAAAAGCCAACTATCCTAAACCTTTTTCAGAAGGTTCAAGTGTGGTTCACGTTGGGTTTGGTGCACTACCAGAATTTGTTCTGGTAATTGGTTGATAGTTTTGCTGCAAGTAGAGGATGCTGATGAGGAATGTGATAATTCCGAAACATGCGTCTATTCAACCATCTTGCGGTCTATAGGGCTTTGCCAAACTAAATTTGACAAACATTCTTTTCCTCTGTTGGTTAAGCTACTCTTGTAGTTTAGTCAACGCAATGGTTTTTAAGCTGAGATCAAAACAACAAATATGATTGAAGTACAAACCAACAATAACAAAACAATTTCAAAAAACTCTAACAAAAGAAAAACATTTTCGGCACACGTTTTCCAAATGGTTTTTCTTTGCGTGTAGTCTAACCTAACCTTCGTTGGTTCAATATTAACGCAAAATTTTATTAACATTACAAAATTTTCTACCAGTGTAGCCTTAAATTAATGCAACAACAAAAAGGCTTGGCTACGTAACAATGCTTGGAATTATAATTCTTTATTGGGTGGCTGGTATGTAATGCAACAAAATAAAGCGTTATATTTTTCATTTTTGTTTTTTTTTAATTGTAATTTCAAAAATATCGGAAATAATATCAAAAATTAGAATTTAGATTCGAATTGGCCACCAAGAGATTGACATACGGAGATTTAGGTGGCCATTGTGCGGTAGAAATGAAGCGATTAATCTTCTTTTTAAATCATTCTAAATTGAAGCATGCTGAGTGCGATAGTGCTGAGCAGTGTTACCGTGGTACGACTTTTTTAAAACCTGCGAAATTTGTGATAAAAGTCACACACAGAGAATTTTTTTTTTTAATCTAAAATGAGAGTTAAATGTAACGTCTCACATACGGTACACTCCGATTCTGAGTGGAAAATTCTGATGGTGAATACGAAAAAAGCAAAGTTTAAAGAAACTACGCAAATAAATGCGAGTTCCAATACTCGTTTAATGTATTTATGATTTACCGTCAGTGGTGCTAACTGTTTTGTTTGGGAATTGACTTTGACGAAGTCAATAGTCAAAAAAATCTTCAAAAATCGTCATCCATAAAATACGTGAAAACAAAGATTTTGGGACAATAAAGTTTTATTCAAACAAAATATAAGAAAAGGCGTTATTTAATTTTAATTACATCAATAACGCCGTTTAAATCTCTAAGTCAGTCATTAATAAGAATTTTGCTTAGCATAGAAGACGTATTTCTCTGATGTAAAGTTTTTTCTTGTTCAAAAGTCAATAAACTTATTAATGAAGTCGTTTTGTCCTTATAGTTAAGTTACTCGAGTTAAAAATTGATATTTTAACATGAAAGAAATATTCGTTTGTCTAAGGACAACTTGGCTTTAATAATTCTGAAAAATTCTTAAAAATTAATGGAATAGTCTTTAAGCATATTTTCTTGAGAGAAACATTTACTATTCTTCAAGCGAATTTAAATCCTTATTACTTGCATAATTTTTATATTATTTTTACTACTTGTATGCATATCTTGGCTTGTGGGTAACGAATAAAGTGAATTTATTATTAGCTTTATATTGATTTTGGACAATAGAATACCTTGTAAAATTGAAGTTTTTCCAAATTTTAGATTTATTTATATTGACTGCTTCGAAATTTCTTTCTATATTAGAGACGAATGTGGTTGAGAGCACGCTAGATACAAATTGTCATAGTATTGAAATTAAAAAATGTTGCTTTCATTACAATCAATGAAAAATCGTTATATTGACATAAGAAAAGTTAAAAGGAAAACAGTCAACTCACAACTACGTGCTTAAAATTGTCGTCAAATAGTCACAGGTCAAATTTAGCATAAAAAATCGTCAAAATGACGAAAAATCATTAGAGTTGACACCACTGTTTACCGTATATTTTGGTGCAATTAGATGTTGAAATTGTCTATGTCCGAAACGTTTGTCTGTCCAAGGCTTCGACATTGACAGTGTATGAATGTGAGCGGGGAGTAAACCCGATAATTTTATTTATTCACAAACTTCTCAATTCGGAATGGCTTCTCATTGGAGAAAATCAAATTCGGTAACTTCCGTCCGTCCAGTATAACTTTTTGTGGTTTCACATTCAAATATAACTCAGTCTCACAATCTCGCTTGAATTCCACAACGAACAATTTTATTACTCAATGCGAGAGATCAATATACTTTTGTAAGCTTGTAAACAATAAAATAACCTGTCCCTAGCATAAATATCTCAACTGCCAGTGGTTTAGAATTAATAGCTGATCAGTCACACTGTAGTTCACCACTTTTTTTAAATTTATCAAAAACTTTAATGTCACGACAATGTTATCGCAAAATGCAAAAACCGACTTTGTAAATATTTACAAAACCGAATAATAGAAAATCAAAAATTTGAAAAGGCCTATTTTGCAAATATTGAAAAAGATGAAAATATCTAACATGGACATTTTGATTTTCCCTTATATGCATTTTTCTTTACCTTAATAAAGTTGTGGATGAAGGATAACACAAATTCCATAATAAATAAATAAAATGGAATTAAGTTAATTTTAATTAAATTATATTAAAGTAAATTTGCCTAAATCACATAAAATAGTCTTAAATAAAGTTAATTTAAACAAAACAAGTTTAATTAAATTTTGAATTAAACATATTTATTTAAATTAAACTGTATTAAATAAAATTATTTGACATGAAATTAAATCTACGCGGAAAAAATGGTTTTTCGATTTAATAACGAATTAAATTATTAAATTATTATTTATTTGAAATTGCTTCAATTGGGAAAATGGTAGTATCACTCATTAGAAATATTCTTCATTAAAAAATTGCAATTTCATTTAATTAACATTTTTATTGATTTTAATTGAAACTTCAAATAAAAATATACACTGAAAAAACATTGAACCCTCTTCCATTGCAAAATGAACTAAACTGTAGTAAAATTGACCATAATCTAGCCCTTAAGATTTTTTTCTACTTGTCTAGTTCATTTTTTTAGTTCATATATGGTATTGTATTTTAGTTCAATTTTACAAAACCATTAAATTTATATACCCCTACCAATAAAAAGTCAGTAACTTGATTATTTTTTGGGAAACCCGATAATAAAATTTGGTTAACAGTCTCTTGTCGACGACTAAACTATTTTTATATCAATCATTCCTCAGTACAGAGAAATTAAATAATTAAATGAACAACAAAGTGTTATATTATTACGGGAGCCACCGTGGTGCAATGGTTAGCATGCCCGCCTTGCATACACAAGTTCGTGGGTTCGATTCCTGCTTCGACCGAACACCAAAAAGTTTTTCAGCGGTGGATTATCCCACCTCAGTAATGCTGGTGATTTTCTGGGGTTTCAAAGCTTCTCTAAGTGGTTTCACTGCAATGTGGAACGCCGTTCGGACTCGGCTACAAAAAGGAGGTCCCTTGTCATTAAGCTTAACATGGAATCGGGCAGCACTCAGTGATAAGAGAGAAGTTCACCAATGTGGTATCTCAATGGACTGAATAGTCTAAGTGAGCCTGATACATCGGGCTGCCACCTAACCTATCTTAACAGGTTGGCTGATAAGTCCCCGGTCTGACACATAGATGGCGTCGCTAGTATTAAATGCATATTATTTTTATATAGTACCAACCTTCAAATGATTCGTGTCAAAACGTCTGTAAGTCAATTAGTTTGTGAGATAGAGCGTCTTTTGTGAAGCAACTTTTGTTATTGTGAAAAAATGGAAAAAAAGGAATTTCGTGTTTTGATAAAATACTGTTTTCTGGAGGGAAAAAATACGGTGGAAGAATCACAAAAAGAATACTTGAGTTTCCGGACTCTGCCTCAAAGGAAATCAACAATAACTGATTGGTATGCAAAATTCAAGCGTGGTGAAATGAGCACGGATGACGATGAACGCCCGAAAGAGGTGGTTACCGACGAAAACATCAAAAAATCCACAAAATGATTTTTAATGACCGTAAAATGAAGTTGATCGAGATAGCAGAGACCTTAAAGATATCAAAGGAACGTGTTGGTCATATCATTCATCAATATTTGGATATGCGGAAGCTCTGTGCAAAATGGGTGCCGCGCGAGCTCACATTTGACCAAAAACAACAACGTGTTGATGATTCTGAGCGGTGTTTGCAACTGTTAACTCGTAATACACCCGAGTTTTTCCGTCGATATGTGACAATTGATGAAACATGGCTCTACACTACACTCCTGAGTCCAGTTGGCTGAGTGGACAGCGACCGGTGAACCGTCTCCGAAGCGTGGAAAGACTCAAAATCCACTGGCAAAGTAATGGCCTCTGTTTTTTGGGATGCGCATGGAATAATTTTTATCGATTATCTTGAGAAGGGAAAACCCATCAACATTGGCTATTATATGGTGTTATTGGAGCGTTTGAAGGTCGAAATCGCTGCAAAACGGAACCATATGAAGAAGAAAAAAGTGTTGTTCCACCAAGACAACGCACCGTGCCACAAGTCATTGAGAACTATGGCAAAAATTCATGAATTGGGGTTCGAATTGCTTCCCCACCCACCGTATTCTCCAGATCTGGCCCCCAGAGACTTTTTCTTGTTCTCAGACCTGCTCGCGGGGAAAAAATTTTGCTGCAATGAAGAGGTGATCGCCGAAACTGAGGCTTATTTGGAGGCAAGACCGAAGGAGTACTACCAAAATGGTATCAAAAAATTGGAAGGTCGTTATAATCGTTGTATCACTCTTGAAGGGAACTATGTTGAATAATAAAAAACCTGTTATATATTTAAAGAATCTAATTATTTCATAACTATTGAGTTGATATTTTAATTAAAATCATAAACATTTTTAATCCTTTTTATAACTGACTTTATTTTTGAATTTTATTAAAAAGTTAACTGTATTAGTTAATATTTTAATCGATTATGTTTTCAACTTCAATCAATTTTTTAATTTGGGTGATGGTGGTGCTACCAGTTATGAACCATACAGATTCCATCGATAAACCATCTGTATATTATTATGAAAATGGGCATATGTCTTTATATATAATATAAATTAAACTATATGAAATTCATTTATATATTATTTTATTTTAGAAACTTTTCCTATTAAATAACGTAGGGTATTCCAATATCGTACCACTAGCATACATTTCGCTTCAGACATGTTTCTATGCTTCTTTGGTCCACAATCATCTGTTCTCGTCTATTGTAGACACGGCAATTTCGCTGAGACTATATATTTTAGTTTTGTTGTATTTTTATTCTTGTTTTTGCTTTTTTTTACTTGCTGCCGTCTTGAATGCTCGCGAAAAGTAGCAACAACAATATTTTTGTCCCTGTCGCATCGTTTTGACTGAAGATCAAATCAGTTGAAATTTTTATCTTTTGGATTTCGGATGTGCGGATATTGAGAGCTGGTTGTTGTTCATTTCTATAGAAGAAAAACAAAAAAAACACAAAACCCAGCATTCTCGATCGTTGAAATATATATTTTGTGTAGTGTTTTCTGTTCATTTTAATTTTGCCTATTAATCTTTTACAAATGTTTTAAAATGTTTTATTTTCTCGAAAAATTAAGTGTGAACGAGTGCTGATCACTAACGGCTAGAATATGTGAATAAGTGAATATAGTGGATGTCTAAGGGAACAAATTATTGAAAAATATAAAAGAAATTAAGTTTTTTGCTTTTTAAAATTTCAAAGTCTGAATGTTGTTGTCTTTTTTATTCCTTTTTGAAAAAAAAAGGTGGAATAATATTTCCAAACCATTTCAGTTAATATAAACGCAAAAAAAAATGTTTTGATGTTTAAATTCCATTATGGCCATAAAGCGATTACAGCTAATCAACCGTTTGTTCTAAGTGAAAGTGTGCGTGTGTATGTGTGTTTGCCCATGAAATTCTACTCTCCTATGAAATTGTAACGGAAACGGAAATCTGGGGGGAGAGAATAATAGTAAAGCGACAAATGTATTTGCCTTTCACAATTGCATAATTTGTGCGTGTTTGATGTCGTATGTCGACAAAAGCCACATCACCAAAAACAACAACAACAACACAAATCAAAGTCAATACTAATATCACTAAAAATATCGTAAAAGTAATAACGACAACAGCAACAACAACAAAAAGTCTATACAAAAATAATAGTTGAAGTGAATGCTCTGTGAGAGTAATAGAAAATAATTTTTGTTAATTCGTTATTGTCATCGTTGTTGCTATTCATCGCCTGTAGGCAGGAAAATACCTTAAACAAAAAGTCCTCCCTTTGAAGAAAATAACGAAAACCCCATATATTCTGTCAACATGAAGAAGCTTCACATAGGCGGTGGCAAAAACAAGGGCAAGTCCTATAAGCCATTTAAAAACAACAGACGCAGGGTAAGCAATCAACAAAAATATAGAATTCCTTCAAATGCGTGTCGCCATATCACAATTTTATCGAATTGAAATGAAAAAAAAAAACAACACAGAACACAGAAACTAACAAATTTTCTAAATTCTCAAATCTAGTATTTTTGTGTTTTGTTTTCTATTTTGTTAATTTTTTTCTTTTATTATTTTTCAAATGTGAGTGAGGGGGTTGGGATTGTTTTTTGGTATTGTTGCCTGCTTTTTTTCTTGTTTTACTGTATTCGAATAACTTGAGTATTTAGCTCAACCAAGTGAACAAATTTTTTGTCTTGTCTCGTTCCAACAAAGAATTTACAGTGGGAATATATTCGATTTAGAAGAAAGAAATTTGAAATTTGATATAAATTTGGGTCAAAGTAATTCTCTGTGATATCTCTTATACTTGCAAAATATCGCCCGTGTCGATTTAAATTTAGATATAGCTCCCACATATGAGTCTCGCGTGATTACTAAAAGTTTGTCTATAAGTAATGGGGGGCCACGAATAAGAAATAATAATTAAACCAGAATTAAAGTTTTAATTTAAATTGCTTCAATCGAGAAAATAGTAGAAAATGTAATATTCTACTATTTTTTCCTTTTATTAAAAAATTACGGGGTCAATTTAAATTATTTGTAAACATTTGAATTATGGACATATATTTTTATGGTTGTGCAGATCTACATTAGAACAACATTTGCGCGCCAAAAAGTAAAAAATTCTCTTCTACGAAAATTCTCTTCTACAAAAACAACAAATGTCAACCGTATAGATGTCGCACAATGCCTACAGTTTTGGTTTACCGACGTTGCGGTCGAAGCGCTATTTTGATAAATTCTTTACAAAGGCATCGGCAGTTTAATATCAAATTGTATGCCAAAAAATTTAATGGAATGAAAACATTTATAAAAAAAAAGAACATTTGTTACTACATAGTAGGTTTTAAATCCTATTTTCTTTACGTTTCGTAAAGTCGGCAGAGAACTTAACTGGGTAACACCGACGCAAACTGTATGGTATTTGAAAGAAGCGTCGACAAAAACTGCATATTAGAGACATTTTCCTCATGACTGCCACCTACTGACACAGTTTCGTTATCTTTTATTTTTATTCCCTCTGGTATGCTAATATTCAGTGTTGCCATAATTTTTCTGATTCACATCCCCACACGCACAGAAAAACCATGTTTGGACATGGTTGCCGCATCCATTTAATGCTTATCTAGAGCATGTAATTGCCGCGAAAACCATGTATTTTGTCTTTGTAAAAATAGTTTTCGAGCGGAGAAAAATGTATGGTGGCAATAAGCATTTGAATGGTTATCAAATACCGCAAACATGTTCTATCATTTAAATGATAGAATTTGAGACTATTAAATGGTCGGGAAAATCACGTACCTGACCATTCAATTTTTTTTTACTTTTTTACAGGGAAAAAAGTATTTTTATAGGTTAAGTATAGATATGTCTAGAACCATTACATGGCCATAAAGACCATTTATATTTTTTTCATGACCATTTAATTTTTTAACTTTTTTGCAGCGAAAAGAATTTTATAAAAATATTGAGCAGGTACACAATTTTCATTTTGCGCGTCAGTCGTGTGTTGATTGTTTCTTGGAATGGACGGAGAATACGGATTTACTGTGTTAATTTATTTATTCAGAAGTGGCACGTGGTTTTATGTGAACACAAAAAAGGAAAGTGAAATTGAAAAAATGTACCTGTTTTTTGTTCTGCATTTTGCTATATGGATCATTTATTTTTATTTGCAGTTACATGCTGTCTGCGTTTGTACATTTGATGGGCACACGATGTAAAAAATATGGATTGATAACTTATTGTTGAAATTGAAATGAAATAGTGTGTGTAAAAATATGTGATGTTTGACATTATAAATACAAACAAACAATGAATTAGTTTATAAATAAATAAAAACAAATAAATAAAGTTAATTTTGTGTTTTCTTTTCTCAAGTGGCGTCCTTTTTTCGACGATGAAAAAAGTTTTTTCATAACGATCAAAACATTTTAGGTTGTGACCATGTTATTTTAACTAGAAGAAAAACATTTTGAATGAATACTATAACATTTTAAATCGTGACCATTGTCTTTTCATCCAAACAAAATTCTTTTTATCAATATAATAACATTTTAGATGAGGACAATTATATTTTTCTTAGAACCATGTTCACTGATCCAACATGGTTGCAGGTTAAAATGTTACATGGTCGCCGCAAAAATAGCTCCTATCATATTATTTTGCTCTTCGAATATGATTGTGACAATCATGTTTCTTCTCTGCGTGCATTTTTTTTTTATTTTTTTTTTTTTGGATATAATTTGGGATGCTTTTATCCCCAAAAATCCCCAATTTCAAATTTCTTACAAAATCTCTTGTAATTTGTTATACCCTAAACCACATAGTGGTCAGGATATAATAAGTTTGATCTGCCAAAAAATGTGCCTACCAGAAATATTGATATTGAGTCGATCTAGCGCTTGATGTCCGTCCGTCCGTCTGTCCATGTATTTGTTATTCACAGGATTCCGGTCGCAATTATTAACCGATTTTGATGAAATTTGGCACAGGGAGTTTTTTGAGCACAAGGATAACTTTGGTTATTAGGGACCTTATGTTTGACCATAGAGGCCTCATTTCTTAACTGATCTTACTCAAATTTTGCACAAGGTAACATTTTGTTGTATTAATCAAACCCGCAAAATATTATGCAAATTGGTTCAGATTTACATATAGCTTCCATATATATGCATCGCTCGATTTTCCCAAATTTTGCCATAATACTCTTATTTATTAACCAATGTTACTGAAATTTCAAATTTTGATGTACTAGCGATCGTATTTATACGCACTTGTAGCTCTTACATTTGCTCGATTTTTACAAATTTGGATTTAATACCCACACAAATTGAACGATTTTCTCTTTTTTTTATAATGGGCTCAATATTAGTGGCATACTAACTCCGTAGGTGCAATATCAACTACAGCCAGTGTTGCTAGAAGTAGGGGAAATTCCCTACACGGATGAAAAAGACTGTTTTTCATATGTTTGGCTATAAACATTATATGTTTGGAACACAAATTTTTAAACACAATATTTTTGAGTGCAAGCATATAATGTTCATAAACTAGCATAACATGTTTGGGACATATATGTTAATATGTTAGAACATATTATGTTTGGGACATAAAATGTTTGTAAATATAATATGCTTGGATGCAAACATATATTAATTTAGAAATAGCCTATAAACATATATGTGTTTAGTAGCTTGGAGCGCTATTTAAGAGGGAGCGATATTGAATTAAGTTGGTGGTTGTTGCTTGTTATTACAAAATTAACATTTTATTTTTCCTTGGGCAATTGATCAGCTACTTCTTTGATCCTTACAAACTGTGTGGTCCGCTGTTCGAATCCCCGTCCGGCAAAAGGTAAAATTAAAATAAAAAAAATCATACAATTGAATAATTTCTTCTACAATGTTTGTATTACAGAAAAAGGTGCTAAGAACTAAAAAATCTCGTGGAAGTGAGAAAGATGTCGGGGAATATACAATTGGGCAGAAACAACATTTTGAGCATTCAGGTCGAAAACCTATGTTGTTAGCACCTATATTACCTGTTTATTTTCATAATTCATTATGATTGTAAATATATAAATAAATAAATAAAATTTTGAGCACAATATTGTTTGGGAGAATTTTTTTTAAGCATATAATATTTTTGTGTGCAAAATGCTACCAAACATATTATATTGTCACATAATAACATATTGTTTTTTGGAAGACAACATTATTGAATTTGGATGCAAAAATACAAAATGTTTGGAACTTAGACTACCCAAACATATATTGTTTAGACCAATATGCTTTCAAACATATTATATATTGGTAGAGATCAAACATATAAATGTTTGGGCAATACCCAAAAATGTATATGCTTGAAGCAAAATATGTTTGGGAGTATATGTTACAGAAGCGATTTTTTGTGAGGGTGTATATGTAGGTTTTTTTTTAATATTTAGCGTCTTGTAGGGACGTATGGCCACAATGTAGGGACATTTTAACTCACCATAATTTGTAATATAAGCTATAGTCAGATTGAGACAAAGCACCCATAAACATGTACCCCTTAATTTTCTTAAATATGCAACTGCGGTTTATCTCCCAGACCTATATCAATGTTACCCCACAAATGCTTATGATTACTAATTCAGTAAGGGTGGTTTAGGGTATGATATAGTCGGCCCCGCCTGACTTTCTACTTTACTTACTTGTTTTTAATATGTGTTTTCCATGTCCAGCCAAAGAAGACGAGAATTGAAGTATAGATACTTGTAAGACAGAATTGTCATTTAAATTTAATTTTTAATTTTTTTTTTCTGTTTAATTTTTTTCTGTTTTTCTCTTCATGTGCGTTAAAGTTCTTTAGAAACGTATTAACGACAACTTAATTTTCAAATTCAGTGTTTGAAAAACATCTCCTATTTTTAAACGCTTTTGTTGGCTTTGTTGTCAAGATGCAAACAGACAACAAATTTAAAGACAATATTTGTTCCATGTAGGTAGCAACGAATATTGTGTAAAGCACTGGACCAACAACAATACCCTGTGGGACACCCGCTCTCATTACGTATATTTCAGAGTTTAAATTGGCTTTCAGTTAAATACGATTTTAAGACCAGATACATATGTGTACACCCTCAAAAAAAATCGCTTCTTTAACATATGTTCCAAACATATTTTGCAGGAAGCATATATATTATTGGATACTGCCGAAACATTAATATGTTTGTTTTATGTGAACATATTATATGTTTGGAAGCATTTTGAGCACAAAAATATTGTATGCTTGGAAGAATTTTTCCCAAAGACGATTGTGCTCATTCCCTAACATACTCGTAATTTTCACTTCCACGAATTTTTTTAGTTCTTGGCACCTTTTTCTGTAATACAAATAATGTTGAAGAAATTATTCACTTTTATAAATTTTTTAAATTTTACCTCCCGTCTGCACGGAGAATCGAACCGAGGACCATACAGTTTGTAAGCCAACACACTATCCACTGGGCTACGTAACTGTTATAGTCACCAGCAAATAATTATCGTTATAAGTTACATTTATATAGCATAGTTTGCAGCGCCCACGAGCCCATGCAAACATAACATTATTTAACAGAAACATACATTTGTTTGCCACGTGGAGCAGTGGTTAGCATGTCTGCCTTGCATGCAAAGGGTCGTGGGTTCAATCCCTGCTCCGACCGAACACTTTTTTTAATTTAACTTTAAAACTTTGAAATGTGGGTTATTAAAGATTTATAGTCAGTAACAGTGCTTGATATAAACGAAATTGACTGATTTTTGGATAAAATATTATTTTTTTAAAGCAAAAATAACAATTTTGTAACAAAAAACTGTTTTTGGTACAAAACTTTAAAATTTGGTATTCAAAAACTCTAACAAAAGAAGAACGTGGAGTCGAGTATAAACATACATAAGTAATTTTATAATATAAACATAAATTTATTTAGGCGTGAACAATTTTTTACTAGCATTTAACACCATCGCTCTAAAATGCCTTTTATTTTTCGTTAATAATTCATTTTAAAGAAAATAAACTTTTTAAATTGTTTTAGCTGCAAAACTCGAACTTAATGCCCGCTTTTATATTTGAAGGTGTCCGTCAACTCCTCGTGGACTACTTATTAATAAAGAGGAACTAAACTTTGTTTTTATATATTTTACTGTGTAATTTTTCACTATTTCCTCCTTATTTTATTTTACTATCCCAACTCTAAAAAGAGTATAGTGCCCTTTCGTTATTTTTATGAAGACCCCTGATGTCTTTTAACGAAGCAAGAAAAAAATTGTGCCCATAATGCCAAAATGATAAACAAAACACATGTCCACACATACATAAAATGCTGCTCTCAAGGCGAAAACATATGCTGTTTGTTTTTCAAATGTCTATTCTCTTGGTTCCGAATGTCCATTCTCTTTATTCAAATTAAATAATATTTAGACTTAAGCATATCAAATTTTTGGCCTTATCATAAAACAGTTTTCCGAAACAACATACAACATTCTTTCGCTGTGTTATGTTGATATCTTTTGTCAACTCTCCCGGTTCCCATCTCTATTTCTTTCTCTATACTCTCTCTGTCGCTTTGAATAAAATATCACAACATATGTATGTTTAGTCGAAATTTGTAAATTTATATATGTTTGCATTCACACATATGATTTTTATGAAACATTCATGCCCCAAACATAATATATTCTAACATATTAACATAGATGTCCCAAACATTTAGTGTTAGTTTAGGAACATTACATGTTTGCACTTAAATATATTGTGTTTTAAAATTGTACCCGAAACACATTTTGTTTATATCGGAACATATGAAAAACATATTTTTCTAAGAGTGTAGGTAGTATCCGTTCTAATTTGTACAAGAGGCCATAGTGCCATACTCCGAAGCTATATGTTTTCTTTCCCAACTGATATATATTAAATCAAACTATTAAATATATCAGTTAGTTAAAGGCGATTTTTTAAATCAAAAATAGTTTTCTGTACTTTAAGGAAAATTTGCCTTAGTTCAAAGGCATACGACTATGACACGGAATGAGACAAATTTCCTAGATTCGTGTCCTAAATCTAATGGAAAAAATTTTTGAAGCTATGTTTATAAACTTTCTTTTAATGAAAATTTCATTATTTTAAAGAAATTTGTCTTTAATATAAAGTAAATTGTGTGTTTGGGTTGCATACTGTTTGCATACTCTTTCATAGTAGGACAATATTTTTTTACATTCCCTCATTCCCAATGTAATAATTGTTTATAAATTCACAAGAATCATTTACTTCCCCACTGTAGCGCTTCGTGCACGTTTACTGACACTGTGAGTGTACCACATATGATCGTGTCACTGTGTAGACGCAGTCAATAGCAACCCCATAGCGTCACTGGCAGGTCTACACCGAAATATATTTATAAACTTTCCTCTATACTCGTACATGTCTAAATGACTCTCAATTTAATTCATGTCTTCATTATGGTGGCGAATGATGCTGAAAATGTTTGTTTTAATCATTGGCAATATGGACGCTTCTTGTTGATGATAGAGAATATTTGATGAAAAGCATCTCGTTTGCATAGACATCTCGTGTCATTATTTTTTCGCTTCAGTGCTGCCTTATCTTTGAAATGCAACACTTTTCGTTATCTGCGAATTTCAATTTGATTTTTTATACGTTTGTTACCTTACCTTTTTGATTGTTCTAAAAGAAAGAAGGTAATGCCAGATGGTGCATACACTGAAAAAAATATTGTCGTGAGGTCAAAGATTTCATGTCTTTAAAATACGAATACAAATTTTGCTTGGCGTAGAAGACGCATTTCTCTAAAATAAAGTTATTTTCCTTGTCCAAAAGTCGATAAACTTTTCAATGAAGTCGTATTGTCCTTATAATTAAATGATTTGACTTAAAAATGGGTATATTAACATGAAAGAACAAATTTATAGGCTAAGGTCAACTTGACTTTAATAATTCAGAAAAAATCTTTAAATTTAATGAAATTGTCTTTAAATTTGTTGTCTTTTTGCATCTTGACTATAAAGCAAAAAATCGTTCAAATATAGGACATGTTTTTCAAAACTTTATTGTAAAGAAGTTTTTTACTTCAAACATAGCATAATATCTACTGGATGTCGAGTCTTAATTTGGAAAATAAAGTTGCCGTTAACTCGTTTGTAAAGGACTTTGATAGCATATGGAGAAAAAAAGCTGAGAAAGCGAAAAATTAAAATGTGCTTCCTAGAAGCAAGTACACGAAACCTAAATTTAAAAGAGAATTGTGTCTTAAAGGTATCCTTACTTGTATTCTCCGCTTCTTTGGCTCGGAATCAATACCAAATTTTTTAAAGTAAAGACAAAATCTTTGGAACCGAGTATGCTTTTTTTTCAATGTAGACATAAATATCACCAAAATATTTCCAATTAAAAAGTCGATTGAATTTGAAAGCGTAATCAATTAAAATATTAAATGTTACAATTAACTATTTAATCAAATTGAAAACTAATGAACATCAAGTTCAAGTGTTTAATTAAAATATAAATTATGCCAATCAATATATTTCCCAAATTCCCAAAATATAATTGAAAATTGCTTTCGGAAATCACATCCACAAATCACGCTCAATTGTCAATAACACCCGCATGATGCATACTGAACTTAATCTGCGATGGTTTCTTATCGGTTAGCCAGTCAAAAAGTGTCGCCAAAAAATTTGTGAAAATGTTGTTTTTGGATGCGGAAGTCGTGCATAATTGGTGCAGAATCGATGAATTTCACATGGGCTTGTCATAGGAGGGTTGACCACCATTTCAACAGCCGTTGCACTGAATTAGCATCACTTCACCATTTTATTAATTTCTATTTTGTTTTTAGTCTATTTGCAACTGAAAAAGTTAAAATTACCCATTAAAATTTTTTTGAAAAAAAAAGATTTATAAAAATTGAATTAAAAGAACCTCCTGTGTAGTTTAAATAAATAACATCTTTGGGAGGAAATTTTTGGAAGTGCTTTTAAAGTTGTATCTTTAGAACAACTTTAAAATTTTTTTGCAGGGTTAGTGGATCACACACCAGTATATGAAAATCTTCGAATAATTCTATAAGAAGCTCGAAATGAGCAAGGGAATACTACGTCTATTAGCAGACGAATTTACACGCAAAGAAAAAAAACGTTTGGACAACGTGTACCGAAAACGTTTTTCTTTTGTTAGAGTTTTTTGTATTGCTTCGAAAATTTTAAACTTTTATCACCAAAAAAATTCGTTTGTTACAAAATTTTTATTTTTTCAATAAAAAAAGTTATTTTTGAAACAACAACACAGTCCATTTCGTTTATATCAAACACTGTTCTTTCCTGACTATAGGTCTTTAATAAGACACATTTTACAGTTCAAAATTTAATATACTACAATGTAATGTTGAACATTTTTTTCGGAATCTTCCGAACATATCTGAAATATACGTAAAAAAAAAAAAACTTTGGTCGAAGCAGGGATCGAACCCACGACCCTTGGCATGCAAGTCGGACGTAGCAACCACTGCTCCACGGTGCCAAACTAAATGTTTGTTTCTGTTAAATAAACTTTGTTTATTCGGTTCGTGGGCGCCGCAAGCTATGCTATATAAATATAACTTATATGGATATTTATCTATTGATGACCATAACAGGTACATAGCTCAGTGGTTAGTGTGTTGGCTTACAAAGTGCATGGTCCGCGGTTCGATTCTCCGTCCAGGCGAAAGGTAAAAAAATTTTAAAAATTTATAAAATCGTATAATTTCTTCTACATTGTTGGTATTACAGGAAAAGGTGTTAAGAACTAAAAACCCTCGTGGATGTGAGAAAGACGTGAGGGAAAATGCAATTAGCAAGAAAACAATGTTATTTTTTTTTTTTTTTGAGTTAGTCTTTATGAAATTGTTTTTACATCCTGGAAAAGAATAAACGTTTATCACAAAAAGTATATACTTTTCTTCCAAATACACTTCCTTACAGCGAAAAGCAAATGAGAAACGAACTTTGTTTGTCTAAAATTTCGTTTGGGAGGAAAGAATTATTTTTTTGCGTGTATATACAGTGAAGTCTCTTAAACTTGGAGACTGTGACAACCGGACACATCTCAAAAGTGGACAATTATCGCCCATATTTACACATTACTGAAAAAATATTGTCGTGAGGCCAAAGATTTCATGTCCTTAAAATGCGAATTCGAATTTTGCTTAGCATAGAAAATGCATTTCTTTGGTGTAAAGAATTTTTCCTTATTCAAAAGTCGATAAACTTTACAGTTATGTAATTCAATTTAAAAATGGGTATCTTAATATGAAAGAACATTTCGTTTGATTAAGGTCAACTTGGCTTTAATAATTATGAAAAATCGTTGTTGTTGTTTTTGATTTCAGCTTAAAACCATGTATTGACTGAACTGCAAGTGTAGCTTAACCAACAGAGGAAAAGAATGTTTGTCAAATTTATTTGGGCAAAGCCCTATAGACTGTAAGATGGTTGGATGGACGCGCGTTTCGGAATTACCACATTCCTCATCAGCATCCTCTACTTGCAGCAAAACTATCAACCAATTAAATTGAACCTTCCGAGAAAGGGTTTATGATAGCCGGCTTATGCCGAAATAAATTCATACAAACATTTCTCTTTTCCTTTGCCACCATCAAATCATCGATTTGAGTGCAGTTGGCTGGGTTTATTTTAAACATGTTTCCTCTTTTTTCATTCGTTTTGTTTTGTTATTGTTGGTTTCTTTCTTTAATCATTGTTGTTATTTTTGATTTCAGCTTAAAACCATGTATTGACTAAACTACAAGTGTAGCTTAACCAACAGAGGAAAAGAATGCTTGTTTAAACTTAAATCGTATATAATTAAGTTTAAAGTTTCTATATAAATAAAATTTTGACAAAATAAAATGTTGACAACATTTTCTATAGAAGTAAAATTTGGAAAAAATTTTCTATAGAAATAAAATTTGGGAAAAATTTTCTATAAAAATAAAATGTTGACAAAATTATCTTTAGAAATAAAATTTTGACAAAATTTTCTATAGAAATAAAATTTTGACAAAATTTTCTATAGAAATAACATTTTGACAATGTTTTCCATAAAAATAAAATTTTTGTAGATTATTTTTGGCTCGAGTGGCAACCATGAATATGAACCGATGTGTGATTGGGGATCGGCTATATATAACTATAGACCGATATGGACCAATTTTGGCATGGATATTAGCGGCCTTATACTAACACCACGTTGCAAATTTCAACCGGATCGGATGAATTTTGCTCCTCCAAGAGGTTCCGGAGATCAAATCTGGGGAACGGTTTATATGGAGCCTATATATAATTATGGACCGATATGCACCAATTTTTGCATGGTCATTAGAGAGCATATACCAACACCATGTACCAAATTTCAGCCGGATCGGATGAAATTTTCGTTAATTAGAGGCTCCGCAAGCCAAATCGTGGGATCGGTTTATATGGGGGCTATATATAATTATGGACCGATATGGACCAATTTTTGCATCGTTGTTAGAGACTATATACTAACACCATGTACCAAATTTCAGCCGGATCGGATGAAATTTGGTTCTCTTAGAGGCTCCGCAAGCCAAATCGGGGGATCGGTTTATATGGGGGCTATATATAATTATATACCGATGTGGATCAATTTTTGCATGGTTGTTAGAGACTATATACTGACACCATGTACCAAATTTCAGCCGAATCGGATGAATTTTGCTTCTCTTAGAGCAATCGCAAGCCAAATTTGGGGGTCCGTTTATATGGGGGCTATACGTAAAAGTGGACCGATATGACCGTGTCTTTAGAATTTAAGTTACCGAAAGCACGCTTTTAAAGGACTTTGATAGCACACGAAGAAAATTTGAAAAAATTTTCTTCTTTGGCCCGGAATCAATACCAAAATGATTAGTGTAAAGACAAAATCTTTAGAAGCGGGCATGCCTTTTTCATTATGAGTAAAATTTTTCCATCGCGAGTGTGCGTTAGTGAGTTTTCATTCACCTGTACACCTCTAGTGCAGAGTATTATTGCTTTGTTGACCGTTTTAAGGCCATAATTCGTGCCAAATGTAGCTATTTCGAATGAATTTAAACTGATTCTAAAATAATTAGATAGAAAGCCGGAGATAGAGAAAACCGGGAAAACATCGCAGTTAAGCAGTATCATTGGGTGGTGGTACCTAACAAAAACGTATTTCTACTTGGAATATGTTTCAACTGCAAATACGAGTAAAACATAGTACACCGGAAGGTACAGGTGAACTGTAGCAACAATAAGAAAGAATACTAAACAATTAAGGATTAACACATGTCCCGCAAATCCGAATTTAAAACAAGCATTTCTATAATTGTTTGTAATCTGTTTGTTAGATTTTAGTGTCCTTTGTCTAAATCTTTATTTCTTAGAAAACCCTTCTTTTCGTATAAGAATTCGGACCCGACACCGATAAATGACATTATGGCATAAGTTTTACGAATTTTTCTCATGCTCCATGCTCTATGGTTGTGGCAAATTTTACCAAAGCCGCACCACATAAAATTAGGAAAAACAAACAAATTGTTTGTTTACGGTAGATTCCGGGGCTGGCTGACTAAAGTATTTTCATAATTACACACAACCACCACCACCTCTACCACAGCACTTCAAAAGCCAAATAGTGATTTTTCGTTTGAAAATATAATTAAGCAACGAAACGGAAATCCAATCCAAAAACCTCAGATGATGAAGTGCACAGCAATCACATCAGTCATATGCCAAGAGAACACAAATACTCCTCCAATACTTTATAAATCATTACGAGTGATTGCATGTCATTTTGCACAGTGTTTTGAAATCATTGGTACTAAATTGTTAAATGGCAATAATATTTATTGTGGAACAAAGAAAATTCACCAAAAGAAAATTGCGTTTCTGCACTGAAAAAATATTGACTTAATATGAAAGTTTATGCAACCTAAAATTTAGGAAACGCAATTTACACAATATTACGGATACATTTCATCAAAATAATGAAATTTTAACTAAAACAAATGCCAAACACCTTAAGGAAAATCTTTGGATCCAAGTAAATTTTTTTGATTGTGTGAAAAGCAAGTGACTCTTATTGAAAGGTGAGGTTATGGTAAGAATCAATTTGTATTTCAGGCTTCAGTCCACTATGATAATACATTTAACATAAGTATGCTATGCATATGTTCCGAAATGGTCCAATGAATTTTCCATGGACTCGCCATAGGGAGGAATTAGTGGCATTTTAGTGTGAGTGAGTGGCTCATACTTGTATGATTTGGCATCGGATTGCTTATAACTTTGGAATTTTCGGTCGATTTTCTTCTAGTTAGTCTTATTTTTTACGTTAAAGTAAGTTCATAAAGATGGGAACATGAAGAGAAACCAGACGTTTTTTCAATGGTTTATACTTTTCTGGCGGAACAGAGTCATTGTAAAACAGTTTTTTTTTTTTGAAAACTCGCCCTCTCTTTCGATATATTTTGAACCACTTAACATATCACAGATCAAATTGTACAAGTTTGTTCGTCATCTCAATACCTATCACACAAGCACGACATATTCGGAAATTTCTAGCTCGAGATATACAGCTTGTTTCAGTATGTCGATAGAGCTCTATCGATCGACTGAAATGGAAACAAACAGTTGAATTTATAATCAAAAATCAGCTGTTTTTATGCATTTTGGTCGATCGATAGAGCTCGTTCGACATACAGAAACAGGCAGATAATTTGTTTAGTGAAAAAAGGCCGAAAAACTAAAAATAACGGGATATCTCAAAAATTGTTCCATAATTTTAAACTTCATTTTTGAATTCAGCAGATAAAAATACATAAGAAAAGTCACCTCTCATCAAAAGTATATGAAAAAAAAACAATATTTTGTAAACTAGTCTAATAATAACTCCATGAACTAAATAAAATAAAATTAAATTGGATTTAGAGCCATATAGGGTTCACTTTTTTCATAACTTCCTCAGTTCCTAAACATTGTAAATTCTACCAAAAACACATCCATCTTGAACTTTGTATGGCACAAAGACATTTTTTTCTTTCAAAATCCGAAATTTTCTTCACTCGTTAAAAAAGTTAATAATTTTAAGTTAATTTTTTAAATTTTCTTGAATTTTTTGAAAAATATTTACATACTTTTGTCGCCAACATTGCATTACAATTTATTTAAAATTTTCCAAAATAACCTAAATCTCTTTTCCTGGTGGATTCACTTTTTTTGAGTGCAGTACACAGTGCTACAGTTGAGAATTTTCGGCACAAACATGTTTCGTTGCATATTTTCAGGCGTTCGCATTGCTTTAAGAAGGAAATGTGCTCAGAATTATGATGATTATAATTAGTTCGATTTTATCGATCTATGCTTATTATCGTGGATACGAGATCAAAATTTACGAAATTATTTCAGAAAACTAAACACTAATTAAAAAGTGCACAGCATTTGCCAAAGCTTTATTAAGTGCAAAATTTGCTATTGAAGTTGCATAACACTTTCATGGTATGCACACAAAGAAAAAATACTTTTCTCCGGAACGAAATTTTAGAAAACGGAAATTTCAATTTGTTATAAGGTATGTTTTTAAGAACAAATAAACTCGAATTTATGACGAATGTGCAACGATAGCCTCACATTTTATTTATTTGATTTGAAAGAATATTTTTTAACATGAAAAGAAAAATTTTAAAATTTCGTTCCTCAGAAAACTCTTTTTTCAGTGTGGATTGGCACACTCACAGACATTTCTTGAAAATTTCCATCATTTTTTATCCTTATGTCTTATGACTGGTAAATTTTAAAATGATATTGTTACGTTTTTATATTGAGGCTTGTTTAATAACTCGATAATTAAAACACAGTTATTTTCAAATAACGACAATCTACAATTTATTTGCTTAACGACAGGTTTCACTTATTTGCTCTACGATGTGTACTGTATAACTTTTAGTTTACGACTGCCTTCACAGCTCCCACTGTCAGCTCTTTTATAGTACTGTATAACGTTATCGAAAATTCTTGGTAGTCTGGCCTACAACATTCTAGACTATTCTACTACTATCTGGTAGATGTCGCACGGGCGATATCGCACATATTTATCGGCTTATGCTCATTGTCTTGGCCAAAGACAATAAACCTGAGGAAGATAGGAAATTGGCTTGCGTCATACCAAATGTTGCATTTACCATGTTAGTTTCATACATGTTCGTAATTTTTTTATTTGTTTTTCGTTTTTATTTTTTAAATGAAAAACTTAATTTTCTTAATGAAATAATGTTAAATTTTAGGCAACAACAAAAAAACTACATTTTCCCGTTTAAGGAAGTTTATTTCGTGCACTTAATTTCATTTTATTTGCAATTTAATGCTATGTCAATACTTGTCGTATACGCGTTTGGTTCGAGTATTAAACTAATGTGGTAAATGGTTTGATGTGCTCAGTAGCCAATCTCCCATCTTCCTCTTCTATAATCTTTGGTCTTGGCTACAATCATCTAAAGGGTGATTCTTTTGAGGTTAGGATTTTCATGCATTAGTATTTGACAGATCACGTGGGATTTCAGACATGGTGTCAAAGAGAAAGATGCTCAGTATGCTTTGACATTTCATCATGAATAGACTTACTAACGAGCCACAACGTCGAATTTTCAGTGAATGGGCCCTAGAAAAGTTGGCAGAAAATCCGCTTTTTTATCGACAAATTTTGTTCAGCGATGAGGCTCATTTCTGGTTGAATGGCTACGTAAATAAGCAAAATTGCCGCATTTGGAGTGAAGAGCAACCAGAAGCCGTTCAAGAACTGCCCATGCATCCCGAAAAATGCACTGTTTGGTGTGGTTTGTACGCTGGTGGAATCATTGGACCGTATTTTTTCAAAGATGCTGTTGGACGCAACGTTACGGTGAATGGCGATCGCTATCGTTCGATGCTAACAAACTTTTTGTTGCCAAAAATGGAAGAACTGAACTTGGTTGACATGTGGTTTCAACAAGATGGCGCTACATGCCACACAGCTCGCGATTCTATGGCCATTTTGAGGGAAAACTTCGGAGAACAATTCATCTCAAGAAATGGACCGGTAAGTTGGCCACCAAGATCATGCGATTTGACGCCTTTAGACTATTTTTTGTGGGGCTACGTCAAGTCTAAAGTCTACAGAAATAAGCCAGCAACTATTCCAGCTTTGGAAGACAACATTTCCGAAGAAATTCGGGCTATTCCGGCCGAAATGCTCGAAAAAGTTGCCCAAAATTGGACTTTCCGAATGGACCACCTAAGACGCAGCCGCGGTCAACATTTAAATGAAATTATCTTCAAAAAGTAAATGTCATGGACCAATCTAACGTTTCAAATAAAGAACCGATGAGATTTTGCAAATTTTATGCGTTTTTAAAAAAAAAAAAAGTTATCAAGCTCTTAACAAATCACCCTTTAGAACATTCTACTATCTGGCAGATGTCGCACAGGCATAAACGATTAGGTCATATAACTACAACTACAACTATAACAATAAGCAATGAAGATAACAAAACAAAAGGGGTTACTTTACAATGAACGATTAGGAAACTAAGAACACAAAAGATGTTTAGGAAAGTACTAGAAAATAAGGAAATGATTTTGACAAGTGATGAAGTAATTTGACCGTTGCAATTTGAAATTTTAAATTAACGCAAACTAATTTGAATAAACATAAATCTAGAAATATCAAATTCGTAACAATATACAACAAGTGATTTTTATATATTACCTCAAAAAAAAAACATCTTGTGAAGTGAAAATAAAGGCTATCTCTCAAAGATCACTTTTCTATGTACAGAATGAATAAAAGAACGACTTGAGAAGATTTTCCCAATTTTTTCCTGGACAGCAGTTGCTCGCATAGTCTTTAAAAGTCGAACGACTGTATTCCGTCATTATTTTTTACACCCTAAGTTGAGCGAAAATGGAGAGTTCGCATGGTACATTGGCTACAACATTCAACATTAATAAGGGCTACACAATACACAAACTGTGAAAAAGGAATGCAAAAATATTTGTTTTCCTTTTACTGTGAACACGGCTATTGCACACGATGGCACTTCAGGCAGCATGTGTTGTTTATTTCTGATTAAACACATGGCCAATGAATGCTTCTTCCCAAATATTTATGGTGAATGCAAATAAAAACGAAAATAAGAAAACGAACGAAAACGAAGTGGATAGTAAAGAAAAGGAAAATAATGTTTACAAAAAAAAAAAACACAATTTTGGACAATTATTTTCTTAATGCTTAATTTTTCTAAATTCTCTCTCTTATGTTATATGGTTATGTTAGGTGGCAGCCCGATGTATCAGGCTCACTTAGACTATTCAGTCTATTGTGAACCACATTGGTGAACTTCTCTCTTATCACTGAGTGCTGCCCGATTCCATGTTAAGCTCAATGACAAGGTACCTCCTTTTTATAGCCGAGTCCGAACGGCGTTCCACATTGCAGTGAAACCACTTAAAGAAGCTTTGAAACCCTCCGAAATTTCACCAACATTTGAAACCCTTAGAAATTTCACCACCGCTGAAAAACTTTTTGGTGTTCGGTCGAAGCAGGAATCGAACCCACGACCTTGTGTATGCAAGGCGGGCATGCTAACCATTGCACCACGGTGGCTCCCGTGGTGCAATGTCGGCATTTTTTATGATCCTGCTAGACATTTTAATGTAGCAAATATGCAGGTTAACTCCTGAAGTATTCGGTCTTAGATTCGATCCACTGACTTACAGTTTTAAATCCAGACGCCAATTGAATTCAAATAATGTTTATTAAAGTTAATTTAATAAAATTTGATTAATGTAATTATAGCATTTTCTCTTCAAATGAAACCTTTTTCAAATCAAATTAAACCTTTTTCATATCAAATGAAACCTTTTTCAAATAAAATGAAACCTTTTCCAAATCAAATGAAACCTTTTTCAAACCAAATGAAACTTTTCCAAACCAAATGAAACCTTTTTTTTGTGTTATGCGCAGTCCAGACTATAAGTTTATCCGGACGCATTACTTTCTTACCTTTACCACTGCTAAAATTATTTATGATCCAAGCTGTATTTGAATAATGCTAGCCTTCTTAAATGTAAATTATTTTTTAATTGAATATACGTAAATATCATTCATTTATTTATTGGGATTTTTAATTAAACTAAAATCACTATCACTAATCGTTGTCTAATGTTCTCATAGGAAAGTTCATCCAATCGAAAATCCACTATGGCCTATTGTAACTATTGTGTTTTTTCACACGTAAATACAAAATAAAAAAAAAAATTCTATGAAGTCAGTTGTAAAATATGGTTTCGGTGACATTATAAGTCAAAATATTGCGATGTATATACCTAAATTGATTTTTAAAAATCATTGATTTTTACAAAAACAAAAAAAGTGAACCACACTTGAACCTTCCGAAAAAAGGTTTATGATAGTTGGCTTTTGTCGAAATAAATCTTTGTACAAACATCTCTCTTTTCATTTGCCACGCTCAAGATAAACCCAGCCAACTGCACTCAAATCGATGATTTGAAATTGGCAAAGGAAAAGAGAGATGTTTGTACAAAGATTTATTACGGCAAAAGCCGACTATCATAAACCTTTTTTTCGGAAGGTTCAAGTGTGTTTCCCTTTGGGCTTAGTGAACTACCAGAATTTATTCTGATAATTGGTTGATAGTTTTGCTGCAAGTAGAAGATGTTGATGAGGAATGAGGTTATTCCGAAACGTGCGTCCATCGAACCATCTTGCAGTCTATAGGGCTTTGCCCAAATAAATTTGACAAATTTTCTTTTCCTCTGTTGGTTAAGCTACACTTTTAGTTTAGTCAATGCATAGATTTAAGCTGAAATGAAAAACAACAATAATATTTTAAATATTTTAAAATTATAAAATTCAAGTTTTACATTTTCATGTTAAAATTGAAGTTGTAATACATATTCTCCTAAAACATTTTTTCCTAATGTAAGTACCCTTATAAGAAATGATTTTCTTGTAAACATTAATTGTCTATAAGGGAACATATTGGAAAAAAAAACGATGCAGTTTTTTCCTAGTAAACTGAATTTTTGTAAAACTGTCGATGGTAACTTTATTTATGTTCGAGTGGGGTAATTCTAAATAAAAATGTTTCTCATAGTTTGATGTACATGAACGATAATTAGTCAATATTATTTATTTTATTTACATTTGTTTCGTCTTAATTTGAAAATTGCAATGACCATTAATGCACCGGCTACAAGGCTAACATAGTATCTGCTTAAGGCACTGGAACACTTAACGCCGCCAAATTCCATGTAGCTAGGTAGTGTGCAATATTCTCATATACCATCTTACCACGAAATATTTTGTTTACACCATTGAGTAAAATGTCAAAACAACGAAATACCAAAGAAAACGAGAGAAAGAGAGCGGAACAAAAACAGAGTTGGACATAGACGCAGACGAATGGGAATATACGAACGTAGCAAGTGTTTTTGACAGTCAGAAAAACACAACTCAAAAGGAAATAACAATAAACATTAAATGCAGGCGGAATAGAAGAAAGCCTGAAGAAAACAGATTACACATTCCATTCCACTCTGTATTGGGATTATGGGACTTGCGCACTTTGCGCAATGTCATTTGCCTGCCCCTAGGAGAACATTGATTGCGCTTTCTCGTTTATCTATGAATGGGAACTTGAATATAAAATAGAACAAACGAAAGCAAAAAATAGAATTTTATAAACGTATGTACATTGTTGTAGTAGCATAGAAGCACATATATGCATATACATATGTGTATACAAATATACAATTATCCGAAATACGTACATACATACATACATGTATGTATTATACATAGTTGCCTTGTATAAAGGTAAGCAGATGTAGCATATGTGGTATCTATGACGTTTCCTTCGCCTCTCTTTTTATCATCCTTTAAATAAAGAGGTTATTGTTTTCTTATTTTTAATATTGGCCCGACAGATTTTTTGACAAGCTAATTACTCATAAATGCTTACTGCCCATTCATTGCCCCTAAATTTTGTTTCCTGGTCTCTGTGTGTACGTGTGTGTGTGAGTGTGCAGTTTCTTTCTTTCTCTCAGTGGGAGACGTACATTTGTTGAGGGTGGCATTTGTTATTGCCGACAACAAAGTTGTGTTTTTCATTCGTTTTGTTTACATATTCTGTTGGCGCGAGTGGAGAATTTAATGGAAAATAACAAACATTTTCTCTCCAGCAACATTGACAGGCACCCACACACACAATGTTTAATCTTTCAATTTGGTTATTCATTCTCATGCTGACGGTATTATTAGATGCCTAAAGTTAATTTTGTATCTCTTAGTTATTGGTTTCTTTTACATGAACGAATATTAGTTTAATTAATCAACAAATCTAACCTAATATGAACAAAAGAACTCTTTAATTAGTAAAGGTAACTTAAAGAAATATTTTGAAATAAATAAATTTTTTTAAATAAATCTCACATTTGTAAAAAAAATTAGTCACTTGTACTTTAGAACATCACTTGCTTTTTATTTCATTATGATTTTTATAGTGTATTCTGCGATCTCCATGGAGCATAACATATATGCCATTTCATCCGGCCGATAATATTCGGCATTTATTTTGGCCCATGGTCATTGAATACGAGTGGGAAGCTTCTCATTGGAGAAACCCAAATTCGGTAACTGACCACTTTCGTGCAAGCGAAGCAACTCCCTGGATCTTTCCAGTCTAAATTTTTTCGATGAGCTATTGCAATTTTTCTTCGTCTCCTGTATGATTGTGAATTGTTCTCAATTTTGTACAATTGCAATCAGAAAATGCTGAATAAGCTAAAAGTTGCATTTAACTCTATCATAACACATGTATGTACATATAGATTTTCGAAATACATTTTTGGGTCTTGAAAAATAGACATTTTTAAGTATTTTTTATTTTTATACAGTCGAAGCTCGGTTTTACGAACGATTGTCAGGCCCTTAAAATGTTAACTTTTATTGAAAATCGTAGTGTTTACCATATAAAAAAAAATCATGAGCATTTGGCAAAATTAAAGTACTACAGAGGCACTTAAAAAATAAACTGTTGAATTGGTATATTTAGAATAAGTTGAAAATAGGATACAAGTTTCACTGTCTCATAATATATACCCATATCAATATTCGTCTTGATGTATGCCCGGTTTCAAGCTGGGCCACGTTTAGGCAGAATTCATAGTAACATCCTAACACGTCCTTCATACACCATTGTTCACTGATTCCGTTCACCCTCAACACTAGATACCCGTTTCGATTGAGCAATAAAAAAGTTTTTCAACAGTGGTCTATCCTTCTCAGTAATAGTTTCTCTTCTGCTATAAGAAGGAGGTTCCTTGTCACTGAGCTAAATATGTAGTATCACAATAACATAGACTGAGTAGCTCCTTACTTATACAGTGCAAATAGCGATCCAACGTAAAATTGGTGCATACTGTCACTAACGGACCTATCAAAGGACTAGTAATAGTGCTCCAGTTTGTGTCAATTTTTTTTTTAATTTTCATATAATTTACTGATTTCTATACTCACAGAAAAAAATGTTTGCAATTAAAGTCTTAATTGAGTCTTAAAAAAATATTCAATTGATTCAACAAATTTTGTAATTGAAACAAAAAACAATCACAAAAATTAAAGGTGCCAATTAATGTTTTAATTGGATCAATTAATTTTTTAATTGATACTATCATTTCTGTGATTGAAGACATTTCAATTAAAAAAATAATTGGATTAATTAATTTCGTGATTGAATCAGAAAAAAAAACATTTTTGTGTGATCTTTTGATTTTAAAATCTTATTAGATCGACTCATTCCAAACGTTTTTCCTTTCTGATGCGATTGGAATTGGGCTAAAAAAGGATCCTAAGAGCTTGTCCCAGACTTGTTCATGAGAATATGTATAGTCCTACTAAGTTCTCTCATGTCATGTCTTTCGAAATGAGTTCAAGCCGTACCTTTCAGTGTAAATTTACCTTGTCAATGGCAAACCTGTTACAGTGGTCGTTCTCTTCTGGTTCTGGTGCATTCACACAGTAGTCCTGTACCGGTTCTGGGGTAGATCGATTTCCCGTAGCGGAGCTACCCCTCTATCTATGCTACGTACCTACCTATATATATATATATATATATATATATATATATATATATATATATATATATATATATATATATATATATATATATATATATATATATATATATATATATTCGGCCAGGCCGAATCTTATGTACCCTCCACCATGGATTGCGTAGAAACTTCTACGAAAGACTGTCATCTACAATCGAATTACTTGGGTTGTGGTATCTTAAAACTTCTTAACATCGTTTTCTAAATTGTGAGTTAGTCCATACGTGGTATATATTAGACAAAAAAGTTATGTATAGGTAAGTCTACAAATAATTACGAATCGACATGGACTTTTGCACGGTATGTAGAGAGCCAGAATTATCGCTTATATCGGGGCTATATACAATTATGAACTTGATATGGACCAATTTTTGTGTGATTGGGGATCGATTTATCTGAGTGCTATATATAACTATAGACCGATATGGACCTAGTGAGACATGCTTGTTAACGGCCATATACTAGCACAATGTACTAAATTTCAACTAACTCGAATGAAATTTGGTCCTCCAAGAGGCTCCAAAACCAAATCTCTGAATCGTTTTATATGGGGGCAATATATGATTATGGACTGATATGGACCACTTTTGGCATGGTTGTTAAATATCATATACTACCATCACGTACCAAATTTCAATCGCATCGGATGAATTTTGCTCTTCCAAGAGGCTCCGGAGGTCAAATCTGGGGATCGGTTTATATGGGGCCTATATATAATTATTGACCGATTTCGACAAATTTTTGCATGGGTGTTTGAGGCCATATATTAACACCACGTACCAAATTTCAACTGAATCAAATGAATTGTGGTCTTCCAAGAGGCTCCGGAGGTCAAATCTGGTGATCGGTTTATATGGGGGCTATATATAATCATGGACCGATGTGGACCAATTTTTGCACGGTTGTTAGAGACCATATACTAACACCATGTACCAAATTTCAACCGGATCGGGTGATATGGCCCATTTGCAATACCGTCCGACCTACATCAATAACAACTACTTGTGCCAAGTTTCAAGTCGATAGCTTGTTTCGTTCGGAAGTTAGCGTGATTTCAATAGACGGACGGACGGACATGCTCAGATCGACTCAGAATTTCACCACGACCGATAACATATATTCTTTATGGGGTCTTAGAGCAATATTTCGATGTGTTACAAACGGAATGACAAAGTTAATATACCCCCATCCTATGGTGGAGGGTATAAAAATTATGCATTTGGACGTTAATCGCCTGTTTCAGTATCAGCGCAACAAAAAAGAGCTTACACAAAAGCAGTTTGGATGCACAGCATGTGATCCGGAAGTAGTGCAAACTTGGATCATCTCCAATGAATTTTATATGGGCTTATCATAGGATGGAAGTACTCCATTTTGGGGTCCTTTGCATTGCCTTAGAAGTTGTGCATTGGCAATTGATTTGGATGAAGAAATTTAAAATACTAAAAAACCAAATTATTTTTTCAATTTCAATTTCTATTTTTATCAGTATTTTTTGTTACACTTTTATTTTCTTATTACCTTTTTTTACAAATTGAAAAACTTCTTCGCTTCCACCGGGGATTGAACCTGAGTCTGTTGGCACCATAATGGAACGCCTTAACACACTCAGCCACAAACGCCATTGAACACGATGCATCAACACGTCTATTCAACTGTTTGTGATATGAACCTAATATGATACAACGGCATTACATGAATGGAAAAATAAAAAACGCTGGTTCAAATCTCACCAGCGGAATTTTTTTATTAAATATTTTTCTTAAAAAATTATATTTTTATGTTAAACATAGTTTTTAATTTTAGGTTAGGTTAGGTTAGATGGCAGCCCTTAGACTATTCAGTCCATTGTGATACCACATTGGTGAACTTCTCTCTTATCACTGAGTGCTGCCCGATTCCATGTTAAGCTCAATGACAAGGGACCTACTTTTTATAGCCACGTTTGAGAGGTGTTCGGGTATGAGAGGTTAATTTTAATGTATTAATATAGCAAGTGTCCCTAGACAACTGTATATATATATA